>NC_080082.1:27439324-28177486 GCF_949987535.1 Balaenoptera acutorostrata | reverse complement strand
CTTATGACTTGAGTATAAATGATCCCATTTTGCAGATGAATAAACTGAGGCTCAGAGAACCTCTGTGACTTTCCCAGGTCACTCTCAGAGTCCGTGGTGGAGGTGGGGCTGGAATCTGGTCTGCCTGATGCCAAAGCCCAGCCAGTGCCTGGTAAAATGTTGACAACGGTGCAGCTGAGTCACCTTTGGCTCCCACAATTTCCAGACTCTCCCTGATCCATGGCCCTCCCCTCCACCCCTTGGATGCACCCAATTCCAGCATCTCCCCTTAGGAAGGCTACACAGTGACCTGTGTCTTCTGGAAGGAGGGAGCCAGCAAGCACCACTGGGGGGCCTGGAGCACTGAGGGCTGCCGCACAGAGCAGCCCTCACCTTCCCAGGTGCTCTGCCGCTGCAACCACCTCACCTACTTTGCTGTTCTCATGGTATGTGTGCATCTAGCCTGGGCGAGGGTGGTCAGAGCTGCAGAGGGCCCCATATCCAGGACAGAGGAGAAAGGCAAAAGCCGGTGCAGGGGGCAGAAAATCCAACTCAAATGGGCTTAAGGAAAACAAAAAACAAAAAAAAACCTTATGGGTTCACGTTCCCGAAAAGGCTGGGTTAGGCTTCAGGCATGTCTTGATCTAGGGGCTCAATGTCACCAAGATAGGACTCTATCTCAGTCTCTCAATTGTGCTTGCTTTGTGTTAGCTTAGTTCTCAGACAGGATGTCCCCATGGGCTTATAATATGGCTGCTGACATTTCCTGTTTTATGTCCTACTAGGTTCAGGTCAGTAGAACGAGACCTCTCTCACCCAATTCTGCCAGCCAAAGTCGTGGGACTGAGTCCCACAGGCCTAGAGTGTGTCCCATGCCCATCCCTTAACCAATCACTGTGGGCAGGAGGAAGGCTCTGATAGGCCAGGCCTGGTGCACCTGACTACACGTAGTAGGAGAAGTGGAGGGTCCACCCACGTGTGGGAGTGAGGGAGGGGAGGAAGGGGAGATGGGAGTTGGGAGGCAGAAAAGCCACTGTGTCTGCTGTAGCTGTTTTCAGGTCAGGACCACGGCTAGGATTGTAGGGTAGGGGGGCTTGAAGCTGAGGTCTTGGCAGGTCTCTTTGATTTAGGCAGTGGAGGGCATTTCCATGCTTCTGGCCCCCCTTCCCTCCCACAGCAACTCTCCCCGGCCCCGGTCCCTGCAGAGCTGCTGGCGCCTCTCACATACATCTCCCTGGTGGGCTGCAGCATCTCCATTGTGGCCTCGCTGCTCACGGTCCTGCTGCACCTCCATGACAGGTATTCCCCTGCCCTCGTGCTGGGCCTGCCCATCCACTGCTGCTCAGCACCCCTCCTTCTTTCCTACTTGGGCCCCCAGAGTCAGGTGGGCTTTTCCAGAGTGCAGAGGCTGGGAAGCAGGAGACCAGCCTCCTTGTGTGTGGCTGTTGTTGGGACCCTGCCCCTCTCGACCTGTGTCCCGGTCATTATGTGTCTATGAGCCCAGGGGGTGGCGCTGCCTGGTGACGTCCCGGTCACGGAGGGCCACGCTCCCACCCACAGGAAGCAGAGTGATTCCATTACATGCATCCACATGAACCTGCACGCCTCGGTGCTGCTCCTCAATGTCGCCTTCCTGCTGAGCCCTGTGCTGGCCATGCCCCCCGTGCCTGGGTCAGCCTGCGTGGCACTGGCTGCCACCCTGCACTACGCGCTGCTCAGCTGCCTCGCCTGGATGGCCATTGAAGGCTTCAACCTCTACCTCCTACTTGGGCGCGTCTACAACATCTACATCCGCCGATACGTGCTCAAGCTTTGTACCGTGGGCTGGGGTAAGCACGGTCTCCCTCTCCCTTGCTTCCTGAGGCTTCCAGCCAGACTGGGCGTCCGTCCCCTCCTGTCCTCTTTCTCCTCCACTGCCGTGACCAGTGGTCTCCATCCCTGCCAGCGCCCACCGCCACTTCCTACGTGACTATTCTTATCACCACCTCCACCTCCAAAACATCTATCATCACCACCTCCAATACCACCATCACTTCCACCATCCTCATCCTTGTGTTCACCACCATCTCTGGTATCACCATCATTGGCGTCTCTATCACCATCCTAGCCCCTCTCTTTATTATCTGTTTCCTCACCGGTTCCCAAACCCTCTCTCCCATTACCTTCCAGCCATCACCTCCCAGTGTGACCACTACTACTGCCACTACCATTCTACCCTAGAGCCCTCATTCATATCAGCCTTCTCTAAGACCACCAGGCTAATTGCTCTGAGGCTGGACCACATGACAGTGGCTGGGGACTCAGAGCGATCTCTTTCCCTCCCCTCCCCCGCCCCCTGCTTGCCCAGCGGAATCCTGTTTTAGCAGCCCCAGGAACCCATGAGCAGCCCATCTCTGGGGTCTCCTGACAGACACTGAGCCTCTGTCCCACTCCTCAGGGGTCCCGGCCTTCCTGGTGCTGCTCCTTCTCGCCGTCAAGAGCTCAGTTTACGGACCCCACAGGATCCCGCTCTCCGACAGCCAGGGGAATAGCACGGGCTTCCAGAGCACGTACATGTGAGTGCGCTCAGGGCTGCGGCAGGCTCCCTGGCTCTGGCAGCAGGGCCACTTGGTCCTGGGGCTCTAGATAGGGTGCCTCGTAAGCGGGGCACTGGCTGCAGGGCAGGGAGGGGGCTACTGCTTACACGGGGCGTGGTTTCCAGGGGGCTTTGCCATGCCCCTTCTGCTGGATCCCCAAGGTCTCCTGCAGGACGGGTTCACTCTCTATGCTAGTGCTAGGAAGCACATGGGCCTCCAAGGCCAGGCCAGGGCAGGGGGGCCTCTGCCCCCTGGCTGCTGGCAGCCAGCCCCCCCGCTGGCTCTCAGGCCCTGCGGTGGAGCTCAGCCTGCGCCTGACTCTTCTCTCTCCTCACCTCCGTGCTTCGCTCACGCGCTTGGCTCTGGCTCCCCGTGACCTGGGCCTGGCATGGCACTGCCAGCCCTCCACCCCTCCTAGTCAGAGAAGAGAGTGTTGTGGGGATTGGGACACCCCAGGCACCGGGCTCAGAGTGTATGTGGCGAGGGGGCCCAAGGCGGTCTGGGGGACAGACTCTGTCGCCCCTTCCCGTGCCCTCAGACATTAACCTTTTTCTTGTGATGAAATGTTTCTAACAGGCAACATAGAGGGAATAGCTTAACAACCCCCTGCAGACACATCACCAGCAGTTGGCCGTCTGGCCTTTTCCCTCTCCTGGCTGACACCAGCTCAGGACGGCTGAGGGCTGGCTCTGAATCCTCACAGCAAGGAGCTGGCCCCATTGTCAGCCCTTGTTTACAGCTGGGGAAACCGAGGCACAGGCGGCTGAAGAGCCCTGCCCAAGGAGACCCAGCCAGTTGAGGGCAGAGCTGGGACTTGGCTCCAGAGCCCGGCCCCCAACCACTGCCCATCCCAGTCTCTGGGAAGTGAGGGCTCTGGGCACAGAGTGAGGCTGAGATGGGGTTAATTCCTCTCTGTGAGCATCGGGGTGGTTTCTCAGAGGAAGTGTGACTTAGGACTCTTTAAACGTGTGTTTTTATTGTATAATATGTGACATGGGCAAAAGAACTGCAGTGATGCTTCCACAGAACAGGAAGCACGGTAATGCAGGGACGTTAGCAAGCTCCCGCCCGAAGAACCATCTTCTTCCCGGTCTTCCTCACCTCTCCCTCTTCCCTCTCACCCTGGATTTTGTGACTTTTATTCTACTGCATTTAAAAAACCCTTACTACGTATATATGTATTTTTAAAAAATTCTTTTACATTTTTTGTTTTATTTTTTAAATTGAAGTATAATTGACATGTAACACTTTATTAATCTCAGGTGTGCAACATAATGATTTGGTTGTATATATTGCCAAATGACCGCGACAATAAGTCTAGTTAACATCTGTCACCATACATACAGAATTAATTTTTCTTGTGATGAGAACTTTTAAGATCTACTCTCTTCGCAACTTTCAAATATGCAATACAGTATTGTTAATTGTAGTCACCATGCTGTACATGACATCCCCAGGACTTATTTATTTTATAACTGGAAGTTTGCACCTTTTGACCCCCTTCACCCGTTTTGCACCCTGTCCCCCACTCCCTGGCCTCTGGCAACCACCAATCTCTTCTCTGTATCTATGAACTTGTTTTTTTGTTTGCTTGTTTTAGATTCCACAAGTAAGTGAGATAGTACGGTATTTGGGTATTTGTCTTTCTTTGTCTGACTTATTTCGCTTAGCATAATGTCCTCAAGGTCCATCTATGTTGTCGCAAATGGCAAGATTTCCTTCTTTTTATGACTGAATAATATTCCATTGTGTTTATGTGTGTGTGTGTGTGTGTGTGTGTGTGTGTGTGTATACCACATCTTCTTTAACAGCAGTTTTTAAAAACCTTGAAAATAACTCCAATGCCCACTGACAGGACACCGAATTAATAAATGCGATAGAGCCACCCCTGCCAGACGATCATCTGGCAGTGAAAAGGAATGATCCAGCACCACACTCATCCACTTGGATGAACCCCCAAAATAATGTTCAAGGACTCTGTGACTGCAGTGACAGGAGCCCGAGCAGGTGATCGTGACAGTTAGGGGCACGGGCTCTGTGCTTAGACCACGGGGCTTCAAGTCCCACCTTAGGCAGGTGTGCGTTTCTAACCCTCATAGGGTCACCATGAGGATCGTATGGCTGATTCACGGAAATCACGTGACCTGATGGGGTAAAAGGCAGCACCTGCCTTGAAGGTGTTTGGGGGAAGCAAAGGGCGTGAAGACCTCACGGAGGGTCTAGGACCAGGGCTGGGGCCACTGTCAGGTATCTCTCTGATCTTTCCTCTGCCCTTGGTGGAGTTTTCCTGCTGCCCGCCCGGCTCCTCAGTCCACACATGGAGAGCGCCCCTCCACCAAGCTTCGAGTTGCAGCAGCTCAGGGAAGGGCCGGTGGCCCAGTCCAGGTGGGGAGGGGCTCCTGGTGCTGTTGCACGAAGATGGGGATGAGATGGTGATAATCATGTGGTGGGTGGAAGGAGAAGTTTCCAGGAGAGAGGACCATGGACCAATGATGCAATCACTACCTTATAAGTTGACAGTTGGGCTGGCCGTGGAAGGGGGAAGGGTTAGATGTTCAAGGGAGGAGAGAAAGAGTTTTCAGGTGGGTAAAGGAGGGTAAAGGAGGCATGCAGGGGCTTCAGGCAGGGGGCTGAGGTGGCAGGTGTGTCCTACCTGGTTGCCTGGCTGGAAAGCTGAGGCCAGGACTTTACCACGTGTGCAGTCAGGCAAGAAATGACGGGTCTGAGCCGGAAGACCGGACCGGGTTCAAGAGGCAGTCCAGAGGCCCAGGAGACCGTGGCTTCCCTGCCACCAGCCTTGGGAGCCACACCAACCCCAGCGCTTCACCCCTCCCCTGCAGATGCTGGGTACGGAACCCCTGGGTGCATGGTGTCCTGGTCATGGGCTCTGGTGGCCTCACATCCCTTTTCAACCTGGTGGTGCTGGCCTGGGCGCTACGGGTCCTGCACAGACTGCGGGCGCGGGAGAAGGCGCTGGGCCCGCGGGCCTGCTGGGATACCGTCACCGTGCTGGGCCTCACCGTGCTGCTGGGCACCACCTGGATCTTGGCCTTCTTCTCCTTTGGTGTCTTCCTGCTGCCCCAGCTCTTCCTCTTCTCCACCTTCAATTCGCTCTACGGTAGGGCCTGTGGTTGACGTGGAGGAAACCCCAGGGGGGTAGCATACAGCTGCTACATGTTTACTACTGAAGGGCTCCAGGTCGAGGGGGTGAGTCAGGGGCTGAAATCTGGGCCCTGACAAGCTGGCTTGGGGCTACGCCCGCCCATAGGAAGGGGCGCCACCTTGTAATTTGCACAAAGGCAGCCTATGGGCTAGCGGTGGCTGGTCCTCCAGCTCCTACGCCCGGTCCCTTCTGGCCTCCAACAGGAAGGGCTTCTGAGAATTACTGCTGGGGCTCAGGGAGGCCCCACTTACCCCAACCAAGGAGATGCCTGCACTTTGGAGGAGGCCCCACGCTGTTCCTGCGATGCTTCCACTAACCAGTCTTTTGCGTGCAGGTTTCTTCCTCTTCCTGTGGTTCTGCTCCCAGAGGCGCCGCTCAGAGGCAGAGATGGAGGCATTCAGCTCCTCCCAGATGATGCAATAGTCTGGACTGTCTGGACCTCCTGGCCTGGAGCCCCCAGCTTCTCTGGCTGCCTGTAGCCGGAGGCCCTGGCTTCCCCTCGAGAAGATGGCAGGCCAGCTGCTGGACACCAGAGGCCACTGTCACCTCCAAGGGGCCTTTTCCATCTCCATGCCTTCCCCAGGCCCAGAGGGCAGCGTGTTGCTCTCCGTCCCCAGGCATTCTGCTCTGGGCGGGTCCAGCCCCACCTGGGGGCAGCATACTTGCCCCTGGTGCCTGGGCCCAGCTGGCCAGGCCTATGGCCAGAGCACTGGCCTGGGAGTCAGGAGGCCACGTTTCAATGCCTGTCTCTGAGTCTCACTGTCTGACCTTGGGCCTGTCATTTCTCACTGACCCTTGGTTTCCACATCTGTGACATGGCGGCAGATGGCTCTGCTCCTGCCTAATCCCAGAGCTTTATGCAGATTCCACCAGGGAGGAAGAGGTCATAGTGGGTTGGGGATCCCCACCCTGGCCTGGGCCTGCCCTGAAAACACCTGCTGGGCCCTGCTTCCTTCTTCCGGGAGAGGGTCAGCCCTGGCTGGGGGTCCCCAACCCAGTGCCTAGAGACCCACCCAGTGTGTGAGACCTCACCAGCCTGTACCTGAGGCCTCTTTTCCTTTAACCCCCAAATTATGATGACTCTGACTCCAAGTCCGCCCTTCCCAAAGATCAGGAAGTCCAGTCCTTTCCAGAGGCTCCTCTTCCAGTGTTCCCCAGACCCCCATAGGCCATTAAGACCAGCAGCTGGGGCCACAGGGCTTCCTGGAGGTGGGAGGGGAGCGCCTCTTTCCCCTCCATCTGAGCTCCAGTGACCCGGCTATTTGATGACTGGGCAGGATTGAATTTCACCTGGTAGGCGTGAGGGTGTGGGTTCTAAATCCCAAGCTTGTTTGTCTGTTCTCTTGGAGTTGGTGGACACCTAAAGTATTTATAAATTGGTATAAATTATACAAGTCTTTTGTCAGGCTTCCCATTTCAGTTTCCTTCCTGTATGTTTTGTTAGCTGTCGCAGTTGTAGAAAATCACCATTGCCCTTGACCTGTCCTGTCAGGCCAAGTGGGAGACCACTCAGGAAGCGAGCGCCTTTCCCAGGCTTCACACCAGGGGGCGCTGTTGGCCAATGTCAGAAGCCACTGGGTTCAGAACCATGTCTGGTGATGCTGTGGTCGCCTGTTTGTGGACATGACACACCAGATGGAGAGGCTCTGCCTCCAGGACTGCACCTGCTGGGTGACCAGCAGGAGGAATGCTAGCACTGCCGACACAGCCATTTCTCTCTTTCCCAATGCAGCCGCCCGCTCTGGCTCTTGGGGTCTTATGCTCTGGGCATACCTGGCACTAGAGCGCTGGGCTGGGATAGGCTCTCAGGGCCCCGCTCCAGGCCATCAGATAGATTGCAGTGACTTTGAACGTCACAGGGAGGGAATTGGAGCCGGATCCGTTTTCTCCCAGGGGGATCCTCTGCCCTCTGTTCATTTCTTGATATGAATAGCCCTTCACTAATTGGTGAGTGGCACAGGCTCCGCAGACTGCCTGGGCTCAAATGCCAGCTCTGTCACTTGTCAGCTGTGTGCCCGTGGACAAACCACTCCACCTCTCTGTGCCTGAGTTTTCCCATCTGTAAAATAGGGGCAATAGTAGTACCTATTTTGAAGGGTAAATAAAATAACCCATATAAAGAGGCTTAGCAGAGGGTAAGTGCTCTGTAAATGGTTATTGTTATCATTCGTATTTTGTTATTATTATTACCGTGTCAACTGAATCTCAGAGGCCGACCCTCTAAGGTCCAGGTCTGCTCGGCCTCACAGGCCCAGCTCCTTGCTCAGCATATCCTGCTGTCCCTCGGCTGCGCTACCTCCTCTCCCACTTTCCCCAGAGCTGTCTTTGGTCCAGCCTTGCTGGCCTTTTGTCATTTTAGGGACATTCCTCACACGGTACAGGCTCCAGGCCATTGCCACCTGTCCCCCTACCCCTCGGTTCCCAAATCCTCTGATCTATCTAAATTCTCAGGGGCTCAGTTATCATGCCTCCCATGAAATCTCTCCAGTTTTCCCACAGAGGAGCTCTCTCTCCCACTCTGATTCCAGCAGAGTGTCCCCCTGCCTCTCTCAGGGTGATGTGAGGCCCCATTCGAGCTCCCCTAGTTTGGCCAGCCCTAGCTTGTACTAGGCTCCCCAGGCCTTGGGGTGGGCCCCCGTCCCAATGCGGGTGCCGAGGATCATGGGCACCTCCGGCCCCTCTCTTGGGCAGCTCCGGGGAGCGGTGACCCAGGCTGGGTCCGCACCCCACTGAAGCAGGGCCTTGCCTGGGACCCACCCCAGCCCAGACCTGGCCTGTTAGATCCTACCAAGCCCAGGGCTGCCCCAGGGAGGATGTGGCCACAATGACACAGAATCGTTCTGGTAATTCTAGGAAACGGCCCCAGCTATGTGGCCCTGTGCCTGGTTGGGGTTCAGGCGCTGGGCAGGGACCACTTCCCGGAAACGCCCTAACCGGGTGGGGGGCAGGGATGAGGGGGCCATTGATGGGCCTCGGTGCCCTCCCCTCACTCCCAGCGGGGTCCTGGCTTTGCCCAGACTGGGCACCGGGCCCAGCTGTCAGGGGCTTCCAGACTTAGCGGAAGATGGAGCGGGAGGCGCCTAGGGCTCGCTGCTCAGGGCCAGAGTCTCCGAGGAGGCCCGTGGTGAAGGATGACAAGTCGAAGCCAGAAAGGCCACAGACTAGCAGTTTCTATGTTGCTTTGTTGCTGGTTTTTTTCAGAAAGACATAGTGTGTGTATGGGGGGAGGAGGGTTGAATGAGGGTTGCCCGATAAAATACAGGATGCCCAATTTGAGGGACAGATACAAAAAAATGTTCACTGTTTATCTGAAATTCAAATTTTATCCTGTAGATCTCTGTCTACTTATTTTTTTCTTTTCTTTATTTCTTTTGCTAAGTCTGGCAACACTCTTAGAAAGGAGCATTGGCTCTGGAGTCTGGGGTGTGCACTCTTTACCCTTCAAATCAATCCACCCTGTGCTGACTGGGGACCCCTCTGCCCACTGAATGAGCCCTGCACTCAACTCGAGGCTCCTCCTCCAGGGCTCCCATTGCCAGCCAAGGTTGCCACCAGGATGCTCAAGGGCTCTGCCTTGTGGTGCCCCTCCCATCAACCATGGTGCAGACCAGCCTCCATCCACCACAGAGCCTCTTCACAGGCCTCCCTGCCTCCCCACTCCCAGTCTGAGCTTGACTCAGAAGCCAGAGGGAATTTTTTCATCCTGTAACCTGACCATGTCCCTCTCTGCGGAAACCCTTCCATACCTCCCCCTCCTTGTAGTCAAACTCCCCTCCGGAGCTCGAAGACCCTGGGGGTCTGACCTGTGCTCACTTCTCCCACCCGTCTCCCACCATTCCTTCCTCATCCTCCTTGCTTCTGCCACCCTGAACTATTAATACTTCAAGTTCCCTGAACAGGTCCTTTCTCACCTCCAGGCCTTGGCACAAGCTGCCTGGAACACTGTCCCTCAGGACTTTCATTTGCAGAAAGATGGCAACACACCCTTATGATCTCAGCTTTGCAGCCTCTCCTGATCTCCCTGTGTCTGGACCAGGAAGCTGCCCCTGACCTGTAAAATCTAGGATGGGGCCTTCTCTCGCCTCCATAGCCTTTGCCCTTCCCCCATGACAATAGTTATTTCTCTCTTTTATGAACGTCCGTATCATTTCAAAAGTGAATTATCATCTGCAAATTTACTTCGACAAATCTTTTAAAAATTGATAGACTAGGGAGACAAATCCACCAGCAGCATGTGATATTTCAAATGCTTCTCTTAATTATTGATGGCAAAGCTGAACAAATTAGCCAAGATATGGAAGATTTGAACAACATAAGCAACAGACTTGATATAATAGACATTAATTGAATTTTGTCTCCCATGGTCAGATTCTCCTTAAGCACTTATGGACTATTTTCAAAAATTGATAGTATACTAGATTAGAAAACAACCTCCAAAAAAATTTCAAAGAATTGCTATTAGGGCACATTCTTTGACCTCAGTGCAGTGGAGTTAGTAATAACAAAAATATAATTTAAAATATCCCTACATATTTGGAAATTTATCACTGGGATTAACAAATTGACCAAAGGAATGGAAAAGAGAGCCTGGAAACAGAGGAGGCATGTGTGGGACTCTGATTTATGACAATGGAAGCTGGCAGACCAGAGGGGGAGGGACCATGTGATTTAGTAGAGCAGGTAAAATCGGTTATACATGTGGGGAAAAAGTCCACTTGAATCTCTGCCTTACAGTGTACTCAAGAATCAGCTCTAGGGACTTCCCTGGCGGTGCAGCGGTTAAGACTCTGTGCTTCCACTGCAGGGGGCACGGGTTTGATTCCTGGTCGGGGAACTAAGATCCCGTATGCCGCGTGGGGCAGCCAAAAAAGAAAGAAAGAATCAGCTCTAGATGAATTAAGGACTTACGTGTCACAAGCACAACTTTAATACTGTTTGAAGAAAATATAGGTTAATATCTTTCTGACTTCAGGGTGGGGAATCAACTCTTAAAGAAAACACCAAAAACGTGTTAACCATGATGAAAAGATACAACTGACCACATCAAAAATAATTTCTGTTTGAGACAGAGTCACAGATGTAGAAAACAAACATATGGTTACCAAGGGGGAAAGCGGGGGAGGGATAAATTGGGAGATTGGGATTGACGTATGCACACTACTATATATAAAATAGGTAATTAATAAGGACCGACTGTATAGCACAGCAAACGCTTCTCAATACTCTGTAATGACCTATATGGGAAAAAAAAATCTAAAAAAGAGTGGATACATGTATATGTATAACTGATTCACTTTCCTGTAAATCAGAAACTAACACATTTTAAATCAACTATACTACAATAAAATTTTTTAAAAATTAAAAATAATTTCTGTTTCAAGGAAAGGGGAACAATAGTTACTCCAGATGTCAAAAGACACCTGAAAAGAAGTGAAAAGACGAGCCATATCTGGGAAAAGATGTAAGCACAGAGTTGGTATCAAGATCCCCTATGGATCAGTAAGAAAAGATAAACAAGAGAAAAATGAGCAAAAACCATGAACTGGCATTTCACAAAAGATGAAATGGCCAGAAAACATGACAGGATCTTAAGTTCACTAGCGATCAGGGACATGGAAATGAAGACCACAATGAGACGTTATTTTCCACCCAGTTGGTTGGTAAAAAGTGCAACATCTGACGCTGTTAAATGTTGGCTAGGATATGGGTCAGCAGGAACTCTCAGAATTGCTGGCAGGACTGTAAAGTGATTCAAGCATCGTGGAAAAACAGTTTGGCATTTCTCTGTAAAGATAACAGTGGCACACCTGTGTCCCAGCCATTCCACTCCCAGGATTCTGAGAGGAAGCCCTGCAGGTGTATCTAGATACACACCTGAAAGTGTTCATAACAGCACTGCTGGCAATCGCAGAAACGCTGCAACAACATGGTGAATCTAAGACACGTGGTGCTGAGTTGAAAAACTCAAATCCCAGAGACTATACATGGTTTGATACTCTTTAGTTTTAAACCCTGCACAAGCAAATGATATCTAAGCATGTATACTCTACTGAGCTATACAGACAGAGTGAGTGAGTGACAGCCGCAAAATTCAAGACACCTCTGGGGAGGGAGAGGGGAGGAGGGGGAAGGGTAGTGGAGGCTCCAGCATTTGGATTTTATTGGAGGGCAAAGGGGAGCTGGTTTCTGAGAAGAGTGATGTGATTCCAACCTGTTTTTTTTTTTTAATTTGAAATTAAGTTTATTCGTGCATTAAACAGTTACAGAATACCCTTGGGACATTTTTAGTCCAACAATTAAAATTGCATTTAAAAGCCAACTGGAAGAGTTTAGAGACCAAAAAGACATCTGGAGTAACTATTGTTCCCCTTTCCTTGAGTTTATATATATTTACCTTTTAGGCAAGAGAGAGAACTGTGATTACTTCCTATTCCAGGGGATGTGATTTCCAGTTCCATTGTCTTAATGTGTATAAGATTCTTCTGTGAAGGCCAGAGAAGATCAAAGAATTTGATGTTGATTGGAAGAATTAAGAAGACAAGACTAATGGTTGGTTCATGGACCCACAATTTTATCACAAATCACTAGATGGGGTGGTGGGAGGGGTATTATGTTTCCCATCAATAAAACCTCAGGTATTTATTTTATTTTTGGCTGTGCCGTGTGGCTTGCAGGATCTTAGTTCCCCGACCAGGGATTGAACCCATGCCCCCTGCAGTGGAAGCATGGAGTCCTAAGCCCTGAACCGCCAGGGAAGTCCCCTGAGGTATTTAAAGACTCCATAGACGTGCAGGGAATTCCCTGGCGGTCCAATGGTTAGTACTCCAAGCTCTCACTGCCAAAGGCCCTGGTTCGATCCCTGGTAGGGGAGCTAAGATCCCACAAGCTGCGCAGTGCAGCCAAAAAAAAAAAAGAAGACTCCACAGCCATGGAAACTCACTTCTATGTCTCTCAGAGGTAATGGTGAGGCTGAGAAGGCTGCGGTGGGAGCTCATACTTCCTTGGACTTCTCACATACGTTAGTGCCAAAACCTAACCAGGACTGGACCATGTCAAACACTTCTCTGAACAAAGTGCTTAATCAGTTTTCTCTTCAGGATGCATTCCAAGGCAACAGTGTGATCTGTGATGAATTTTTCCCGGTCTGTTTTTGGCTTGTCTCAGTGCTAAAGTCTATGGCAATACAAAACAGCATGGTCATTTACTGTGAGACCTGCCTGAGTCAAAGAATGGGCTCTCTCAAGTCTCAGCAGTCAGGGTTTAACCTAGCTCATTTTTCTTGGCTATTCTCATCATCCAGATGGCAGGAACCTTCTGTGGGGATGTCTCTTTTATTCTCCTCCATGGATTCCAAAGGGCAGTCTTGACCTATGGCCAGCACCTGTCCGACAGTCATGTCAACACGAGCAGCTTTCAAGTAGCTGGCACACACCTGCCAGTCCTCCACAGAACAGGGCTCCACCACGGAGTCTCTGGGAAGGTCAGCTGGGAGAGGCGTCTCTAGGCAGCAAGGCAGGCTCTCCCCTTCTGGACTGGGAAGGACCCTCAGGACTGCAAGATTCAACAGGCGGCTGAGACCTGACATTAGCATGACGTCACCGCTGTGCATACACATGGGGATGGGGGCTTCATCTCTTTTGAGGCCACCCAGGAGAAAGATGGCAGACTCTCCAAAGCTGAACGACAGCAGGGGTTTGGAGTGATCTAGTTCAGATTTATCTACGTGGATTCCCAGCATGGAGTCTAATCGTTAGTAATTCAGGATACCCGCTTCAGCTCGGAAACCCTGAAATCCACAGGCAGTGTCCACTTACTCTGAGAGGAAAGTCAGGTCAGCAGGGAAAGGTGTGTAGTCATCTGCAGAGTATTTCTTACCGTCCCAGTTACAATGGTAGCCTAGGGTCACCCAGTGCAGTTTCTCTAATAAACTTCAGGGTCTCCATTTATTCACTTCTTTACACCTTAGAAGCTCTTTGCTCTGTTCCCAAAATCTTGGGTCTCTTCTTAGTCACATGTTTGCCCAGGTTACATACATTGGGTTTCCGGGAATATAACTTAAGGCACTGCTTCACTTAATGCCGCTGGTGACCTGGGAGGAAGGGTTTGGGATAAAAATAAATCTGGGATAGGCTTGCAGTCCGTAGGCTTGCCACCTGCTGGCCAGCTGAAGTCCTGCTCTGTATGCATCGTGGTCACTGGCTGGGGACACATTTAACTGAGATTTGACTACCCTGGGGGCACCAGGCCCCGTGCCTTGGGCTGCTTGGGCCGCCAAGAAGTCAGTGACCCCTCCCAGGTCTGCGGTCCTGGGGCGGCTCTGCCGGCAGAAGCGGAAAAGCTTCGGAAAGTCGTCCTCCCCAGGCTCCACTGCCAGCATCGCCACAGAGCCCACAACCACTGCCACCTTCCCCATCTCGCTGCCTGGCCTCGTTTCCATCCTATTGTTGAAAAACAATGAAAGTAAGTGTGGAATTGCTACACCTGTGAGTTTTCAGGCTTTTCCTTCTCTGAGCCCCATTTTCTTCCTAATAATGGTAAGAGGGAACCCTTACTATGTACCCAATGCTCCCTACATATATTAACTCACTTAATTTTCACAACAACTCTGTGAGGTAAGTTTGATTATTATCATGCTTGTTACACCCATGAGGCAACTGAAGCACAGAAAGGTTAAGTGACTTGCCCAAGGTCACACAGCTACTCGGTGCTGGAGCTGAGATTCAAATCAGCCTCTGTTTCCTTATCAGAACAGTGGAGGGATGGGAGCAACCCCACTGGATGACGAGTTCTATAGTGGCAGGGGCTGTGTGTGTGTGTGTGTGTGTGTGTGTGTGTGTGTGTCTGTGTTCCCTTGGGGACCCACCCGGGATGCTCAGGAAGTCAGCCATGATTATTGTCCCAGCAGGGTTTGGCAGGGAGGCAGGGAGCCAGCATGGGAGGGAATCAGAGACAGTCTGGGTTCGAATCCTGGCTCTGCCACTCACTCACTGCAGACCTTGGCAATCCTCTTGAGGCCTCTCTGAGACTTAGTTTTCTCACCTATAAAATGGGGGCCGTCCTAGTTGCTATTTCCGGGGCTGCTGTGAGGGAGAGAAAGGTGTGAGTGGCCTGGCCCACCGCCCAGCGTGATGAGCAGTGCTTAAATGTGGGCTGTTATTAGTCACCTGTTCACGGATGTCCTCAGCAGCTCTCTCTAGGTGATTTCTAACAGGACTTGGTCAGGAGTAGGCCCTTCAGAGTGTGAACACCGGCTCCAGCGCCTCTCATACCGCTGGTGATGTGAGCTGTGTCTAAGAACATTTACATGGGAGCCTCAGCCTAAGGGCCAGAAGGTCAGCAGCTGGGGTCAGGGTGAAGGTGGGCTCCTCAGCTGGCTGGGCACCGCCAGGGCCGCCAAGTCAGGTGCTGGGGTGGTCATTCCTATGGTGACCACCAGGGGTCATGGTTGGCCACTTTTGCCTTCTTCCCTGGTCCCAGAGCCCGTGGGCAACCTGCAGAGGACAGCGAGGACTCCCACATTCCTGCCAACTGCAAGGTGGGGCATTTCCAGCAAGAGTGCATCTGAGGCCCTGACTTGGCTTTCCCACCTCTGTTAAATAAGAAAACTGATAAGTTTTTCCACCCCTCTTTGGGAATGTCTGCTGTTCTTTCATCTACCCATCCATTTATCTCTTTGTTCATTCACTCATCTGTTCATCCATTCATCCTTCTGTCTGTCCATCCCTTCATTATTCCTTTATTTTCCATTTGTTCATGTATCCATTCATCTGTCCTTTTATCCAGTCATCCATCCATCCATCCTTCCATCCATCCAACATCCAACATCTGTCCATCTACCCTCTGTCTATCCCACATGCACAAAGACCCCATGTTGAGCCAGGCTTGTTCAGCCTGAGGTTCCCCACGAAGGGAGGAGGCCCATTTGCTGCTCCCGCCACCCCTCTCCCCCATCTCCTCCAGGCTCACCATCTGGTGGGACCAGGGATGTACCAGGCAACGATAACATAAGATGATGTGTGTGGACAAAATTGGGGGTGCAAAAATGTCACATTTCATTATTAATTTTTATATCACATTAGACTCCAAGGCTCTCCCATCCTCTGCATGGGGATCGACATTTGTGAGAAGGTCTTTTTTTTTTTTTAATTTTATTTATTTATTTTTGGCTGTGTTGGGTCCTCGTTTCTGTGCGAGGGCTTTCTCTAGTTGCGGCAAGCGGGGGCCACTCTTCATCGCGGTGTGCGGGCCTCTCACTATCGCAGCCTCTCTTGTTGCGGAGCACAGGCTCCAGACGCGCAGGCTCAGCAATTGTGGCTCACGGGCCTAGTTGCTCCGCGGCATGTGGGATCTTCCCAGACCAGGGCTCGAACCCGTGTCCCCTGCATTGGCAGGCAGATTCTCAACCACTGCGCCACCAGGGAAGCCCGAGAAGGTCTTTGAGTTCAACAAAAATCTGAGAGGCTTATGTTGCTCCTGGAAGGCAAATGGGGAAAGGGCCTCTGGTTCAACTTCAGCCCCTCGTAGTCACTGCTGATGTCCTCGTATTGGAGCCCATGGGGTCTCTTAGTCCGCTGGCTCCTGGCCCCTCCCCAGGCTTCCTGGCCAAGGGGATGCTTTGCTGAGAAGCTGCCTGTCAGAGGCGCCCCAGACCTTCCTCCCCAGCAACGGGGGCCTCTGGTCTCAGGCAGGCAGGTCCTGGCTTCAGTCCTTCACCACAGGGACCTACGCCGCAGGAACACAAACCGACCCAGACCCTAGATCCTGGAGCCTGCGGGCTTGGCTGCTTCCTTAGGCGGGCTGTTAGGGCAGGGTGAGGGGTGTAACCCAGCCTGGCAGGAAGGTTTCTTATGAGAGGGGACTTCTAACTGAGACCTCCATGTTGAGTAGAGTGGGACAGGGGAAGGGGGAGGGGGAAGTTGGGGGTGGTAAAAGGAAGAGAGAGTGCAGACACGTGGGCTTGGGGGGCAGGGTGGCAGTGGGAGGGGCAAGAGAGAAACCAGAGGGATAAGAAGGGGCCCCATCTTGGAGCTTGGGCAGTAGGGAGATACTGAAGGTCTTTGACCAGGTGAGTTCCCCATGCAAGTGGTGTTTCCAAAGAGTCACTCTGGCAGTGGGTGGAAACAGGTTGGAAAAATGTCCAGGGAGGAGTAGCCATCTCTGGTTGTTCTCGGATGGACGTGAGACACTGGTGGGCCACCCCTCCCACGGTTGTGCTGACGGCAGGAATGGAGGGAGGGGGGGCGAGGCTCTGTGGGGCGTTGGGAGGGGAGACCCATAGGATGGAATTGCTTGACTGGCCACCAGGTGGTGGGTGGAGTCATCAAGGCTGATACCTGGGGTCCTGGGTGGTGGGTGGTCTGTCTGTAACTGGGGTGGGGAACCCACGAAGGGAGAACAGGTGGTACGTGTGTGTGCCTCCGTTTTATTGATGTAATCCTTTACTGTTAAACATTAATGAAATGTGAACTATAGAGAATACACAGGATCTATACACAACTTAACAAAAATTATAAAGCAAATCCCCAAGTAACCCCCACCCCCCGAAACCTCCAGCCTCTTTTCTCCATCCCACACCTTCCTGCACGGAGCATGGAAACACCCTGACATTTACAGGCATCGCTTCCTCACTTGTACGGATAGTTTTACCCCCAATATCTGCATCTCTGAATAACATAATTTTGGTTTTCCCTGTTTTAGAAGTTTATATAAACAAAACCCATGTTTCTTCAACTTACCATTAAGTGTGTAGGATTCATCTGTGTCGTTGTGTGTAGATACAGTTTATTCAAGTTCATTGCTGTATGCCATTCTAGTACGTGACCACACTACAAGCTATGAACCCATTCTCCTGTGGATGGACGTTTGGGATGTTTGCAGGTTAGGGCTATTGTAACCAATGCTCTGATGAGCGTTCTCATATGTACGTAGAGGCGCATATTTATACACGTGTCTCTCCAAGTTGTATATCTGGGAATGGGATTTCTGAGCTACAGGTCATATGTATCTTCAACTTTACTAGAAGATGCCAGTTTTCTGAAGTGGTTGAATAAATTTACAGTCCCACTCTGCTTGGATGAGTGTTCCCATGGCTCTCTGGTGCTGCACACGGCATTGCTATTTTTTGGCAGTCTGCTGGGTGTGTAATGGTATCTCGTTGTTACTGTAAGTTGCATTTCCAAGGCAATTTAATGAGCTAGAGCATCTCTTCATATATTTATTGGCTGGTTGGACCCTCCCCCCTTTTAAAGTGTCTATTTAAATCTTTTCTCTATTTTCTATAAGGTTGTTTGCAGCGTATGCCTCTGGTGCCAGCGTCACTCTGATTTCAGCCGCTGTGCGGGGTACAAACCTCCCACCAGAGAGCCAGTCTTTCCACACTCTACCCAGGGTCTTCTCCAACACTGTGGAAAAGACTGGAATGGGGGCGTGATAGCTGATGAACAGGCGCCCCACCTCCTGACCTCCATGGAGACAGCTCTGGAGCTCCTCAGAGGTCCTGGAGGTCCCGCTGCCTACAGCAGTGACCTTGATAATGCCCTTGTATTTGGATGTCTGCCTGCCCTGTCTCACTCTCCCCACCCCTCACTCCTCCCTCGGGCATCATCTTCTAGACACCCAAGCCCTTGTCTCAGGCTCCCTTCTCCTCTTGTTCTTATTGATTTCTGGGGGATATTTACATATTCTGGATACGACTCCCTTGTCAGTTACACTATTGCAATTATATTTTCCCACTCTGTGATTTTTCTATTCACTTTTTTCCCCTGTAGTCTTTTTTTTTTAATTAAAAAATTTTTTTGGCCTTACCACGTGGCTTGTGGGATCTTATTTCCCTGACCAGGGATTGAACCAGGGCCCTTAGTAATGAGAGCATAGAGTCCTAGCCACTGGACCACCAGGGAATTCCCTCCCCTGCAGTCTTTTGATGAACAGAAATTCTTCAGTTTAATATGTTCTAGTTGATTAAACATTTACCTGATGGCTGGTGCTTTTGTGTCTAAGAAATTCTTCCCTTATTCAAAGTCAGGAAGACGTATTTCTATATCGTTGCTCAGAATTTTTGTAGTTTTTCACCATTAGGTCTTTAATTTACCTGCAATTGGTTTTCGTGACTGGTATGTAGTAGGATCGAATTTTTTTTTTTTCCTATATGGATACCCAACCATCTGAGCACCATTTATTGAAAAGTCAAGTCTCTCCTCAATTCTCAGAAATGCCGCCTCTGTCGTAAATCAGGCAGCCACGTATGTGTGGGACCATTGGTGAGTGCGCCAGTTTATTTCTGATGTCCCAATTAAGTTTTAGAATTCTATCTGAATTTTGTACATTTCTGGTTAGATTTACTTCTAGGTACTTGATATATTTTGAAGTGTTGTAGATGGTGGTTATATTAATTATTTGTTGACATGTAACAAATTATCCCAAAACTCAGCATCAAAACCCCAAACATTTATTATCTCCAGTTTTTGTGAGTAGGAACCTAGCTGGTGGCTCTGGCTTAAGGTCTTTTATGAGGTTGCAGTCAAGTTGATGGCTAGGGCTGTGGCCTTATCTGAAGGCTTTGATTCCCACAGTGAGAAGCTGGAAGAAGGACCTCGGTTCTTGTCTTCTTTGAAGAAAGAATTCAGCAAAGAGACCAAGACTGTGAAAAAGATAAAAGCATTTATTAGAAGCAAAGTACGTGTGGAAGAAGCAAAGTATTTGTGGAAAAAACAAAATATGTGTAAAAGAGCACACAGGCGAGTCAGATTGAGTTGCACCCAGTAGGGGCAGCTTAGATTGCTTATATAGGGGCAGTTTTCCTTTTTTTTTTTTTCCTGGCCAGTCATCTCCATATTTGGTCCTGGTGTGGGTGTGAATCTCTCAGCCAAGATGGATTCCAGCTGGCGTCTTCTCTCTCCTTTTGTCCTTCCCCTAGACTGATGGTCTTCTCTGTGCATGTGTTGGGCAGGGAAATCCACAAGAATGCACCCAATCAGGGCCCAATGTTCCCACTGGTGTCCCATCTCAAAGAGTCAGCAGGAGACCAGCTGCAGCTGCTCAGCCTGGGGCCTATCTATATCCTACCTCAGCTTGACTTGTAGGGCTGCCTCATGTCATGGCAACTGGCTTTGCTGGGAAGAAGTGATTTGAGAGAGAGGGAGAGAGAACACCCAAGAATGGAAGCCACAGTCTTTTAATAACCTAACATCAGAAGTGACATCTCATGATTTCTGCCATATTCTATTCATTAGAAGTAAATTACTAAGTGCGGCCCACACAAGGGGAGGGGATTACATAAAGGCGTGACTACCAGGAAGCTGGGATGATTTGGGGCCATCATATAGTGAATAGAGCCTGTTACAGTGACCTTTTAAAAAGTTTGTTTTCTAATTGCAGTTACTATATAGTATTGCATAGTGATGTGGGGTTTTTTTTGGTTTTTTAAGGCAGAGGGTTTTTTTCTAGCTTTTTGTTTGTTTGTTTGTTTTCTGGCTGTACCCTGCAGCTTACTGGATCTTAGGTCCCCAACTAGGGATTGAACCCGTGCCTTTGGCAGTGAAAGCAGAGAGTCCTAACCACTGGACCACCAGGGAATTCCCCATAATGATGTCTTAACATTGATTTTTTTGTATCTGGCAACCTTGCTAAACTCTCTTATTAATTCTAATAGTTTGTCAATTTTTAAAAATGTACTCAAAAAAAAAAATGTACTCATCATAGCATCTATGAATAATGAGGTTTGTTTTTTTCTTTCCAATCCTTGTCTGTTTTATTTCTCTTCCTTTTCTTACTGCATAGGCTAGGTCTTACAGAACAATACAGAGCTGGTATAGTAACAGCAGGCTTTCTTATCTTGCTACCAATTTCAAAGGGAAAGTTTTTGACAGTTTCACCTTAAAGTATAATATTTGCTGTAGGGTTTTTTAAAAAAGTATATACCCTTCATCAGATTTAGGAAGTTCCTAATATTTCTAGTTTACTAAGGTGTTTTTTTTTTTAAACTATGAATGGATATTGAATTTTGTCAAACATCTCTTTTGCATACAATGATCATTAGAATTTTCACCTTTGATCTATTAATGTTTGAACTACATTAATTTTTCTTCTAACATTAAATCTACATTGCATTGGTTAAACCTAGGTTGATCATAACATTATCCTTTTATATGTTTCTGGGTATAGTTTGTAATATCTTGTTTAGAATTTTTGCCTCTGTGTTCTTGAGAGAGAGTAACCTGTAATTTTTCTTTCTCATATGCCTTGTTGGGTTTTGATGTCAAGATTATGCTAGCCTCATAAAATGAGTTTGAGTCTTCATTAAGAGTTTGGGCCAATTTAGAATTATTGTTTCTTTCCAGAATTTTCTGTAGTATTTTCCAGTGACGCTCTCTGGTGATGGGTTTTCATTGTGGGAAGATTTTTGACTACAGATAGAAGTTACTTAGTGTACAGGACTGTTCAGGATTTTTATTTCCATTTAGAATGCTTACTGCAGCTTAAGTAAGCAATGTTTTTCTAGGACTTTTATAATATTTAACTATATTAATTTTTAGATTTATTGGCATAAAATTGTTCACAATATTCTGTTTTATATGATTACTGTTATAGCATAATGTTTCTCTTTTCCAACCTGACATAGGTTATTTGTGCCTTTTTCTTTTACCTTCATAGTTTGCCAGAGGTTTGTCAATTTTGTTAGTCTTTCAAAGAGTCAATTTTGATTTTTGTTGATTTTCTTAATTGTAAGTTTGCTTACTACTTTACTAACTTGTGTTTTTATCTTTATTATTTTTCTGCTATATACTTTTAATTTACTATTCTTTTTCTAACTCCTTGAGGTAGATGCTTACCTAACTAATTTTAAGCCTTTATTCTTTTCTAGTATATGCTATATATTTCCTTATAAGTATTATTTTAGAAAAATTTCCTATGATTTTGAATATATATTTTCATTACTGTTCAGTTTTAGAAATAGTTTGTTTTTAATTGTGGTTTCTTCTTTGTTATAAAAAGTGTGTCTTTAAATTTTCTAAATATGTGGGGATTTCCTTTTATATTGATTTCAAGCTTAATTATATTGTGGTCAGAGAAACATTATCTGAATGATTGATTTAAATCCCTTGACATTTACTGAGATTTGCTTTATGGCCCAGAATATGAGCTATATTTATAAATGTTCTGGATGGGCTTGAAATGGATTTTTTACATTTGTTGTGTGCAGTGTTCTATGTATGTTCAAGTCTAATTTATTAACTGAGTTCGTCAAATCTTCATCTCCCTTCCCTATCAAATTGAAAAAGGTGTCTTAAAATTTATTATGGCTGTTGATTTGTCTATTTTTCAGTGTAGTTCTATCAAGTTTTGCTGTATATATTTTGAGCTTATGTTATTAGGTACATAGAAATTTAATATTGTTACGTCCTCCTAGTGAAATTAAGTTTTATTATTATCTTTTCCTCTAGTAATGCATTTTACCTTAATGTCTACTTTGTCTTTTTTCTTAAAATTAATTAATTAATTAATTAATTAATTAATTAATTAATTTTTGGCTGCATTAGGTCTTCGTTGCTCCATGTGGGCTTTCTCTAGTTGTGACAAACAGGGGCTACTCTTTGTTGCAGTGTGCGGGCTTCTCATTGCAGTGGCTTCTCTTGTTGAGGAGCATGGGCTCTAGGTGTGGGCTTCAGTAGTTGTGGCTCGTAGGCTCTAGAGCACAGGCTCAGTAGTTGTGATGCACGGGATTAGTTGCTCCACGGCAAGTGGGATCTTCCTGGACCAGGGCTACGAACTCATGTCCCCTGCATTAGTAGGTGGATTCGTAACCACTGCGCCACCAGGGAAGCCCTACTTTGTCTTTTTACGAATATAGTTATATCCGTTTTTTTAAAACTAGTATTTTTATTTTATTACCTTAAATTTTTCTCTACTTTATGTTTTAGAGGTGTTTGTTCATTTTTTATTTTTTTTTAAAAAATATTTATTTATTTATTTATTTGGCTGTGCCGGGTCTTAGTTGCTGCATGTGGGATCATTGTTGAGGTGCGCGGGATCTTTAGTTGTGGCATGCGGGGTCTTTAGTTGCGGCATGTGGGATCTAGTTCCCTGACCAGGGATGGAACCCAGGCCCCCTGCATTGGGAGCACAGAGTGTTTTTTGTTTTTTTTTTTTTAATTTTTTTGACGTGGACCATTTTCAAAGTCTTTACTGAATTTGTTACACTATTGCTTCTTTTTTTTTTTTTTTTTTTTTTTAATGTTTTGGTTTTTTGGCCACTAGGCATGTGGGATCTTAGCTCCCTGACCAGGGATTGAACCCACACCCCCCTGCACAGGAAGGAGAAGTCTTAACCACTGGACCTCCAGGGAAGTCCCTGTTCATTTTTAAACAAAATAAATTTCCCCCCATCCAGTCTGAAAATGTTGCCTTTTTAACTGGAGCATTTAGTTCATTTATAATTAATGTATATGTACAGGTAAATGTAAATGTAAGGTACACCTACTGTAAATATTTGGAATTAAATCTACCATCTTATTTTGTGCTACTTCTCTTATTCATCCTATTTTTTTTCTTTTCTTTCTGGCCTTTAAAGAGTTGTCTGTATATGTTTTATCATTTAACTCATATCATTTACTTCCTTAATAAGTTTGAAATGATATACTCTGTTTCTATTCCTTTGGTGAAGGAGCTGGCAACTTTTTTCTATAAAAAGCCAGATGGTAAATATTTTAGGCTTTGCATGCCACAGACAGTCTGTTACACATTCTTCTTTGTTTGGATTATTATAACCCTTTCCATATGTTGAAACCATTCTTAGTTTGCAGGACATACAAAAACAGGTTGCAAGCTGGGTCTGACCCATGGGCCAGTGTCCTGACCCTTGTTTCAGTGTTTACCCTAGAAATTGTAACATGCACACTTAATTTATTAAAGCCTAAAATTTATCAAACCTTTGCCCTTCCCCTGAATACCACATTGATATTAGAACATTTTGATTCTATTTACTTCCCACTACCAATTTATGTTAGATTGTCCGATATTTTCATTTTATTTTAAATTCCACTAGACTTTATGATTACTGTTCTATACAGTCATTATTTTATACATTTGTCCATATTTTTTTTACCACTTTCTCTAGTCCCTATTCTTTTTTGTATCCTCAACCCTCCATCTAGATAATTTTCCTTCTGCCTCAAGTACATGTTTTAAAATTTTCGTTAGTGTGGTTTTGCTGATGATGAACTCTCTCAGTTTGTGTTTGAAAGAAAATGTCTTTATTTTGCCTTCATTCTTAAAAGATATTTTAGCTGAGTATAGATTCTAGGTTGGCAGTTATTTTGCTTCATCACATTGAGGATTTCATTCTATTTTTCTATGATTTCCATTGTTGCTGTTGAGAATGATTTGTAAGTCTAATTGCCATTCCTTTGAAAGTAAATGGTCTTTTCTCTCTGGCTGGTTTTGATATTTTCTTATTGTTTTTCTATTTCTGTTAAATATCAATTTCTTTGTATTTGTTCTGTTTGAGATTTTCTGGCCCACTTGTATCTGTGGATGGGCCACTTGTATCTTGCATCAATTCTGGAAAATACTCAGCCACTATCTCTAAATATTTCTTCCTTGTTCCTTGGGATTCTGATTAAATATGTGTTAGATTTTTCTCTCACTATACCCTCCATGTTTCCTATCTTCTTATCAGTATTCTCCATCTTCTTGTCTTTATGGAATACATTCTAGATAATTTCTTCTGATCTATCTTCAAGTTTCTAAAAGTTTCCTTTGGCTCTTTAAAAAACATGCGATGTCACTTTCCATAGTTTACTGTTCCCTGAAGATATTTTCAGGTTGTTGTTCATTTTTTTTAGAATATAGTAAGGATAGTTATTTTATCCTCTTTATCGGATCATTACAAAATCTGCAGTAACCATGGATCTACTTCTACTGGATTTGACTTACATTCTCTCTTGTCTTTATGTACTTTGTCATCTTTGACCTGGCTATAGGCATTGGCTTTGAAAAATTATTTGTGGGGCTTCCCCCAAGGAATGGATGTGGTCCTTTCCAGCCTTGTATTTGTTTTTTTTTGTTTTGTAAAATACATATTTTATATCTATAGAGGCACAGAAAAAAGTCTTTAGAACATTCACTACATCATTGTTTGCCCAGAAGGACATAATTATAAGTGATTCTCTTCACTGTCATTTTGAGGCTTTTTACATTTCTACGAGCACATTATTTATTTTTTATTTTAATTTTTGAATTTTATTTTATTTATTATTTTATACAGCAGGTTCTTATTAGTCATCAATTTTATACACATCAGTGTATACATGTCAATCCCAATCGCCCAATTCAGCACACCACCATCTCCACCCCGCCACGGATTTCCCCCCTTGGTGTCCATACGTTTGTTCTCTACATCTGTGTCTCAACCTCTGCCCTGCAAACCGGTTCATCTGTACCATTTTTCTAGGTTCCACATACATACGTTAATATACAATATTTGTTTTTCTCTTTCTGACTTATTTCACTCTGTATGACAGTCTCTAGATCCATCCACGTCTCAACGAATGACTCAATTTCGTTCCCTTTTATGGCTGAGTAATATTCCATTATATATATATACCACATCTTCTTTATCCATTCGTCTGTCAATGGGCATTTAGGTTGCTTCCATGACCTGGCTATTGTAAATAGTGCTGCAATGAACATTGGAGTGCATGTGCCTTTTTGAATTATGGTTTTCTCTGGGTATATGCCCAGTAGTGGGATTGCTGGATCATATGGTAATTCTATTTTTAGTTTTTTAAGGAACCTCCATACTGTTCTCCATAGTGGCTGCATCAATTTACATTCCCACCAACAGTGCAAGAGGGTTCCCTTTTCTCCACACCCTCTCCAGCATTTGTTGTTTGTAGATTTTCTGATGATGCCCATTCTAACTGGTGTGAGGTGATACCTCATTGTAGTTTTGATTTGCATTTCTCTAATAATTAATGATGCTGAGCAACTTTTCATGTGCTTCTTGGCCATCTGTATGTCTTCTTTGGAGAAATGTCTATTTAGGTCTTCTGCTCATTTTTGGATTGGGTTGTTTGTTTCTTTAATATTGAGCTGCATGAGCTGTTTATATATTTTTGAGATTAATCCTTTGTCCGTTGATTCATTTGCAAATACTTTCTCCCATTCTGAGGGTTGTCTTTTCGTCTTGTTTATGGTTTCCTTTGCTGTGCAACAGCTTTGAAGTTTCATTAGGTCCCATTTGTTTAATTTTTTATTTCCATTACCCTAGGAGGTGGATCAAAAAAGATCTTGCTGTGATTTATGTCAAAGAGTGTTCTTCCTATGTTTTCCTCTAAGAGTTTTATAGTGTCCAGTTTTACATTTAGGTCTCGAATCCATATTGAGTTTATTTTTGTGTATGGTGTTAGGGAGTGTTCTAATTTCATTCTTTTACATGTAGCTGTACAGTTTTCCCAGCACCACTTATTGAAGAGACTGTTTTTTCTCCATTGTATATCCTTGCCTCCTTTGTCATAGATTAGTTGACCATGGGTTTATCTCTGGGCTTTGTATCTTGTTTCATTGATCTATGTTTCTGTTTTTGTGCCAGTACCATATTGTCTTGATTACTATAGCTTTGTAGTATAGTCTGAAGTCAGGGAGTCTGAGTCCTCCAGCTCTGCTTTTTACCCTCAAGACTGCTTTGGCTCTTTGGGGTCTTTTGTGTCTCCATAAAAATTTTAAGATTTTTTGTTCTAGCTCCGTAAAAAATGCCATTGGTAATTTGATAGGGATTACATTGAATCTGTAGATTGCTTTGGGTAGTATAGTCATTTTCACAATATTGATTCTTCCAATCCCAGAACATGGTATATCTTGCCATCTGTTGGTATCATCTTTAATTTCTTTCATCAGTGTCTTATAGTTTTCTGCATACAGGTCTTTTGTCTCCCTAGGTAGGTTTATTCCTAGGTATTTTATTCTTTTTGTTGCAATGGTAAATGGGAGTGTTTCCTTAATTTCTCTTTCAGATTTTTCATCATTAGTGTATAGGAATGCAAGAGATTTCTGTGCATTAATTTTGTATCCTGCAACTTTACCAAATTCATTGATTAGCTCTAGTAGTTTTCTGGTGGCATTTTTAGGATTCTTTATGTATAGTATCATGTCATCTGCAAACAGTGACAGTTTTACTTCTTTTCCAATTTGTATTCCTTTTATTTCTTTTTCTTCTCTGATTGCCGTGGCTAGGACTTCCAAAACTATGTTGAATAATAGTGGTGAGAGTGGACATCCTTGTCTCATTCCTGATCTTAGAGGAAATGCTTCCAGTTTTTCAGCATTGCGAATGATGTTTGCTGTGGGTTTGTCATATATGGCCTTTATTATGTTGATGTAGGTTCCCTCTATGCCCACTTTCTGGAGAATTTTTACCATAAATGGGTGTTGAATTTTGTCAAAAGCTTTTTCTGCATCTATTGAGGTGATCGTATGGTTTTTATTCTTCAGTTTGTTAATATGGTGTATCGCGTTGATTGATTTGCGTATATTGAAGAATCCTTGCATCCCTGGGTTAAATTCCACTTGATCATGGTGTATGATCCTTTTAATGTGTTGTTGGATTCTGTTTGCTAGTATTTTGTTGAGGATTTTTGCATCTATATTCATCAGTGATATTGGTCCGTAATTTTCTTTATTTGTAGTATCTTTGTCTGATTTTGGTATCAGGATGATGGTGGCCTCATAGAATGAGTTTGGAAGTATTCCTTCCTCCGCAATTTTTTGGAAGAGTTTGAGAAGGATGGGTGTTAGCTCTTCTCTAAATGTTTGATAGAATTCACCTGTGAAGCCATCTGGTCCTGGACTTCTGTTTGTTGGAAGATTTTTAATCACAATTTCAATTTCATTACTTGTGATTGGTCTGTTCATATTTTCTAGTTCTTCCTGGTTCAGTCTTGGAAGGTTATACCTTTCTAAGAATTTGTCCATTTCTTCCAGGTTGTCCATTTTATTGGCATAGGGTTGCTTGTAGTAGGCTCTTAGGATGCTTTGTGTTTCTGCGGTGTCTGTTGTAACTTCTCCTTTTTCATTTCTAATTTTATTGATTTGAGTCCTGTCCCTCTTTTTCTTGATGAGTCTGGCTAATGGTTTATCAATTTTGTTTATCTTCTCAAAGAACTAGCTTTTAGTTTTATTGATCTTTGCCATTGTTTTCTTTGTTTCTATTTCATTTATTTCTGCTCTGATCTTTATGATTCCTTTCCTTCTGCTAACTTTGGGTTTTGTTAGTTCTTCTTTCTCTAGTTCCTTTAGGTGTAAGGTTAGATTGTTTCTTTGAGATTTTTCTTGTTTCTTTAGGTAGGCTTGTATAGCTATAAACTTCCCTCTTAGAACTGCTTTTGCTGCATCCCATAGGTTTTGGATTGTCGTGTTTTCATTGTCATTTGTCTCTAGGTATTTTCTGATTTCCTCTTTGATTTCTTCAGGGATCTCTTGGTTATTTAGTAACGTAGTGTTTAGCCTCCATGTGTTTGTGTTTTTTACATTTTTTTCCCCTGTAATTGATTTCTAATCTCATAGTGTTGTGGTCAGAAAAGATGCTTGATATGATTTCAATTTTCTTAAATTTACTGAGGCTCGATTTGTGACACAAGATGTGATCTATCCTGGAGAATGTTCCGTGCGCAGTTGAGAAGAAAGTGTAATCTGCTGTTTTTGGATGGAATGTCCTATAAATATCCATTAAATCTATCTGGTCTATTGTGTCATTTAAAGCTTCTGTTTCCTTATTTATTTTCACTTTGGATGATCTGTCCATTGGTGTAAGTGAGGTGTTAAAGTTCCCCACTATTATTGTGTTACTGTCGATTTCCTCTTTTATAGCTGTTAGCAGTTGCCTTATGTATTGAGGTGCTCCTGTGTTGGGTGCATACATATTTATAATTGTTATATCTTCTTCTTGGATTGATCCCTTGATCATTACATAATGTCCTTCCTTGTCTCTTGTAACATTCTTTATTTTAAAGTCTATTTTATCTGATATGAGTATTGCTACTCCAGCTTTCTTTTGATTTCCATGTGAATGGAATATCTTTTTCCATCCGCATGGAATATGTTTTTCCATCCCCTCACTTTCAGTCTGTATGTGTCCCTAGGTCTGAAGTGGGTCTCTTGTAGACAGCATATATATGGTTCTTGTTTTTATATCCATTCAGCAAGCCTGTGTCTTTTGATTGGAGCATTTAATCCATTCACGTTTAAGGTAATTATTCATATGTATGTCCCTATGACCATTTTCTTAATTATTTTGGGTTTGTTTTTGTAGGTCCTTTTCTTCTCTTGTGTTTCCCACTTATAGAAGTTCCTTTAGCATTTGTTGTAGAGCTGGTTTGGTGGTGCTGAATTCTCTTAGCTTTTGCTTGTCTGTAAAGCTTTTGATTTCTCCATCGAATCTGAATGAGATCCTTGCCGGGTAGAGTAATCTTGGTTGTAGGTTCTTCCCTTTCATCACTTTATCATGCCACTCCCTTCTGGCTTGTAGAGTTTCTGCTGCGAAATCAGCTGTTAACCTTATGGGAGTTCCCTGTATATTATTTATTGTTTTTCCCTTGCTGCTTTCAATAATTTTTCTTTGTCTTTAATTTTTGCCAATTTGATTACTATGTGTCTTGGCATGTTTCTCTTTGGGTTTATCCTGTATGGGACTCGCTGCGCTTCCTGGACTTGGCTGGCTATTTCCTTTCCCATGTTAGGGAAGTTTTCAACTATAATCTCTTCAAATATTTTCTTGGGTCCTTTCTCTCTCTCTTCTCCTTCTGGGACCCCTATAATGCGAATGTTGTTGTGTTTAATGTTGTCCCAGAGGTCTCTTAGGCTGTCTTCATTTCTTTTCATGCTTTTTTCTTTATTCTGTTCCACAGCAGTGAATTCCAGCATTCTGTCTTCCAGGTCACTTATCCGTTCTTCTGCCTCAGTTATTCTGCTATTGATTCCTTCTAGTGTATTTTCCATTTCAGTTATTGTGTTGTTCATCTCTGTTTATTTGTTCTTTAATTCTTCTGGATCTTTGTTAAACATTTCTTGCATCTTCTCAGTCTTTGCCTCCATTCTTTTTCCAAGGTCCTGGATCATCTTCACTATCATTATTCTGAATTCTTTTTCTGGAAGGTTCCCTATCTCCACTTCATTTAGTTGTTTTTCTGGGGTTTTGTCTTGTTCCTTCATGTTGTACATAGCCCTCTGCTTTTTCATCTTGTCTGTCTTTCTGTGAATGTGGGTTTTGTTCCACAGGCTGCAGGATTGTAGTTCTTCTTGCTTCTGCTGTCTGCCCTCTGGTGGATGAGGCTATCTAAGAGGCTTGTGCATGCTTCCTGATGGGAGGGACTGGTGGTGGGTAGAGCTGACTGTTGCTCTGGTGGGCAGAGCTCAGTAAAACTTTAATCCACTTGACTGTTGATGGGTGGGGCTGGGTTCCCTCCCTGTTGGTTGTTTGGCCTGAGGCAACCCAACACTGGAGCTTACCTGGGCTCTTTGGTGGGGCTAATGACAGACTCTGGGAGGGCTCACGCCAAGGAGTACTTCCCAGAACTTCTGCTGCCAGTGTCCTTGTCCCCGAGGTGAGCTACAGCCACCCCCTGCCTCTGCAGGAGACCCTCCAACACTAGCAGGCAGGTCTGGTTCAGTCTCCCCTGGGGTCACTGCTCCTTCCCCTGGGTCCCGATGTGCACACTACTTTGTGTGTGCCCTCCAAGAGTGGAGTCTCTGTTTCCCCCAGTCCTGTCAAAGTCCTGCAATCAAATCCCACTAGGTTTCAAAGTCTGATTCTCTAGGAATTCCTCCTCCCATTGCCGGACCCCCAGGTTGGGAAGTCTGACGTGGGGCTCAGAACCTCCACTCCAGTGGGTGGATTTCTGTGGTATAAGTGTTCTCCAGTCTGTGAGTCACCCACCCAGCAGTTATGGGATTTGATTTTACTGTGATTGCGCCCCTCCTACCATCTCATTGTGGCTTCTCCTTTGTCTTTGGATTTGAGGTATCTTTTTTGGTGAGTTCCTGTGTCTTCCTGTCGATGATTGTCCAGCAGTTAGTTGTGATTCTGGTGTTCTCACAAGAGGGAGTGAGCACACGTCCTTCTACTCCGCCATCTTGGTTCTTGCAGAGATGTTGAGAGGATTCATCGACAGAATGTACATAAAGCACTTTTTTCTTTTCCTTTGTGCTTGTCTAGTTTCATTCGAAGTGCACCCGGCTCTTCAGACCAGAGTTCCTAGTGTGAAACGGCTACGCCCAACACCTCAGCTCGGCAGGCCGTGTGCACAAGTGCTACGCTCAACACTGCAATCTGTTTCTTTTTTTTATATTAATAAAAATTTTTTAATTGAAGTGTAGTTGATTTACAATGTTGAGTTAATTTCTGCTGTATAGCAAAGTGATTCAGTTGTACATATGTATACCTTCTTTTTTAAAAATTCTTTTCCGTTATGGTTTATCACAGGATATTGAATATAGTTCTCTGTGCTATACAGTAGGACCTTGTTGTTTATCCATTCTATATATAATAGCTTACATCTGCTAACCCCAACCTCCCACTCCATCCTTCCCCCAATCCCCTCCCCCTTCTTGTATTTGTTTCTGATAGGCAGTTGGGACACTTAAGGTGGAAAAATTTCAGACCAAGTTCACAGCTTGAGCTTCCCTGTCTGCCCCTGGCTATTGTACCTGGAGTGGCAAAGTGCGTGCGTGTCAGTCTATGGCTATAGTTCTCAGAATGGGCTTCTTCCCCTGCCCCTTTGCTTCTGCTCTTCTCAATTCCAAACTGCTTTCTGGGGCCAACAGGAGGGGCATGATTTAGTTCTGGTTTACCCTTTTCCAGAGGAGGAGTTCCCAACCTACATGGGAAGGGTCTGCTTTAAGACTCACCTCCCTTGACTGGCCTTTGGCCTTGACTTCTGTCCTGCTTACCCAGAAAGCCCCCAGATCTAAGCCCAAGTGGGTAGCATCTGTCAATACCCTTCATACGGAAGTGGCTTTGGTGGTTCTGTTACTTTGCTTACCTCTCTGGGGTTATATTTTCTCCTCAGATTTAGCCTGCTGCTTCCCCATGATCTTTTTAGCTCTGCAATTTAAAAAAATGTTTTACTCAGCATTTTAAACCATGTTCAGAGGGTAAAGGAAGTCTGCCATCACTGAAGACAAAAATCTTAATATCAGTTTTAGATCCACTGGGTCTGAGGGTCTGAGGGGACATTTTGCATTGGGTTGCATAAAGGAAAGTCTTCTCTTTATTTAAAAAAAATTTTTTTTTTCTAAATTTTTGGCTGCATTGGGTCTTCACTGCTGCATACGGGCTTTCTCTAGTTGTGGCGAGCGGGGGATACTCTTTGTTGCAGTGCGCGGGCTTCTCATTGAGGGGGCTTCTCTTGTTGCAGAGCACGGGCTCTAGGCGCACGGGCTTCAGTAGTTGCAGCACGCAAGCTCAGTAGTTGCAGCATGCGAGCCCTAGAGTGCACAGGCTTCAGTAGTCGCAGCACGTGGGCTCAGTATTTGTGGCGCACGGGCTCAGAAGTTGTGGCTCGTGGGCTCTAGAGCACAGGCTCAGTAGTTGTGGTGCACGGGCTTAGTTGCTCCACGGCATGTGGGATCTTCCCAGACCAGGGCTCGAACCCATGTCCCCTGCACTGGCAGGCGGATTCTTAACCACTGTGCCACCAGAAAGTCTTCTCTTTATAATGCCAGTCTCTACACATATCCAGCCTACAACTTGTCACCACTTTGGTGTACCATTGCCAGGGTGCTGTGTCCTCTGAGATGGTGTGAGCAGAAGTGAGTTAGATACGGCCGGCAGAACTCAGGGAAAGATCAGATGCCTTCCCTTCCTTGGCAAGGCAGGAAAGTGGAGCCCGACTCCCCAGCTTGTGACACAGCTCCCAGTGACCTCACCTGTGTCCACCTGTCCCCAAACTGCTGCCGTAAGGACCTCTTGCCTCCTCCTCCGTGGATGGTTGGTAAAATGGGCGCAGTGCTGTGGGCTGACTGCAGCATTGACTAGGCAGAAATCTCAGCTTCCTCACGTACGAGTTATGCAACCCCAGGAAGCTACACCTAACCTCTCCCAGCCTGAGTTGACAGATCTGCAATATGGGATAGTCATAATAGTAACTAGCTTATAGCGTTGATAGGAGAATAAACTAGTTAATAACTGTAATGCACTTGAGAGAGTGCCTGCAACATAATAGGCAGTATAAAATCTTTTTAAAAATGGGATGATAAAAAGTGTCTCACACACCTCTCTAGGTCAACTGAAATAACCGACAGAATATTGCTATTGCATTTACTCTTTTAATCTCATGCCACCCTTCATTTTAGAGATGAGAAACTGAGACCCAGAGAGGGCAGGGACTCCACCAAAGCCGCCCAGAAGGCCACCGGCTCCCTAACCTGCAAAGGGGCGCTCTAGGGTTCTAGCCCCAGCTCTGCCACCACTGTGTGATTGTGGCCTGGTCTGTTCCCTCTCTGGGCCTTGGTTTCCCCATTGGTGAGGGTGTTCTGACCAAGCCCCAACGTTTGTACTGGGAGATTTGGGGGTTGCAGTTGCCAAGGTGACTCGAGGACCCAAAAGATCTGGGAGGGTGTGCGCTGGATGATGAGTTGAAGCTGCCTGCCGGGAACCGAGAAGCTTGAGAACTTGCAGCCTCAAACCAGCTGCCTCTACCACCAATAGCAGCGCTTAGGAAGGTGTAACCTAGCCACAGTCTTGGTAAGTAGCTTCTCACGGGGGGCGCGGTGGATAACAGCGAGGGGTGAGAATTCGCAGCAGCCCTCTGGCTGGGGGGCCCCAGGCAGGCACGCTGAGCCCTACTCAGACTTGTCTTCCCTGAGCGGAGGCAGGACACCTAGGCTCTGGCTTCTGACTGTATGTTTCAAGCCAGTCCCCGCCCCTCTCTGGGCCTCAGTCCCCCATCAATGAAATGGGACCAGAGACAGCGTAGGTAAGTCTCAAGGGCCCCACATGACCTGCGCATCAGGCAAAGATGTGACTGTCCCTCCTAGTGTGGACACTAGGGTCTCCACCTGCCCCACCACAGGGGAAAGGCAGCACTGAGCCTGAGCAGGGGGACTACTGCCCTGACCACCTATTGTCTGACCTCTCTGAGCCTCAGGGCTCCTCACCTGTGCCTGGAGCACGGGCTCTAGGTACGCGGGCTTCATTAGTTGTGGCACGCGGGCTCAGTAGTTGCGGCTCGCGGGATCTAGAGCGCAGACTCAGTAGTTGTGGCACACGGGCTTAGTTGCTCCGCGGCATGTGGGATCTTCCCGGACCAGGGCTTGAACCTGTGTCCCCTGCATTGGCAGGCAGATTCTTAACCACTACACCACCAGGGAAGCCCAAAACAGGTAGAACTTTAATGAGCAATTCATTAACAAAACTGGGGACTGCCAGAGCTGCTTCTTTCAGGAGGGACTGATTTCATTAACCACTTCATCACTCAGGCAAAGGCTGATGATATCGGTGGTTTGCATCCTCCAAGATCCTAGGGAAAATAAAACAACTGCTTCTCATTTACAGAGAGCCAGCTCTGCCCAGCGGTGTGCTTTGCAAACCCCAGCAGATTCAGTCCTTCCAGTGAGGTACTATTATTATGGCCATTTTACAGGTGGGGAAATTGAAGCTCAGAAAGGTTATTCTCTTCCCCAAGGACACATAACTAAGTACAAATAGAGCCCAGTCTCTCTGACTCCAAAGATATTTTCTCTTTGACCCCTCAAATACATGTTACCTTTTATGGATGGAAGGTCTCAGAACCTGTGAGCTAAGAAACTGTCACAGGCTTGCAGGGATGGGGGATGTGGACTGAGTTCTGTTCCTAAAGCAATTCCACTGCTTTAGTGCAAAAGGAAGCCCTTAGGTCCTGAGACACACTGAGGCTGGCTTGTCCCCTCCAGCCACTCTCCTGCCCCTCAAGCCACCCGCCTCCATCCTCAAGTTCTGGATTCTTCCTCTGCAACTCACTTACCTCTTCTGTGTCTGTGGCTCTCTCCATAAGAGGCAATATGAATGGGAGTTTAGATGGCACAGGGAGATTAATTTTTAACTTTAGTCTAATGAATAGCTTTTCATTAATTATGGCATGTGACCCTGGTCATTTAACACAGGATATTGTGTTTTCTTTTTTTAAAATTTATTTATTTATTTATTTTTATTTATTTATGTCTGTGTTGAGTCTTCGTTTCTGTGCGAGGGCTTTCTCTAATTGCGGCAAGCGGGGGCCACTCCTCATCGCGGTGCGCGGGCCTCTCACTATCGCGGCCTCTCTTGTTGCGGAGCACAGGCTCCAGACACGCAGGCTCAGTAATTGTGGCTCACGGGCCCAGCTGCTCCGCGGCATGTGGGATCCTCCCAGACCCGGTCTCGAACCCGTGTCCCCTGCATTGGCAGGCAGATTCTCAACCACTGCACCACCAGGGAAGCCCATGTGTTTTCTTTTAAAAGCAATCATTTTGAATTAAATTTTAAAAGATCCATAGATCTAAAAGAAAATATTAAGTAAATATTTGGCAGACTTGATTTCTAGACTTGGAAAAAACTGTGAGAACAAACTTGCCTGCCTGAGTTGGGAATACCTAGCCTGGGTTACCCTCCTACACCCCCTTCTTAATCAAACAGGTCCAAGGAGGTGTTTGTCAGTCTCAAGAGAGTAGTCCTTTCCTGGAGGGGAAGTTGGCCTTCCTCCTCAGCCAACAGGCTCATGCTGCAGCCGGTTTACTTATTTCTCTGAAAATGTTATCAATGTACTACACGCACACAGTTTAGTATCATGGTTGCCTGGGGTGGGAATGGAGGGGAGGTTGACTCCAAAGGCACAAAGGAAGTTTCTTGAAAGATGAAAATGCTCTATATCTTGATTGGGGTGTTTGCTACACAAGCGTGCACATTTGTCAAGTCATTGATTTGTACACTTAAAATGTGGAAATTTTATTGCAGGGAGATAAAGTCAATTTGAAAACAAAAACCAAAGCCACAGATATTCATTTATATTGGGAGCCACTTCATAGTCACTGCCAGTTTTAAATTCTGAGATTCGTGCTTTGCTGCATGATAGTATATGCTGGTCTCATTTAGCTGTCATTTCGGTTGCTCCCAAAGTCAGCGTTTATAGAGTTCTGCCACGTGCCGGTCACAACAAGGGTGCTTAAAATGTCAGAGAGTTACATTTGGCAAAGGGACATCGCAAGTCAGCTGGGAGAGGAGGGATCAATCAATAAATGTTGGGACAACTGGCTCTCCATTCAGAAGGAAATAAAATTAGATCCTTACCTCACATGATATACACACATGTAAACATTCCAGATGGATTAAAGATGGATGGATTAAATGTTATACAAAAACTATAAAAATATTAAAGTAAAATATAGAAGAATATTTTTAATAAGGTCCAACCAGTAAAAGCTAAGACATGAGGGCCAAAATTCATAAAGGAACATTATGTTTGACTATATAATAATGTAAAACTTTATGATCAAAGACACGGAGAATTTAGCTAAAAAGCATACAGTAGACTACTGGAAAATATTGCCTCATGTGTATTAAAGAATTAAGATTTTTAATATGAAAAGAGGTCCTATAGATCCTTGAGAAAATAAATCAGTGACAAAAAGCCCAATTAAAAATGGGTAAAGGATATATACAGTTGTTTCACACAAGAAGAAATAAAAATGGAAAATAAAGTTATGAAAAGATGTTCAGACTCCTTCACAATTATGGATAGGCACATTAAAACAATGGCATCAGGGCTTCCCTGGTGGCGCAGTGGTTGAGAATCTGCCTGCCAATGCAGGGGATGCGGGTTCGAGCCCTGGTCTGGGAAGATCCCAAATGTCGCGGAGCAACTAGGCCCGTCAGTCACAACTACTACGCCTACGCGTTTGGAGCTTGTGCTCCGCAACGAGAGGCCGCAACAGTGAGAGGCCCGCGCACCGCGATGAAGAGTGGCCCCCGCTCGCCGCAACTAGAGAAAGCCCTCGCGCAGAAACGAAGACCCAACACAGCCAAAAATAAATAAATAAATAAATAAATAAATAAGCTTTCATTAAAAAAAAAAAAACAATGGCATCAGTCCTCTCCGGACTGGCATAAAAAACAGTGGTATGAGTATGGGAAAATGGGCACTTTCACACAGGTGGGAATCTAAACTGGTACTACTTTTAGGGAGGGCAATTTAGCAGTAGCTATAAAAGTTTTAACTGCACAAACTCTGACCCAGCAATTCCCCTCATAGGAATCTATTCTTCAGAAATAGCCCCACATGTGCCCAAAATATATATTCATTGCTGTGAAGCATATTATACTAAAAATTGGAAACTGCCTAAATTTCCTTCAATAGGGGGTTATGGAAAAATAAATTTTACATTGTGTGCAATGGAATTCTTGCATCAATTAGAAAGAATGAAACAGAACTCTATGTACTGGCCTGGAATGATATCCATTATATCTTAGCAAGAGAAAAGAAAGCAAGTTATAAAACACTATGTATAGCATAATAACCCTATTTTTGTAAAACAATTGCGTATACGAGTTATAAATATATAATGATAACGTCTCACAATTATATATGCTAGGAGCCTGGAATTATTATTATTCCTATTCAGTAGATGAGGAAACTGAGGCACAGAGTGGTTAAATAACTTGCCCAGGGTCGCACAGCTTGTCAGTTGCAGAGCAGGGATTTGAACCCTAGCAGCCTGACTCCACAACTTGAGTGGAGTCAAAATAAGGCTTATTTTGACTTATTTTGGCATTGTAGGCCCCAAATACTTCTGTTAAGAGTGGTGACCTCCCGGGGCTTCCCTGGTGGTACAGTGGTTAAGAATCCGCCTGCCAGTGCAGGGGACATGGGTTCGAGCCCTGGCCCAGAAAGATCCCACATGCCGCGGAGCAACGAAGCGCATGTGCCACAACTACTGAGCCCGCGCTCTAGAGCCCACGAGACACAACTACTGAGCCCACATGCCACAACTACTGAAGTCTGCACTCCTAGAGCCCATGCTCTGCAACAAGAGAAGCCACCGCAATAAGCCCGTGCACGGCAACGAGGAGTAGCCCCCGTGTGCAGCAACGAAGACCCAACGCAGCCAAAAAAAAAAAGAGTGCTGACCTCCCAAAACAACACTGCAAGGGCTGAGTCACTTTTTAATAAATACTTTTAAGAGATAGATATTTAAAAACATGCACTGGTAAATAGGACTTATCAAAAGGCCCAGTTTCCTGCAAACCCCCTCCTCAGAGTCTACCACTTATTTTAATTTATGTGGTGGTTACCTCCAGGGCAATAAATAACATGCTTATACTGCTATTTCTTGATTTATTAACCTTAGGCATTATTTATGGACTTCGGCAAGCACTGGAAAAAAGAAAAATCAGCTTATCTTTTATTTTTGTTTTTCCTCTTCCTGTTGTGGTGCAGTTTGCTGCACTAACTCTACGCTGGACCCTGGGCTGGGCACTTTATTTACTGTATTGTTGCTAAGACTAGGCCCACTGAGGCTCAGAGTCGAAAGGGACTTGCCCAAGGTCACTGCGAGTCAGTGATGGAGGGGGGACAGGACCCCTGGTCTGCATGTGTCCAGGGCTGGGCTGTTTCTGTGACATCCTGTGGCCCACCCCATGGGTGACTGTGGTACATTCCTGACCCCTCACTCTGGCAGAGGCTCAGCATGGCTGGGGTGGGGTGGCCCTGGCTGCGTGCCCGCCGGAGGCTGACCTCAGGCCTCCTGCTGCTCGGAGGCGTGTTTGTGTAGCAGCAGGTGCAGCCTCTGGGTGTTCGGCCAGCAAAGGTTTCACTTTCCACCGCTGACAGGCACAGACGTTGACCCTCTGGGGCCTCTGCCTTCTGGATCATTTGTCCCCAAGTACCCTATACCTCCAGGGGAAAGGCTGAGCCAGTGACTGAGGCTGGGGGAGAAATGGGAGCCTGATACCCAAGACCCTCCGGAAGAAATCACCACTCTTCCTCTTCCCTAACACTGAAGTCACCTGGTAGGAGAGGCTTGAAAAAAATGACCAAAGCTGGACATCATCCAAAACCAATTAACTCAGAAACTACGGCAGGAGGCCTTGGGTCTAGATGGAGAGGAGCCCAGAGAGGGCAGTGATTCGCCAGAGGTCACACAGCTACTGTGGGCTGAGGACATAGGAGTCCAGTCTTGAAGGCCTCCTCTTCAGCCTGGAGAGAAGCAGGTTGAGTGGGGCCAATAAGGAAATGCAGGGCTGGGGCAGAGGGGGCGGGGCTGTGGCCGGGTCTGTGTGTAGTGGGGGTGGCCTTCCCAGCGGGGCCCGGCATGACAAAGATGGGAGGGGGAGGGCAGGGACAGCCAAGAAGGGGACCACATGGACGGTGCTCCATCTGAACCAGGCCCCAGATCACTTCATCCGCAGCAAGAGCTGCGTGCAGGTGGTGGGAACTGCGCCCCTTCCAGGGATGCAGATGGGCTTCTCTCCATGGCAGGGCTCTGAGGCAGGGCATGGAGGAGGCAGTGGGGATGTTGGGGGTGCAGGTAGGGGAATGGGAGAAATGTGGCCCCACAGACCCAAATCCCAGTGCCTCCTCCTCCTCCTGAACTGCAGGACTCAGCACCCCTAATCCCATCCTCCAGGCGGCCCAGTGAACCCCTCCTCTGACTCACAGCAGATGGGGCATCACGTGGGCAAACCCAGCAGCTGGGGGAACCAGGACAGATGGCAAGTGGGGGCAGGGCAGGGCTGGCACAGAGGGACCTCTCAAACGGGGTGGGGTGGGGTCCTGGCTGGGCCCCAGCCTCCCAGGCTTGCCCTCCACCAGTCTGGTCCTCACGCCCCATCAGGAGTTCCTTGAGACCCATGGGGAACCCTGCAGGTTTGGGGGTCAGGACAGGGCTGCTGAGGGGAGAGCTTGGAACATACATTTTCTGATCCCTGCCCGGTGCCTGCGCTGGCACCAGTGGGTTGAGACACCCCCTGCAGGCCCCGCAAGCCCCCAGCTCTCCCTGGTTCCCTGGTGGCTCGGCTGGGCTAGAACAGTCCTGGACCCTCCCTGCCCTCAGACTCTGCTGGGTCCTGGGCTCAGTGCTTTGCATGCACCCTTATTCCTGCCAGGCACGAGCTCCTGATGTCCCCATTTTAGAGATGAGGACACTGAGGCACAGGTGGCTTACCCAGGAGGGACCTCTTTTCTTGGGGGTTCCAGAGTCTGGGCTCTTGTCCACTGTACTCTCCTGCCCCCCTCATTGGCGAGGGGCCTCCTCAGCCAGGCCAGACTCTGTGCTGGGGGCCCAAGGACATGTGCCCTTGTTTTGAACCCCATCCCTGCTGCTGCCAAGCTCAAACCTGTCTTCTTGGGTGAAAGGACCCACTGAGATAGCAAAGCTGCTTGTCTGAGGAGAATCTTGGCTGTGTTTCTCTCTGGTTTTGTGAACTTCAGTGTCTGTGCTTCAGTTTCCTCATCTGGAAAAAGTGGATAAACTAGAATCTACTGTGGGGCTGCTGTGAGCATGACGGAGTTAATGCAGTAAAGTGTTGACAACAGCACGTGGCCCATATCAATGTTAGCCTTTGTGATCTCCCTGTCGGGCAGATGGGGGCACTTGGTCATGTGGCCACATTTAACTGCCAGGGAAACTAGGAAATGATGTCTTTATTCTGGGGAGCTATGAGCCCAGCTAAAAATATGAGGTTCTATTCCACTAAAGGGGCATATGGATATCGGGGAACACCCAAAGGCTCTGACATGGGGTCTGGAGGTTGTCAGTGAGAGGTCCATGGGCGGTGTCTGGCCCTTTGTAGGCTTTGACTCTCAAAGGGTTTGAAATCCATTTGAATTCATTCTCAACTTTTAACAATTTAGATTCAAATATAAAAATCAGATTCCGGTGTCTCTCCAAAGACTGAAGGATCAGGCCACACTGGGCCCAAACCCCTTCAAGTGACATTTGGCTGGAGCTGGGCAGTTCTCCCCAAGTTGGCCCGTAGTCTCCAGATCACCCCGGGCTCCCCCACTCCCTATTGTCACCCACCTACTCCCACCTCCCTCCTGCCCTCACTAGCTTGACCTGCCCGGACCTGGTGGGCACTGCAGTTTGTAGCTCCTGCTCCAGTACAGCCATCAGCTTCCGCAGACAGTGAAACCGAGGCACAGAGAAAGGAAGGGACTTGACCAAAGTCATCCAGTGAGCCTGGACAGAGTCGGGACCCCAGCTCCAGCCTGCAAACTCAGCTTTAGCGTGTTTTCTGCCATGCTGGTCACCTGAGGTTCAGGCAGATGTCCACGTGCCCAGGGGGAGAGGATGGGTCAGTGGTTAAGCCAGTGGGCCCTGGAGCCTGACATGCCTGGGTTCAAATCTCGGCTCTGCTACTTTCCAGGGCAAGTAACATTGTGCCCTCTGAGGCTTGTGCTTTTCATTTTGTTTGGACTTTGAGATGAGATAATAACAGAGCCTGGCTCATAGAGTCAGAGGCAGATTCGAGCGAGGTGCAGGGTCCGTTGGCTCCTGACAGCACCTCCTTACGTTTTGTACCTGAGGCACCCCTCCCCCCGCCCCACCCTGCACACGGCAAATCTAATGTTAGGACCGGAGCTCAGAGACAAGGGGGAAAGCAGATTGGGAGGGCATGGCTGTCCCCTCCGCGCACAGGGGCAGACTTTCCTCCCTCTGGGGCCACGGCAGCCCTAAGTTGCTGAGGCCTCTGGCTGCAAGGCGCCGTCAGTGTCGAGGGGAACGGGATCTGTGTCAGCTGTGCAGGTGGGCCTGAGTCGTGCCTGTGCTGGGCTTCCCCAGAAACAACAGACACTCTCTCTGACACAGGAGCTGTGCTTGCTCACCTCCTCCCATTTCCTCGGCTTGCTGAGGTTTTTAGTTCTGACATGGGTTAGCATAACCTCAGAGAGGAAACCAGCTGCATCTCCTATCAGCTGTTCTAAAGATACACCTCCAGGAACGGCACGTTTTGGGGCCAGCCGCGGCATCCCGGGAGCAGCCCCCATCACACACCCCTCCACAGTGTAACATCTGGTTTCAGCCTCTATTCGTATACATCTATGTACATAGATACCTATGGTTTTCGTTTTGTTTTGCTTGCATTGCGCAAACAACCTTAGAACAGCCATAATGGAAATAATTCTAAAGTGGAAAGAAATACCCACAACCCTTCCAACTGGCTTTGCTTTCTGATAGCATTGCCTAAGTGCTTGCTGCATGCCAGGTGCTCTGCTTTCTGTGGTTGCTCTCGCTGAAGCTGCACAACAAGCCAAGGTGGTAGGAACAGTTTCTAGATGGAGACACTGAGGCACAAGGCTGTTAGGTTACCTTCCCAAGGTCACACAACAAGTGTGTGGTAGAGCTGGGATTGAACCGGCTCCAGCGTCCTGCGCTTACCCACCCCTCAGGGTAAACCTCTCCTTTCCCCACACCTCTGCTCTCTGGAAGCTGGACCCAGAGACACAAATTTGATACCACTGGCTCTGCAGAGCATTTCTGAATAGCCCCTGGGTACCAGCCCTGCCTCAGAGCAGAGAAACAGGTCCTTGGGATGGGTAGAGATGCCACTTTTGTTTTCTGCTTATTTTCACTGAATTTAGTATATATAAGCTTTTTTTTTTTTTTTTTTTTTTTTTTTTTTGGTCCTGACCATATGCCCATGAGGTGGGGATGGCCAACTGCCTGCTTTGTCAGGGACTGAGGCATTTCCTGGGACCCAGAACGTTCAGTGCTAAAGCAGGGATAGTCTGGGGCAAATAGAGATCGTTGGTCGCCCTAGGAGGGGCAGAGCTGGGCTGTGCTTTCGGAGCCACTTCCTGGTGCTGGGCCCTCGGACTGTTTCCAGCTCTTGGCTGGTTGGGTTGGGCGGCCCTGAGACCACAGCTTGTCACTGGAGCATCCTTCCCTCAGGACCCCTTCCTGGTAAGAAGAGACCAGGCTCTCAGGGTTCCTCAGAGGATATGTTCAGGACTTAAACCCAGCTTTCCTGACCTGTCCCTCATCTGAGCCTGCAGGGAGGTCAGCTGGGGACTTGGGACAGGGCTGAAGGGATGTGAGGGCCACTGGTGTGTTGGAGTCTATTCGTACTGGCTCACAAGAGCCGGTTATTCGTTGTGAAACACAGCCGTTGTTAAGAATTAAATTGCATAAACTTAAAATTATAGTCAAAATAGTAATAAATATTCAAAATATACTACTTTCTAACTATTATGCCACATTTTGCCATTATCTATTGTTATGGGTTGAATTGTGTCCTTCCCCCAATTCATATGTTGGAGTCCTAACCTTCAGTACTTCAAAATGTGATCTTATTTGGAGATGGGGGTCTTTACAGAGGGAAACAACTTAACATGAGGTCATTAGGGTGGGCCCTAATCCAATATGACTGGTGTTCTTATAAAAGGGAGACATTTGGACACAGACACACACAGGGAGAATGTCATATAAAGATGAAGGCAGAGATCAGGGTGATGCTTCCACAAACCAAGGAGCGCCAAAGATAGCCAGTAAACCACCAGAAGCTAGGAGAAAGGCATAGAACAGATCCCTTCTCACAGCCATCAGAAGGAACCAGCCCTGTCGACACCTTGATCTTGGACTTCCAGCTTCCAGAACTGTGAGACAATACATTTCTGTTGTTTAAGCTGCTCAGTCTGTGGTACTTAGTCGCGGCAGCCTTAGCGAGTGAGCGATCTATGTTCTTGTGGTCTTTGACATCCATCACACTGGTACAGTAGAAATGCTATAGAATAGTGAGCTACAGCACATCTTTTCTCCAGTTCCACGTTCAATGCCTGCATCTTGAAACTGGCCATGGTGGGAGTATTTATACCACAGAAATCTGCAAATGCTGCAAATCAGGCCTTGATATATCATTTTGTTGATTGTCTAGATAGACTTAAGGAAGTGGTGGGCAAAATGTTAGTCAGGCACATTCAATCCAGTGTGTCACATCTGTGGTTGTTAAATCGTGAATAGCACAAAACAACAGAAAACTGTTACCCCATTCAGCAGTGTATTCAAAAGCTTTTATCTGAGTCTGCAAGAATTCCAGGATTTGAGGACTATTATCATATTCAGCAAAAAATTGCTCATGTCATTGACGAACAAGTGAACTTCCAACATGTCTTTGTCATTTCATTTTTGTCTTACTTGTTGATGTAAATGAAAATATCAGTTATGGACTTCCACGCTCCCACTGCAGGGCTCACGGGTTCAATCCCTGGTCGGGGAACTAAGATCCCTCATGCCATGCAGTGCGGCCAAAAATAAAAATTAAAAAATAAAAAATAAAAAAAAGAGAAAATATCGGTGTTCATGTCCGAACAATACACAGAGAGCCAGGTGTTAGTATTTAACAGCTCGCTACTGGTGAGGGGCAGAGGAGGCCAGCTCTGGACCCAAGGCTGCAGAGGGCTGATGGGTAGATGGACAGACAGACTGCTGATGGATGCACAGATGCCTATCTTCCAGCTCTGTAGGAACCAGCTACTGTGGGTGGAACAGAGTCAGTGTCTTCCTCCTGGATGGGTTGGGAGGCTGCCCCACTCTCTGCCCTGGGGGACTTCTGCAGGGTTCCTGCTTGGTGCCTGCTTACCTCTGTTAGGACCCTTGACCCAGCCTTGACCAATAGCCTTGACCTGGTCAGGGCAGAGCCTAATCCTACAGCTACTCTCCTTGAAATGTAAATCGATGCCCTCACTCCCTGCGTAAGTCCACCCACGCTCTGGGATCAAGAGTGCACCTCCCTCCCTGTCTTCACAGCCCTCCTCTTTGGCCTCATCTCTCTTGCCCCAGTGCTCCAGCCACACTTACCAGCTGCCTGTTTCCCCAACGCTCTGAGCTCATTTCCACTCTGAGCCTTTGTACATGCTGTTCCTTCTGCCTGGTACACTGTGCCCCAGACCCACTCTTTCCAAGGCTGGCTCTTCCTCATCCATCAGGACTTTGTAACAAATGTCACTTTCTCCAAGAAGCCTTCCCTGATTATCTGGCTAAAGCAGGTTCCCTGTTCCATGCCATCTCTGCCCCTATGTTTTTTGGTTTGCTTTCTTTATTGCCCTTACATTTTATGTAATTATTTTTCTTCATACTTCTTGAATTACTTGATTCATTAATTACGTCATTGATTTTTAAAAAATTCCTCACCCCTTCAAGCTATAAACTCCATGAGGGCAGGGGTGGTGTCTGTCTCATGTCCACAGAGCCCAGGGTGAGGCCTGGCACTTAGTGGGCACTTGGAAAATGTTTGTTGAATGAATGAATGAAATACATTTACTGAGAAGCTGCCTGAAAGAGACAAATCATGGTCCAACACAGATATGGGTTCAAATGCTGGCTCTGGCACTTATTGGCGATGTGTTCTGGGGTAGGTTACTAAATCTCTTTGGGCCTCAGCCTCCTCATCTGTAATAATAGCACCCCTCCATAGGATCGTTATGGGGATGAAATGAATCAGTCCATGCAGAGTTTAAGGAAGGGGCCTGGCACAGAGGTGCTCAGGAGAGTTGGATGGTAGTATTCTTGTAGATAAAGTGCTGCAGGACTTTTGAGATGTTGGTGCTCAGGGAAGGCTGCCCCCAATATGTCACAATGGCACACTGATTATTTTGAATTGAAGTTGCTTGAGAAGCAGCCGATGCAAGAAGGAAGCTCTGACCCTCCTCTGTTCCCCTGAAAAGCAGGAAACAATTCTCTCACGTGAAAAGTGCCCTTCCTGCATCTGGAGGAGTAAGGACAGCCTTATCGCCAGAGAGGGAGATATTGGGGCCGAGAAGCCTGCACAAACAAACCTTGTTACTTCTTTACTAATTTACTGCCCCAAGCCCAAACTCTGTTTAGATTCTTCACTAATTAAGCGCCCAAACCTAAGTTTCTTTTTTTTTTTTAAACTTAATTAATTAATTAATTAATTTTTGGCTGTGTTGGGTCTTCGTTTCTGTGCGAGGGCTTTCTCTAGTTGTGGCAAGTGGGGGCCACTCTTCATCGCGGTGCGTGGGCCTCTCACTATTGCGGCCTCTCTTGTTGCGGAGCACAGGCTTACCTACTTAGCCTACTGCGCAGGCTCAGTAATTGTGGCTCACGGGCCGAGTTGCTCCGCGGCATGTGGGATCTTCCCAGACCAGGGCTCGAACCCGTGTCCCCTGCATTGGCAGGCAGAATCTCAACCACTGCGCCGCCAGGGAAGCCCCCTAAGTTTCTGCCAGCTTTGGCCATTTCTTGGGTCACATTTCTATTTTTTTTTTTTTGGCCACGCCGTGTGGCACGCGGGATCTTAGTACCCCGACCAGGGATCAAACACGCGCCCCCTGCAGTGGAAGCATGGAGTCTTAACCTCTGGTCTGCCAGGGAAGTCCCTTGGGTCCCATTTCTGAGATCTACCTGCACACAAATTAAATTTTGTTTCTTTTTCTCCTATTAATGTCGTGTCAATTTTATGATTAGTCCAGCCACAAGAACTCAAGAGGAGCAGAGGTAAAATGTCCCCCTTCCCAACAGAGGTTCAGAGGCTGGCTTCCCGTAGGGAAGGATGGGATAACTCCAAGAGGGTTTCTTGGAAGAGGGGGCATTTGAACTGGGTTATAGGGGCGGGTGGGTGGGATTTGTCTGGGCAGAGATGGGGTGGGAGATCAGGAGAGACGAGGGACACCCGATCCCTATAAGAGACCCATGGGTAGCTCAGGGCCACGCTGGGGCTGTGATGAGATGCCCTCCAAGCTTCTTCCAGACACAGGCCCGGCATGAGCTGTTCTAGGCCCACAGCTCCTGCCCCTGCGGTCTTGACATCTGGTTTGTACCCATTTCCTATGTTTGGTTGCTACACAGGGAGTGCTGACTCCGAGGGGATGTGACGGGACGCCAGGAAAAGGTGACTCAGTTGCCTTAGAACTCAGTCACCTTGACACAAGAGGACCCCTGAGACTACACAAGGACAGCTTCTGCAGGGTCATGGAATGCCAAAGATGTGGCCTGATGCCACAGAAACACATGGGCTATGAGCAAATTTTTCTCTCTGCCCTTGGTCTCATCTGGAAAATGGGGACAGACACTTGTCAGAGTTGCTGGGATGGTGAAATGAGTCTTTTGGTTGGCAAAGTGGTTCCCTGCCCCAAGTCTCCTCATGTGAGTCATTTGAAAACAATACAGCATGGGTCCACTTATTGTCCCCATGACACAGACGGGAACACTGAGGCTCAGAGAAGGGCCCTGACCTGTTCAGCGCCACAGAGCCAGTAAGCCGCAGACCCAGGACTGGAAGCAGGTCTCCTGACCCTCAGACTGTGTGCAGATGGGTGAGCGGGTACAGGCAGAACCTGGAAGGTGTGTGACCAAGGATGCAGATGGTGGAGAATGAACTCCTCACGGGAAGCAGGGTAATGCTCTTGGCTACCTCTCTGCCCATCCCAGCACAGTGAGGGCTGTGGGCTTGTACACCCACATCTGGCCAGGGAGGTCACCTTCTTCCAGATGTGGCCAAAAAGGAGGAAGAGGCCAACTCCGTTCAAGACAGAGGCCACAGTGAAGACCAGAAGGGGCTTTATAAGGTCAGTAACTTCAATTCCCCTCTGCATTTGGATATGGCAAACATTGACTTAGCCCTTACCATGTACCAGCCACTGTTGGAAGCACTCAGCATTTTCTCATTTAATCCTCATGGATTGAAACTGCTATCATCCCCATTTTGCAGATAAGCAAACCAAGGCTAAGGGAGGCAAGTGGAACTGGGATGCCCCACCCAGGCAGTCTGCTCTAGAGCCCCACGCCCAATCACAGCGCTGCTGCCTGCCCTGTCGGCAGTTTGTTTTTAAAAATGTGAGGAAGGTCCTGGCACCAAGTAGTTATTCTGCAAATATCCATTTAGTGAATGAATACATGAATTAGTAAAAAATGGCCCACATGAATTAACCTGTGATGAGAAAATGATTTTAGAGACCATTGAGTCCTCCTCACAGATGTGGTAGGTGTCTTCTCTGCAACACTCCAGCTGAGCACCTCCTTGGTTTCCCCTGGGGATGGGGAGCTCACTCTCTCCTTTGTGGGTGGCACTAGCTCTCAGAGGGAGCTTGGAGACCGAGCCTGAGGTCCTGCTAGAGCATGAGAGGTCACAGCTGGGGCCCTCCACACCCCTCCACACTTCCCCCTTACAAGGAAAGGGTCCGCATGTCCTGAGGCTCCCCTCTGAGTGGGGGTGGGGGGAGCAGAGGGAGGCTGGGCTCGCCCAGGGTCAGATAAAGGGCACCAGTCCTGGATCAGACTGCCTGGCTATGACCTCAGATGTGTTACTTAACACTCCCCCCACCCCAACCCCGCCTTTATCTGTAAAACTCACATTAAAAAGTGGCTCCTGCCTCGTAGGGTGTAGCGAGGAGTTGATAGGACAATCCACAGGTCCTGGATGGGGGCTCTTAGAGACCAAGCCCTCAGCACCACAAATGCTCCTCAGACACCTGCTCTGACAGGGCACTTTCCTGACCCATCTATCCCTTTTCCTCCCTTGGCCTCTGGAACACAAGAAGGGCGAAGGCATGTGTTTTCATTTCATAGATGGCCCGAGGCACAGAGGTTAAGCAACCTCCCCAAGTGCACCCAGCGAATGAGGGCCCAGCCCAGGGCTGCAGCCCCAGCCCCTCCTGCTCACCTGACAGAGCCTGGTGATTACATCACTAGCCAGGGCCCTGGGGGCAGAGTGGCATAGGGTGGGGGGATGGAGTGTGGGTGTCAGGAGGGGGGGAGTCACCAGTGGGTATACAGGAAGTCAGTGGGACTCCCTTGGTGCCCTTACCGGGGTGGGTGTCATCTCTGGGGCCATGGGTACAGCTCTCAGGACCCTGGGGAAACTCCAGGGTTTCAGGGGTCAGGCCCTCTTCCTAAAGGCCCGTTTCTCTCTGACACCCCACTTCTCTCCTGGTGCCCGCATCTGTGCTCAGCCCTGGGGGTAGGGGCACAGCTTCCTGCTGAGCAGAGCAGGCACCCATGCCCATGGGCAGAGCAGAGGCCGTATCAGCAGTTGGAAATTTCCCCAGGTGAAGTGGGGAGGTGATCTGGGGACAAGGAACCGCAGTGGGATCTGGGCTAGCCTCCAGGAATGAGTCTGAGCTGTGGCCAAGAGGCAAACCCTCCCTCAGGGGGCTGGAGCTCTCCCACACTTCATCAGATCCAGATCCACCACACTTGTTCCCATCTGTCCATCTGTACATCCATCCTTCCTTCATCTCCCTGGGCTCCTCTCTACCTCGACCCCTTCATTCAGCCATGCCCGGATCCTCTTTTTTCCTTAAACACACCAAGCAGCCACCTACCACAGGGCCTTTGCATGTGCTGTTCCTGCTACCTGGAATGCTCTCCCTCCAGACATCGCAAAGTCTACCTCCCTTGTCACATTCAGTCTGTGTCAAGTGTCACCTTCTCTGAGAAAATCTAAACCAACCCTCTCTCCTCCATCCTTCTCTCTGCCTCCCTTGCTTTGTTGCTCCATAGTTCTTACCACTAGATATATTTCATATTTATTTCCTTATTTAATTTATTATCTGTCTCCCGCAGCTCTAAGAGGGCAGGGATTTTTGTGTTTTGTTCGCTGCTGTGTCCCCAGTGCCTAGAACAGTGCCTGGTACGCAGTAGGCCCTCAATAGGCACTCTCTAAATGCATGGCTGAATCTATCCACCTGTCCAGCCTTCTGTCCATCCATCATCCATTCCTTCTCCCCACACTTTCTCCTTCACCCACCAGTCACCCAGAATTTCTCCACACCAGGCCCTGGGCTGGGGCGTGGGTTTGGTGATCTGGCAGGCCACACAGGCTAGGAAAGAAATGACTCTCACACTGGGGGATGGGCCCCAGGTGAGGGGGAACTCAGGGGACTGTGGGAGAGAGACATGGTGTGTGTTGGCAGGGGAGGCGAGGGAAGGCTCTCAAGGTTGCAATTATGTACCTCAGTGCCTAGCCTGGGGCCGGCCCACAGTGGCTCCTGGTACAGGCTTTGCCAAATGAATCAACAACTGCTTGGATGGCTTCTTAGAAGAACGGGTGGCTCAGTTCTTAATACTGTGGGTACTGGTGGTGGGGGTGGGAATCAGAGCCACCTGGGGGAATGGGTACCTGGGGTGAGAACTTTGAAAAGCTCCCCAGGAGAACTACTGGTCTCGGGCAAGGCCTCAAGGGTGATGCAGGGGCTGGGCAGGCAGGGCTGGGGGGCGAGTGGTCCAGGAGGAGGCTGGGAAGGGTGTGCTCAGAGGCTCCGTGGGGACCTCGTGCGTGAAGCAGAGCCTCCCTGGACCACTCCCCTCTGCACCCCGGGATACCTGGAGCAGCTGCCCCCAATCCCTGCCAAGGAAGAAGCTTCCATTCTTGCCCCCTCCCTTCGTCTGTGTCAGCTCAACATTCTGACAGCAAGGACCGTGCCCCCCGGTCCCCATCGCCCCCCCGTGCCCCACCCTCGCCTCCTGCCTCTAAGCAGCTGCTGGTTGCTGGCTTGTTTATCTTGCAGGCAGGTGAGTCTGGGCCCAGGCTTCAGGTGGGGCCTGAGCTCAGAGGAGGCAGGTGGGAGCTCGCAGAGTTGGTATAGCATATGGCAGTGGGGACAGCCACGCCCACCAGCCCTGGGGAGGGGGGCACTCAGAGCCCTTCGGGGGCCACGGTGGGCCAGCAGCCCAGGGGTCCCTGGGTAGGGGTGCCGAAAGCCCATTAAGGGCTGAGGTGAGTGAGGGTTTGGGGCATGCAGCACCCAAGGGGCCAGGTCCGCTCCCGCAGGGAAACGCAGGAATGAGAGAGGGAGGCGGGAGCTGTGAGGCCACCGGAAATCGGGCAACACGGGCAGGCGGAGCCACACCTGGGGCCGCCGGCCCAGACGAGCTCAGGTACCTGTGAGCCCCGGGAGGAGGTGGAAGCGGGGCAGGCAGCACAGGCAGAGTCCGGCCGGGGCCTGCCGGGACCGAAGGTAAGAAGCTGCTGTTCGGGCCGGGGAGGAAGAGGATGGGGGTGTGTGGCTCCCAGCCTGGCTCGCTTGACCTTGGCCGACCCCCAGGTCTCGCTCCGCGCCTGAGGGCATGCGTGAGGCCGGCAAGGGCTCAGGCTCCGCGCCGATGTGGAGGCCCTGGCTGTCGCGGGGTCACCCCTTGGCGCTCTGAGTGTGGGCCGGCCGTGCTGACGTGGTGGTCGTCGTGGCACAGGGAAGGGGGCAGGGTGGGAGCGGGCTGAGGGGAGGCTGCAGACCTGGGTGCTTGGACGGGGTGGCGGGAGGCACGCCCCCAGCGCCCAGAGCCTGTTTCCACCGGGGGTCCCACGGGAAAGCGGTTTGGGAGCTGGTGGCCCAGGTCGTTTGACTTTTGACAAGGAGCAGGAGGGCGGCCTCCCCAGGTGAGAGGGAACAGGGCCCAGGCCTGGGGGTGTACCTGCCCCTCTGGCCAGCACGGGGTCCCTCCGCCTCTCCGCAGCTCCCTCAGCCCGCAGCGCGGCCCTCCCGGCCTCGGCTGCCAGAGGCCGGAGGCGAAAGGCAAGCGGTTCCCCAAATGGCCGCTTGCTGCCCCGGGCCTGGCGACTCCTAGGTGGCGGCCCAGGACACACCAGGGTGAGGGCAGCCATCCTGAGGAAAGGGCCGGCCCTGCCGGTGCCCGCTGTGGGAACTTCAGCCAGGCCTGCGGTCTCTGGGCTGCTTCCTTATCTACCTGGACGGAGGTGGCGGAGGTGGCGGGGGCAGAGGTCTGAAAACAAAGACGGGAGCGGCAGCCTTCCAGCCGCACCTCCGCCCCCACACACCCAGGCTCCTGGCTGCACACGGCAGCAGACAGAGGTGGGTGGCTGGGCGGGGGGGGGGGGGGGGGGGGGGGCTGGCGCCCGGCCAGCTCTGCCCCCACCCACCTGGCTCCCTGGGGCATTGCGGTAGCAAAATGGGCCCCCCGTGTTCCCTCTGTTGATTAGCCTCCGCTGCTAATGAGTGTCTGTCATCCTTGCCCCATTACGCCTCCTGAGCCATCTGCGCCCCAGCACTTATGGGGAGACTCCGGGGGGGGCTCCCTGCCTGCCGGGCCAGATGCACAGGCGGGAAGCAGTGCTTCTGAGAGGCGATGGGGGTGTCTCTGGGGGCGAGGCTGGCCTTTCCACAAAGTACACACGACTCTTTATTTCACCAAAAGAGAAGTGATGGCCGCCCTGGTTGCCAGGTGAGGACACCGAGGCACCCTCTTTATGACTCCTAGGTGTGTCTCCTGTGGCGGGCGCCAATGAATGTGTTTGTGGGTAGGGGGGGGCGGGAGTGGCAGTGGGACACATGGGGACGTCAGAGTCGAGAGCCTGGGCCCTGGGAAGCCTGTGGCATTCAAGCGAGATGGCACATTTTCACCCCAAGACAAAACAAGACCTGCCATCTTTGCCCACTGCTGTGCCACCTGGTGGGTAGTCGCTCAACTTCTCTGGGCCTCATTTGCCTCCCTTGGCATGTGCGTGGCGGTGCCTCACCCCTGACCAGAGCCACCTGGCCCAAGTCTTGGGCATCTGAGCAGCTGCCAACCAAACCTCACGGGCCAGGGCTGGGGTTGGGGGCACTGCCAGAAGGGACACAACCACGGAGACGTCGATGGCAGCTGGGATGGCCTGTCTGGGCCCTCATGTTCAGGAAGGGAGGCACCTATGGAGGAGTTAGAAGTCTCTTCTGCTCCTCCCACGGGGGGAATCTGCATTGAAAAGAGAGCCTGGGATAATGACAGCACCTGTTACTGCGCTACCCGGAGGCCCTGGCTGCAGACAAACCTGCGCGGCCCCATTTTACACCCTTGGACACTGAGGCTCAGAAGCTCAGATCTGGGCAGTTTGATGCCAGGTCCCAGGCTGTGCTGTTTGGAGGGCTTTGGGGGCAATGCTGGGAGGAATCTGGGGGGTCGGGGCGGTGAGGGGCAGTTTGGAGCCTCCCAGTCGCCGGGTCTCCCCCAGGCAAACCTGCCTCTGAGCAGAGCCCCAGGGGTCCCCTTGGGAAGAGTGGTTCTCCCAGATGTCACACCCCAAGGAAGGGCTGCACTCTTAGCTCCAGTGACTGAGTGGTGAAGCACCACCCAGCCCACGGGCTCCAATCCCATGGGCTGCAAAGGGGCGCCCGATGTTTACAGATGGTTAGGGTCTCACCTGAGGAACACAGGCCTCTGGGTACCCGGCTCTGTGCCTGCTTCCCGCAGTAAGGGTGGTCCAGGCTGGTGGCATGGGAGTGGGGTTGTGGAGAGGGCTTGTGGCCTGTCGTTGGTGGGCCTGCCCTTGCCCTGGGATCAGGGGCTTCTGGAGGCTGGGAGGCAGGAGTGTGGCCTGTTCTGGCTGGATTCAACCTTCCTGCCAAGTGTACTTGAGGGGCTGGGCTGAGGTCAGACGTTCCGTCATGCCTAGGAAGACCAGGCGGCCGCCCTGTCTACCTTCTATCTTGGGTAGCTGGGCACCCAGCCATGCCCGCCTCCCGGAAAGGTCAGCAGAGGTGGCCCTTGGAGACCCAGCCAACCTGAACTTTGTCTAAGGCCCTGCATAATGTTCCTGGGCAGGAACAGGGTGACCGTGACGGTTGGGGGATGTCTGTCTGTCTGCCTGCCTGTCTGGGGCAGGTCCAAGGACACTTCTTGTAGGCATGTGGTCAAGATGCCACTGGAACCAGGAAGAGGGTATTGGGGGAGGAAGGAAGCCTTGAAGTCAGATCCTGTGTGACCTTGGGTTGGGCGCCCTCCCTCTCTGAGCCTGTCTCTTCCTTCAGCAAAAGGGGCAAGGCCTCCTGGGCAGGATCATGGGAGAAAATGCAAGTCACTTGCATGGTACACAGTAAGAGCTCAACAGTGGTACATGGGCTCTGAGTCTGAAGCCTTCAGGGGGAAGGGGTGGAGAGAGGTCAGTGCTGGGGACAGGAGCCCAGACCACAAGCCCCAGTGCTTTTGAAACCTGATGCAGGTAAACGTGGGTGGGGGCACCTGCCTGGGCTCCACCCCCGAGAGAGCCAATGGGGTTGAGTCTGTCCTTGGAGCTCCAAATAAGGCCTCAGAAAACCGGCTGGGACCTGGGCGGTCTTTGCCCTTCTGCTTGCCTGGCCCTTCATTCCATCACCGGGGCTGGCACCCGCCTCCTGCACCCCAAGCCTGGGCTTGAATCTCCATTAGACTTGGGCCGTTGGCTGAGGTGCCTCTAGTTCTCCCTGCGTCTTGGATATGTCAGGCTCCCTGCTCCTTCTGCAGCTGGGGGATGGGTGGTGGGTAAGGGCGGCAGGCCTGAGGCACTGCGCACACAGTTCCCTTTGTGAGGGCAGCTGAGTCACATGGGCATTGCCATCCCCCTGGGCCCTGGGATGGCTGTGATGGTGTTATCATGGGACCGCGGCTGCCCCTGCGCCTGCAGCCAGGAGGCTTTCCCACGGGAATGTACTGGGAGGTGGCTGGGAGCATTGGCCACAAAGCACGTAGTCTGGGTCGCAAGACAAGGGTTCGAATCCTGGCTCTGCTGCTGATGTGCTGTGAGGCTTTGGGAAAGTTCTCTCTCTGAGCCTCGGTTTCCATCTCTGTTAAGCGGGAACAATCATCACAGTTTGTAGAGGAGACACTGGCCATGAAAGGGCTTTGCCAATGGTGGAGTGCTTGGCCCTTGGCATTTGTGTTGACTTGATGATAATCATGACATTGGCCAACATTTGTCGAGCACCTACTGTGTGCCAGGCGTGGTGCTCAGTGCTTTACAAGGCCACTCAGCTTGCAAGGGGAGAAGCCTGAACTCGAACAGCTCTTGTCCAATGAAAACCCACCTACACACAGACAGTGGTTGCCCATGACTCTTCCTGCAGGTGGGCACAGCTCTTCACTGGTTGCAAGGCTGCCTAGGCTGGAGAGTTAGAGATGGAAAAGGGTGAGGCCTCCAGGAAGAAGCCCTGCTGTGTCCTCCCACTTGCCCAAGCCTCTGTCACAGTGGCCACCACGGATGTCCCGTCCTCCCTCCTGTCCTGGGGAACACACGTCCTCCCACCTCCCTGGCAGCCCCATCTCTGTCTCCTTCTCAGGCTGCTCTGAACAGCAAAGCCCGCACAATACATCAGAGCATGAATTTGTGCCAGGGCTAGGCCATGAGCTTTATGTACGTGGCCTCATTTTTACTATTGGTGGTGCTGTTATTATCCCCACTTGACAGTGAGACAGCGGATGGCTAGAGAGATGCTGCCTGAGTCACCCCTGGGAGGAGAAGCCCGTTGGCCTGAGCCCAGAGTCTGAACCAACCTCCAGGTGGTAGCATTACCCCCTTTCCTCCATCCCTTCAAATGAAGGCCTTTCTGCAACTTTCTGCACTCTCCACCCCATCTCTGGCCACCATCACCAGCCAGTAATGTTTATGACCTTCCCTGGGCTTGGGGGACCCCAGCCCTTCACCCCTGAGTCCTAGCGATGTGTTTCCAGTTGCCTTTTGGAGGATTCCCCAATATGTCACAAGGGTACCCCCATTCCGCTGTGCCTGTCTCCCAGATCTGTACCCCGTCCCATGCCCCCACATACTTGAGGGCAGTTTCTGATATCTTATCCCCTCTCACATTTGAGAAGAGGTCCTAGCCCTGCTTCTGGTTTCTTGGACCAAAGTCTCCCCCCCTAGCCTCCCACCCACCTCCATCTTCTCCAGTGCCCCCGCTGGGCCCTGGCCTCCCCTCCACATCCCATCCCATCATTGCTGGTACAGCCCCTAGAGTAGACCAAAGTTTCTCCTGCTTTAACAAATGCTGGGGGACTTCCCTGGAAGTCCAGTGGTCTGTGCTTCCACTGCAGGGGGCACTGGTTCGATCCCTGGTTGGGGAACGAAGATCCCACATGCCACGTGATGTGGCAAAAAACAAAAAACAAATGCTGGAAGCACCTGGGGTCTTGTTCAAATACATATTCTGATTCAACAGGTCTGGGACACACCTGAGATGCTGGATTTCTAACAACTTCTCTGGTCACGCTGTAGGTCTGTGGACCATTCTGAGTGCTTCTCAGCACCTTTGACGAAATACCATCAAAGGCAAACTCCATGCTTTCAGAATCCCATCTGCCCTTACCCCCCTAATTAGATCCTACTTCCTTCCAAGGATGTCTCCCATGTCCCACCTCTCCCCCTCTGTTGATGCTGTTCCCTCTACCCAGAATGTCCTTCCAGCTGGTCTCTGTTCACTGAAACCGTTTCTTCAAGACCCAGCTGAGGCTCAAGGGCCGACAAGCCTGGTTCAAACCCTGGCTCTGACCCTGAAAGGTGAGGGCAAGGTCCTCGCCCACTCTGGGCCTCCTTCCTCTTCCGTGGAGCAGGATAGCAGCTGTCATGAGAGGCAGAGGAGATGATGAATGTGATGAACCTAGCAGGGGCCTGGCAACTGGTAGGTGCTTGGTTAGAGCCCACAGGTCTGGAGGCCCAGCCACAGACCAGCTGTGTCTCTGACATACCAGTGGGACCAGCCTACAGGGTTGGGAGGATACAGTGAGAAGGACCCACGGAGAGCAGAGGTCTTACACAGTGAACCCTATGGACACAGCCCCTGTTATCAGTCCCATGGACGTATCGATGCTAATAAGAGGTGGTGGTGTAATTAATAATAACTTATTTGGTTTCTCTCCTCTGACTCTCAGAGCCCTCTGGGGCTCTACGGTGCCGATAACTGACTGTCTGGTGTCACCACCACATGAGGCAGGGTTGTCTCCCACCCCCTGGAGCCTAGCACAGTGCCCAGCACACAGCAGGTCTCTGAGCAGCCTGATGGTGAGAGGGCAGGCAGAGCTTGGCAAGCAACTCCTGCCCTGGCCGGGCCACCTCATAGGCCTCTCCTGGGTGGCCAGAGTGGCAGCTGGCTCCAGGCTTCTGCATCCCTTGCTTGGACATCCAGCTCAGCAAGCCCGTGCCAACCGCAAAGTGGCGCCACTGACCCTCCATCTGTGCCCTGGAGGCCAGCACCCTCTGTGGCATGTGTGTGTGTGTGTGTGTGTATGGGTGGGTGACTGCTGTCTGGCTGGCCTGGACCCTGGGGAACAGCTGAGGCTGCCCCAGTGACCAGCTGGCCCAGCCCTGAAGGACAGACCTTGGGGAAACTGAACCTTAGAGGTGGTGACTTGCCCAAAGACATGCATGTAGGGGACTCCCCATCCTTTCCTGGATCCTTTCCACCCCATCCTGTTTCTGCTCCCTTGTTTCTTGGTCCCCCTGGGGAGGCTAAATTCATGAGTGGTTAGGACAGCTGGCTGTGGAGCCAGACCGCCTGGGCTCCCATCCCATCTCTGCCACTTCCCAGCTGTGTGATCTTGGGCAAGTTAATTCCCTTCTCTGGGCTTCATATCTCTTCCTTCTGCATCGCCACATTCACCATGAATATTGACTGAGGGCTCATCAAGTGTCAGGCGCTGGTCTGAGCAACACATTTTCCTGTGGCACCGTGGCGACAGTGCCAGGGAAGAGTCTGGAATGTAGTAAATGGTCAGTAAATGTAATCATCATTATTATTATTACTCTTGTTATTGTTGCTGTCATCACTTGTCCTCATTAGGTTGTGAAATCCTTCCAGCATCTGTGACTTGGGAATCATCTGTTCACGTTGGAGGGATGAGGGGAGACGGGGATCCCCACTCTGCGGAGGGTTGGGGGGCGCCCTGGGCCATCCGAAGCTTCCTGACTCCCAGGGTGGCCATGAACCTTAGCAGTGGGAGGGAAATGCTGACAGAGGCCAGTGACCAGAAAGGGAATGGGGGTGTCGGCCCATTTCCAAATTTCTCTCTTTGAGCTTTTGGAACCACCAGGAATGGTTCCTCACCTGGGCCTCAGTTTCCCCTTTGGCCCAGCAGATGGGCTGGGAGGCCATTTCCAGAAGCCCCTGGGGTCTCAGAATCCAGATCTTGAGTCTTGGAGTGTTGAAACTGTGAATGCTTGGGGGAGCACTGAGGTGGATCCCTTCGCTGGGGGGCTAACTGAGGCTGAGGGAGGAGTCAAGGTCAGGTGGCCGGTTGTGTGTGGCCTGGCTGGCCGCATGCCAGGCTGCTTGACACCCCCCTTCCCCAGCGTGCCTTCCGCCCTGCCGGTCAGCGCCGGCTCCTGCCTGCTGCCAAGGAGGCTGGACTTTCTTTCAGGAAAGGGCAGTTGTTGCCGGGCCTGGGTGCGGGGTCGGAGGGGGGGGGGCGCCAGCATCGGGGTGGCCTGTTGCCATAGCAACTCTGGCCTCTCGGCGGGAACTCTGTGGAGAACAGCCCTGGGGAAGTAACAGATGGAGGGCGAGGAGGAAGACTTATCTCTGACCAGCACCCGTCCATGAAGCCTGGCACCTGTCTGCCTGGATCGGGGGCGGGCGAGGCTGAAGTGCCCCCTTGCCCAGAGCTGAGTCATGGGCATCCCCCAGTGTCCCCGCCTCGGCTCTCTCAGCCCTGCCCCCTCTCAGCCTCCCTCTGAGAAATCTGTGACTCACGTATGGTCCCGTCATCCCCAGCCGAGCTGCGAGGAGGGAGGAGCCCAGTTGGGGCAGGAGGGGGGTGTCCCCCGACCCAAAAACACAGCCCGGCGCTTCTCCGGGCTCCACACTGGCTGCCTGCCTTGCCCGGCCTCAGGAGAGGGGCTGGGAGCCGCCGCACTCACCGGCTCTCTCAGAAACGGGACCACAGCTGGCAGGTTAAGCCTTGGAGGGGGATCTTGAAAGGCGGGAACGCTGCCCGGCCTCACGCAGGACCTTCTACCCGTCACCAGGTACCAGATCAAGGGCATGACGGCAGGAGCGAGGAGGGATGGGAGTGAGTGCAGCAGAGGGTGGGGTGGCGGTGGACCGGGGCGCTGAAGTCTTGGTATCTGGGTGGGAGCTAGCCCACAAGAGCAGTGCTGTGCGGGGTCTCTAGAGTTGGGGGTGGATGGACAGGGAGACGCCTGGGAAGGGGACGGGCCTGAGAGGATGGAACCTCCCAGAGCCACTAGCCATTTGTTAGCTGGGGAAACTGAGGCTCAAACTGATAGAGTCACTGGGCCCTGCAAGCTGGGTCTGCTCTGTGGGTGGTGAGATACTGTGCTCTCCTGCCCCCACTGTACAGATGGGAGAACCAAGGTTGTGAGAGGACAGGGGGCTTACCTAAGGTCACAGAACAAGTCTGGGGATGGAAAGCCAGCCTCCAGCCTCGGGGAGGAAAGGATGCTGCAGGGGGCTGGGCATGGGCACTTGAGGGCAGCCTTGCCTTCAGCTGCCCGGGTGCTGCGTCTGGGGCCCCGCAGTGAAACAGAGGCAGTCTGGCCCTTCATGGCCCAGGCCACCTTTAGGAGGAGATGGTCCTGGCAGTGGAGTCTGAACATGGGGGACCTGGGATGAGAGAGAACGTCCAGGAAACCAGCAGCAGTAGATGGGGAAGCAGCGGCTGAGGGCTGGAGCGCTCCCTACTTGCTAACCGCCAGACCCCAGGCCCCCGTCTGCCCGGTGCTGATAGGGTTTCCCCACCTGGGAACTGCTGGTTCCTCTCCTCCCCGCCTCCCCAACCAGCCTCCTTCCTGTGGTAACGAGTTGGGGGTCTCTCATGGCCCCATGGGAAGGGGCTGGTGTTCATTTTACTGAGGCAGTGGCGGGGGGCGTGAGTTAAGGCAGGACCCTCTCACCTGCCCACCTGCCCCGCTCCCATCCTGCTTGGAGCAGCTCTGGCCTGGGCTAGGTGGGGTGGGGAGGAATAGCCTTTGTGGCTCTAGAGGGCCAAAGAAGTTATTATTTTTTTTTAATAAATTTATTTATTTTATTTATTTATTTTTGGCTGCGTTGGGTCTTCATTGCTGTGCTCAGGCTCTCTCTAGCTGTGGCGAGCGGGGGCTACTCTTCGTTGCCGTGGCTTCTCTTTTTACGGAGCACGGGCTCTAGGTGCGCGGGCTTCAGTAGTTGTGGCACGTGGGCTCAGTAGTTGTGGCTTGCGGGCTTAGTTGCTCCGCGGCATGTGGGATCTTCCCGGACCAGGGATTGAACCCGTGTCCCCTGCATTGGCAGGCGGATTCTTAACCACTGTGCTACCAGGGAAGTCCCAGAAGTTATTCATATAAACAATTATTGAGCACCTACTGTGTGCCTGGTACTGTTCTAGGGAGGAGGGACACAGCAGCGAATGAGACAAATGGGGTGTGGGTGGTCCAGAGCCAAGCCCCTGCCCCCCTGCTGCAGATACCCTGAGGGCAGAGGGTTGATTCCTCTCGATTGGAGGCTGAGTGGGGAGAAGCGTCTCGGGTCACTGAGAGCCACTAGCTGCTGAGTTGGTTCCCCAGAGCCCAGGCCAGGGGTCCCGTGAGGTCTTCCCTGCCAATATCCAGGGCAGGACTAGCTCTTGGGACCAGATCTGAGCCCCTTTACTGCAGGGACTCTAGGGACCTGAGACGCAGCCCCACCTTGGTCATAGCGTCACCGTGGCCGCCTTGACTTGCCTCTCTCTCTGGGCCTCAGTTTGCCCAGTTGCTAAGTGGGCATGTAGGGTGGGTTAATAGCTGCCCAGCCTCCCTTGGTCCCGGTCTTGCCTCTGAGAGCGTCAGGGTCGTGAAGGACACCTCTCCAAGTGTGGTGTGGGAGGTGGAGGCTGTGCTAGGCAGGCTGCACTGTTGTGCTGGCTTTGGTGCCCTGGGCCACTGGGCAGGACCTGGTCAGCCAGGCTGGGACACCCTCATCTTGCCAGGAACACAAACAAACAAGGCAGGATCTGAGGCTGACGAGTCAGATAAGCTTGCTGGTGGAGGAGGAGAGAACTTCCTGACCTGGGAGGACCCGGAGGCTCTGCAGAGGGCACAGAGTCTGGCCTTGGATGCTGGTGGGGAGGGGGAGGAGGGTTTGATGTACACGTATGGGGATTGGAGGGAAGAGGGGGGTGGCGTTCCTGGCAGAGGAAACTGCATGGGAAATGGTTTGGGAATGATGAGAACTGGGGGGAGTAGAGCAGGCGATGGCACTGGAGACCTGGCATGGGTCATTTGGGGGACCTGGAGTGCCAGGCTGGCAGGTCCCAATCTGCTCTCAGCGGAAGGGATGGCGGGAAGACTTGGGCGGTACTGCAGCCAGGCCAGGTGGGTGCCAGGTGGGGTCTGGGTGCCCAGGGTGCCAGCCCAGCTGGATAAGGAGGGCATTGTTGTGATGCAGGGCTGACCTGGTTGCCCCAGGCCCGGGGCTTCTACTTAGAGGGCAGCTTCATGGCTGTGGGGACAGAGAGGGGAGGTGGTCGCCCAGCCCAGGAGAAGGGCAGGTAAAAGAGGCGGCGGAGCTGTGGCCGGGTCTGTGTGTAGTGGGGGTGGCCTTCCCAGCGGGGCCCGGCATGACAAATTTGGGAGGGGCAGGGCAGGGACAGCCATGAAGGGGGCCACATGGACTGTGCTCTAGCTGAGCCGGGCCCCAGGTCACTTCATTCTCCACAAGAGCTGCGTGTGGGTGATGGGTGGTGGACTGCGCCCCTTTCAGGGATGCAGTTAAGGGTCGGGGGCAGGGCTGGTGAGGGTGGTGGGGGAAATGTGACAACACAGCCCAAACCTCAGTGCTGCCAGCCCACCCAGAACCAGAGCGGGCTCAGCACCCCCAGCCCCGACCCGGGGTGGCCCTGTGGATCTGTCTTCTGACTCACAGCAGATGGGGCATCACGTGAGCAAACACAGCAGCTGGGGGGACCAGGACCCCGGGGACCAGGCAGATGGCAAGTGGGGGCAGGGCGGGGCTGGCACAGAGGGACCTCTCAAACGGGGTGGGGTGGGGTCCTGGCTGGGCCCCAGCCTCCCAGGCTTGCCCTCCACCAGTCTGGTCCTCACGCCCCATCAGGAGTTCCTTGAGACCCATGGGGAACCCTGCAGGTTTGGGGGTCAGGACAGGGCTGCTGAAGGGGAGAGCTTGGAACATACATTTTCTGATCCCTGCCCGGTGCCTGCGCTGGCACCAGTGGGTTGAGACACCCCCTGCAGGCCCCTCAAGCCCCCAGCTCTCCCTGGTTCCCTGGTGGCTCGGCTGGGCTAGAACAGTCCTGGACCCTCCCTGTCCTCAGACTCTGCCGGGCCCTAGGCTCAGCGCTTTGCACACATGTTTTTGTTTTTTTGTTTTGTTTTGTTTTGTTTTTGGCCATGCCATGTGACCTGTGGGGCCTTGGTTCCCTGACCAGGGATCGAACCCAGCCCCCTGCATTGGAAACATGGAGTCATAACTACTGGACCGCCAGGGAAGCCCCTGCACACACATTTATTCCTGCCAGGCACAAGCTCCTGATGTGCCCATTTTAGAGATGAGGACACTGAGGCACAGGAGGCTTACCCAGGAGTGACCTCTTATCTCCAGAGTCTGGGCTCTTTTCTGTGCTGTGCTCTCCTGCCCCCCTCATTGGCGAGGGGGCTCCTCTGCCAGGCCAGAGTCTGTGCTGGGGGCCCGAGGACATGTGCCCTTGTCTTGACCCCCATCCCTGCTGCTGCTAAGCCCATGCTCTTCTGGGGCGACAGGACCCACAGGGATAGCAAGGCTGCTTGTCTGGGGAGAATTTTGTTCCTCTCGGGTTGTGTGAACTTGGGCATCTGCCTCATTTTCCTCATCTGGAAAAAGTGGATAAAATAGTGTCTACTTCAGGGGGCTGTTTTGAGCACCAAGGTGTTAATGCAGTAAAGTGTTTACAACAGCACGTGGCCCATATGTTAGCCTTTACTATTATGATCTCCCCCTTGGGCAAATGGGTGCACTGAGGCCCAGAGATAATGTGTAATAACTTGGGGGCACTTCTTCCTGCCTCCCCGCCCTAAGAGAACTGGAGCCACCTGGGTATCAGCGGGACTCTGCCCACCCCCACCTGCAGCCTGACTTGTGCTTTGGTGGGGAGGCCAGGGTGGTGGGAGTTGGGCTGGCGCTGGCTCAGGCTCAGGCGGTTTGTGGTGCACTTGGCAATTCCAGGCAGGCCGAGATAAAAGCTGAGCCCTGGAGGAGCTGGCAGGGCTTCCAGGCACCAGGGAACAGGCCTCTGCATTAGAGGAAGATGGCCTGGGGTTGGGGGCCTCTCTGTCCGGGCTCCAGTCCCGCTCCAGTGCCCTGAAAGGCCGGTGGTTAGAGCGGAAGGCATGAGGCAGGAGGGTGTGATGGAGGAGTTGGGAAGGGGGATGCTCACCTCCCAAATTATCAGGGAGCCGATGCTGCGCCTTGCTCGCCCTCATCCCATAGGCCTGCGCCTGGTAGATGTGTGCCTGACCTCGTCGTGGCACTTCCCTCTCCCACACACCTGCATGTGACATCGCCTGGCGAGAGCTGCGGGCAGTGGGCAGGGCCGGAAGGAATCCTCGTGCGATTTCCTCAAAGCTGTACTTATCCTTTGTCCATGACCATGCCTGGTGCACTCTCATGGGGCTATGCACGCACCCCAGACCAGATGGGCAGAGTCTATTCTCCGGCTCCTTGGCTGGCAGCCAAGAATGTGCAGGTCCCAATACCTGGGCCGGGCCCTGGTGCAGCACACATCTCCATTTGTACTGGAAAGGACAGCCAGTGTCTCCTCAAGGAGACCCTGCACCGGGTGTCAGCACACCCGGGAGTCTGGCCTCTGCTCCCCCAACCTGGGCTTGGGGAACCAGAGTTGGGAGATGTAGTAACTGTTGTCCAGGTAGGATGGGGATGCTTGCAGACCCCATGAGCCTAGGGATGAGGGTCTGGCTCCTGGGCTGCGATGCCTTGGACCCATGGCGCATCCTCTTGGGCCTCATGTCATTCCCTAGAGAGGTTGTCACCTCCTCTCCATGTCCTGCAGATTCCAGCACTGCAGATGGGGTGCCATGCGGGACAATGGGGGCAGCATAGGCAAAGGAGTACACAGAGCTGGATGTGGGTCCAGTTTTACCAGCCGTGTGACCCCACCGGGGAGAAGCCACCTGGGAGAGTGGCTTCTCTCTGAGCCTCAGTTTTCCCAGTTGTAAAATGGGCTTAATAATGCCCACCCCTCACAGAGTGGCTGTGTGCATTGCAGGAGGCCAGGTGCACATCGTGTGGTTCGTGCTCCTGTGTGGTTCCCGTCACTGCCCCAGCTCCGTCATGAATCTCTGCAGGCTGGTTCTTGGGATACACCTGCCCCCAGGTGCCTAGACCCCAGGATCCTCCCTGGCCACAGGCACGTGCCATTTCCCCTCCTTGCTGCACCTTGGGGAGCCCACGGGGAGTCCAGACAGAAGCTTTGGCATTTGCAGCAGTGGGAATGTGACCCACCTTCATCAGCAAATCCCATGCCTGTGCCCCCTCTAGCCCTGGGCCCCAGGAGCAGGTGGTTGAGGGGCGTGGCGGTGGTTACTTTGCCTTCGGGTAGAGAGAAAATGCAAATTTTGATCACAGATTCAGATGGGATCTCAGACCTCAAATAATCCAGCACCTGCGAAAGTATGTCTGTGGTCCCATTTGTTTAGGAAAGCCTTGTGCGCCCAGGCTTCTGCACTGCAGGACTTCTTAAGAGCCTTTACCAGGTGGCTCTGTATGGGACGTGAAGTTTCGGGTCCTGTCCTGGCTCTTAGGCTGTGCACAGTCTTGGGAGCTCCTCTCTGGCCAAGCACCTGGCAAGGGTGTATATGCCCCTAATCCAGTCAGAGGCTGGGGCGTGGGGACAGCTCAGTGCTGGAATCTCCCTGCCCTGAGCGTCAGGAACTGGCTCCGATCGGGAAGAGGCTCGGAGCCGGCCTGGCCTAGTCAGAGTACCAGCTCTGTCTCATTCACTCATTCATTTATTAACTAGTTTTCATTGAGCATCACAGTGCCTAGTACCAGGCACTGTGGTACTAGGTACTGGAGAGATGAGTGATGAGCAAGATGGATGAGACAGAGCAAACATGGAGAAATGGATAACAAGCACATTGCAGGGTCATTTCAGACAGTGTGAAGTGCTATAAAGTTTATAAGATAAGGTGGCATGGAAGAGAGTGATGAATGGGGAGGATAATTTTGGTTGGGTGGACATGGAGAGCTTCTTAGGAGAGGGGACATTTGAATTAAGACCTGAGAAGGAACCAATCAGGGAAAGAACCCCGAAAGAATGTGCTATGTTGAACAGAAAGCGTGTGCAAAGGCCCTGAGGTGTGTCTGAGGGTAGAAAGAAGGCTCGTGGGCTGGAGTTGGTGAAAGCAACTGGGGTGCTTGGGGTGGCGTAAGGTGGAGGGAGTGGAGGGGGGTCGCTAGCTTGTTTTTTGGCAGTCGTGCTGCTCCCTGAGCGTCAGTTATCTGATTTATGAGGCTTATCATTTTGGCCCCGACCTCCACGCTGGTCAGGAGCGTTGTGGGTGTTAGGTGAGGATAGTCAATCTCTCTGGCAGAGACTTGATTCTGGGCAGCTCTGCGTCATTGTAGATTTAAAAAATTTTTGTTATTACAAGTGCTTAGTGACTATGGGTGGAACCGGGGATCCCGTGCCTCTGTTTCTCTGCGTGTCGCTGCAGTTAGTGAGCGCCAAGTGTGTGTACAAGGCCAGGGGTGCCCCATCTGTGCCCTCCCTCTGGCTTCCCTGAACCACAGCCCCCTGCCAGCTCCTTTTAAGTGCAGGATCTTTTGATCCAACAGTGACTGCCTTCTCTGGCCCAGCAGGCCCTGGAATCCTTTCCAGGCAAAGGTTCCACTGAGAACAGGAACTCCTTTCTTTGCTTTCTTTTCCTCTTCCTCTGGGGGCCAAAAATAGTGCCTGAATAGGACACAGCTCTGGGCCGGCAGCGAGACAATAGCCGCCTCCTGGCTCTGGTCCATCGGTGGGGGAGGACGTGATGTTGGTGCACGGGCACACCAGCCCAAGGACCCCAGCCCCTGCTGCTTTTCCCATGGCCTCGGCCAGAAACCATCCCAGAGCCCCTTGGAGTGTGATTGCCAAGGGGATTCCTGCTTATTCTGGGGAAGTGCTCTGAAGACCCTGGGCCCCTGAGCAGCCCCACCCTACCTCCTGATCTGCTGCTGGTCTGGAGCTGAAGGCCTCAGTGTGGGCGCCCACGGCCCTGGTTCTCTTCTGGGCCCTGTGTGGCACACAGCGGCCACCCCATGGCTTTGATGTCCTTTTCCCTTTGACTCAGTGGCTACGAAAGGCTTTTTAGAGATCAAAGGGATGTGTCCTCTTCAGATGAGGTGAGCTCCCTGTCACTGGAGGTGATCAAATAAAGTTTGGATGTGCACTGAACGTGAGATGGGATTAGTCAAGTATCAGATGGATATTGGGTCTTGATGTCTTCATGTCTCAGAGGAGATCATGAGTTGAATTCCATACACCGCTTTTACCAGCTGGGTGGTCTTGAGCGAGTCACATCATGCCCCTGAGCCTCTCTCTCCGCATCTGTAAGATGGGTTCAACAGGGCTAACCTCGCAGAGTGGTGGAAATGGATCTCCAAAATGCTCAGTGTAGTGCCTGGCACATAGGCAGGGTTTCAGAAGCTTTGCCTCTGTTCTCCTCCCTCCCCAGACTGGTACTCACTCTGGGGTACAGAAAGGACCCACTCTTGGCCCCCAGGGAGCTCTGGAGGAAAGCCAGGGGGAACCCCCAGACCCAGGGCTAACTCAGAAGGAAGATTCCTGGTGGATTGTGGCAATCTGGGAAGGCTTCCTGGAGGAGGTACTCCCCTAAGATGCTTCCAGGGAAGCATTGTGCACATTCTGTGCTCATGGCAGCCAGTGGTGGAGATTAGACGGGTGTCTAGTGTGGGTCAAGGCCAAGGCCACAAGCTGGCAGCCTTCAGGGGCAAATGTAGCTGATAGTAGGCATTTTTCATCACAGGGGTAGCCCCCACTAGTGTTCTAAAAAGATTTGCTTTTAAAGTCAATATTGACAAACTTAGGCAGGTGTCCCCCAGTGTACCCCATAATCTGGTGTCCTAAACTCTGCCTTTCTTCCTGCCAGCTCCCTACCTGGCCAGCATCCAAGTAAGGGGATTTGGGCACAGGACAAATCAGGGCCTGCGCTGTGCTGGGTTGGAGCTGGGCAGTGACGTAGTCCCTGCAGCTGCCAACGGTTGCCAGGGCAACGGTTGCCAGGGGCTGCTGTCACCTGCGCCCCTTTTCCCGGGTTGGCGGCTGGGACTTGCAGCCCGTCTTCCCAGGCTGCCCGCTTTGTTTGAGGCTCTGGTGAGGGGGGCGGGGACCGAGGCTGGGGAGGCTCAGCTTCAAAGTGCCCCTCTGGCCTCTTGAACTGGGTAGAAACTGGCCCACCACCCCAGCGAGCTGCATCCTGCAAACAAGGCGAGCCCTTGGCCCACTCATTCATGCTCTTTATGTATTTATAATCCACTTGATGACACGAAGGAGGAATCCAGGTATGATTCTTCCCCTCCTCCCACCATTGCTCTCATTCCTGCTCCCGCTCCCCTCTCCTCCCCAAATCCCCACTTCTTATCCCCTCTCCCCTTTCCCTTGTTCACCCCCCTCCCCTCCATCTCTCTTCCCCTGTATCATCATCTTCTCCCTCCTCCTCTCCCCTCCATTTCCCCTCCATCCCCCTTCCTCCCCTCCCTTCTTCCCAACACTGAGAACTTAGCGGATGGGTAAGGTGGGGTTGGGGCTGGGGTGACACTAGGGACCCTGGGAGAGTCAGAGATGCTACTCTGAGGTGACCTGGTCAGTGAAGCAGACGGCAGATCAGAACGACGAGGAAGTGGTTGGGGGTAAGGGGCTCACACCCCACACCCCTTCCCTCCGCCACACTCCAGCTAAAATTCAATTTCAGTCTCCGGGCTGTACCCCCATCGTCAAAGACAAGCCTCTGAGGATGCTGGGAGGGGAGGTCCAGGGCCTGCAGGTGGCTGAGAGTGTAGGAGTGGGGCTGGGATATGGTCCTGACAGAGCTCCAGGTCCAGGGTCCTCAGAGGAAAGTGTTCAGCTAATCTCGAGGAAACACATTTTTGGGAGCATCTTTTACTACGAATTTTAAAGAGAAGCCCTTTCTAACAGTCAGGTAATGTCAAGGGGAAACGGGCTGCAAAATCAAGAGCATGGGTTCTGGAGCCAGGCCCTGAGGCTGCACCGCGAGCTGTGTGATCTCCGACGGGTAACTTGATCTTCTAGGGCCTCTGTTTCCTTATTTGTTAAAAGGGCATAACGGTACTCGTCTCATAAGATTTGGGGAAGGATTAAATGTGTTCGTTTGTGTAGAGAGCTTAGAATCAAGTCTTGCATTTTCAGAGAGCTTCATTAATGCTAGCTTTGTGGCTGGAGGTGGTGAGCGCCCTGTCTGTGGGCGTGTGCAAACAGCAGTGGAGGACCCGGTGAGGCAGCGATGTGTGCTCAGAGGGCTGGGATGGGATCCTGGTCTGTGCCTCCGCCGACCTTTCCCGGAGGGAGCTGGAACCTCAGCCTCGCCCAGGCGCACTGCCCTCGTGGGGGAGGACACCTGGCTGTGTGTCCTGTCCACCCCTCAGCCAGGGATCTGGGACCCAGAAGAGAAGACAAATAAAGGGAGGGCTGGCGGCTGACCTTGGGAACGCTAAGGGTCCTATGCTCCAAAGGCGGGCATTCTGCCAGGCCCGGGGGAGGCGAACTGCAGCCCCCTCAAAATGAGCAGGGAGGTGACTGGGCTGACCTTGTAAGCCTGGCCTTGGGCAGGTTGGGAATATAGATGTGGAAGGGGAACTGCAGCCATACAGCTGAGGTCCGTCTGTGGTTTGAGAGGGAAGACAGGCTGGCCAGGAGAGGAGATGGCCAGCATCTTCTTTTCCCCTTGCTGGCAGCTGGGAGGTAAGCCCTACCCTTCCCTGGAAGCATCCTGAGGCCCTGGGCTGTGGAGAAGACAGACAGGGGACAGGGACCATGGTCACCTCCTCGACAGAGGAAGAAGCTGAGGCCCAGGGAGGGGACAGGCTGCTCCAGAGGTCTCAGGGCCAGTTAGCTGCGGAGCTGGTCCTGGACCCTATGCTACCCCTGCTCTGGGAGTCTGCATTCCCTGTGCAGGTGCTGACTGGTGAGTGCCCTGGGGTCCTGGGGTCCAGCCTCAGCTGCTCCTCTTGGGGAGGGCTGTGGGGAGACTTGGCTGTGGGCTGCAGGCTGCCCCAGGGGCGTGGAGCTGGACAGGGCCGGCGCCACTGTGCCGGGACTGCTCGTGAGAAGTCCTGCTGCCTGAGCCCCACTCCAGACTGGGCCAGACCTGGGACCCTTCCTAATCCCTCCTCTTCCCTGAGGTTCTAGGTCTTTTCCATCCACACTCAGATTCTGAAAGACTTTGATTCTCAGCTCCTAAAAGCTCTTGCATCCTCATCACCTCTTTCTCTCTCTCTTTCTTTTTCTCTCTCCCCCTCCCTCCCTCCCTCCCTTTCAGTCCCAACGTTCTAAGTGTCTCAGATGCTTGAGGTGACTGTGGCTGACTTTAATGGAATAGCCAATCTGGAAACAGGGATGGTAGTGCCCCTTTCCCCAAGAGCTGGTTCTTCCGGCCAAAGGGAGGTGGGATGGGGCTGAATATAACCCAGGTTCCCCCAGGACCTCTCACCTGGAAGTGTCAAAGATGGTGATGAGTTGCCCTTGGGAACATCGCAGCCTAAATGGCTCCTGCAGCCCATCTCATGCTAGTTAATGGCCTCTGGGACAGCTTGGAGGGGAGGGGAGGGGAGGGGGCTGGAGGCTGGGAGCGGGGATGCTGACAGGCTTCTTTTCTATGTGATGTCAAGATTTCTGAGAGCTCTTTTTTTCATGTTGGTAACAGGTGTCCTGCAAAAGAGGATGCACCATCACATTGGGCTGGGAAACTAAGCCTGTGGATTTTCTTTCTGCAGGACTTATCAGAGCCTTTGACGTGTTAATTCACAAGACCAAGTAGGGCCTGCAGTACTTCTCTAACTTGGGAACTAGAGCTTCTTAGGAAATGCTTGGCAAAGTTACCTCATGGTAAAATCAGGGAGATAGCCCCAGAGAAGGGAAGGAAGGGACTCCGGAGACCACAATGGCTAAAAGCACGGGCTTTGAGATTTGGTAGACTGGAGTTTGAATCCTGGCTTGGCTACTTGCTCTGTGATCTTGGATATCACTTAGCCTCTTTGGACTTTCGTTTCCTTGTCTTTACCGTGGGGGCAATAATAGCATTTGTTTCGCAGAGGTAAGGTGAGGATTGAACGATCATTTGGGAAAAGCGCTTTGCACGGTGCCGGGCGCAATGTGAGCGCTTGCTGAATGGGAACTGTCATCCCCCTCACTCTTCTTCTTGGATTCCAGGGCCCTTTTCACTGTACCAGACAGACCTCTGTTTATTCCCACTCACCATCTGGTGTTCTGCCAGGCATTGCGTGGCTGGAGTGTGGGGGGGCAGTCGGGTGAGGATGTGGAGGCCTGAGGCCCAGGGTATGGGGACCTTTACAGACGTGTCACAAGGCTGGCATCCCAGGGAGGACTGGTGTGTGCAGAGCTTTGGAGGTGGGAACGCTCAAGCCCAGGCTCATCTCTGGTGACTGTAGGTTGGCCTCTCTGAGGCCTCTTAAGCAAACACTCCAGTTCCAGATAAAGCAGGCCACCAGATGGGTGGCTCTGGATAGCTGGCTTTCCGGGAGAACCCAGCGTCCTTTCACCTGGGCAGGCGCCTCGCTCCTCCCCTTCCCCGGTCTCCCCGCAGGGCCAGGGCCTGTCTGGGCACGCAGAAGGAGCTATGGCCCAGGGACTTGGCTGCAGCAGAAGCCGTGGGGTGGTGGGCCCTGCGTGGGCGGGGCAGCCCTTCTGCGGGTCTGGTGCAAGAATGTGGGACCCATCCCGGCAGTGAGCAGGCAAGGTCTTGGCATCCGCCAGCCCCTGCGGGCAGGCAGCTAGCTTAATCTTTATTCTCCTTTATTGTAGAAAAATTCCTGAAACCTGAGGTCACTGTGTTTTCCCCAGCCAGGCCAGAACACCCTTCCTGCGGGGAGTCCTGTGTGGTCACCTAGCTGGGGCCTCAGTCACCCGGCCTGCGGAGCAGGAAGAGAGGGAGGACAGAGGGGCTCCATGTGTGCCATCTGTGCTCCCAGGAGCCACGGGCACTGCTGAGAGGCTGGCGGCTGGGCTGGGAGTGAGGCTTGGTCCGGGGGCCCGCCGGGTCTGATGCGGGCACCTCCTTTGTTTGTTGGGTACGCGGTGTTTCTAAGTCAGATTGACACTTACAAAAGAGTTTGGAAACGGCTGGTGGAGGGTCCTCTCCACCCCCGACAGCACTCCTGTGGAGGAAACACCTGCTATAGAGCCTCCGCTCTCCCCTAACGTTCCTCCTCACTCTCCCACACATGTGGTGCACACACGCACACGTGCATGCACACCTACATCCACACTCACGTGCGTGCTTCTACCCTCAAGGACTTCACGCTCGCCAACCCCTCTCTTGGCCAAATCTTTCTTTCCTAAGGCCCTCTGCCCAGGGCTCGGGGGAGGGGCGTAGCCGGCAGCTCCGTTTTGCCCCCTCTTCCCCTCCCCCCACTGGAGAGCAGTTGAGGTTGGGGGCTGGAGCTGGAAAGCTGAGCTGGGTCCTCTCTCTACTGTCCTTCCCCCCCCCCCGAGAAGGGCAAGACCAGTCTCACACCTGAAGACCCACTCAGGCAGGGGCTCCTTCCCCCACCCACGCCCTCCTGCTCCCAGCTGTGCTTTGGGAGGCCCCTTCCAGGTTCCTGGCACCCTGCTAAACGCTGGGTGAACCAGCCAGGGTGGTGATTCATCCTCACCACCAGTGAGGTTGAGAAGAGGCACTGCAGGGAGGCAAGCTGCCCTGGACCCCGTCCAGGGCCAGCCTTTTACCATCTGAGTGATCTGGGGCTGGGCCCTACCCGCCTCTGACTCTGTTAAACAGGGCTACTGGTGTTACCCCAGCCTTGTAAGCCAGTGGCTCTAAACCCGCAGAGTGTCAATCAACAGGACACCTGTTAAAGCCAGACTCCCGAGCCCCACCCCAGACCTGTAGCATCTGCCCCTCAGTGTGCAGGGGCCTGTGAGTCTGCATTTTAGTGAACTTCCTCGGGTGGTTCTGACCCGTGGGTAGGTTTGGGCACCTCTGATGTTAACTCCTCATGGCAAAGGGGGGCACATAGGGTTGAGTGTAGGTCATGGTCGGCCCCCTTCCCTGCGCCCTACCAAGGACACAGAAGTTAATTCTAATGGCAGATGGGCACTTAGGCAAAGCTTCATGGGGAGGGCGTGTCTTCACTGAGTTTCAAAAGATGAGTTGGGTCATGGAGTTAGGGAAGGCATTGCAGGCAAAGAGACAGGCTGGCCGGGGGGTGGATAAGTTTGTGGTCCACAGTGTATGTTACGGGCAGGAGAAGGAAAGGTATGGGGGCCCAGGTCCAGGTCATCTTCCTGGGGAGGTGCCTGCCCAGGAAGGGTTAACCCCAGAGCTGCCCAGGTCCTGTCCACTCAACTTCCACCTCCATCCTCCGAGGAAATGGGTTTTCCAGGAGCCTGGACTGGGCCAGTGGTGACTCGTGGCTCTACACGGATGGCAGAGGAAGTGACTCAGGCCCCAGCGGGAGAAAGTGAGCCACGGATCCCCTGCCTGTTGCCCTCTCCCCCACCACGAGGATGGGCAGGGCTGGGCCTGCGCTGGAGCCGGGGCCCTTCCTCCCCAGCCCAGCCAGCCCTGGGGATGGGCAGCCGGGAGTCTTGGCTTAAAGGAGCCCTGGCCCCCTCTGCTCTGCCTGGATCCTTGGGGACTCTGTGATGGTGGCCCCCATTGTGTCAAGCTGGGCCAGACTGTTTTGTTCTCTGTGTTTACGGAAGGCCTGAGGTCAAGGGCAGCTGCTCCAGAAGGGGAGCTGGGGGATGGGAGCATCACTAGGGGGCTTGGCCCCCCAAATCCTCTCTCCCAGGCTGGAGTTGTCTGCACTGCCTGTGGTCTTGGCTGACCCCCGCCCCACCATTTTTCTCTCCTTTTCTTTGGGGGTCTCCCAAAGCCAGGGGGGCATGCATCTCTAGAAACTGACAGTGCCAGCTCTGCAAGGAGTTCTCTAGGGTGAGACTGAGGTCTGTGTCTTGGCTCCACTGGTGGAGATCTTGGAACAGATGGCCCTTCCCTAGTCTCAGTTTCCTGATCTGTAAAATGGCAAAACAGTAGGACCAGCCTTACAGGGTGGCTCTGAGGATTTCATGGTAACGTAGATGGTGCCCCAGTTCAGCCCTTCTGTCCCTTAGAGGCTTCTGGGGACAGGCTCAGTTCTGGGCTGTGAGGAGGGAAGTTTTCTGGGTGGGGTTTCAGTCTTCCCGGAAAGGAAATTTCATGCTCTAAGAATTTCCCATCAAGGTGCTTTGGAAGTTGAGCTGGCTGTGGGGGCCCCGAGGGGGTTACATGGAGGGTGAGAGGGAAGGTGTAGGAGTAGGAACCTGTGACAGGCCCAGGGGTTGAGTGAGGGGCAGGCATGAGCTGGTCAGGAAGGATACAGAGATATCTAGCTGACACCTATGGCGCCTGCCGTGTGCATGGCCCTGCTCTAAGTCCTCTACAGGTATCAAGTCATTTAATTCTCACAACGACCCTTGCAGTAGTCTCAATTTTTATTCCTATCTACAGATGATGAGAGTGAGGCCCAGAGAGGGTGAGTAACTAGCCCAAGGACACACAGCTATTGAGTAGGGGGACTGGGATTTGAACCCAGACAGTCTGGCTCCAGAGTCTACTAAGGGTGGGTTAAAGGAAGCCAGGCAGTCCCTCCCCTCAAATCCCAAGAATGTCCATAGGGCTAGAGTTGTTCACCTTGGAGTGGCTATTCAAGTCGCCAGGGTAGAGTGGGGATGAGCCAGGAATATCAGGTCATGCCATTGATCCCTGTCTGTTGGAATCATGGTACTTCACAGTGGTGCAGCCTCACTTGTATGCCTCCAGTGATGGGGAGCTCTCTCCCTGTTTCCACCTTTTTGCTCTCAAAGGAATCAATCTAGGAGGATTGATGAAAGCAGATGATTCTGCCCTGTCCTGGGCCCTGTATACCGATAGTAGTAGCTCACTTTGAAGGTCAGTGGGCCGGAGAGATACATGGATTCTGGCCAGCTCCCTCCTTGTTTTCTGTATGATGTCAGGAAATCACTGGCCCTCTCTGGGCTTTGAATCCAAATGCCAAAAGATGGAGAATTGGGGACAAATTTGCAAAGTGATTGTGAGCTCTGAGTTCAGAAGTATAAAGCAGGGGTCAAAGCAGGGGTGGGGGAGGCTGCCTGGAGGAGGTGTCATTTGGATTGGGGATCAGATGTAGACAGTGACAGTGACCGGCAGAAGAAAGAAGGAAAGAGAAAGGGTTCAGGAGAGACATGTTTCTGTCCCTGGATGCTGGATTTCCTTTCACTGGTCTGGAGTGGCAGTTTTAAAAGGAGCCAAAATGGGAGACACTGCTTTGGAAAGATCCCCAGTGTTCTCCTTACTTGCAGCAAGTAATAAATCCTTCCTTCTCCCTAAAAACAAAAACACCAAAAACCAAAAAAAAAACCCCAAAAGGAGCCAAAATGCTCAGAGAGGATGCAGAGTGAAACCTTAAAAATCACAATGTAGGAAACAGCGGCCATTCCCCCAAACACTTTCACATCCTTCCTCAGGGGTCTTGTGATGTCACCAGGGCAGGATGATGAACCCAACTGACCAATGATTAGACTGACCAGGCCCTAGAAATTGGGGTTCCATTACACATGGTGGGACACTGGAGACGGGCTCTAGCTTGAGGGGGCCAGCTTTGTTAAAGGAAGGCCCCGCCCAGGAAGGAGACGGTGAACTCCTGCATGGACCACCCCTCCATTTAATGCTGCCCTTAAATATTCCATCCAAAAGCCACTTCTTCCTGGAAGCCCTCCTTGGTTTCCTCCCAAAGTCAAACTCCTCTCATGCCCCATGGTTGCCAGGCTTCCTTTTATCTGGCTTGTGGCAGATGATTGCATCCAAGCCACCCAGCATCTCTCTATAAGTACCAGGCACACAGGTTCCCTACCAGGCACTACAGTCCTGACCAGGCAGGGAAAGCCCTTGGCGTCTGGAGCAATCTTGGGCAAGTCATTTAATTCCTTGGATCTCAGGTTCCCTGTCTGTGAAATGGGCCAATTGTAGGGCTGACTTCACAGGGTTGGAATGAAGATTAATACAGGTATAGGGGTGAGGGGGGGTGGGTCAGCACAGGCTGGCAGGTAGTAGGTGCTCAGCTAATAGAGGCTGGGGGGGGGCATTCTACAAGAGGATGGGGCTGAGGGGAACTGGATCTCCCCCGACTTGGGCCAGACTATGTCTCCCGGCCAGACTGGGAGGTACCCCTGCCTTTCCAGCTGCCCTGGGAACTGGCGCCCCCTGGTGGCCGTAACAGGAAGTGCCTGTCTCCTCTATCCCCTGGCTGTAGAGGGCGCTGTGGCTGCACTGATCCTTCAGTCCATTTCCCTCACTGTCCACCTGCCCAGCGACCTCCGTGCACACCAGGCCCTGTGCACAGAGATGGATCCGCAGCTCCCTGGCCGACACCAGGAGGAGGGATGTACCATCCTGCACCTCCCAGAGTTGGCTAACGGGACCCTATGAAACAGAAACAGACACACAGACATAGAGAACCAAAGGAGGCCAGGACTGACTGTAGAGGGAGTTGAGGAAGGCTTCCTGAAGGAGGTGTCCTCTGAGCTGGGTCTTAGGGATGATGGTGGTGAGGTTCCAGGAGGAGAGCCCTGCAAGCCCCCTTTTTCCTGTGTCTTCTTCAGGCCCGGAGGGGGCAGGGTGGTTGGGGTGGTTCCTGGTGGTGCTGGGGAGACCCCCCCCCCCCCGCAGTTCTAGCCTGATTACCCCATCACTGCTGGATCCGGAGGGAGGTACTATTATTAGTCCTGTTTTCCATGACCCTTTTACAGGGTCATGCAGCGAGCAAGAGGTGGAGCTGGGACTTGAACCCAGCCACTGCCTCTTTTTAATTTTTTAAAATTTTTATATTTTAATTTTATTTTATTGAAGAATAGTTGACTTACAATGTATTGATCTCTGCTGTACAACAAAGTGATTCAGTTATACAGTTATACATATATATTCTTCCTCATATTCTTTTCCATCATGGTTTATCACAGGTTATTGAATATAGTTCCCTGTGCTATAAAGTAGGACCTTGTTGTTTATCCATCCTATATGTAATAGTTTGTATATACTAATCCCAAACTCCCAATCTATCCCTCCCCCACCCCCACTCCCTTGGCAACCACAAGTCTGTTCTCTATGTCTGTGTGTCTGTTTCTGTTTCATAGATAGGTTCATTTGTGTCATATTTTAGATTTCACATATAAGTGATATCATATGGTATTTGTCTTTCTCTGTCTGACTTACTTCACTTAGTATGATCATTTCTAGGTCCATCCGTGTTGCTGCAAATGGCATTATTTCATTCTTTTTTATGGCTGAGTAGTATTCCATTGTATATATGTACCATATCTTCTTTATCCATTCTTCTGTCAGTGGACATGTAGGTTGTTTTCACATCTTGGCTGTTGTGAATAGTGCTGCTATGAACGTAGGGGTGCATGCATCTTTTTGAAGTATAGTTTTGTCTGGGTATATGCCCGGGAGTGGGATTGCTGGATCATATGGCAACTCTAGTTTTAGTTTTTTGAGGAACCTCCATACTGTTCTGCATAGTGGCTGCACCAATTTACATTCCCACCCGCAGTGTAGGAGGGTTCCCTCTTCTCCACACCCTCTCCAGCATTTGTTATTTGCAGACTTTTTAATGATGGCCATTCTGACCTGTGTGTGTTGATACCTCACTGCAGTTTGATTTGCATTTCTTTAATAATTAACGCTGTGGAGCATCTTTTCGTGTGCCTGTTGGCCATTTGTGTGTCTTCTTTTAGCCACGGCCTCTTGATGCTCAGCTCCTGGCAGCTCTGGGGAGGTCCACGGACTGTTTCCACGCTTGCCTCCCCACCTCACATCCCACATCCATGCTACCCCAGCCTCTCCCTCTGCAGGGCTGGCACAGCCACCCTGTGGGTCAGGCCCTCAAGCCAACACTCCTGGCCTCTTTCAGGCGGTGACTTCTCAGGGTGACTCTGGGGAGGAAGATGGCTGCCCAAGTGCTGCTGCAGACGGTGCCGTTCCTGCTGAGTCTGCTCCTGGTTCCAGGTAGGCTTCCCTGGAGGTGCCCTAGGACTTAGTTAAAATGCCATCCTTATGTTAAGGATGTCTAGGTCAGCTGCCAGCACATCCACTAACCCCTTTGGGCAGGCACAGGCCTGAGGACACAGCTTAGCAAGTGGATGATGGTACCTTGGAGAAAAGATAAAGGCACCCCTTCTTTCTGGCACATGCAGCCCCACAGTGCACAGATGGGAGTGAGGAACGTGGACTGGGTTTTGGCCCTACTCACCTCTGCAGCCAGTGCATCCTTGTGCAGTACACAACCTGCGCAACTGTTTGTGGCAGGCATGGCCTCATTAAATATTTTATTGCTATTTAAAATATTATTTTGCCTTTGAAATTAGTATTGATTTTGAGTTTGTTCTTTTCATATTTTGAAGCCAATAATCTTTGAATAGGGTAGACTCACATTTTTGGAGGCCCTTTGAGGTATAGGTCCTTGGAATGTGTGCGGGTCCTAGGCACTGGGCTCCTGTGTTCCGGGCCCAGAGCCTGCCCCCGGGCCCAGAGTCCCATCTACAGTCTCTGCTTCCTCAGGTGCCCGTGGCGGGGGCCCCCGGGAAGACTTCCGCTTCTGTGGCCAGCGGAACCAGACGCAGAACAGCAGCCTCCATTATAAGCGGACATCTGAGCTGCACATCTCCATCAGGAACACTGAGGAGGCCCTCACAGTCCATGCGCCCTTCCCTGGAGCCCATCCGGCTCCTAGGTCGTTCCCTCATCCCAGGGGCCTCTACCACTTCTGCCTCTACTGGAACCGCCATGCTGGGAAATTGCATCTTCGCTACGGCAAGAACGACTTCGTGCTGAGTAACCAAGCCTCTGACCTCCTGTGCTTCCGGCATCAGGAGGAGAGCCTGGCCGCGGGGGCCCCACTGTTCGCCACCTCTGTCAGCTCCTGGTGGAGCCCCCAGAACACCAGTCTGCCCAGTGCAGCCGGCTTCATCTTCTCCTTCCACAGTAAGGCGACTCCCAGGCAGAAGGAACAGCTTGGCCGAAGGCCTGGAGGCGGGGAAGGCAAAATGCACGGCGGGGCTAAAGCAGACTGGGCTGAATGTCAGGTCGCGGAGCAGGGGCTCTGTTCGCAGGCAGTGGGGAGCCAGGGAAGGTGTCTGAGGAGTGGAAGAGTGTGATCCAAGGTGTGCTTCGGGGAGGTTTGTGGGAAGGTAGGGGTGAGGGCGGAGGGGCGAAGTGCCATCCAGCGGCTGCGGGGAAGGTCCCGGTAAAGGAAGATGAGGAGTGAACAGGGTGGGAGCAGAGAGAATGGAGAGACGGGAATGGAGGTCAGGAGCCGGCGGAAAAATTCTGCTTCATCAGCATCATCTAGATTGTTTATCCCCATTTCTCGGAGGAGAAACTGAGGCACAAAGTTGCACAGCTAGTGAGTGAGGGAGCCAGGATCTGAACCCAGCAGCTGACTGGCATGAGGGGACCGGGGCAGGGGTGCGGGGGAGAGCAAGAGGTCAGAGGTCAGGAAGCAGCCAGGCTGGAGGCTGACACTGAGGTGTGCAGACTGTGTGTCTGGCTGGGGTGTGACAGGTGTGGTGTGGCCGCTGACTTCTATTCAGTGCTGAGTGGGGGCAGGGAGGAGGGGGTGGCCCGAAGGAGGTGGAGGCTCTACTCAGGGTCTAGGATTTCCCTGATTCTGGGGCCTTTCAGGCAGCTCCACTTTGGGGCGGGGCTGCCAGGGGCAGGGGCAAAGGGCGTTGAATAGGTTAGCAGCTCTGGGCCCTTGGAAATGCTGGGGGGTGGCAGCAGCGGGCCCAGGTGCTGCCCAGGGCAGCAGACAGGGGCCGGGGCTGTAGATGGGGCTCCCCGCCCCCAGGCTGGGATTCTGCCCCAACCTGGGAGGGTTTAGGGCAAAGTCAGGCATAGCTGCAAATTGACTTCCTGAAGAACAGATCTGGCCTGGTCTTATTTGGTCTGTAGAGAGTTTTTTGAAAACATGAGCCAGGGTTTTCAAATGACCTAAAAATCAGGCTTTCTGCCTTATAAATTCAGATGTGACCACAGGGCCTGCCTTCCTTGCTGGCATAGGGCATGCCCCCTCCCCACGTGTCCTTCCTCCCATCTGCCTACCTCATCTGAGTCCCGTCTGAGCCCTGGAGGTGCCTGAGTCTGCAGCCCTTGGGTGCACGGTACCCGGGTGGAGGGCCTGGAGTCACCACACAAGCCCCCCACCCCCCAGCTCCTCCTGAAGGGGGCCTGGCTGGCCCTGGGGAACTGGCCCTCCCAGCTCCCTGTGTGTAGTCAGAAGCATGCCTGGGTAGGTGTGTCCCGGCCCACCCTGCTGGGGCTGGAGTTGCTGGGGGCTCCACAGGACAGAGCCCCGTCTGGCTGGCTGCAGCTCTGAGTGACTTGGGGGAGTCCATTGCACCTCTTGCAGCCTCAGTTTCCTGCTCCATAAAATGGGGATAGAAGCTTTCAGAATCACAGGAGGATTAACTGAGAGTGTAATGAGTGTGGCCGGGCACCTCATTCAACAGCCTTTGGCGGGTCTGTCCGTCCCTCTCCCCCAGCTCCTCCCCTGAAGACCTCCCACAGCGCCTCGGTGGACACATGTGAGCTGAAAAGGGACCTCCAGCGGCTCAGCCAGTTTCTGAAGCATCCCCGGAAGAGCTCAAGGAGACCCCCGTTCACCCCTGCAGGCCAGTAAGTGTGGGTCCCCAGTGTGTGAGGGGCAAGGAGGAGGCATCCCCCAGACCCGGGCAGGGCAGGGCAGGGACCTGGAGTGGGCGGCTGTATGGAAACCTCCCCTGGGGCTGGAATGTTCTCATCTTTCCATCTTCTCCGGGAGGAATTGAGATACAGCCCTGGAGGCCAAGCCCCTCCCCCTGCCTGAGTCATTAAAAACAAATGTCACACCCACCAGCCCAGGTCAGCCGCCCCCAAGCCCTCCTCTCCACCAATAAAGTGAAAAGGATTGGCCCATTTTACAGCTCAGCAGACTGAGGCCCAGAGATGGGTAGGGCTGCTCCGTTGCACAAAGTGGGTCGGTCCAGGTAGAACTGGGCCCACAACCTGGTGGCCGAGGAGTCTGAGGACAGGTCCCCACCCCCCTCCTTTCCTGTTTGCTCTGACGCCCTGGCTTCCTCCCTGCCACCCCCGCAGGTCATTCTGTCTGCCCCACACTCCTTCCTGTGTATCTGCCTGAGTCTCTCCTCTCCCTCTGTCTCCCGGCCTACTCGCCAGCCTGGATCCGCCCCCCACACCCAGCAGTCACCCATCCTCTCTCCCCACTGCCAGGCAGCTGCAGAGCCTGGAGTCGAAGCTGACCTCTGTGAGCTTCACAGGGGACACGGTGTCCTTTGAGGAAGATCTGGTCAACGCCACGGTGTGGAAGCTCCAGCCCGCAGCCAGCCTCCAGGACCTGCACATCCACTCCCAGCGGGAGGTCAGGGGTCAGGATGGTGGCCAGGGCAGGAAGCAGATGTGGAGGCCGTGAGCACTCCCCTCCTCTGGGCCTCCGGGAGCCAGATGTGTGCCGATGAGGAAGGCCTCAGGCCCAATGACTGCCTCAGTCAGCGGCTACCCGGTGGAACTGAGGACCCTTCCTGATTCAGTGGTGGGGACAGAGGTGGGAGGGACCTGGTCCCTGCACAGGGGGCTCCTGTGGCACATCCTTGTGGGCAGACAACCAACACCAAAATGCCTGTGCCTGCAGCCCTGTTGCGAGCCTGCCCTCGGTGGGCCTAGTTGGGGGCAGAGGGCTACCCACCCTGCCCTTCTTATCCCCCAGCACACCAGGGAGCCATAGGCAGGGTCAGTGTCTGAAGCCCAGACACCAGAATACCACGTGATTCTCCCAGGCCCATTTGCCGCTGGGGCCCTGGGCTCTAACGACAAGGCACCCCAGCCAGCGCTGGTGCCAGGGAAGGGAGGGGTGAGAAGGGCTGTCATGAGTCAGGCCTGGTGTCCCGAAGGAGGTGGGCTTAGAGATGGCAGCGTCCAGGAAGGCATGTGCTGGGGGGATGTGGAGGGGATCTGGAGGTCCACCTCTGGCTGAGCCCCAGTGGGACTCTGGTCTGCAGGGGGAGCAGAGCGAGATCCTGGAGTACTCGGTGCTGCTGCCCCGCGAGCTCTTCCAGAAGACCAAGGGCCAGAGGCAGGAGGCTGAGAAGAGACTCCTCCTGGTGGACTTCAGCAGCCAAGCCCTGTTCCAGGTATGGGGCTGTCATCCTCGGGCCGTCCCTGGGGGAAAGCAGCTTCTGTCTGACGGAGAGATGGAAGGGTGGGCATGGAGCCCAGCCCCTTCCTCCAAGAGTCCCTGTAAAGTCAGAAATCGGACAGCAACGTGCAGATCTCCCTGGGAGATTTAGACCTGGGAGAGTGTTATTCTCACTATGGTGTAAATGACTACCCTGGCAAGAATTGTTTCCAGAGGGAGACTCAAAATCTGGGAACAATGTGCCAGACAGAGACAGGAGTCTAGAAGGTCTGGGGAACTTCTGGGCTTTTCTCCTCAGTCCTGAGCCCCCTCCCTACCCTTTTCCCCCACCCCATATACCTAGGACAAGAATTCCAGCCAGGTCTTGGGGGAGAAGGTCTTGGGTATCGTCGTGCAGAACACCAAAGTAGCCAACCTCTCGGAGCCCATGGTGCTCACCTTCCAGCACCAGCCACAGCCGGTGAGTGTGAGCAAAACAACCAAGGACACAAGAGTCCCCGTTGTCCATGTCCTCCTGTCCCCCTCTCCTCTGAATCACTTGTCTTTAACAAAATGATTGACTGGCTGAGGGCATCGGCCAGTCAGGTACAAAAGGGGTGGGGCCCTGGCACTGACTCCCTCAGCCTGGCTGGAAAGGAGTAGACTGTTGTGAGACCCACTCCCCTTCTTTCTTGTCCCTACAGAAGAATGTGACTCTACAGTGTGTATTCTGGGTTGAAGACCTGACATGTGAGTGTGGAGGGGACTCTGAGCTGGGCAGGTACCTGGAGGCAGGTACCAGGGGGTTCTGGAAGGTGGGGGAGATGGAGTTAACCAAGGGGGGCTTCCTGGAGGAAGGTGGGCTTTGAAGAGGGAGTGATGGCAGGCTAGGGATCTGCTAAGGGGAGCAAAGGCTCAGAAGAGTGATGCAGTCATGCATTTGTGGGGTGCTGGGGTGCTGGACTTGATCTCAGAGCCCCATGCTGGCCCCTCTTCAGTGAGCAGCCCGGGGAGCTGGAGCGATGTGGGCTGTGAGACCATCAGGAGAGAGACGCAGACGTCCTGCCTCTGCAACCACCTGACCTACTTTGCAGTGCTGATGGTGCGTGGCCCCCTCCTTCCCCGCTGCCATACACAGGCCGGGTTCTTGCTGTGTGGCCACCACTTCTCACATATATGTCATCCATTCCTCACAACAAGCCCCGAGGTCACTCCTGTTGTTGTCCCATTTTATAGATAAGGAAACTGAGGCTCAGAGAGGTTAGGCAATTTACTCAAGTTCACACAGCTAGTAGTAAGTAAAAGAGCTGGTCTCTAAAACCCTTGTTCTTTATTCCCAAATTTTGGTGCATGATAAAAATGCAGGTTCCTGGTCCTAACCTAGGATTCTGATTCCACAGGGCTGGGGTGGGACCAGGAGTATGTTTCTAAAGAGCCCTCAAGGGGATACTGAGGCCCAGTGCGAGGCCCTTGTGATGGACTTCAGTGCCCCCAAGATCTCAGAAGCTTTGTGTCCTAGGCTCATTCTCCCCAAATCTTAGGACCCTAGCATCTGAGGGACCGGAGTGGTCTTCCACCTCTCTCTGGGCGTGGCGAGCTCACTGCCTCACAGGAAACTTATTTCTGTTTTGAAAGCTACAGAAAAATAATTAGTGCCAGGACAGAAAAGGGATTCTCTGGTGGAGGGTTCTTGACCTTGGTGGGACGGGGATCCATTTGAGAATGTGGTGAAAAATGCACTCATGGGACCACACTCTGCTCAGTTTGGGGGGCAGGTGTGGTTCATAGACGCCCAAGGCCATCCAGGGACCACGGGTTAGACCTCCATCTGGGCAAACCCTCAGTGTCGAGGTGGGGGCACTGAGGCCAGCCCTGACCTGTCTCGTGGACCCAGGTTACCTCTGTGGAGGTGGACGCCATACACAAGCAGTACCTGACCCTCCTCTCCTACGTGGGCTGTGTCATCTCCGCCGTGGCCTGCGTCCTCACCATCGCTGCCTACCTGTGCTCTAGGTAGGACCTGGGAGCAAGAGGGAAGGGGGCAGGGAGAACCTCCATTCCAGGCCCCCGGGCTGGGACCCCACAATGAGGGAGACCCACCCTGGAGATTGGCCTGACTGACCCCGAAACGTGTGTATATTTGTGGAAGCCCTGGGAGGTGCAGCCAGCTGACCCCCAGGGGTGGCATTTCCTGCTCAGATCTGTGGTGTTTGGGTAACATAGCATTTCCAGTTTACATTAACTGCCAACATTTAAAAGTTTGGGTAACATAGCATTTCCAGTTTTCATTAACTGCCAACATTTAAAATTGGGAGAGTTGACATAAGAATCTAGATTCCTGTCTTTGAATAACCAGATGTGATACCGCTGGGGGCACATGATAATATGACGGTGATGGTAATGATAATGGTGAACACTTACATCAAGCGGCCCACATGCCACACACGGTTCTAAGTGCTTTACATGCATGAACCTGGTTCATCCTCACAAGGGCCCTATGGAAGAGTGCTCAGAGAGAGTAAGTGACTTGACTGAGGTCACACAGCGGGGAAGTGGTAGAAGCAGGCTTGAACCCAAGCAGGCTGGCTCCAGGCCCACGAGGCCGGGGTTAGCGGAGCTGCCTGGCAGTGGCCGCTGTGGACAGGTAGAGCCTCCAGATTTTTCTCCAGCCCCTGTTCCCTAGTGTCTGGTTTGAGGCCTGACTCCCTGGCTCCATGGAGGCGTGTGTCCCCCCAGTCGTTTGGGTGCCCGCTGAGAGAAGGGGCCGCCTTTGGTGGGGTGAAGACCGCCTCCACCCACCCTCAGGCCGGCTGTGTGTGGGGTCTGCATTGTCAGTGCTGGGCTTGGCCTAAACCGAGGTCCACCTGCAGCTGGGCCCTGGACCCGTCTGGGTGGAAGGGAGACGTCCTTAGTTCTACTGGAGAATGAAGGCTCTTGGAGTGCGCTCACTCTCCTTGCGGGGACCGGGGAGGGTAGAGCCGTGTGAAGGCGTGGCCACAGCTGCACACGTGGTGGGGCTGGAGCCGGCGATGAGGAGGGACGGCTGGCAGGCCGAGTGGAGAGCTGGGGGTGAGGGCACAAGCCCCTCCCAGCACCTGCCCATTGATCACAGAAGTGCCCCAGGACAAAGGGACAGGAACCCTTAGGGACTGAGCATCTTATCTGTGCCAGATGCTTTGTATCAGTGTAACCCTCACCCCAACCCTGCGAGGGGGGCCGTCCTCCCACTTCACAGACGAGTAAACTGAGGGTGAGGGGGATCGGGCCAGCCTAAGGTGGTGCCTCAGGTTAGGGGTAGGGTGGGCATGGGGATCCAGGATGGTAGGTGTTCTTCCGCACTCTCTGGAGCAGGCAGTGGATGGTGCCAGGCGGACAGAAAGGCTGACAGTGCCCTGCACCGCACAGTGTCTTGGGACGGGAGCAGGACGTGCACACACAGACTTGCAAACTCAAGGACACAGGCCACACAGCGTGTGCTCACAGATGCACAGTAGTGCAGACAGACAGGCAGACACAGGACACGGGTGGCATGGATTCTCCAAAACAGCAAAAAATCCAGTCTTTCCCTTCTTGACTTTGGGAGCATCTGGTTGATTGTAGTGGCTGATTTGTCTTCCTCGCTGTGCTTGGTTAAATCTGCCGTTAAATGCACACACGGTGCCTGAGCCTGTGGGTGTTGGACACATGGTAGGTGCACGGGGACAGAGCCTAGCTGTAGCCACAGGAGGCCGTGTGTGTGTGTGTGTGTGTGTGTGTGTGTGCGCGTGTGTGCACGTGTAGCCTGGGAAGGCTGCCTGGAGGAGGAGGGGTGGGCGGGCACACCTCCCACCTCCCTGCCTTCCCACGCTGGCCACCAGAGTGACCCTGCCTGCCCTACCTCCACCCTTGCCTGTGCAGGAGGAAGTCTAGGGATTACACCATCAAGGTGCACATGAACCTGCTGCTGGCCGTCTTCCTGCTGGATGTGAGCTTCCTGCTCAGCGAGCCGGTGGCCCTGGCAGGCTCCGAGGCTGCCTGCCGCGCCAGTGCCATCTTTCTGCACTTCTCCCTGCTCGCCTGCCTCTCCTGGATGGGCCTCGAGGGCTACAACCTCTACCGACTCGTGGTCGAGGTCTTCGGCACCTATGTGCCAGGCTACCTGCTCAAGCTGGGCATCGTGGGCTGGGGTAAGTTGGTGGAGGGGGTTGGCGGGCCCCCCAGACCTGCCTTTTCCTCTTGGTTTCTGGCAAAACATGGGCACTTGGTTCCACTTCTCCACCTACCCCTCTGACTATTCCCTCACTGCTTCCTTCACTCACCCATCCTCAGGGGTTGTTTACCTTGGCTAGGTCAAGGTCCTCTTTAGGAAGATGAGGTGATGAGCCCTGTCCCCAAGAAACGCTTACATATTCTCTACACCTCTCACTCTTTTACAAGTGGGGTTTGCAGATGGAGCCACCATGTATGGATGTGCAGGTTGTGCACTGCTCAAAGGCACCCAGTTGTGGATGAGTGGGGCCGTAATTCAGTCCTCACCTAATTCACCCAGGCTCGTGGTGGCCCTGCCTGTGGATCCCCATGAACCTCAGTTAACAGATTCCCCGTGGCTCTGGTATTTGTTCTTGGCCAACAGCAACCCAATTCACCTGTGGCCCAGACCTCTCTTTTGTCAGACCTGGAGGCCCAGGGGCACACACCACAAGTCCTTGAACATTGCACAGGTCCACCAACCTCCACATGTCCCTGACCCCAACTTGCTGCTCCTCCCGTGTTTCTCATTCGGCCCTTTCTTGGTTCACTTCATTGTTTTACATGAAATTTCTTCAGGGTTGGTTCTTTGTCAAAATCCAGGTGTTTGGTGGTGGGCAACCCTTCCAGGGAGCTCTCAATCTCCACCTCATGGACAAGGTCAAGGCCCAGGGCAGACATCCCCTCGGGGTATAACTCTAGATGTCCCCTGTTGAACTGTCCTCCACCCCACCAATGTCCTTTCTGCTCCTCCCATCTCTCCTTGTGACAGCCAGCCCCACAGCAGGGAACTGCAGGCCTTTTCCCCTAGGGGGCCTCAGGATGCTGAGGGTGCAGGGGTAAGGTCAGGGGAAATGGGCTCCCTTTATGAGAAACCAGAACTGGAAAGGAGAAGGGTGGGTCTGAGCTTGGAGGACCTGCCCCAGATGGGGCTGGGTAGGCATGGGTCTGAGAGGAGGTCTCACCAGAGGGAAGGGGAGGGCAGGCCTCAGAGGGTGGGACATGGAGCTCCATGCTTTGTTGCCCACAGGCTTCCCCATCTTCCTGGTGATGCTGGTGGCACTGGTGGATGTGAACAACTATGGCCCCATCATCCTAGCTGTGCACAGGACCCCAGAGAGTGTCATCTACCCTTCCATGTGAGTGGCTTGTGCAGTGGGGGCAGGAAAGTGAGCCTCATGGTGCAGAGGTCAGAGAGTAGCCTGGGCCCAGGTCATGCTGACCAGGAGACTCCTGGGTGCCAAGCTGCTGGGGGTATTGGGGTGACCCTTCTCTCAGGGAGGGTGAGAACGGGCCTGGATCTGCCAGTCACTTGCCAGATGACCTTGCACAGGTCCTGGCCCCTCTCTGGGCCTCAGTTTCCCCACTTGCGAGTGGGAGTATGGGTTGGAGCAGCTGAACCTCCATCATGTTCCTTTGCTGCACCCTTCTATCTTCTTCCCCATGGAAAAATGGAAAGACTGAGGCCCAGAGAAGGCAGGAATCCACACCACACTGCTCAAAGGCACCCATCTGGGGGATGAGTGGGGCTGAAATCCAGTCCTCCTCCACTCACCTAATTCACCCAGGCTGGTGGTGGCCTGGCCTGTGTGTCCCCCTGAACCTAGACTAGAATCCAGGGCTCCTGAGCCCTAGGCTAGGAAGGAACCCTTTCCATTCCTTCAGTGTTTTGAAAATTTCAGTTTTTTACATCATGACCTTGTGATTTTTGCCTCACTTTGTGCCATCTGTATTATTATTTGTTTAATTTTTTCTTTAAATCATCTGGCTTGTTAAATGTATTTTTTAAAAAATCATATCAACTATAAATGGGAAATAAGCATTACTTGTCATAAACAGTGAGTAGTCATGAAAGCAAACACAGGAACAAGAAAACCCTGGTACTAAATTCTTGATGAAAGCAGTGAGCCTAAAAGTCTGGCTTTTTTTGAAAAGGGATACTAGCAAGTGTTAGAAGTGTTAAACACGTTTTAGGACCAAACTAAGTCTTTCTCTCGACTACAGAGTAGGAATAAAGGAGAATTGAAAGGAGAGTGACTTTTTGGCCCTTGAGTCAGTGGTGTTTAAAGCAGCTGCCCTGTACTCGGGCTCACTATGGTGCTTGCCCATGGCCCAGAAAGCACCGTGCCAGCCCAGCCTTGCAATGAGCCTTCGTGCCCTTGCCCATAGGTGCTGGATCCGGGACTCCTTGGTCAGCCACGTCACCAACCTGGGCCTCTTCAGCCTGGTGTTTCTGTTCAACATGGCCATGCTGGGCACGATGGTGGTGCAGATCCTGCGGCTGCGCCCACACGCCCAGAAGTGGCCCCACGTGCTGACCCTGCTGGGTCTCAGTCTGGTCCTCGGCCTGCCCTGGGCCTTGGTCTTCTTCTCCTTTGCTTCTGGCACCTTCCAGCTTGTGGTCCTATACTTTTTCAGCATCATCACCTCCTTCCAAGGTAGGCATGGAGAAAACCCCACCCCCTGGCCCAGGCAGGGTGCCCATACATAGAGAACAGACCAGGGAAGAGATGACCCAGATGACCTGAAGGGCCTTCTTTGGGCCTCAGCCTTCCCATTCATAAAATGGGGGCATCCAGGCCACAGTTGACAAGTCTTTATTGAGTACTTATAATGTACAGGCCCTATGTTAAGCCCTAGTGCTGTAGTTGTGAACTGGTCAGGCAAGGGCCTTGCTTCCACAGAGCTCATCTCTACTGGGAAGACCAAGTGTGACAAGCAAGGTCACAGACATCAAAGGGCATCTAGGAGAGGAGGGAAGTACTAGTGGGCAATGTGATGGACAGTCTGAGCTTGGGTGGGGGACACTTGGGGGAGGGAAGCCTCTCTGTGTAGGAGACATCTGAAGACAACAGAAGGATCCAGCCATGGAGAGATCAAGGGCCCGTTACTCCAAGTGTGTTTCTCGGACCAGCAGCATGAGCATCGTCAGGAGCTTGTTACAAACACAGACTCTGGCCCACCCCAGACCTGCCGAGTCAGAATCCTCCTTGTAACAGACGCCCAGGGAATGCGGTGCACGTTACAAGCTGAGGAGACCTGGTCTAGGGGTGATGTGCTCCAGGCAGAGGGAGAAGCATGAGCAAAGGTCCTGAGGCTAGAACTAGGTTATGTGTTGGAAGAATAGTGAGGAGGAGCAGGGCTAAGGGGTAGTGAGTGGGGGGCAGGGGGAGGAGGTGAGGGGAGAGGAGCAGAGGGGCTGGATCATGAGGGCCTGGCTTGATGCCATCAGGGTCCCTTCCTGCTCTACCTGCACCCCTCTACCCCCGCCCCCCAACATCTCACACATACACACACATACACACACACACACACACACACACACACACACACACACACACATACACACACACCTACCTTTGTTCTTGGCCGTGCTGGGTAGGGAGGAGGACTTGGGCAGGAAAACAGGGAAGGCAAGGCCTCCATGGGGTCCCCATGCAATGGGAGTGGTGTGTGAGGGAGGTGAGTCTTTGTTTTCTCATCTGTGAAGTGAAGGGGACTCTGTAGGGATTATAAATGATGCCCATAAATTCACACATTTACTGAGCTATTAATAAATCACAGTATTATGATTTGGGGAGGAGCACATCACGTGGTACTTAAGCAGGTGGGCTCCGGGGCCTGACCACTGCTGCTTGACTCCTGGCTCAGCCAAGCCCCTTATCTTCATGGGCCTCCGTCTCCTCATTTGTAAAATAGAATAGTAATGATGAGGTCTGATCTCAAGGAACCTGGAGAGAATAAAGCGAGATGATGTACAGGGCATTGCCCAGTGCCTGGCGCATAGTAGGTGCTCCTGGGATCACATCGGTGTGGGGAACCTGTGTAGGGAGGAGGGCAGGGGCAGATCTGGGTCAAAGTGGAAGGGAGTGGGGTTGGGCTGGGGCTGCCCCCAACCTCTGAGCCCTGTGCCCCCCCACAGGCTTCCTCATCTTCCTCTGGTACTGGTCCATGCGCCTGCAGGCCCGGGGTGGGCCCTCCCCTCTGAAGAGCAGCTCGGACAGTACCAGGCTCCCCATCAGCTCGGGCAGCACCTCGTCCAGCCGCATCTAGGCCGCCAGCCCCCCGCCGATGTGAGGAAGCAGAGTTGCGGTCTCTCTTCACTGCTGCTTGTGGCCTCTGCAGCCAGGCCAAGCCAGCCGGAGACTTGAGAAGGCCCAAGGACCTCGGAAGGATGCGGCTGTTGCCATGGCAGCCAGACTCCCAAGCTGGGCCTTCTGAATTGGCCGGGGGGCTACTTGCCTCTTGGGTCCAGCTCAGGGGGCTCAGGAATGGGACTGAAGGCTGGTCTTAATGCACCACCACTGGACTGGCCCTCATGGCTGGAATCTGCAGGCCTTGGACCTTGGAGGCTGGTGGCATCCTTGGCCCTGTGCCCCAGCCCAGGACAGGAATGTGCCACAGCTGTTCTGTCTCTGGTGATCACCATGAGGGCACTCTGTAGCCCCTGTCATTTTAATCTAAGGATGGCCCGCAGGGAAAATGAGTTGGGGCAGAGCTTTGAGCCAGACCCCTGGAGGAGGAGCACTCCCTCCCTGGAGCATAATGACAGCCCAGGGAGGGAGCTGGGCTGTCGTTATGCTGGCCCTCTGAGCCCAGGGCCATCACCCTTTGTCAGCCTCCCCAGCCCTCCCTCTCCCCTTCCTGGTCCTCCCTTCCTCTCCTTGGACCTCCTTAGCCCTCCACTCACAGCCCGGAGTCCCCAATTCCAATGCTGGATTTTGGGTAGCGGTTCCCGAGAGCTACCTGGTGCCTGCTGTAAGCCTTTATCTACTGCATGGGCGTTTGCCTGCCCCTGACTCGGCTTAGTATAAACGTTCTGGGCTGGGCTAGGTCCATCTTTCCATGTGGGCCTCTCCACAGCTGCATCACCCTAGCTCACCACTGCCAAGCCCACACCTCACAGGGGGCCGCAGCCTCTCCCGAAGCCCTCTTGTGGCAAGAACTGTGGAACGTAGCAGTCCAAATTTGTTTCCACCTCAGCATTCCAAAGACTGAGACACGCCTCCGCTGGTGATGCTTGTAGAGCCTGACATGCTCCGTAGAAACCCTGCAGACGATCTTGAGCGCACCTCGCAGCCCATCACAGTTAATTCTGTTGGACACAGGTGGCCAGACCTGGTCGCTTCCCCTGCGAGCTCTCAGTCTAATGTGGGAGGCAGGCATGAGACAAGAACTCTTAGAGGTACAGGCACAGAGTTGGGGGAGCCATCATTCCTGGCTGGGACTCCAGGAAGGCTTCCTGTAGGAGGCAGCATTTGATCTGGCTCTCAGCCTTAAAGATGGGGAGGATTTTCTTTGTAATTACCAGTTCATTTGTCTTTTCATATTAAAAAGAAGTACATGTTCATCGTAGAGAATTTGGAAGCTGTAGAAGAGTACATAGAAAAAATAAAAATCAGCTGTTATCACCTAACCAACTGCGGCAAGAATTTCCTTCTGAGCTTTTTTCTGTGCTTAAGAATCAATGATAAAAAAACACCTGGGGGCCAATCAGGAAACATGAACAATAGAAGAGGGCCATGTGTGAAAGACATCTGCTGGAAACGTTGTCAGGGCAAAGTTGCGGGGAGGAATGGCAACTGGGTGTCAGTGCTGCGCGGGGTCTGTGGTGAACTGAAGGTTACGAGCCCCACGCAGAGAATGCAGCAGCTGCTCCGCTCCAGCCGGTCGCCACCTCGGAGGGATGAAGGCCCGTGTAGCCAGACTGCCTGCCTTTTACGACAAATAAGAAATCCAGATCGTGCTGGTGTAAAATCCCCTGATTTAAAAAACTTGGCTAATCCAAAATATTCTCTGGTCAAAGATATCACGTCTGAGGGCTGAATTCAGCCCTTGGCTGGTCGCGGGACCTGTGTAACCAGTTTATTGACCGGTGTGAAGTGGATGGTCTGCAAGAATGAAACGACTGGACTCTTCTGCCATCACTGCCTTCAAACTTGTCCCGTCAAATTTCCCCTCTCCATTCTGTGACACAGGTGAGGCAGGTCAAATAAGTTTCTGTCCCCCTTCAGTTATGGGAGCAGTCTTGTTCGATCACGGCTCTCTGTGTCCAGGTCTAAAGGTCCAGCACAGGTCCAGCCCAGGCCCACATCTGAGCTTTCCGCCCCTGCAGTCTCCTCCCTCCTCTTCTGGCTGCTCCAGGGGGAGCGCAGGCCAGGGAAAGAGGCAGCTCTCGAGTTGGACGGGACGGGTGTGAAGTGCCTTGGTGGCTAGGGGACTGGCAGTGGTGTGATGAGCGTGAATGTGGGATGTTTGGGGACCTGCAGGGACCTTGGCACGTGGGAACCCCCTGCCCCCTGCCTCTCTCCCAACCCCTCCTCCTGCTGCTTCCATTGGCCTCTGCCTCCACCTTCTCCAGGTGGCGGGCTCCTCTTGTGCCCCAACCCCTGAGGACAGAGGACAAACCTTCCCCACGGTGTCCCGGTTGAGCAGCTGGGTGGAATCAGAGCCAGCTCCGCTCTCAGAGACCTCTCTCGGGTCTCTTGGACCCCCATCACTTGGCTAGACCTGAGGGGATACCTCCCCCATCCTCAGAGAGGGAAGGAAGGGACCCAGCCCCCTCCCCCGGGCAGGTGGGACTCCCCTCAAATTCTCCCACTTCAAAGAACTCTCTTGACACCTAGTTTCTGTTTCCGAGGTCAGCTCAGGTAGTGGGGCTGGGGTGCTGGGTCGGGTCCCATCCTCTCGTGACCCGCCCTGCACGGGCCACCTGACAGCTCCGTGGTGCTCCTTGACCCTGATGGTTTTTACCATGCGCTTCTCTGGGCTGTGGGACTTTGGACGATAGGACCACTCTTCCCACCAGGACGTGGCCAGGTTTGTTTCCCCTTTGGAGTGGGAAATGGTTTGGAGTGGCCAGGGTGTGAGTGCTGGCCAGGCCTGGCCAGAGTACTGGAGGCCTCGCTCCTGGAGACAGGTGCCCACCTGGAGCCGTATGCACAAGCTGGGGGTGGGAGGTGGCAGAAGGGGAAGGTTTCCCCTGGAATTTAGCGGTCCCAGGGCTCCAAGTGGCCCCAGGCCAATCCCCAGCCCCCGTGGGGCCCAGGAGAGGTGGCCCTCCCTCTGGCTCTGCTGGACCCTCCTTGCCACTTTGCCAGTCCCCGGTCCTGTCATCCCAGGTGTACTGCACACGATCTGGGTCCTGGTCTGCAGGCCTCCAGGCTCTTCTTTACAAACAGGCATCCATGAGCCCCTCTGGAGGGCCCAGGCGCAGGGTGGGTCTCCAGGGGTGGGCCTAGCAGGTCACAGTTCACAAAGCCGTCCACCCTCTCCCCTTGCCGGGACATGTGGCTGGGTGGGAGGAGGGGCATTCACCCTCCCAGCCTTCCCTGCAGAGGAAGTGCCTGGGGCCCATGTCAGATTCCCACCTGCCACCCACGCCCCATGAGTGGCCCTGACCCACCCCAGGCCCAGAGGGCCTAGCAGGAGACTGAGTCCTGTCCGGACACTGTGTGGGAGGAAGGGGAAATAGAGGCCAGTCAGGGCTGGGCGGGTCCCCATTAGACCCCAGGGTGGAGCAGGGCCAGCTCTGGCCGTGTGGCCCCGAGAGCGGATGCTGGTGATGATGTACTTCCTTGGCGGAGCGCCCTTCACCTTCTGATCTCGAAGTAGCCAGCCAAGGGCCCTGGCCTCATCCACATGGCTTCCTTGGGGCCACCACAGTGGGGGCCTGGGTGGTCAGCCCTTCCGCTGCCTACATACTGCAACCCATATGTGTTTGCTGCCCCACTTCCCGTCTGGGCCACCCGTGACCCGCTGGGCAATGGTGATGATAATTTCACAGTACTGATAATCATGATAGTGATAATAATGGCCACGCCCACTGACTGAGCAATTCCACAGGCATCATCTCAGGAGCTCTCCCCATGCCTTGTGAGAAACTTGCCTCCTTAGCAGAGGTCGGCTCACACAAACTCAGGCCTCCAGGAAGTGGCCAGGACAGATGTCAGCCCAGGCCGGAGCAACCCCCAGGGCCCATGCTCCTGTCCCCCGCCATCCTGCCCCTCCTGTTATTCAGTCTGCTGTGGGGGGAGGGGCCCCGGGGCCTCCAGGGCTGGCTCCTCCTCTGGACCCCAGCAGGCGTGGGCTTGAGCCTGGTCTTGTCCAAATCACAGGCATGAATGAGGGAGTGCGAACGCTCTCCACATCTTCATCCTCATCCCTATAGCCAGGCCGTGCGCGTGCGCCCGGCATGCTGCCGGCCTCCTCAGACCCCAGCACAGCCCTAGGGGGCAGCCGCATTGCTGTATGCGCTTCACAGAGGAGGAAACAGGCTCAGGGAGGCCCCCAGCTTGTGAAAGGAGCATCTGAGGTAAGGGTTCCTGACTCCGAAGCCTGGCTCACTGTCACTCCCCAGGGCCCTGCTCGGGTGCCGAGGCCTCTGTGGCCGCTGAACCCCAGCCCCGCAGCACCCACCCAGACGAGGCCCTGGGCGCAGCATCCCTGGGTGGGTTCAGCAGCTCCTGCCGAGTCGGGTCTGCTCTGCAGGTGGTCACGGGGCGGGGTGAGACTAGGAACGCTGCCCGGTTGCCCACACTCACCTTTCACAACCCAACCGACGGTGCCATGGAGCAGGAAGGGTGTGAGCGGGGCCACAGGAAGCGGCAACGCTGCGGCCGTGGCGGGGGGCGGGGGTGGGCCGGCTCGGCAGAGCCTGGGAGCGGCCGGACGCGCAGCTGCAGGGCTCCGGCCGGTGTGGACCAGGCTGGCCAGGGATGGTGGCCCGCAGGGCCCTGGGCGTCCTGCTCCTCCTGCACCTGGCCTCAGGTGAGCGGCCGGCTCCTCACGCCTCTGGCCAAGCCGGGGAGACCCAGGGTCGGGGGCAGGGAGGGGGGCGTCTGGAGCAGGTCCTCCGAGGAGCCCACCTGACGGCCGCAGCACCTCCTCCGTCGTTGGGGTCAGTCCTGCTCTCCCGATAGACTTTGGTCAGCCCTGGTCTCAGGTCCCCTTTGCTTCCCCACAGCGCCCTGGAGATGGGAGAGCATGGGGGGTGCGCCCACACTTCGTCCCTCAGACTGCGGCTACCCGACAGGCCTGGCTCTGGGACACGGGTGGGCCCAGGACAAGCTCTTCTCCAGATGGCCTCTGAGCTCCAGGGGAAGGCGGCTGGGACCCTCGAGGCTGAGGCCGGGCCGGGCCTGCACAGCCCTCCCCCGACCCCGTCCACCCCCCTTCCCCTGTCACGCCGGCTCCCATCCGTGTCCCCTCAGCGGTCCCCCGGTCCTCAGTCATCCAAGCCGGGAACAAGGCTCTTCCTGCCCCTTCGTGCTCGGCCTTGCCCACAGCCAGGCGGTGGTTGTCCAGAGGCAGCTGGAGGGCGCCTGGCCCGGCCCTTGCTGTCCCCGCTCCCAAGAAAGCCGGCCCCACCCCTGGCCCACCTGGCCAGCTCTCCCTGGCGCTCTGTGCCGTCTGCAGGGATCCCCTCGGGCAGAGGAAGCTGCGCCCGCCCCGTGCATGCATCTCCGAGCCTTGCATGCTCCTGCCGTTTCGCTCTTGCTTCAGTGAGTGGCCTGCGTGCCTGTCCCCCACCCCTGTGTGTGTCCAGCATGCGGTCACACGGCTTTGCGCGTACGGACCGACCTCTTTTTGGGGCTTCAAAAAACCCTCTTCTCTTCAAATGTTGGGAGATTCAGGGAAACGCAAAGTTTAGTCTATGGCTCCAAAAAGTGTGAAAAATGGCTGGGCTGTCCCGGCGGGATGGCGGCAACACCTGATGGATTAATTAACTTCACAACCACTAGTGGCTCTTGTTCGGTCTCATAAGGACCCTGGGCCCCTCATGAAAGTTGTAATTTTCTGGTCGGGCCTTGAAGGCTCCCCCGAGTGATGGAGTTTACCCTATGGTGACGGGTGCTCTGGTTCAGCTGTTTAAACAGTGTGAGGAGCCCCGAGAGGTTTATGTCTAGAGGGAAGGCTCCTTTTTTTTTTTTTTTTAATTAATTAATTAATTAATTTTGGCTGCGTTGGGTCTTTGTTGCTGAGCGTGGGCTTTTCTCTAGTTGTGGCGAGCGGGGGCTGCTCTTCGTTGCGGTGGCTTCTCTTGTTGCGGAGCACGGGCTCTAGGCGCGCAGGTCTCAATAGTTGTGGCAGGTGGGCTCAGTAGTTGTGGCTTGCGGGCTCTAGAGCGCAGGCTGAGTAGTTGTGGCGCATGGGCTTAGTTGCTCCGTGGCATGTGGGATCTTCCCAGGCCAGGGCTCGAACCCGTGTCCCCTGCATTGGCAGGCGGATTCTCAACCATTGCGCCACTAGGGAAGCCCAAGGCTCCTTCTTCTGTGGACATTTTGGGGCAGTTGCCATGCGTTCATTTGCTCTTTCGTTCATTCATTCCAGAAGCGCTGCTGGAGCCCTCTTCTCAGCGTCAGGCCCTGTGCTCATATACCATGTGGTCCCTGCCCTCAAGGGACTCACAGTCTAGCAGAGTGATGGGGTGCTTCAGAAGAGTCCAGGGCATGGTGGGGGCCCAGAGGGAAGCAGACACACTCTTTAATAAAGGGATACTTTACCAAGGACCTGTCAGGGCTGGCACAAGGGACAAGAAGCTGTGGCTGTTGACAGAGGGAAGCAGGCCACTGGTGGGGAGCCTTAGGGAGGGGCGAGTACTGCCCTGACCTCTGACCTCCTCCCCCCCCCCCATATGAATGCAGATTGAGGTGGTCCTTGGAGGCCAAGCTCTGGGGCAGAGCGGGATGGAGAAGAGTAGGGTGGGTTGGAGGGGCCGGCCTCCCGCGCACTGGCCTGGTTCAGGCTCTCCCAGTCTGGGCTAAATGCTTCTTCTAACGTCTTCCAAAAATAATTGCAAAAACGATGTTTCATAATCTTCTCCGCACCAGGTACTTGCCAAGAGCTTCACAAGCCCAATGGCCCTGAAATTTCATGGCAGGCCAGGAGGGAGGCTCTGTTAACACCCACCGAGTTGCCCCCTGCACCCAGCACCCATGTGTAACCCCTCAGGCACACAGAGGGCTGGAATTACAAAGAGAATGGTGCCTTCCCTGGAGCTGACAATTTCCTCCCCCTCTCTGCTCTTCTTCCCTCTTTCTCTTTTTCTCTTACGCCTTCCTTCCTTCTTCTTTCTCTCTTCCTCCTCTGTTTAAAAAGCAAACGTGGATGTTATTATACACATGCTCACCCATCATGTGATTTTTCCCATTAAACAACGTGTTATGAATATCTTTACAGTCTAACAGAAAACTGAAGTTCCTTTACAAGCTACTTAAAACATTGTCACATATAGGGCTAATTATCATAAAATCCACTTGAAAATGTTATTTTTTTACCTACGTTTACCCTAACTTTGGTCTGCCATTATCTTTACTATGTATTTTATTTTTGTCTTAAAATTTAACTAGTTTCATTTAATGTGAAAGTAATATTGTACATAATTTAAAAAAAAAAATCAAACACTGGAGAAGGGCGTAAAAATATGAAAAGTAAACGTCTCCCTGCCCACTTCACCCACAGTTCCTGGTGGGCCAGTCAGAAATGTAAAGGTGCAGATTGTCAAGATCCAGCCCCACCACCCCCACAAAGGATACAATAAAGCAGTTCATGGAAAAAGACATACAAATAGATGCTCAAACTCCTTCTTAAGTTGAAATGAAATTCAATTTTACCCCTCAAACTGGCAAAGATTTGAAAGTTTGGTAAAGTCTAGGGCTGTGAACATGTGAGTAAATAGTCACTCTTGCCCACTTTTGGTGCGAGTGTAAATAGGTGTAGCCCTTTTAAGAAGGAAATTCGGTAATACTTAGCAATTTCTAAAAGTTCCTACATTTTGATACAGAAATTCCAAGGATAGGAATGTTTTCTATGAATTCTTAACATAAGCTGACAAAGGTATAAGTAGCATTATTCAAAATAGTAAACGAAACAAAACAAAAACACCCTAAATGTTCACCAACAGGGGACCAATTGAAAAAGCATAGCAACACCCATATACTGAAATAGTATGCAAGTGTATAAAGAACGAGATGGGTATGAGTCCAGCTCAAGTTCACACAGTCAGCGTGGATGGATGGAGCCGGATTCTAGTCCGCACCACCAGACTCTGGAGCCTGAGCTCCCCTACCCGCTGCCCGTGTGGCCCCTCCCCATGCAGCCCATTCACACTTTGTATCCCTCTCTTAGATCAGAAGAATTCCGCAACCATACATGAGGAGTCAAGACAACCCTGCAAAGGACTCATCAATGCAAACCGATTTGACGACTTCGGCCTTAAGGACACTGCTAAGTGCTTCTCAGAGTGTGCACGGTCAGGGAATGAATCCTGCAACCTGGGAAACTTGCAGAGGTAAAGGGCCCTCTGAGCTGGAGCAGGAATCTGGGGGCTCCGGCAGGGGTGGAGTAGGGAGGCTGTTAGGAAGGGATGGAGCTATCAGCCCTATTTGGACCCAGAAAATGCCGCTCTCATCTCACCCTTCCACCTTGTTTGACACCCACATTCCCCCTGACCACCAAGACCCTATGATCCAGGGGATGCAGAGGTGAAATTAGCCCCTGTCCCTGTCATTGGGAGTTGTGGAGGGAGAGACATGGCCCCAAATGATGGTGATTCTAGAGTGCGATCATACAGAGGGTAGACAAGGCACCAGGTTAGCTCAAAGGAGGGAAATCTGCCAAGGCTTCACAGATGAGGCCACCCATGAAAGGGTTTTGAAGGCTGCATAGGAGATTTCCCATTGGACTTAAGCAGTGTTAGGGGATACAGGGAGAACTACAGTGCTTTGAACTGTGAAAGAGTAAAGTGCTGGGGGTGGAGGCAACAATGGGGAGGTTGGTGGGGGGGTTGGGCTGGAAATGTAAGCAGGGACCAAAGTGTGAAGGGTTGTGTAAGCTATACCACTGCGGGAGGGGGCAGGGCAATGATATATTTTAAATACAGGAAAAGCATAGTCAACTTTGCATTTTAGAAAGATGGCTCAGGCTTCAGGGAAGGATATGAGGGTGGTGATGTGACAAGAGACGTGAGCAGGTAGGATGCAACTGTGGTGGTCTGGGTAAGAGTGAGGGCTGAACCACCACCAGCACCACCACCAATTGGCACTGTGTACCTGGATAGGAGGGATGGGTCAGAGACGTTGAATGATGTAGAATCAGTGAGATCAAGAGACTGATAAGACCAAGAGACCAAGAGATACTGGATTGAGGGAGAGGAAAGGGTTTGGAATACAGCATCTCCAAGAGTCACCTTCAAAAAGATCTTTGCCTTTCTCCCCTCCTCTCCCTTCCAATCGGAATTACCCATCCTCTTCTGGGATACTCAGGACAGGCTTGTATGCACTCAGTATATATTTGTTGGAGAAAATGAGTGAAAAGTTTATGTTCTCAGACTTGATGTTAGCACAACAATCTGATTGAGTGCCATCACTTCAGTGGCCTGAAAAGGCTCCCATGCGTACCTGCAGCTGCTCCGGGAGCTTCGGATCTCCGAGCAGCTGTTCAGGAAGCTCCTCTTTGTGCTGCCTTATGGAGGGCTTAAACACCTTGGGGAAGAGTAGGAGCTCTGACATCAGAAGATGTGGACTCGGTTCCCAACTCTATCACTTAGCCAAGTTATCTCCTTTACCTTTACAACCCTATGAGGTAGGTCCTGTTATCAACCCTTTTTTCAGGTAAGAAAACTAAGGCTCCCATAGGTTAAGTAACTTGCCCACGTTACACAACAGGTAGGTAGCAAAGTCAAACATGAACCTAGGTCTGGAGGGCAGTAGAGGAAGTGTACAGTCATACAGACTAGGGTCAGACTGGCAGTGCTCAAAAGTGGAATTGGACTTTGGACAGGTTAACTTTCAGTTTCCTCATCTGTAAAATGGGGCTGAAATAACACCTGGCTTGTAGAATTACTGCAAAGATTAAATACATAATTCAGACATGTTAGCTGTTATCATTATCTTACCAGCATTGTCATTTCATTACTGTTCCAAAGCCTTTATTCTTGATCTCTCTCCTATGCCTTCCTCCTGGGGTGGTTGTTGAGATTAAAGGAGATTATGCATGGAAAAGTTATTAGCAAATAATAGGAACTCAATAAATTTGAGTGTTCTTTATTTTAATGACTCTAATTATAAAAGTAATTTGATTTTTAAATTTTATTTATTTTTTTAATTAATTTATTTTATTTATTTATTTTTGGCTGCGTTGGGTCTTTGTTGCTGCGTGCGGGCTTTCTCTAGTTGCAGTGAGCAGGGGCTACTCTTCGTTGCGGTGTGTGGGCTTCTCATTGCAGTGGCTTCTCTTGTTGCAGAGCACAGGCTCTAGGCGCGTGGACTTCAGTAGTTGTGGCACGAGGGCTCAGTAGTTGTGGCTCGTGGGCTCTAGAGCTCAGGCTTAGTAGTTGTGGCACACGGGCTTAGCTGCTCCGCGGCATGTGGGATCTTCCCGGACCAGGGCTCGAACCCGTGTCCCCTGCATTGGCAGGTGGCTTCTTAACCACTGCACCACCAGGGAAGTCCAGTAATTTTATTCTTCATAAAATATTTAGAAAGCAGCTATAAGAAGAAAAGTGGAAAATTCCCCTTCTTACTATCCAGAGATAATCATTATTTTCATTTTGGTGTATTTCTTTAGATAGATAGATAGATATGGATGGATATAGATAGCTATAGATATATCACATACGTCATTTATCCATTCTACTATGTTGCTGTATAGTAACATTTGGGTAATCTCCAGTTTCTGGCTTATACAAAGAGTGTTGCTGTAAATATTCTTGTTCGTGTGTTTTGGTGAACATATATATTTCTGTAAGGTATATTCCTAGGAGTGAAATTGGTGGGTCATAGGGAAGGCATGTGATTAGCTTTAATAGAAACTGCCTAACAGTTTTCCAAAGTTCTTAAACCAAATTTCACTCCCACGATCAGTGTATGATAGTTCTAGTTGTTTCACATCCTTGTCAACACTTGGTATTGTCTGCTTTTTCATTTTAGCCATTCTGGCAAGTTTGTACTGTATCATATGGTGATTTTAATTATATTTACCTGATTAAGTTTAACTTAATCTTTCATATATTTATTAGACATTTTGATATCCTCTTTGTGAAATGGCCTTTTAAGTCTTTGGCTTGTTGTTTTATGGGGTTGTTTGAATTTTTCTGAGTGATCTTTAGGGGTTCTTTATATATTCTGGTTACATGTCTTTGCAAATAGATACACATGAATATGTTCTCCTTCATTGTGGATTGCCTCTTCATTCTCTTAGCATTGTCTTTTGACTACAGACAGACATTCTTAATTTTAATGTAGTGTAATATACCAGATTTTTACTTTATAGTTAATGCTTTGGGGTCCTTTTTAGGAAATGTTTGCATCCCCAGGATCATGAAGATACTCTTCGATGTTTTCTTCTCAAAGATTTATTGCTTTATCTTTCACGTTTGTCTCTATGATCCACTAAAAGAAAGTAAAATACTGTGGAAAACTCTTACTTTTCAGAATTTTCAGCTTAGCTAGTGCCTCTCAGACTATAGAGTCTCACAATTCTGAAAAATGTCTGGAGGAGAAATCAGCTGTACTTTTGAGACCCTTCGAGTGCCCAGGTTTATTTCTTCACCCTCTGCACCACCCCAACACCACCACCAAGACCACCAAATGCCCTGTTTATACTTGACAAAGTGCTCTTGTGCCTGTTTGCAATCCAAACCCAGCCACAGTCAACCACTGATCTGTCTGGGCATTTTATATAAGGAAACCATACAACATGTTGTCTTTTGCATCTGGCTTTCTTCACTTAGCACGTTTTTGAGGTTCATTCATATTGTGACAGCAGGGCATTTTTTATGACCAACAGTGACCTCTATTCAGATGAAGCTCAAATTCCCAGCCTTTCGTCCATGCTTAGACAAAGGACATGCTTAGAATGAGCACATGTCCCCAGGGAAAAAAAGCAACAGCAGATTTTCAGTTCATTTTTCTATGATGCTCCCTCTGCAGAATTTTAGCCCCTCTCTGCTTTAGCAGCTCTGATGCCTTTAACAAATTATTTCTGTATTATGTCTAGCTTTTCTATTTGTTCTCAGTGAGAGCATTGATCCATCACAAATAACTCCACCCTACTCAGAAGCAGAAGTCCAAAGCCTGAATTTTTTCCAAGAAAATCTATTTTGAGGTATAATACACACACACACACACACACACACACACACACACACACACACACGACAGCAAAATGCATACATGTTAACTGTACAGATCAATAAAATTCTACGTATTTATATACACATCCTTTAATTACCACCCACATTAAGCTTATAAAACTTTTCTAGCCTCACAGAGGGGTCCCTCATGCTCCTTCCCAGTCAATAGCGCCACCTCATGGTAACCATTATTTTAACTTCTATAACCAAGTATTGATTTTCCCTGTTCTCAGACTTCCTACAAATAGAATCACATAGTGCATACTCTTTTGTGTCTGGCTTCTTTCCCTCATCAGTATGCCTGAGTTTCATCTTTTTTAAAAAATTTGTTTCACTTATGCTGATTAGATCTGATGAGCAGAAAGTGGCAAGTTGTGAAGATGCCTTAGGAAGACATATGTGAACTAGAGGGTAAGAGACAAACTCCACAAGGATTCAGGGTCCCATCACCTCAGTGAATCTCCTGGACATTCAGAGGACTAGAGAATATCAATATATCCCCTCCAAGGTAAAAGACAAGTTGTTGAACCTCACACCACTTACAATGAAAAAATGTATCATGCAAACACAAACCAAAAGATATCTCAAGAGCTAAATCAATATCAGACAAAGAAGATGATCCTTAAGTTGGTGTCAACTTTATAACTAAAAATTCAACTGTACATCTATGGTTTAGACTTTTTGAATATATTTTACTTTTCACAACTAAAACAATTTTTTTAAAGTGCTCTGAGAACCAGATCAGGAAATCTTCCCTCAAGAAGGTAAATTCATGGGCTGTTTGGTAAGGCCAAGGAATTTTTTAAGTGCATGAGGTGAACTCTATGTATTGTGAAATACAATTCTCTATTTTATTTGGTAACAATAAAAATCACAATACTTCTTCATTTAGATTTTTATGAGATAAATAAAAAACTATTATCAGTTGGTGTAGCTCAATCAATGGATTTGGGCAATCTCATCCCACTGTTTCTGGCTGAATGTTTTAATTGCCTGAACCATCCAAGCTCATGTGCACATATTTGCATGGTTTACTCTTTATATTTTACAATATTTTTTTCCTGTGGTTTCCTTGGAGTTTTATTCCTTGGTAACTGTGTTCAAAAAAATGTCGAAATAAAAGCCTCCCTTTTGCCTCCCTGGCAAGCCCGCCATAGCTACTCCTTTCCAGTAGCCTCGATCTGGCTCTATCTGCTCTTGTTCCCCTTCTATACCTTTGCTACCTCAGCCTTCACCTGTTTAAAATTGCTTTAAAAAGGTGGGCAGCATGTCTTAGGACCCCAGGCTTGGGAAAAGGAACACTGACCAAAGAGAAGTTTCAGCACCACGGAGAGCACCAGGATAGGGACGTGGGTGGGAGGGGGGACTTTCCTCACCCTAACTTTCTAGCCCATGGCAAGGGGGCTGTAGTAAAATAAATGGCAATTAAATTTGTGTTCTATGTTTTTCCAAGACCAGCTCAGTTCCCATAAGTCAGTTCCCATACAGCTAAGTCTTCAAAGGCTGAATTCCCAGTATTCACCTAGCACTCAATAAATGTGAGTTAGCCCTCACACCTCACAGTGATCATCCCACAGTTTCCAATACTCAGAAGAATTTCTCTAAAGAAGATTTACAGAGACCAATAAACACATGAAAAGGTGCTTAACATCATTAGTCACTAGAGAAATGCAAATTAAAACTGCAATGAGATACCACTTCACACCCACTAGGATGGCTATAATTGCAAATGAAACAAAACAAAGTGAAAAATATCAAGTGTTGGCAAGAATCTGGAGAAATTGAAACCCTCATACATTGGTGGTGGGAATATAAAATGGTGCAGCTGCTATGGAAAACAGTTTAACACTTCCTCAAGAAGTTAAACACACACACACACAAAAAAAGAAGTTAAACACAGAATTACACAGCAATTCTACTCCTAGGTATCCACCCAAAAGAATTAAAAACAAGCCTTCAAACAAAAGCTTTTACGTGAATACAAGCAGCTCTATTCACAATAGCCAAAAAGTGGAAACAATCCAAATGCCCATCAATGGATAAATGTATAAACAAAATACGGTATATGCATACAAAGGAATATTATTCATCCGTATAAAGGAATGAAATACGTATACATGCTACAACATAGATAAACCTTGAAAACATGCTAAGTGAAAGAAGCCAGACACAAAAGACCAGATATCATATAATTCCATTTATATGAAATATCCAGAATAGGCAAATTCATAGATTAGTGGTTGCCAGAGGCTGGGGGAAGAGTAACTGCTTAATGGGTTCAGGGTTTCCTTTTGAGGTGATGGACATGTTCTGGAACTAGATAGCAAAGATGGTTTCACACATTGTGAATGTATTTAATGCCATTGAATTGCACATTTTAAAATGGTTAAAATGACAAACTTTACATTGTAATGTATTTTGTTACGAAAAAGAGAAATACATAAAATACTCAGAGGGGCCACTGGCCGGAATCCCTCAGAACCAGCATGAATCACTCCCGTGCCACCTCTCTTCTCCTGCAGCATCCCAGGGTCTTTCCTTTGATATTCTGGGTCACCCCTCCTACACCAGGAGCCTGAAGATCGCTGCGCATGGTATCTCTCCTCCCATCATCCAGGTGAGTGGAACAGGTGAGTGGGTAACTCAGCCTGCAAGACCCTATCTTCCCTTGTAGATACTGGCTGAACTATGAGATCCATCTGGCGGAGAAGAGTCTGACAGAGACAGTGAATATGGGTTTTTTGACGGCTCTTGTCAAGAACATCAGCACCAGCATCTCAGAAGACCTGCACTTCTCTCTGACCCCCTCTCAGGTGAAGGCTTCCCCCATCCCCACTGGCCGGTCCTGGTCCTACTTTCCTCAGGCATATTTTTCTGAGAGAGTCATGGTCTGTGCTTGGTTTATCAACAGTTATCCTTCCCATGTCCCGTTTGGTAGTTCTCTGCCACCTGGTTAATGGGTGCTGGTGAGTTAATTGGTTGAGTGGATCCTGGTAATATATTACCTAGGGTGCTAGGATGAGACCTTCAGAAGATCACCGAATCGAGAGTCAGGGTTCTAGCCCTGGACTTCCCACCACCTGATTAGGTGTCCTCCAGGAAATCCCCTCCCCTCTCTGGGCCCCCGAGTCCTCATCTGTAAAATGAGCTCGAAGGCTCCTCCAAAGTCTGAGGTTCCCATGAACTCTTCCACCAGGGGCACATTAGAAACCAGGTAAAGGCACTTGTAGAGGCGCTGCAAAGGGTTAACGGGCAGACTCTGGGTTTACATAGGTCTGGATTCAAATCCCAGTTCCACCCCTTACCAGCTATTGTGATCTTGGACAAATTACCTAACTTTTCTGAGCCTCGGTTTCCCCATCTGTAAAATGGGGATGATATTGCCCACTTTCAAGGTTGTCAGAGGGAGCAAATGAGATAACTCACAGGGAATGCTTGGTGCAGCGAGGGCACAGCCTCCCTTAAGGCATAAAGCTGAGGGTGGAAGTTCGGGCAGCAGGGAAGTGGTCTATCATGGAGGGATTTTAGGTCTGCCTGGAGAAGGGGAGATGGAAGATGGACGGGGCCTTTCTCAACCCTTTATCACTTCACCCCAGCAGCTGAGCCCTCTGCGTGGGGTATAAACCAGCCTGTGAAATCACCCACGTGTCCTTTTGACAAGGTTCTGGACTGGGAAGCAGAAAGTTGAGGCTCTCGGCTACAACACTTAGTGCCCCCTGTTCCAATGCCCATGGGATGCTTTTGAGGCAGGACCAGGTGGGACCAGGCTGCAGCCCCAGGGGAGCAATGAGGTCAGAGAATGAACAAAACACGCTTGGCAACTACCAGTAAAATTTATTTTAATATTTTGACCATTCTTAGCTTTTACAAAATGTGTTGTTGTTGGGCGGGGCTGGATATCACATTCAGTGTGAATTCTTGTGTCCTCCCTCTCGGCCCTTGCTGTCTCCCTTCCTGATGGCCTTACGCTTTCCATTTATCCCTGAGTTGGAAAATAGACACTGTCACCATAGCCGTATGTCAGCACAACGGCGGTCAGGACCCTGACCAAAAGCACCACAACTGACCCTCCCTCACACTTGCAAACTGACCTGTCCAGGTGTCGCCCCTTCACAGCCCACTTTCAGCCTGATGGGTGGCCATGCGGGCATCTTACTGGCTCCGTTCTCCATATTGGGAAAACCGAGGCTCCACAAGGGCTGTGATTTGGCCAGGGGCTCACAGCCTGGACAGAGCAGAGCTTGGACCGTGCCCCCACGTGTCCTGCCTCTCAGAGCTGTCCTCGGTCCTCAGTGCTGCCCCACCACCCAGCATGCCTGTTTCTCCTTCCATCTAGTGGTGGGGGGGGCAGGACCTGTGTTGGGGGCTGGGCTCCTCAGGGAAAGACAGAGCGGCTGGGTCTGTGGTTGCAGGTTCCGAAGCAGGTGACAGAGGACGAGCACCGGCACCCTGACAGAGTCCGGCTGCCCAGGAGCCTTTTTGAATCCTTGCAGGGCAGCAGGCCAATGGTTCGGTTGGCCATAACCATCCTGGACGTTGGTTCGGGGAATGTCTTCAAGGTGAGGAGAGGCTCAGGGTGGCTGAGGCTCAATGCTTGGTTACCCAGGACATGCCGGCCGTCTCTGGAGTCTTTGCTGAGGGACCCAATGGGGATGGAGGAAGTGAGGAGCCTCTGGAACGTTCCTAAAGCAGCCGAGGCCATCCCAGACCCCCGTCTCTAGGGTCTGTGGACCGCAGGCTCACGCTGGTTATTCACACTCAGCTGTTTGGACTGCCCACACCTGTGCCCTTGGACTCCTGTATGTGTATCCCAAGTGTGTTCATGTCCCCTGTGTGTCCTTGTGCATGAACAAACATGCATCTCCTTCCTTATTCCTGGTGCACACGTAATCATGTGTCCTGGTGTGACCATGTTCACATGAGCAAGTGTACCCAGGCCCTTGCAAATTTGTACCAGGTATGTCCCCAGAGGTGTGTCTCCACTCCCATGGGGACATGTGTATCCCTGAGCGCTGGTGTGGGCAGGTGCTCCCCACCTGTAGGCACCACTGCCCTCCGTTTCCTGGCTGATCTTCCTTCTAACCCTGCACTCCAGTTAAGAGGGCGGGGGAGGCCTGGAGACCAGCAACGGAGAGCCATCAGGTACATGGCTTTGCGGCCGCTTGGCCTGGAGTGTAGGGCCCGCCCTGGCCCAGCTGGAGCAGAGTACAGGGAGCAGCAGGGAGAAGGTCGTCCATGACTCCCTGCCTCGTCCCCCGGCCCCAGACTTTGCCCTCCAGGCAAGGGCCACAAGCCCTAGAGGCTCCCAGGAGCCCTGACCAGGGTTGGGTTGGGGCAGCGCCTTGTGCAGCCTGGCCTCACCCATGTCCCTCCACAGGGCCCCCGGCTCAGCCTAGAGGACGGCAGCAACGTGTTGAACAATCACGTGGTGGGCTTGAGTTTGGGTCATATAAATGTCACCGGCCTGGCTGAGCCTTTGGAGATCACCTTCTCCCACCAGCACCAGCCTCCTGTGAGTCCCCCACCCTGGCCTGGCAGCTCCTGAGGGGCAGACATGTGGGTGGGCACCCCTGGGCATGTGGGCAGACACACACGGACTCTGCACACCCCATGCTCCCACATCCACCTGGGAGAAGCCATTAGGACCAGACACACAATTGTGCCCATGGACACATGCCTACCCTGTGCACGCATGTATCCACATGCCTCCCAGACACCCTCCGCTCCTGTGCTCACAGAGGTGCCCAGGGGACCTGGCAAACACACGTGCACGCGCACGGCTGCCCACACACACGCTCCTCTAAAGGCATGTGCCTGTAGACCTGCGCCCCCGCCAGCCACAGCCCCACGCCTCCCCACACCCCCGACACGCTGACCCAGGATACATCAAACGCTTCGCGTTCCCGTGTGACCACAGGCTGAGACTTGCTTCTACCTAACGCGTGCGTGTGCTGAGACCCAGAGCACACTGTCCTCTCCCCGTCCCCGTCCTACCCTCCTCTCCCCTCTCCCAACTTCCCCTGCCTCGCCCCTGACTCCCAATCTCTGGTTTCAGAACGTGACCCTCAGCTGTGTATTCTGGGACGTGACTAAAGGTAGGGCCTGGAGGATCTTCCCTGGGTAAGATGGGCGGAGGGTAAGGGCTCCTTAGGGGACAGGACTCCAACCGCAGGGCCCCTCCCCTCTTTCTTTCCTCTCTGGACCCCTCTCTTCCCTTTCCCTGCCCTCCCCTCCCCTCTGCTTCCCTATATTCCCGTCCCCTCCCCTAGACTCCCCCTCCTCCTCCCCAGGGTCATCAGGAGACTGGTCTTCCAAGGGCTGCTCCACAGAGTTCGGAGGCAATAGGACTACCTGCCGCTGTGACCACCTGACCTTCTTCGCCCTGCTGCTGGTAATGGCGCACACCCCCCCGCCCCCCGCCATCCTAGCGATTCTGGAAGTGCCAAGGCTCCCGGCCCAGGGAGGAGGCTGCCTGGCAGGGGCCAGGCCTTTGGGGTGTCTGGGCCTGGTCTCCAACTGATAGGATTCTTATTTGGGGGGATCATCCACAGAGGCCGGTCTTGGACCAAGTCACCGTAAAGGCCCTCACACGCATTTCCCAGGCTGGCTGCGGAACCTCCATGATCTTCCTGGCCTTCACCATTGTCCTCTACGCTGTCCTGAGGTGGGTCACCCCATCCCCACCCCACATCTCCCTCCTGCCCTCAAGAGCGGCAGCAGGGCAGGGTAGAAACCAGCAGGGTAGTGTTAGTCGTGCAGCATTACACTGATGTTTTCTCCAAACCTCCGTTTCCTCATCTATAAAATGGGATTGGAGGTTGAAATGTGTCTGGCTATTTCAGTTACAAGTGGCAGAAACTCAACTCAAATTGGCTTAAACATAATAGGTAATGTGTGGTTCACAGAATTGAAAAGCCCAAGGTGAGTTCACTTCAGGTGATGTTGGATCCAGGGGCTCAAAAGATGTCTCCAGGACTTGGTGTCCCTCTGATTCTCAAAACTTTGCTTTCTCCTTTGTCAGTCATGTCAGGCAACTTCTCCATCCTCAGGGGCCTTGGGGAGCCCCAGGCTTGCATCATAGCTTCTTAGCTGCCTGGACAGCTAATATTCTAAACTAAGGCCCAGAATTGAAGTTTCTAAAAAAACTTTATTGGACTTCTCTGATGGTACAGTGGTTAGGAATCCGCCTGCCAATGCAGGGGACACGGGTTCGAGCCCTGGTTTGGGAGGATCCCACATGCCGCGGAGCAACTAAGCCCGTGCCCCACAGCTACTGAGCCTGCACTCTAGAGCCCAAGAGCCACAACTACTGAGCCCTCATGCCACAACTACTGAAGCCCGCACACCTAGAGCCCATGCTCCGTAACAAGGGAAGCCACCGCAATGAGAAGCCTGCGCACCACAACGAAGAGTAGCCCCTGCTCTCTGCAACTAGAGAAAGCCCATGCGCAGCAACAAAGACCCAATGCAGCCGAAAATAAAAATACATAAATATATAAATTTTAAAAATTTTATTTTGAAATAATTATAGACTAACAGGAACTTGCAAAAATAGTACCTAGAGTCCCATGGTTCCTTCATCCAGCTTTCCTCAGTGATGACATTTTCTGTAACTGTAGTACAATATAAAACCAGGAAATTGACATTGTTACAGCACTGCTAACAAGACTGCAGAGCTCATTCAGTTTCCACCATTTTCCACATGCACTCAATTGTGTGTGTGTTCACACACGCACACAGGACTGGCTATATCATCTGTAGGGCCCAGTCCAAAATGAAAATATGTAACCCTTTGCTCAAAAATTATTAAGAATTTCAAGATGGTGACAGCAGAGCATTAAAATAAGCATAGGGCCCTTCTGAGTGCAGGGCCCTGCAGAGGTCATACACCAAGGAAGCTGACCCTGTGCATGTACTGTGTGTGTGTGTGTGTGTGTGTATGTCTGTGCAGTTTTATCCCATGTATACCAGAGTTGAGTTATACTGGTCTAACTTAGACCATGTGCCCATGACTGAACACGCCACTGTGGTGGAAGGATGAATTACACTGACTGGTCAGGCCGCCCAAGTGCCTGCCCTTGGGTTTGAGAGCGCATGGCTGAGAGTAGGGAAGGGTGCTCCCCAGGGAAACCTGGGGCTGTTCCTGGAAGAAGGAGGAGCAAAAACACCAGAGGCTCCTGCAGCCTGTGCCCAGGCCCCGGCCATGGCTGAGGGACCCGCAGGAACTGCCAGCCTGAAGGAGCCTGTGGGAGCAGCCCCACGGCTGGCCTCCCGACCCATGACGGGCCTGGAGCAGCCCTTGGTCTTCTGACTCCCAGTCTGGGGCCCTCCCACTGCCTTCCTGCACATGCTGGCACTGGTTGGCCCTGGGCTGAGGCCCCCACCAGCCCCACCCACTCCATCTCGGACCGAACTGTGAGTGTAAGTGGTGCCCCCCCTGCCCCCATCCCCCAAGCCCTGGCCTCATAAGCCGAGCATCCATCTGCAATAAGCTGAGCATGACTTGCCAGCTGGCTGCACTGCTGGTCCCTGTGAGACGGGCTTGGAGCGCCAGGAGGCACTGTCGACATCTCCCAAGGGTGGGGCCTGGCATCTCAGGTGAGGTGGACATTATCCCTCATGCCCACTCCAGGCAGCCCTGAGCTCCCCTCCCTCCACTGAGAGTCCTTTGGAGCTGATTTGCTAGGAATTGGCAGTGGGAACTCCACGGAGGGGGAAGTGAGCCCTGGGAAGAAGCCCTGGACTGGGAGTCCGGAGCCCCTGGCTCTGGGTCCCTGTTCCTCTCTGAGCCTCACCCTCCCTACTCAGTTCTAGGCTTCATGCATCCACGCCCTGTCTGTCCACTCACTCAACCAGCGCAGGGCTTCCTCCTGCTTATTGTGTGAGGCCCCAGGTCAAAGCCTGGGGAGAGACGGAAATAAGGGGTGGGTGGAGAGTTACACCGCGCTCACTGCTGGGAAGCTTCCAAATAGGCCTGGGATAAGTGACATTCAGAGACAGCCGTCCCAGAAAGAAACACCCAAGGGGGATTTTGAAGGTGAAGCAGGGAAAGGCATTGAGAGCAGAGGGAAGAGTGTGGGCAAAGTCCGGGAGGCGTAGAGAAGCAGAATGCATTTAGGGAATTGCAAATTAGGTAATTTGGCTCAAGCATGGAGTCAAGGGATGAAGCCAACAGGATCCAGAATCCATAGGGCCCTACGGGTCATGAGAGGGCTCGTGGACTTGAACTGGAATGTTCTCACACTCTGGTTGCTGGCAGGGGTGGAACAGAGGTGGTCAGATGGAGAGGCCTGGGTGCCCCCTTGCAGCCTCTCACTGGCCCTTCTTGCCCCAGGTTTTCCCGGCAGAGGTTCAAGTTTGAAGACGCCCCCAAGATCCACGTGGCCTTGAGCGTCAGCTTATTTCTCCTGAATCTGGCCTTCTTCATCAATGTGGGGCATGGCCTGAAGGGGTCCGATGCTGCCTGTTGGGCCCGGGGGGCCGTCTTCCACTACTTCCTGCTCTGTGCCTTCACCTGGATGGGCCTGGAAGCCTTCCACCTCTACCTGCTCGTCATCAAGGTCTTTAACACCTACATCGGGCACTACTTCCTGAAGCTGAGCCTTGTGGGCTGGGGTAGGTGCCGCTTGGCCAGGCAGAGGGGATGGCTGACTCTGGAAGAGGCAGGAAGGGGACCAGCCTGGGGCGGGGGAGGGGCAGCTCCCTCTTTGACTGGCTCAGAGCTTGAGGGATGGACAGCTGGAGGGGGATTTGGAGGAGGACGTGCCAAGGGAGCCCCAGCAATGCCATACCTCCTCCTCCCCTTGCCCCCAGGCCTGCCTGCCCTAATAGTCATCGGCACAGGGAGCGCCAACAGCTATGGCCCCTATGCCATCCGTGACAAGAAGAACACCACCACGCTGGAGCTGTGAGTGCGGGCTGTGGAAGCTGGGGTGGTCTCAGGGTCCTGGGGACCAGAAGGAGGTGGAGGTGGGGGGAGGAGGGAATCCTGGGAAGAGAGACGAGTAAGTCAAGGCAAAGTATCCTCAGATCCAGCTAGCTCACGGCCTGCAAGGGTAAACTGAGGCCCGGAGAGAGGAAGTACAATGAGAGAGGGGGTGAGAAGGAGAGAGAACCGGACCAGGAGGCAGGATGCCTTGCTCTAGCCTGGGTCACCACAGCCTATATAGCACCTTTGGACAAATTTAAAAGGTACCCCCACCCCATCCCTCTGACCTGCCATGCCAGGTGCTCAGCCTGGTGAGTGGAGGGTGAGTTGGATTTCAGCCCCCACCTGCCCCCCAGCCAGGTGCCCTTGTGCAGGGCACAACCTGCCCAATATTTGCAGCAGCCCTGATTCTATCCAGACTCTGTCTCTGAGTGGCTGTGTGACCTTGGGCAAGCCTGTCCCCTTCCAGAGCCTCGGTCTCCTCATCTGTACAATGAGGGGCTGATCCACATGCTCTTTTGGGCTTTCACTCCTGCAGTGCAGGGAACAGGGGAGCTGAGCTGAGCCTCTCCCAGGGTACCTGCCTGAGGCCCATGGTTCTGTGCTAAGAAGAGCTGGTCTTGGTCCTGTCCCCAGGGCCTCAAATGCAGGGCCCCAGGGGCCGGGCAGGGAACATAAGTACATGCAGCGGCCTGGGTGGGCACAGCGACAGACTGGCAATCACATGCCAGTCTAATGGGCAGCTGACTACTGTCCCTCAAGAGGGCATCCACAGAGCTGCCAGCTGTATGGTTTTATAAGAGAAGCAGAAATTTGGATGTTTAAGGAATTCCCTGGCGGTCCAATGGTTAGGACTTGGCGCTTTCACTGCCAGGGCCTGGGTTCAATCCCTGTTCAGGGAATTAAGATCCCATACGCTGTGTGGTGTGGCCAAAAAAAAAAAAAATTTTTGGATGTTTATGCCAAACATTTCACTTTTAAAAGGTGGTCATTAATTCCATTTTTTTTTCTTACAACATAATGTGGGGTGAACGAAACATGTCTTTGGGACAGAACTGGCCTTTTACACTCACTGGTCTAAAGAGACAGCAGCGTGGAGCCTTGTGACAGCCCCTCCCCCGGGAGAGTGGGGAATGGATGGGTGGAGATGGGAGAAGGCATCTTTTTGGTCAGGGAAGATCAGGCAGGGAGACAGCCCAGGGCTTGCTCTCAGGAGCCTTCCTCTGGTCCTGATGGCCATCCGCCTCCTCCAGGTGCTGGTTCTGTGAGAAAACTGCCACCTCTGCCCTCTACATCACTGTCCACGGCTATTTCCTCATCACCTTCCTCTTCAGCGCCGTGGTCCTGGGCCTGGTGGCCTTGAAGATCTTCACTCTGTCGAGTGCCACAGCGGGCAAGGAGAAGGGGCAGCACTGGAAGGGTGTCCTCACCCTGCTGGGCCTCTCAAGCCTGGTGGGTGTGACCTGGGGGCTGGCCATCCTCACACCCCTAGGCCTGTCCACCACCTATGTCTTTGCACTGTTCACCTCTCTGCAAGGTGAGGCTCCTGGGCCAGGGAGGTGTTGGGGGGCTTTGCGGGGAGGGGGTAGATGGCAAGAAACAGGATTCTACTCAGGCTCGCTCAAATCAAGGGTACTGATTTTAAATATCCAAGGCTCTCCCAAGGACCCCAGGGCAGGAAGGCTGGCTGACCTCATGGGAGCTGGTAGCAGGGTCAGGAAAAGCCACCAAAACCAAAGCAGATACTTTCCCCATCTTTTTCTCCGGAGTCACACGTAGTCTCTCACCTTCTCTCTGTGGAAACTTCTGCATTCTTCTCTCCACTGGCCCATTCCTACCCATGGCCCCCGACTGGCTGCCCAATATGGCCCCCTCATCCCTGTGTGACCTTCCAAGTCTAGTGACCACGGTCTGCTTCAGTCTCTTTCATGTTCTTAGGAGAGTCAAGGATCTGACTGGGCCATCTTGGGTCAGGTGTCCATCTCTGGTCCAATCATCTGTGACCAGGAGGGCGAGATCATGTGATGTGAAGGCCACGTGACACGAACAGAGTCTCTAAGGGGCTGTGAAGGCAGGAAGCAAATGGTTAGTGGAGGAAATGCTTGCTACGTCTGCTCCCTGCCCCCGCCGGGTTCTTTCCCTGATACCCAGCAAAGGAGCAGGCGCCCAGGGTGCATGTGGGACACGGTTTCCCTGCCCGCACCTGTCCTCTTTGCTCCTCATACCCCTGTTTCATGCACACAACTGAAAGAAGCATCACAGCCTGACTGTGAGGGAAACAGCCAAGAGAGGAATGACAGGTGTGTGCTTTGACTCACAGTCTCATCCCATCCAGAGGAGGCACTAGGAACCGAGTGGTCCTAGATCCAGCAGGTGCAAAGCCCACAAGGACAGGGCTGGCTCCCAGTGCTTCACAAGACTACATGGCGCCATGGTTGGCAGCACTGGGGACAAGCAGACCTGGGTTCAAACCCCACCTCCACTCACCACCCCAGCAAGTCACTCAGCTCCTCTGATCCAGTCACCTGTACAGCTGGGATAATTCCAGTACTTTTCTCACCAGATTTCACGATGAATAACTGAGATAATGTGTGTGTGTAATACAGGAGGCCTTCAATATGTGGGAACTATGTTAACAACAGCAGAAGTCATTATTATTAGGCCACCGGAGACTGTCCCCAGATGAAGAATTATGAGTCCACATCTGAAAATTCCCAGGGGTTACGGCTTGGAGAGGGATGCACCTTGAAACTGTGGATTATGTCATTATTCTTTCTGAGGTTACCCATCATAGTTAAGTCTGAACACTTCACCGCACTGAGTTTTTTCAACTGAGTGTAACTCAGTATTTCTCTCTTCTTCCCAAACAGAGCCCTCAGCCCACTTTAACTGCCCTTGAACTCTTCTCAATAGTTTTTATTGTTGTGTAGGGTTTTAGTTCTAAATTTCTTTTAAAGAAACACAAAGATTTTTACTTTTTTATCAATTTCTGTACTTACTACAATTTTCATACCTCACATCTTCCCTTTTCTTCTTGCTGAAGCACATCCTGTAATAATCCTCTATAAGAGGGGCAGTGGTAGTTGTTTTGCATGTCTGAAAATTCCTTCATTTCGGTCTTTCTTTTATGAGATAGCTGTGTGTATAGATTTTATTTCGAGGACTCTGGTTTTCATTCTCAAGTTATCTATTTGGTTCTTTTTCAGGAGTAGGTTTCATTTTTTGTCTGATTTTTCTATACATTCTTGAACTTTTTTTTTTTTAATAAGTTTATTTATTTTATTTTATTTTTGGCTGCGTTGGGTCTTCGTTGCTGCGCGCGGGCTTTCTCTAGTTGCGGTGAGCGGGGGCTACTCTTCCTTGCGGTGCGCGGGCTTCTCATTGCGGTGGCTTCTCTCGTTATGGAGCATGGGCTCTAGGCCCGCAGGCTCAGTTAGTTGTGGCGCATGGGCTCAGTTGCTCCGTGGCATGTGGGATCTTCCCAGACCAGGGCTCGAACCCACGTCCCCTGAATTGGCAGGCGGATTCTTAACCACTGTGCCACCAGGGAAGTCCCTCCATTCTTGAACTTTTACAGTGGAGCGATTTCTCCTCTGGGTGGCCGCCAGCCCAGGCCCCGCCCCAGGCTCACTGAGGCCCTCTCCTCCCTGACAGGTGTCTTCATCTTCTGCTGGTTTGTTGTTCTCTACTTCCCAAGCCAGAGCACCATGACCTCGTCTTCCGGCACTGCCCGGGCTGACCAGGCCCTCACCGTGTCTCATGAATAGCGGGCTGCGGTGTGGCCAGGCCGGGGCTGGCCTGCACTCTGGACTCAGCTCTGATTTTCTGCGTGACCTTGGTGGGAGGGAAGAGGTGCTCCCTGCTTCCTTCTGGGCCTCAGTGCCCTTCTCTGTACAATGGGACTGGGGAGCAAGGGGATGGGAACCAGGTTGGACCATGTGGCCTCAAAGGTCTTATCCAGATACACCTATGGGTCTGAGCGTTCACAGATCCAGGATGGCAGGAGTCTCAAGTCCCTGTAATCCTGAGACCCCTGCCAGCACGCCCACCCCCTGCCTTCAGAGCAAAGCGGCCTTCTCGTCTCAGGAAGGGCCTGAGCCCAAATAAGGAAGTCTGTCGTTGGCCAGCCTCTTGAAGGAGCCCCCAGCCGCTCCCCTCCCTTCCTTCCCCTTGTCACCGCCCTCCCACAACTCCACCATCTGGCCGGGCACCTGGGGGGCCCTCAGGGCCACCATCCCCTCAGGCACTGGGGCAGTTATGGACTGGAGGTTTGTTGCCACGGTCGGGGGGTGGGGTTTGGTCCTCCCACCCAGGCTGCCCCTGGTCTCAGCCACTCTCACCAGGGCCCATCCTCATGGAAGACCCCCTACCGTTCAGGGGGCTGCCAGCCCTCCCAGTGTTGGGGACACCGAATATCAAAGAATGCCACTTACTCAGTAGGTGGGATACCTCAAGCAAGCCCCCAGTCCCCACTCTGGCCTGCCCCACGGTGACCTGACTTCTGATCTGCTGTCTCGGGGGAGGGGAGGGGAGGGTGGGGTGGGGGGGTGGAGGGCATATGGTCCCCAGGGCTCTGCACATCTGAGGGCTGAGGAGCCAGGGCCGGGGGCCGGGGGGTGTGGGCTGAGCAGAGAGAGGGTGGGCATTTCTTCTGAAGTCTGAGCTCCTATAGAGCAGGCGGGCACTTTGACAGCTTTGCTCGCTCACCGGTTCAGCCCAGCCCGAGCCTGGCACGTTTGGCAGGCCCTGAATAAATATTAGTTGGCCCTCAATGGAGATGTGAGTTTGGCACCAGCCTGACAGGGCCCTGAGCCACGGGAGTGCCTCAGGCCAGACCCAGCTGGGTCTGTCATTTCCAGTGGCTGGGCCTGCTTTCGAAACCACTGGTTTCCTCAGTAGCAAGCAAAAAAGAGGCAGACGCAGTAGAGACAGAAGTAGAGATACAGAGATAGTGAGATGGAGAGAGACAGGGAGAGAGAAAGAATTAACAGATGAACTGCCACAAAGAAAGAAAACAAAAGGAGAGAGACGGACAGATGCAGAGACACACTGGCCCCTGGCCTGGCCCAACCAGGAGGGCAGGGCACTGGTATCCGTCCGCCTCCCCATACAGCCACCGCGCACTTCAGCCCTAACTTACTACTGGGACAGCTCGCCCTCCCTCCCTCAACCCCGCCCTTCCCAGTGTGCTTTGCAGACGCTCAAGCACCTTCTACAGGTGAGAAGCCTGCCTCTTCCCCCCAGATGCCCTGGGCTGGATTCCCCTTCTCCCTCCTCCCACCCAGCAAACAGATGAAAGAAAGGAGGCCCGGGACCCTTGGTTTATGCAAGTCACTGTGTTCCCGGAAGGGAAATCTTAGAGTGTGGACATTGCGACAGTTGAGCCACATTATCAGTTTTTGTGGACAAACTTGGTGGGTTTCGGGGCTTATCTTCACAAACAGCCGTTTCTCTCCCTGAAGGTCTCAGCAACCTTACCCGAAAGTCTCAGGGTTACTAACCTGTCCCCAGAAAGAACAGTGCTCCAGTGTCTGACGGGCCTGGGTTCAAATCCTAGCTCTGCTGCTTAGGGCCTGTGTGACCCTGGGCCTGTCACCGCACCTCTCTGAACCTCAGTTTCACCCTATGTAAGATGGGGCTCATTGAGTCCTTGCCTTGTCCTGAGAGCATTAAGTGAGGCGACAAAAGTAAAGTGCCCAGCACTAAGTCAGCAGGGGTTAGTTTGCTCCCTGAGAACCACCCTTGGCTTAAAGAAAACCTGGGTGTAAAGCAGATTGTGAGCTTCTGCAACCTGTTTGTAACCTAGGAGGGTGTGAAGTTTAAAGCTCCCTTCCAGATTCCTTGTACAGCTCTGCCAAGTGGACCAGCCCTGGGTGGGGAGGACGAAATGGAGGCCGAGAGAGGCCCCGGGACCCACCCAAGACCACCCTGCAAGCTGGACCAACACTAGAGCTGGGGTCTCCATGGGTTTAAGAATTATCACCTCATCCCTGACCCCCGAGTCTCAAGAGAAATCCTGGGTGGTGGCTTTTTCTTGCTTCTTCCTTGCTTTCTCATTAAGACGTGCTCAGTGGGATGTGTGACCAACAGAACAACAAGCGCCGGATGGGCTGCGTTTCCAGGTGCAGATGCGGAGGGCAGACGGGGAGCGTAACTAATAGTAGGATGTCCTTTTCTCTGCCTGGCTCTCCGCCACAGGGCCAGGCAGGGGCAGAGGGGCTGGGGTCCCTCATTGCCTGAAGTCACTGCAAAAGTGTCTCCAAGTGCCAAGTGGAGCACATGCTGAGGCCAGGGAGGGCTGTGGCAAAAATACACCCCAAGGTCCAGCGTGGATAGACGGGGTTCCCTTGTCACTGAAGCATCACAAGAGCAGCCTGGGAGGTGGAGAGCGCCATGGTTAAGAGCATGGACTCTAAGGTCAGCCTGCCTGGTCCAAATTCTTTGCCTTGGGCCAATTCCCCACTTACTGTATCTGTAAAGCAGGGATGGCAGTAGCTGCCCGACAGGGCTGATGATTAAATGAGATACTGGCTAAGACGGCTGCCCACCTGGCCCAGCGTGAATGTGACTAAGCCAGAGCTTGGCCTTGGCTGACACTTTATCAGGCTCTGGGTTGCAGTGGTCATCTGTGTGCTTCAGGAAGTGTCCCCTCACCGTGGTTCCCTGCCTGGTTCTCTCTGTTCTGCCTCAATTTCTTCATTCCTAGTATTTTTTCCATTACAGTCTAACAAATAGACAGGAAATAAGAAGACCTACTTGCTCTGTGCTTTCAGAGAGGTAACTTAATATCAAAAGATAAGAGTTCTTCACAAATTGATCTATGAATACAATGTGATTCCAGTAAACATTCTAAATGATATTTTTAGACTTTCTAAATCTTATTCTAAAATTTATATTAAGGCATATAGTCCTCAAATAGCTAAGTCATCCTTAATGAAAGAGGACATAGAAAGAAGAACTGACCTGCAGATATAAAGATTTTACAAGGCCATAGTGGTAAATTCACCATGGAGTCTGTGCAGGGATAGGCATGAAGACCAGTGGAACAGAACAGAGGGCTCAGTGGCAGACTCGTGTACACCTGGGGGACTTAGTACACGACAAGAGTGACATCACAAAGAAGGGACGAATGGTCTGATGGTGGTATTGGAAAATTAGCTCATTGTATGGGGAAACATAAGACAAAATCCCTACTTAACCCCTCATACAGAGATGGGCTCCAGGCAGAGTAAAGGTCTAAATGGGATGGCAAAATTATAAAGTTAACATAGGAAAATATTTTTGTGACTTAAGTGCAAGGAAGGATTTCTCAAACAAAAATTCATAAGCACAGAACATCAAACCAAAACCTGATAAATTTAATTACATCAAAATTAAGGTTTTCTGTTTATTGAAGGTCACCATGGGCGATGTTAGAAGACATGTGACAGAAAGGAGGGAGGTGTTTGCAGCATCTGAAACCAGGGCTTAACATCTGGAAGTCCTGCAATCCAAACAAGATACTTCCCCCATAAAGAAAAATGGGCTGAGGTTTTAAAAGACAATTTCAGAGGAGGAAACGCCTAAAACTAACACATTAGCACATGAAGACACATTTAAAATCATTAGTAATCAGAGAGAGGCATGTTAAATGACAGCGAGATCTCATTGTACCTCTATGAAACTGGCAAACATCAGGAAGGGAGAGAATATCAGCTGCTGGTGGGGGCAAGGGTACCAGGCTGCCTCATGCATTGTGGGAGGTGGGGAGCATGTAGGTTTCGCTGCCTGGAGAAAAGTGAGGTGCCGCTGCGGAGCCAACCATCCCACTCCTGGTTATTTACCCCAAAGAAACATTTACTGGTCTAGAAGGGACTCCACCGATGACATGTGTGGCATTATCTGTGGATAATGGGAGTTGGTGGCAAAGCGGGGTGTCCACTGCTGGGAGAGTAGAGAGGTAATTATTGTGGGTCCATGGACACACAGCAACTTGGGTGGATCTTAAAGACACAGTTCTTAGTGAAAATGTAAGAAACGAGATATTAATACAATATCATTAACACAAATTAAAAACACGAGGAGTATGCCAAAGAATGCTCATTTGAGGGGGTGGGGAGAGCATCAGAATGATGTCTATGTGGGCAGGGAATGGGAGTGGGTAAAGGGGAATAAATCACTTTACAAAGGAAATTAGGTGTTGCATGGGATAAAAGGGGCAATGAGGCCTACACTCCATTCCACCAGCCTAACATATCACATTTGCCTTTTCCTCTTCCCTTCCTGGCCTCATCCCAGGTGCATTCCCCACAGAGGTAATCCCAGGGCGAACTCCAGGACTGATGTCCACATGCCTTCTCAGGAGATTTCCCTTGGTCTAACTTATCCTTCACACTTTATTTTTCATGACTACGTAATGTTCCAGCCGGAAGAAAAAATTATTCTTTATTATTGAGAATGAGGTGATTCCTACATTTTCACCAATAACAGCAACTATATAACCTTGTCAGGACATCTGCAGTATTTCTGTGGACCCCGCTGCCCGCTACAAGGCAGCATTACAAGTTTTGGGGGCCCTTTCCTTTAAAAACAAAACAGAAAAAATTATATTTTGTGACTGCATTGGTACAAAGACAAATATAATCCTGGGTGGATTCATAATTATATATTCATTATCAGTCTATTCATTTTTTCTTTGGAATTTAAAATAACTTAAAATTAAGCATTTTCATGGGCCACTAACCTAATGGATAAGTTTTCTCTGTCCCATGAGTTATATACTAAACCAGCGGTCCAGCCTGTACAAGAACCAAGACTCAGGCAGCCTGGCTCTGTCCACTATGACAGGCAGCCATGCCAGGACCCACACTGGTTTCCATCTGTTTTGATGAAGGCCACATTGACCATGCATGGAGCAGAAGCCGTGGTGTCCTGGTAAATGTTTAACAACTACCTGATGAGAGAAAAAGCCCTAGTCTGTAGCATTTGCCAATTTCTGTGGTGTAAATAATCTCATGGCCAATTTTAAGCTATCAATATGACATCACTGAAGTTGGAAAAAGATTCAGAGTAGTTCACGCTTATGTAATACTTTCGTTGTAAAGATACAATAGGCGTAAATAACCTCAAGAGCTTAGATAATAATGAAATGCAGTAAAATAATTAGGAAGTGATGAGTTTTGAGTATTTATTACCTTTGTTTTTAACATAATCTATTTACTTATACGTTTTTATAATTTAAATTTTAATAATGGCTGTGTTTGTCAATGAGCTCACAAACATTCCTGAAGTTTTAAAAGTCAGCTCTTGCAAGCTGGCACAAGCTGGCTCCAGCCCACCACTGGCTGAGGGACATGCCACAGTAGGTCTTCTGGACCCAGACCTGGGTAGTGACAAAAGACTACATTTCCCAGAAGCCTCCTCTCCCAGGACCTGCCGTCAGCCTTGAAAGATGTCACCACGGAGACGGGCTAACAGATTGTACGGGCTGTCCTCAGAGGGGTGAGATGGGAGCAGGGGCCTGGGGTGGCTGGACCCTGCCTGGCAGCCTGGCAGGGGGAGGGCATGGGTGCTGGTAGTAAGGGGGCTTCTTCCGTCTGGGGGGCTTTCAGCCCCAAACTTTCTGGAGAAGTTTTCAGGTGTGTGTGTGTGTGTGTGTGTGTGTGTGTGTGTGTGTGTGTGTGTGTGTGTGTGTGTGTGTGTGTGTGTGTGTGTGTGTGTGTGTGTGTGTGTGTGTGTGTGTGTGTGTGTGTGTGTGTGTGTGTGTGTGTGTGTGTGTGTGTGTGTGTGTGTGTGTGTGTGTGTGTGATGGGGAGGAGGAGGTTCCAGTTGGGGAGGGGGATGCAGGGAAGGGCCTGTGGGTGGGGAGAGCCTCTGGGCAGAGTTGGGGAAACTGTAAAGCAGGACTGCCTTCCCCAAACCACGCTGTAGCTGATGAGGCAGCCTGGTGTAAGGAGTAAATATTGCAGGTTCTGGCCCAGCTCCACCTCTGATGATGGTGTTCTGTGACCTTGGGCTCAGGGCCCATCTTAGTGGCTGTCCCCCTCTGCCCACTGACACCTTGGCCTTCTCCCCTTCTATGTCTTTCCTTACTCACCCTGCCTCCAACAAACCATCCCTTCTAGAACTTTCCCATCTCCTTAGGCACTTAAGTGCATGGGTTTCAGAGCCAGAAATATACAGGTTCAAACCCCAAGTCTGCTACTTTCTTGCTCTGTGACCTTAGGCAGAGCACTTAACCTCTCTAGGCCTCGATTTTCTCCTCTGCAAAGTGGGTATTATAATTATATCTGCCTCATAGGGTCTGTAATGGAAAAACTCAGTTCAGTCTCCCACCTTCTGTGTTTCTCCTTTACTACTCACACAGAACCCTTCACTTCTGACACTTCTGGTCACCAAATGTGTAGGTTTTTCCCCCACCAAGCAATTCTCCATGACACTAGCTGGGTGTCCTACAACTGAACTCAAATCTGATACTATCTACTTGGAGATAGCGTCAGATCCCCCAGGTTAAGGGCTTAGTCCCACAAGCCTCTTCCCACCCCACTTCAGATGCCAATGGCAAGTAGTTGGTCCCCAGGTTACCCACAACTTCTGTCCGGCTTGGCTACCATTTGGGGGTTCCCATGACTCCTTCCTTGGGTTCTGTTAGTTTGCTAGAGAGGCACACAGAACTCAGGGAAACAATTACATTTACCAGTTTATTAAAGGACATGGTAGAGGATACAAATGGACAGGTAGATGAAGAGATACACAGGGAGAGGTCCAGGAAGGTCCTGCGTGCAGGAGCCTCTGTCCCTGTGGAGTTGGGATGTGTCCTCCTCCCAGGATGTCACCTTCCCAACCTGGAAACTCTCTGAACCCCCTACTATTGGGATTCTATGGAGGCTTTCTCATGCAGGCTTGATCAATTATTAACTCCATTTCCACTCTTCTCTCCTCTCTGGAGGATGCAGGGGGGCGCTGAAAATTCCAAGCTTCTAATCATGGCTTGGTCTTTCTGGTGACATGTCCCCATCCAGGAGCCATCCAGGGGCTCACCCAGAGTTGCCGCAATAGAAAAAAAGATGCGTCTGGTGTTCTTATCACTTCGGAAATTACAAGGGGACTGGATCTTTGGTCCATCATAGTGAGGCTGGGCTCTGCAAAGGGCTTCCCTAGGGCACACAAGCACATATGGTATTTCAGTGTGTCCTGCCACACAAAGGTCCTCCATCCTGAGAGCTGACACAGGGCTTGGCCAGGAGAGTGCAGGCTGTGTCACTCCCACCTGCCCCTTAACCAGGTGCCTTAGTGGCAGCCCCATTCTTGCCCTCTCTCTGTTCCAAGTTTGGTGATGTTACCTCTTTTTTTTTTCTTCCTTACTATTATGAATAATTTTCTTTAAATTTAAACTTACTGGACTTCATAAATATATTTAATAGGAAGCTTCATAATACTACAGTTATCCATACAGCATTAACATCACCTGCCAGAAAGAGAAGGTCACTGGCAGAATAAATATACAAAAAACAAAGCAATGTTAGTAAGCCTGAGCTACCTGCTCCTGCCCTGGCAATAGTTCTCAGCCTGTGACCTGCGTTGTCGGATTTAAAGGGCAATTTGCAGATGTCAGAAAGGTGTTACAGGTGTGCTAGCACCACGTGGAGACTTTCTTCTTGATGGAAAGGAAGTTTAGGAGGGACTCGCCTCCTCCCTTCGTGATCTAAACCACCTAAAACCTCCGCCCAGGGACACGGATGGTGTTGGTGGCTCCTTCCTGGTCTGAAGTCGGCCACTCAGAGTGCATTTATTCCTCCTCCAGAGACCTCATCTCCAGACAGTCAGAGACACGCCAGAATGGAGGTCCTGAAGGAGAAAGTGGAGGAGGAGGAGGAGGCCGAGCGGGCCGAGAGGGGCGAGAAAATGATGAGGCCAATGGAGGTGCGGAAGGAGGAAACCATCATGACGCAGGAGATGCTCAGAGACCTGGAGAGGAAGCTGTCGAAGATTGAGGTCTCCATCCCGGAGAAGCCCTCGTGAGTGCCGGGGGTGGGGAAGGTGGGGGCTTTGGCCCAGCAGCCCCAGTGAGAGTCAGACCAGGGCCGGGCAGTGGGAGAGCCAGGCAGAATGGTGGTACCTGGGCTGGGAGGCAGGACCAGGACATAGAAGGAGGTGGTTAGGAGTGAGGGCGGTGCTTTCAGGCTGCCTGGTCCAAGTCCCCACTCTGCCCTCCCTAGCTATGTGACCCTGGGCAAGTCACTCAAACTCTCTGTGCCTCATTTCCCTCATCTGTTTAAAAGGGCAGCTGATAAGAATGATACTTGCCTCCTAGGTAGTTGTGAGGATTAAATGAGGACGGGATAGAGCCAATGGCAGCTAAGGTGGATGGAGGCCTCCCTGTGCGCCAGGCCTAGCCTCACGCACACTGATGCCACCCCTCTTACGGACGCAGGACTTTTACCAAGGACGCTATTGACATCTCCAAGCTGCCCCTTTCCTACCAAAGCAACACGCCCAAGGAGGAACACCTGCTGCAGGTGGCAGACAACTTCTCCCGCCAGTACAGCCACCTGTGCCCGGACCGCGTGCCCCTCTTCCTGCACCCAGTGAACGAGTGCGAAGTGCCTGTAAGACTGGGCGGGGCCGGGGGCTGGAGAGCAGAGGGTGGAGGGAGGTGGGCCAAGCACAGACCTCTCATGGGTCAAAGCTTATATTTCAGGGGCAGCATATAAACTCAAATGTCCACAGGCCCCAGCAGGCCCGGTGTGAGTCACCCCTGGGGGCCTGTGGTGGCTTGGAGCCTGCACACCCCACCCAAGGGGCAACCAGACACGCAGTGTGGTCTCCGGCCCCCGAGGCCAGCCCTATGCAGGGAAAGGCCGAGAAATAAGATAAAATGGGCCAGGACCCAAGCGCTGGCCTCCTTCCTTCCCGCCCTGTGACCCAGGGCACATCTCTGAGTCTCTCTGGGCCTCAGTTTCCCCACCTGTAGATGGAATGGCAGGGGATGAATCCAAGGGTTGCAAAGCAGCAGCCCATAGGCTGACAGGGACTCACAGACTCTTTTACCTGGCCCACCTGGTGATTTTCCACCCTGGTATTAGCTGCCAGCATTTGAAGCTCAGCCATTCCCGTCCAGATCCCTAGTCACCTCTTCTCTGGATCTGGTGACCCCAGGCCTGCATCTGCCCTGCGGCCATCAGCGGGGTCTGCACCGGGGCTGCCCCTTAGGTGGGGCCTTCCTCAAATTCACAGGGAGACCCCAGAGGCCTGGCCCCCAGCCCCAGGGTGGCCAAGACAGACCCAGCTCTGCTACTGACTGTGAACCTGAGCAAGTCAGCTCACCTCGCAGAGCCTCGGCTTCCTCATCTGTCAGCGGGACCTGCCTCACAGGGCTGTTGGGGGATCGGGGAGGTGGGGCAGGTCTGGCAGCACCGAGTGGGGCCGTGGTGATCACATCACTGCACCCCGGACAGCACAGGCTTATTCTAGATCTGGGGAGAAGGGCCTTGAGGGATCCCTTCCTCCAACTCCCAAGGCACCGAGGAGGAGCCTGAGGCCAGAGAGCCGCCCCCCACCCCACCCCGAGGCCCCGGCCTCCTGGGAGCACCATGGTCTCCTCCCGGGTGGAGTGCTCCCCCCAGGGCCCGTGGTCTCTCCCTCTGCAGAAGTTCGTGAGCACAACCATCCGGCCCACGCTGATGCCCTACCCTGAGCTCTACAACTGGGACACCTGCGCCCAGTTTGTCTCAGACTTCCTGTACGCGGTGCCCTTGCCCGACCCCCTCAAGCCGGTAAGCACCACCTGGGGCTGCCATGAGGCCTGAGATGGGAAGCCAGGCAGGTTGGGAGAAAGAGGCTTGGCCAGCCTCAGGACACAGCCCATGAGTCTGTCTGGGCAGAGAGAGCCACTTGCCTGAGGTCACACAGCAAGCCTGGTCTCCGGGCTCCCACCTCTTTGGCTCCTTTGCCTCTTTCTGCCTTCAGAGACTTCCTTTCAGGACTTTGGGAGGTGGGAAAGGAGAGAGAGGAGAGGGCCTGCTGCCCATGGTCCAAGGTCACATCTCTGGGCTTCTGACCAGCTCAATCTCATTAAGAATGGAGGGAGGGAGATGGGGATGTGTACACAGTGGAGAACTGAGCAACAGAGAGAAGAGAAGGATGTAGGTAAAAGGTGAGGGTAACTCTGGAATAAAACCGTAAAATGACCAATCAGAGAGCAACCGACCAGAAGCTTCTACATCCCAGACGGTGTTTCCCGTCAGGAAGTCCATGGCCCCTTGCAATTATAGGCAAACCTGGATTGCACTTTACGGACACGGGATCTGTGGTTTTCAGCCCATTCTTAGCCCCATTCTTTGTTCTTCCTAACCCGACAAAGTGGAGGAGCCCTGTTGGGGCCCAGCCGGCCCCCTGGCCCTGGCGCCCAGCCCTTGCTGAGCAGGGAGGGCGGGTGGGGGCAGCGGGGTGGCTATACTGACCAGCTCGCTGCGCCCAGCCCTCCTACCTGTACTCCTCGACCACGGTGCTCAAGTACCAGAAGGGGAACTGCTTTGACTTCAGCACGCTGCTCTGCTCCATGCTCATCGGCGCCGGCTACGATGCCTACTGCGTCTACGGCTACGGCTCGCAGGACCTGTGCCACATGGACCTGACTCGGGAGGTGTGCCCACTCACCGTGAAGCCCAAGGAGGTACGGCCGGGCTTGTGCTGCCCTCAGCACCGCCCAAGACACGCCACCCTTAAAGCCACCTGTCCCTGCCGCTTCCGGCCCTGTCCCGGCTCCACCGCCAGGCAGCCCTTCAGAGTTCATATTTCAAACCACTGATGATTTCTCCATCTCTGGCATCTTAATACACACAGCCCATTTCTCCAAACTGGCTGCTCCTCTCCCCTTGTTGTGACTCAGTTTCAGCTACTGTGTTCCCCGCATTTGTGAATGCCGTATGGCTGATATCTTAAGCCAACTTCTTCCAGATTTATCCTATGCATTTGATAAAAATCCATCCAGCCGTTTTCATATAAGGAAAATGCAGACAAACAGACAGACGTTTACTTCTTTTTTTTTTTCCCCTCCCAGGTAAAAAAGACCTCTTAACAGTACAAAATTCACCAGCCCTCCAGCAGGTGGTGGTTGTGTTTTTATATCAGTTGACTGAGAGCACCATAGTGACTGAGGCTGCTGTGAACACAACACTCTTAAGTGAATTTAATTGTGGGAATCATAAAAGCATCTCTTTGCATTTGGAAAATAGCCATACTACTGGCAGAAAATGCTTTTCATGAACTGGATTGATTCCAGGACTCTGTGATCAGGGTCAAGACCCCGTGGGTGTCTGCAGCTCAGGGCAGAGGATCCAGGGGCCTGGGGCATCCGGCATGATGCACATGCACCTGTGTTACACCTGTGTGAGCACCTGGGGCCCCCGGGGCTGCAGTCTGGTGGAGAAGGAGGGGGAGGTACCAGGTGAGAGCCCTGCCTGCTCTCTCAGGGCCACCTCCCCAAGAAAGATGGAACAAAAAAGCTCCATCACTGCTTTTGGCTCCAAAGGCCTGAGAACTCACATACGGGCCTCTTAGCCAAAATTTTAATTATGAAAATGATATCAATAGCTAATGGGTGCTGAGAGCGTTCCGGTCTATAAACAACTTACATGTCCATTGACTTGGTTGCCTCTCTCAATAGCGCTGCATGGTAGGAATTATCACTTCTCTTTTACAGATGAGTGTGTTGAGATGAAACAATTTTTGTGACCAAAGTCACATAGCTGGTAAATGGGAACCTGGGAGCTAAGGCCCAGTCTGTCTGACTCTAAACCACGGAGATTCACTATTTCTCCCTCATAATAGGCCCCCTTATGCAGCCTCTGTGGTGTCCTTCCCTGGACATTTTTCTTGCCACCTAGCACACATTTGTATACACGTGTGTGCTCGTGCGCACACACACACACAAACACACACACACAAAGGCTTTGTTCTCTTTCCTAGCCCAGTAAACTCTCACTTCAAGTCAACATATGAAATCCTGCAGTGACAAAATCTGGAAAATCTGACTCTGGACAATTTGCCCCACTTTCTAGATCAGATCCAGATCGTAGCTAGTCTAGGCCGTGGGGAATGAAGAGGGGAAATCGCATCTCCTGAGCTCCTACCCGGATGGGCAGCTCATACAGACATTTTCCTGTCTTTACTTGTCAGAATAACCCTGGGGAAAATGTTCTCATTATTCTCAGTGACTTTTACAGAAGAGCCTGTGGTTAGGGAAGTGGGAGGACTGGCCCATGGTCACAGGTCTGGAGCTGAGGCTCTTTCTACGTTCAGGGTCAGAAAGCCAGCAGGCTCCAGGAGGAGCTGTGCAGGCGGGCCACTCAGGGCTGCTGATGCTTTTTTCTCTTGTTGGGTGACAGATGGTCAAGGAGGAGGAAAAGGCACCGCCTAAGAAGTACGCCGTCAAACCGCCCAGGGACCTGACAAGCAGGTTTGAACAGGAGCAGGAGATTAAAAGGCAGGAGGCAATCAAGGCCGAGGAGGAGAGGCGACTGAAGCAGGAGGAGGAGCGCCTCGTGGTGGGTCCACCATCCTCAGCCCTCAACCCTTGAACTCGGCTCCAGAGGAGGGGTTGCTGGGAATGGGGAAACAGACACGGGTCACGAAGGGATGTGTTTATGGGCCCCCAGGTCCAAATCCCCTCCTCCAACCTTCAACCACCCCCCTTCTCTGCCCGACCTTGTGGGAATCCCCAGCGTAGTCAGCCAGCTTCTGGTGATAGAGTTCTAACATCAGAGAGCTCTGCTGCCTGAAGCAACTCATTTTATGCTGTGCAGTTCTGGTGTCCTTGTTCAGACTCTCACTGAAGATTTACCTACATACACTCTACATCCATTCTCCCATCCTTCCTTCCATCCATCCATCCTCCAATCTCTCCTTCTATCCACCCACACTCTCATCATCCCTCTCACCTATTTTTCCTCCCTCCCTTCTTTCCTTTCCTTCCATATAGTATTTATGGAGGGTCTACTCTGGTCCGGGCCCTGGGGATGCAATAATGAACATGGCACAGTGACCCTTTGCCCAGAGGGATGCAGGCAATGAAGCCACATGGTGTCCCCCTATCTTTCTTTGGATGAAATCTCACCCAGAATCACAACATGGAAAGCCAGTAAATCCCAGATACCCTAGAGCTCTAAAAGGTCAAGTTTGTAAACCACAGATCGAGTCAGATCCTCCCATTTTATTGATAAGAAAACGGGTTCAGAGGTGGGGTGATGTCCTCAAGGTCACAAAGCCAGCCAACAGTGCGGTGTGGATCAGCATTCAGTTCTCTCGCCAGTTCCCCAGCCCCAGGGAGATGTTTGGGCCCCTGATGGCCCCCTTCCCATCCATCTGGCTCATGGTCACCCACCTTTCCCGTGCAGGAGCAGGAGAGTGCAAAGACGGACCCCCTGCACGGCCTGCGGGTACACTCCTGGGTCCTGGTGTTGTCGGGGAAACGCGAGGTGCCCGAGAGCTTTTTCATTGACCCGTTCACTGGACGCAGCTACAGCACCCAGGACGACCACTTCCTGGGAATAGAGAGCCTCTGGAACCACAAGAACTACTGGGTCAACATGCAGGACTGCTGGAACTGCTGCAAGGTGCTGGGTGGGGCCTGGGCGGGTATGGCAGGCACAGTGGGGGAAGGCAGGTGTGACCTGTGGGGAGATCTGGCCACCAGGCCAGGAGGGCTTTGGACTTTCCCTGTAGCTGAGTGCCCAGGGCCCACTCCTTTGCCCATATATAATTGTTTCAATATGATTATTGTCGCTCTTTTGGTTTGTATATTCTTATAAAATGTGGATTGTTAGTTCATTTGATTTTTTTTAAATGTTGTATTGAAGTGCAATACACATGCAGGAAAGTGCACTCATCCTACACGTCCAGCTCAATGAATTTCCATACATACATATGTATAAGAAACTCAGTGCCATTTATAGAAGTTGAAAATACGTGCACACAGTTGGAGGGAGGTTGTAACTGGATACCAGGGGACTTTCTGGGGTTCTGGACAATGTTCTATTTCTTGATCCGGGGGCAGGGAACCTGGGTGCACCCAATTTATGGAAATTCATTGAGCTGTATGCAAATCAAAAGAGAGACAGGCTCCAGGCACCAAGTCCTGTGCTCTTTTGTTATTTCCAAGGTCCTCCATTTACAGCCAGGCCAGTTTCCCAAAGGTAGATCCTGGGCCCCTCGCCCCCTATACCGAAGTGACCCCCTCCAAGGGACTGCTGTCACCCCCCTGTCACTTTTTTTTTTTGGCTGCACCGTGGGGCTTGTGGGATCTTAGTTCCCCGACCGGGGATTGAACCTGGGCCCTCAGTAATGAAAGCTCATTACTTTCATGGAGCTCATTACTCCCTTTCAGGGAGGCGGGCAGATTTGATACACGCTCAGATGCATCTGCCTTCAGCAAAGGAGACCCAGCCAGCCCCCAGCCTCCCTGAGCCCCTGAGTCCAGGGTTGCTTGGTCCTCAACGACCTCACAGGGTTGTGGAAAATAACATTCGGTAGGTGCTTAGAATAATCCCATGCTGTTCAGTAAAGGTTAGCTAGTGTTACTGTCATTTTAGAGAAAGAACGTCTTCCTCACCACACAGATGGGGCAGAGCCCAGACCACCTCCCCCAGAGCCCAAGCTCATAGCCGCCACGGTGGTCAGAGCCCTCTGAGGGATAACGGCCCTTCACAGGCTGCTGCAGCCCTCCTTTGGCCCTCTTCCGGGTGGAAGTTCCTTCAGCCTCCCCCCAGCACACTCTGTACCAGTGCCAGGTGGAGGAAATTTATTATCAGGGATAATAGAAGTTATGAGATGAAGATGGAAGGGTGGCCTGGTGGGAAAGTGAGGCCAGAGGGGCAGTACTGCATCACCAAGTGAGGGCACGAAGAAAGAGACCGTGACACTGGCTGTCACTTTTACTGCCCCATGAGCACAGGAGCGGTTGCTTTGTTCCTTCAAAGAACCTTGACTTTTTTTCTTCCTAATTTATTTTTTGGCCACACCACGTGAGCATGTGGGATCTTAGTTCCCTGACCAGGGATTGAACCCGCGCCCCCGTCTTTGGAAGCGCAGAGTCTTTATCACTGGACCGCCAGGGAAGTCCCCTTCAAAGAACCCTGAAATGGCCTTGGAGTGAGGCACCCCTCAGAGACTGGGATGTCGTAGTTGTCCATTCGTTTATGCTTTTTCTATAGAGGTAGAAGTTTAAGATAAAGCAGCAAAACATCTAACTACTGCTTACTACTTACAAAAGTGACAGAATGGGGAATTCCCTGGCTGCAGTGGTTGGGGCTCTGAGCTTTCATTACTGAGGGCCCGGGTTCAATCCCTGGTCGGGGAACTAAGATCCCACAAGCCCCACGGTGCAGCCAAAAAAGAAAAGTGACAGAATGGAGGACATGATTTTAAGAAATTCAAACATCTGTGTAATTTGATTCCTCTCCACGAAGCCTGGGCTGTCGGCTGTTAAATCTACAAGCAGTTCTTTCCCTCACTCCCTCTCCCCCATCGTGTACCCCTCCCCTCTCCTCCCACCTCCCAGCTGAGCCCTCCAGGCCTCGGACAGGACAGTGAGGACAGGGTTAGGACTGGCATCAGGGGAGCTTCATGTTGAAACCGTTGAGGGCAGCTTCCATCTTGGAGTTGGGAGCGGGGCCTACCACCCCAGGGAGGTAGACGGGGAGATAGTGCACCCCACCTGCTGGGAGTTATTTGGCAGGTGAGCCCAGGCTCAGGTGGGCTGGATTGGAAAGAGGTGAAGGACCCACACCAGGGAGGAGAAATTTGCACTTCCCTCCTCTGCGCGCCTGTCTAGTTCCCTTCCCGCTGGCACGGGGCAAGAACCACGAGGAGGCCGTTTCCCCTGCCTGTACGATCTCTCTGGCTTGTGTTTGCTCTAAACACTGCCCGGATGCTACTCTCCCCCGACAAGGTAGACTGACCTCCACATCCAGGCCATCCCAGGCCAGGGAGTTTCCAAGTCTCTCACAGAGACCAACACAGGAAGGGAGTCCCAGCCCCGCTGGGGCCTCGGTCTCCCTGTGGGGATGAGGAGGGCAGGTGTGGACCCTCAGAGGCGGCCTGGAGCCACGTTCTGTCCCCCTGAGACCCAGCCTGGTGCCTTCTCCCCCTGGGCGTGGCTGTTCCCTGCCCCCCACGGAGCAGGAGGGGGCGTGGCGACTGTGGGGGGCTCTCAGCGATCCCCTCCTCCACCAGGACCTGGTCTTTGACCTGGGAGACCCTGTGAGGTGGGAGTACCTGCTCTTGGGGACCGACAAGCCTCTCCTGTCCCTGACTGAGGAGGAGGACGACGGGACGAACGATGACGATGATGTGGAAAATCTGGTGAGCCTCTGAGGGGTGGGGGCCGGGGAGTGGAGGGGGCTTGACACCCTGTCTTGCTTCGGGCCAGCCTGACACATGTCCCCGCCACGTGTATGGGTATGGCGTCGGGGGCAGTCCACATAGACCAATTATAGATTCCTCAAAGCAGAAGGGCCTGGGCCATGCCCTCATTTTACAGATGGGCAGACTGAGGGCCAGACAGGTCCAGTGACCTGCCCAGGACCCCCCAGTGGTGCAGGGGAGGGCTGGGACTTGCATTCAGGGGTTGCCCTGCGCCTAGAGAACATGCCTCTTGGAGGAGGGCGATAAGACCCTCTCCACAAGCCAGCGGAGCCCCAGGGCCTGCCATTTCTCACATCCAGGCCTTTCCTACGTGGCCACCATGATCCTCCACACACACTTCTAGGCCTTTCTTGTCCATCCTATCAGCCCTTCTGAAGGTCATTGGCCTGGTCATCTCTGATCTCCTAGTCAGGGGCCGTCAGGCAGGTCTGCATGAGGCCCTGTGCGTGGAAGTCAGGGGTCCAGAGGCCTTCACTATTGGCTCTGACATCTTGGGCAAACTTCCTAAATGTTGGAAGCTTCAGTTTCAGCGTCTGCATGTGAAATGGGGGAGTGGGGTTGGTTACATTCATGGTAGTAATAAGTGATGTATTCATTTGCTAGAATTGCCATAACAAAGTACCACAGACTGGGTGGCTTAAGCAATAGGAATTTATTTTCTCACAGCCCTGGAGACTGGAAGTCAAGGTGTCGGCAGGGTTGGTTTCTCCTTGGCTTGTAGATGGTGCCTACTCCCTGTGTCCTCAGCCTCTTCCCTCTGTGCATGTCTGTGTTTTAATCTCCTCTTCTTATAAGGACACCAATCGTATTGGATTAGGGCCCAACCTAATGACCTTAGTTTAACTTAATTACCTCTTTAAAGATCCTATGTCCAGGGATTTCCCTGGTGGCGCAGTGGTTAAGAATCCACCTGCCAATGCAGGGGACACGGGTTCGAGCCCTGGTCCAGGAAGATCCCACATGCCGCGGAGCAACTAAGCCCGTGTGCCACAACTGCTGAAGCCCGCGCACCTAGAGCCCGTGCTCCACAACAAGAGAGGCCACTGCAATGAGAAGCCTGTGCACCACAATGAAGAGTAGCCCCTGCTTGCCGCAACTAGAGAAAGCCCGTGTGCAGCAATGCTGCCAAAAATAAATGTTTATTTAAAAAAAAGAAAAAAAAAGATCCTATCTCCAAATATAGTCACATTCTGGGGTGCTGGGTGTTAGGACATGTGAATTTTGAGGGGACACAATTCAGCCCATAGGTAACACGCATATGCCCTTTTCTCAGTGCCAGTAGGTGCTTAACTTAAATTAACTTGTCTAAATCTTCACAACTACCCAGCGAGGTGGGTACTAGTATTATCATGTCCCACTTTACTGATAGGAAAACTTACACACAGAGGGGTGAAGTAACGTACCCAAAGTTACACAGGCAGTAAGTGACAGAACTGGGATTTGAACCTGGGATTTGACAGTCTGGCTCCCAAGTCTGGGTTCTCAAAGGTGGTTCTGTTCTACCTCCTGGGACTGCTTGAGGACAAAGTGAGACCACTGGTGTGATGTGCTTGGCATAGCTGTGTAGACCCCCCTGCACATGGTGTTGAGTGTTGCCAGCGTCCTCATCTCTGGAGACCAGAGAGCCTCCTCCCCTGTGCAGTAAATCCTGGGGCACTGGCGCCCCCTGCTGGCCTCAAAATGTGAACAGATTAGCTGAGCAGGTATCAGAGGTCTGAGCAATTTGGTGGGGAGAGAAGTTTTAAATTGAGAAAATCTTACCCAAGTTTCTGTGGTTACCTAACCTGAGGACCATTTGTCTAGACCAGGCCTTATTTGCCAGATGGGGAAACTAGGCTCAAAAAGAAAAAAAACCAATAAGGGCATCCAGGCAGTGTCCCAAACCCTTATGTACATTTATCAGTCACTCCTCCCAAGGGGTTCAGTTTACAGTTAGAAAACTGAGGCTTAGGGGTCCCGGGCAAGTCCCTTAACTGCTTTGAGCCTCAGTTTTACTGAAGGGCTGTCGCTTTCCTCGTGCCTCTGTTGACAGAGGGAAGGCGGGGCATGCAGGGCAGGGCGCTGCTGTCCTCGCCAAGCACCAGGTGGGCACGGGGAGGAGCTGACCGCTCCTCTCCCCCCGTCTCGGGTCAAGCCAGGTCAGAACTGCTCGAGACCTCTGGGCTTCCTGGGGGAGCGGACGAGCCACCCCGGTTTGGCCCTGGGGGATGAGGCAGAGGCTCTGACCGTAACTTTGGCTCCGTGGCCCAGCCCTGATCAGAACCGCCACCCCACTCCCACTTCTCCCAACAGGGCAAGGAGGATGAGGATAAGAGCTTCGACATGCCGTGCTCATGGGTGGAGCAGATTGAGATCTCCCCAGAAGGTATTGCACCCTCACTGGTGTCCGGGCTTCTGGGGATGTCTGTGGCAACAACTAGACAGGGGGATACAAGCAGAGGCTGCCTTGGTCCCTTATTTCCGCCCCCATGGCCTGCTTTCTGCTGCACCCTCTTCATTTCTTCCTTCTCAACATACGCACTCAGCTCTGCAGCCTGGGGCCTGACCCCAGTCTGGCATACAGGACAGGGCTCAGTTAACCCACCCAGGATGATGGAGTGTGGCCGGTGATGGAGGACCAAGGACCAGGACACAGCCGTTCCCATCCCTCACCCCACTCTGCCAGGAGGAGACTGTGCACAGTACCCAGAGGGCACAGGGGTCTCAGGACCAAAAAGGGGCAGGCAGGGAAAGCAGGGGGACAGGAACGCTTGTGCCCCATGCCAACCTCTGCTGGCTGCTGAGGTTCCCGTGTGGGAGTGCCTAGACCCACGGGGAGGGCCCAGGCCATCCCAACAGGGTAGGAAGGGCTAAAGAGGGTGTCATGGGAACCCAGGGGGTTGGAGGCTGGCGGGGGGCGGGGGGTGAGGAAGAAAGGGCTTCTGGGAGGAGAGGTCATGGGAGCTAAGTTTCAAGGGATCGGAAGAAGTCAGCCCAGTAAGGGCAGGAGGGGATGGTGTTTCCAGCCAAGGCCTGGCAGTGAGAGTGCGGTGTGGTCAGGCTCAAGCTGAGATCTCCTCCAGGGCAGGCGCCACCCCTGGTGGCTCTTTTCCTCTGCCTCCATGGAGCAGGTGTGGGGGCTGGAGGAGCCTAGCAGACAGCACAGTGCACAGAGGCTGATGAGCGGCTGGTGGGCTGGTGGGGCTGGCCCTCCCTTCCCCCGATCTGGGGAGGAAGGACCCCAGCCTACTCTGTGTCTGCAGCGTTCGAGACCCGCTGCCCAAACGGGAAGAAGGTGATACAGTACAAGAGGGCAAAGCTGGAGAAGTGGGCCCCGTACCTCAACAACAACGGCCTGGTGTGCCGCCTCACCACCTACGAGGACTTGGAGTGTAAGGGGGCAGCCCTGGCTGCGGGGAGCAGGAGAGCTGGGTCCCCCAACATGCCACGTGACCTCGGTCATGTCACTGCCCCTCTCTTGGTGTGAGTGTGGGCCCTGCTGGCCTCCGTGTGCTGGGGCGTTGGGATGGAGGCTGAGGGAGCTGGCCTGGCTGCTTCAAGCACGCATTGGGCCCTACAGGTACCAAGACTTTGGAGATAAAGGAGTGGTTCCAGAACCGGGAGGATATGCTGGAGCTGAAGCACATCAACAAGGTCACGGGCCTGAATATCGACTATTTCAAGCCGGGCCATCCCCAGGCTCTGCGTGGTATGTAGGCGCCATTGCTAGGCCAGCTGGGTGCCCAGGTTGGGGGCCTCACGTGCTCCTTAGAGCAGCCTCCATGCAGCTGGCATGTAGTGGGAGGAACCGGTATCCACGTATTGACAGGGTTCCTGGGCGGCAAGCAACAGAAAGGGCCCCTGCCTCCCTAAGCAAAGCAGACACGCGGGAGGTAAGGGGAAACACAGAAAATCCAAGGAAACGTTGACAGTGTTCTTCCAGGAAAGGCAAAGCAGGGCCGCAGCCTATGCTGTGGCTGGGATCGGGCACCCAGCGGGGGCCACATTTACAGGGGTTAGGATGCTGAGCAAGAAAACCAACAAGTGTCCCCACAAGACTGATGCAGAGGGCAGAAGTATGGAGGTGCAGACACGGCCATGAGCCCAGGAGGCTGGGAAGGGAGGGAAGAACATGTCCTGGGAATTAACAACCTGATCCAAGAATTCACAGAAGAAAAACATAGGGTCAATATACATCTAAAAACATGACCAACCTTGCTTGGTGGTTGAAATTTAAAAAAAAAAAGAAAGAAAGAAACTAAATCAATAAGGGATCATCTTAACAACCCTTATGTTGGCAAAGATGAAAACAAATGGTCCTACCAGGTGTGAGCAAGTGAGTCCCTGTCACTGCTGGTATGACAGCAAACTGGCGCAGCTTTTCTGGAGAGCAGTTGGGCAAAACAATCAATAATAGCTTTAAAATATGTAGGCTTTTTGACCAGCAGTTCTACTGCTCAGCAAATAGCAGGCAAGGACAAAAAATGCAAACTGCAGACGCTCATCATGGTGTTGATCATAGCAAAAAAGTTGGAAGCAGCCTAAATACCCAGTGCTAGGGCACTGGTTACATACTAACGCTTCTCCCTGGGCCCTGGGGTTGGGTTATCAAGCCAAGGGCCAGAGCTCCCAGTGCTCACCCAGCCCTCTCCCCGGACCCCCTCCCCCGGCAGTGCACTCATACACGTCCATGCAACCCGAGATGGACCGCGTCATGGAGTTTTATGAAACGGCCCGCGTGGACGGCCTGATCAAACGGGAGGAGACGCCCAGGACAATGACGGAGTACTACCAAGGGCGGCCCGACCTCCTCTCCTACCGCCATGTCAATTTCGGGCCCCGGATCAAGAAGTTGGCTCTGAACAGTGCAGAGTCAAACCCCCGGCCCGTGGTGGTGAGCACTCGCTGGGCCTGGGGACAGGGTGCCCGCCCCCTCTGGTGGGCCAAGGTTACCCCTGGAGGGGAACAGCCCTGACTCCCTCCGGGGAAACTTCTTTACTGAGCGACCTTTTCAGTTTTACCAAACACACAGTCTCAGGTCTGTCTGATGCCAGACGGTGCCCGCAGCCGCTGGGCCAGGGAGGTATTATTTCCTTACTGTTATAAAAAATACACATTCGTGACTAAACATTAAGAAAACATGTAAAAATGTAAAAAGTAAAAATATCTCAGAATGCCAACTCTCAGATATTACCACATATTAATAGGTTTGGTTTTGAGAATCCTAACTTAAGATTTGTGTGTGTGTGTGTGTGTGTGTGTGTGTGTGTCTGTAGGTGGAATTCCTGTTTCACCCTCGTAACATTAAAATGTGAGATTTTTTTCTCCATATCATTACAAATTATTTGCAACCTATGCTTAATGTCTGAATAGCAAAGAAGGTCTTTCTAGCAGTAAGGGATGTCTAGCTATAGAACAGGCTGCCTGGAGAGGTGGTGAGCTCCCCACCTTGTGGAGGGAGCTAGAGAAGAAATCCAGCACCATCCAGGGCTGCAGTGGCCAGACACTGAGAACCCCTGGGGCCTTGAGACCCTTTGTTTAGCTGGGAGGGGCTATTCCACATGACCCCCCAAATGACCCCAGACCCCAGCATCCCTGAGTGTCCTTTGTTCCTGTCGTCGGGTCAGGCACAGAAATCCCTTCCCACCTCCCATCCTACACATGTTTTGGCCTGCCAGAAAATCACAGAGCGATTCTTCCGCAACCCTGCGAAGCCTGCGGATGAAGACGTGGCAGAGCGCGTGTTTCTGATCCTGGATGAGCGCATCCAGCTGCGCTACCACTGCCGCGAGGACCGCATCACGGCCTCCAAGCGTGAGTTCCTGTGGCGCACGGAGGGGGACAGCAAGGGCAACAAGATCATCATGACGCCTGACATGTGTCTCAGCTTTGAGGTGCGCCTGGAGGCCCTGGCGGGCAGGGGCAGGTGGGGGTGGGGAGAGGAGAGAGCCCTGGGGCCCTCTGTCCTGTCCCAGCAACTTGGGAGAACTGGGATAGAAAGTCCTGGTTCCCAGCCTGGAAATTCATCTCTGCCCCTTGGGAAAATCAAGAGCTCCCATCTGGGATACTTCTCTTTGAGCGCCTCTGAAAATCTTCCTCTTTTCCACCAAGAAAGACAACCCAGCTGGCCTCGACTACTCATCGTCCCTACCCCCCAGTCCTGGGTGAGAGCAGATCCTGGGACGAAGGCTGAGTAGATCTCACCACCTCCAAGGGGCTGGTGTTCCTGGTTCAAATTCTCACTCTCCTGGCACATTCCTTAGCCCCTCTGAGTCTCCAGTTCCTCTTTTATTATTAGCTGTGCTTTTATAGATGAAGAAACAGGGCCAGAGAGGGGAATTCCCTGGCAGTCCCAGTGGTTAGGATGCTGCGCTTCCACTGCTGGGGGTACAGATTTGATCCCTGGTCGGGGAACTAAGATCCCTCATGCCACGGCACAGAAAAAAAAAAAGAAAAGAAAGAAACAGGCCCAGAGAGGTTAAGCAACTTCCTTGAGGTTGCACAGCTAGAAAATGGCAGGGGAAGATTTGAACCCAGGAGGTCTGGCTCCAGAATCTGCCTACAACCCCAGCCATTGCTGCTTCTCCATGTCACTGTGGTGGTTGTTCCAGGTGGAGCCCATGGAGCACACCAAGAAGCTTCTCTACCAGCCCGAGGCCATGATGAAGCTGAAGAACGAGGAGAAGTTGTCCAGGCATCAGGCCTGGGAGTCAGAGCTGGAGGTCGGGTCCCAAGGGAGAGTGGGCAGATGGGAGGTGGCAGGGGTGGGGGGTGTGTCTTCACCACGTCCGCCCCCACTTCCCAATTCAGGTGCTGGAGATCCTGAAGCTTCGGGAGGAAGAGGAGGCGGCGCATGCGCTGACCATCTCCATCTACGACACCAAGCGCAACGAGAAGAGCAAGGAGTATCGGGAGGCCATGGTGAGCCTTGCTCCCTGGCCCAGGCCCTGGCTTTCCCTGGACCCCTCCCCCAGCCACACCCCCTCACCTCCAGGGTGCTGAGGATGATCAGGGATTCTTCTGGAAAGCCCTGTATAGGAGATGAAGTTATCGACACCATGGTGGTCGTTCTTGCTGCTGAGCTGACCATTTCCATGGGTCACCCCAAAGAGCACTCAGGATGCAAGCCAGGTCTCCCCCACTTCCAGGGGCTGTGGCCAAGCCAAGACCTCTACTACACGAGGAAAGAATGAAATTTGTGTGCCCACCTCCACCTGGGGCTCCCCTGGAGGTCGTGACCTGGGCCAGTAGCCCTCGCGAGCTGACTCTGGCCACAGGCCTGATTTATCCGACCCCTGCGCATAGGGCGTTCACATTACCACCTCAGGTTGTAAGACCCAGCTTGGTTTTCGAGGCCAGCTTCTAAATCCCCTTCACTAACCAATTGGTTGAGGTTGGTGAGACAGGACAGGGCATCAGATGTCTGGTTCTGACTCCCAGGGCTGGGCATCGGGCCCCCAGATCTCCAACTTCACTGGCCCCTGGCTGCCGACACAGGACATAGATAAGGCCCCAGGGTGGAAGAGAAAAAGGGACTCACCAGCAGTTTTTGATTTAACATCATTAACAACCACTCTTTATTACCATTTACTGAGCAAGCATCTGCTGAGTGTTGGGTATGTTCTGGGGCTCAAGTAGAGACACGTGAATTCACATAAGACACGAGAGTTGGCTGTTACCAATAATCGCGGCTACAAGAGACAGCACAGGCCCCTCTGAGGCCTCAAGCACTTCTGGGTTTGAGGCCTGGTTTTGTGCGGTCACACATTGATGAAGAGGAACCCCCCCACCCCGGCCCCTCTCCACAGGAGCGCGTGATGCACGAGGAGCACCTGTGGCAGGTGGAGGCCCAGCTGGACTACCTGGCCCCGTTTCTGGCACAGCTCCCACCGGGAGAGAAGCTGACGCGCTGGCAGGCCGTGCGCCTCAAGGATGAGTGCCTCAGTGACTTCAAGCAGCGGCTCATCGACAAGGCCAACCTCATCCAGGCCCGGTTTGAAAAGGTGCAGCCAGGGCCCTGGCAGGGGAGGGGACCTCAGCATCCTCAACCAGAAAATGGGCCCAGGGCTGTTTGCTCACCATCTCAGACTTGTGAGGGACTAATCGGGGAACGGGGAGGATGTCAGTGCTTGGGGTGTCCCAATGACCGAGTTGTCCTTCCTCACACTTGTTCATTGGGTGGAAGGGTGGACGGAGAGGGAGTGGTGGGTGGATGGATGGAGCTTTATAACAGCTCCTAGTCCTTGACCCATTTCTGTTTGTCAGGTACACACCACGTAGTTCCCATGCATTGTCTTACTTAATCTTCACAAAGAGCTCTGTGGTGGTGGGGTGGGTTTTGCAGACAGCAAATTGGAAGCTCTGAAAACGTACCTTGACCAGAGTCACATGACTCTCAGTCTTGACCCCTGCTCTAACCTCGTGGACATGATATCCCTCTAAACAAGACCCCAGTGGCTCCAGGCCTGTGCTCCTCTGGCTCCTGTCAGTAGGGGGAGCGGAGCCGACCCTTGTAGGGATTTCAGCCTGCAGCCTGGCTAAGAGTCAGTTGTCATCAGCCCTCCTGCTCTCTCTTCCCTGTGCCCACAGGAGACCCAGGAGCTGCAGAAGCAGCAGCAGTGGTATCAGGAGAACCAGGTGACCTTGACGCCCGAGGATGAAGACTTGTACCTGAGTTACTGCTCTCAGGCCATGTTCCGCATCCGCATCCTGGAGCAGCGGCTCAATCGGTGAGGAGACGGAGGAGCTGAGAGGACCCACTAGGAGCCTGGAGCACTAGCTTTGTAACCCCTCACCACCTCTCGTTCCTCCCCTGATTTCAGACACAAGGAGCTGGCCCCACTGAAGTACCTGGCTCTGGAGGAAAAGCTCTACAAGGACCCACGCCTGGTGGAGTTACTGAAAGTCTTCGTTTGATGCTTCTCAGTCCCCACACCTGTGGTCCTTTGCCCCTCCTGAGGCCTCAGTGAAGCTGCCAGAGAAAGAAACCTCCCCCAAAGCCTGGCCCACGTGCTCCCTATGCCCAGCTAATGACCATCCGTCTGGGCACCTGGCCTCGCTGCCACACCACCTCCCTGCAGCCATCTGTTCCTGCTTCTCCTGATTTTCCTGTAAATAAACACTTGTAATTTGCCATTTGTACCTCACGGTTCACAGGCCCCAGCACCAGCCTTTTTCTCCTTCCCTTCTTTATGGCCTGGGACCACCTTTACAAGTCTTATTTAATACAGCAATGCCATCCCCATTTCACAGATGGCTAATTAGTGGCTGATAAGAAGAGGCGCTGGGATCCAGTCCCTTGCAGTCTAGCGTCAAGACCCCAAGTTCTGGGGCACACACCTTGGGCTTGCCATTCCCACTCTGTGAGCTGGGCCACCCTAGTGGTGGTGGGGTGGTGGGTATGCAATGACCCTCATTTTGCAGACAAGAAGCTGGAAGCTCTGAAAATACACCTTGTCCAGAGTACGTGGCTGTCTAAGTCTTAACCCCAGCTCTGACCTCATGGGCATGATATCCCTCTAAACATGGTCCCAGTGGCTCCCTCCCAAGACATTTTTGTGACCCCTGCCTCTGTTCCTCTGACTTCCGTGGGTAGCGGCCCCAGTTCACGGCGGATCACGACCCTTCCCTCAGCCCACTCCACCCACAAGTCCCAAACGAAGTCGGCCTTTCTCGGGTTCCAGGTTGGTGGTCCGCCTAAGGGTTCAGCCGACTCATCCATTCATTGAGGCCGAGGCCGTAGGGGCTTCCCTCCAGGGCTCCACGACTGACTCGGACCCGGAGTCAGACTCCGTTTCCCTCTACGCCTCCTGTGGGGGACTCAAGCCGGCGTCCGAGCCAGGGAGGGGCGGCAAAGTCTTCAGAGCACGGAAACACCGCCCCTGAGCAAAGGTAAGAAATAGGAATTACCGCAAAGTGCTGACTAAGGCCTCGTCCCCCCTTTGCTCCAATCCAAGATGGAAGGTCCGAGGCGTCACGCTGCTTCCGACGTCCCCTTCCCATTGGCTATCCTGGAATTGGTTTTTCCAATAATGCGGACGCTGATTGGTCAACCCGGGTCGGTTGCTAAAGGGATTGGCGCAACAGCCCTTGGAGGGCGTCTCAAATTTTGAAAATGCAAACTAGGTTCGTGGAAGAGATGGAAAGGGGAGGACAGGGAAACCTCGAGGCGGAGGCGGGATCAAGGACACGGCAGCTCGCATTGGTTCGTTAGAGGCCGAGGGGCGGCTCTTGAACGCTCCTTCCTCGTGATTAGTCCAATTCAGGAAAAGGGGGCGGGTACTTAGGAAAAGCGGCAGAAGCGCCTGCTTCTATTGGTCAAACCCGGAGGCGGGTGGGGCGCTCGCGGCGGCTGATTGGTGCGGGAGGTGAGGAAGGCGAGGCTCTGAGCCGGAGGTTTTGTTGTGAGGGTCGGTTGTCAAGCAGCGGCCAATCAGGCCAGGGGATGGAGGCAAGTGGGGGTCGCGCCTGGAGCGGAGCCTCGGCCTCCCGAGCCGCAGCTGCAGGTGGGGTGGACGCGGGGCCGAGGGGGCGAGGAGGCGAGGGGAGGATGAGCCCCGGGCTGGGCCGAGCCAGGCGGGGCCAGGACAGGCTGCGGCGGAGAGGGCTCTGGGTGGAGGGAGGCTGCAGCCTGTGCCCCGTAAGTTGAGAGGAATGGGAGGATTAGGCGAGGCCGAGGGACCAGCCCCAGCTTCGGGAGGGGTGGGACCGGCGCGGAGGCCGGAGGGGAAAAACCAGGGAGGCCGGAAGCAGAGCCGGGGGTCTAGCAGGAGGAGGGGTGATGAATAGGGACACAAGAATCAAGAGAGTGAATGAATGGGGATACTGTTAGCGCAGGGGAAGGGGAGAAAAGAGGGTCTGGCGAGGCAGGGGCCAAGTTAGGGAGCCCAGGAGACAGGATGTGCACGCATGGGGGACACAGGGGGCAGGGAGAAGGAGGAGTGAATGGAGGACTAGAGAGGCAGAACTGGGGAACCCAGGAGAAAGGGGAGGGCGAGGATAGGGTTCGTTGGAGGGAGGCTTGGAGGAAGGGGATAGGAGGCTCCATGAGGTCGCCTTTTAGAGTTGAAGAGTCATACCGACTCACGACCAGACTGGAGGGCTAGTTCCCAGCACTGTCCTTGGGAATTGCAGGGACCCGGTGTAGTTCCCTTGATACGAACTGGACCCCTAGGGCCCTCTTTGAGACTGTCCCCAGAGAAGACTTCAATGCCTATCTCTAGGGTGCCTCTGATGGGCCCCTAAACTTAGCCTCTGACTCCGCCCCCTTCCCATACGTCAGAGAAACAGTAACTCCCAGCAATCTATCCGAACTGCAGACATGTGGTCTTCCCCGCCCCACCGCAGCTGCTGCATTTCAGGCAGCCAGCTTCCTGGAACAGAGCCTTTTCCCATCATCCTGGCCTCTGGGAGGACCTTCTTTTTCCCTGTGTTCCAAGTCACCCTGCCTGAGGTACCCCCTCTCCAGATTCTCAAACCCAGTTTGCAGTGCATCTCTTGGCTCTGGTGGTTTTGGTGGGTGTTTGTCTTTATCAAGTGGCCTTGGTCATCCAGGGAGCTGCATCTGCAGGTCTGCAAACCCAGGAACCCCTGAGCTCCCCCTGGGTATTTGCTAACAAGCCATCACCTCTGTTTGTGTTCCAGCCCAGTGTTGAGCTGGGATGGCTCAAGCCTGACATTCCATGACCCAGGATCCCAACAGTCACGCACGGGCTGCTGCTGTGGATGATTTAAAACCACGAGGTGGTCCGGGGCTGGGAGACGAAGCATTCTCTCTGCCTGGATGTGTGGAAACTCCCTGCCAACTTGATTGGCGGATCTGGGGGGGGATCCACCCCCACCCCACAAGGAAAGCACAGTCTATTGTGGGTGGAACTTCAGGTGCCAGCCAGCTGAAGGATGGCCACCCCTGTGGTCACCAAGACGGCCTGGAAGCTACGTAAGTGGTTTTCTTTCTCACCCCATTTACCCTGATAGCTGTTTGTTGCTGGGTGGCCTGAACCCCCAACTGTGTCTCCAGTTCTTGGCACAGGGGGAGACTCCAGGCTTTGGAGTAAAGTAGACCAAGATGCAAATCATGCCTTTGGCATTTTGTAGCTGGATGACATTGGCCGGGTGACTTAACCTGTCTGAGGCTTAGTTTCCTGTCTGTGCAAGGAGATAATCACGCCTCCATTCTAGAGTTGCTGTGAGATTCAAGTGAGAAAATGAACATAATGAAGCACTTAGCAGGATTTCCAGTTAGGCTGGCAGGCGGAATGGGGCAAGAAATCCTGAAAGATGTTCTTGGCGTTTTCAAACGTCTCACAAGTCAAGCTCCCCCGTCAGATGAGGGCATCTTGGGCTGGGGGCTGGGGTGAGAGGATAGGCAGAGGGATGCTGATAGCCTCTGGAATGTACCTGAGCCCGGGCACCACCCACCCCCACCGTTACTCTATACTGACAGCTCTAAACTCTTTGGTCTTAGGACACCTTTATACTCTTAAAAATTATTGAGGACCCCAAAGAGTTTTTGTTTATGGGAGTCACATCTATCAATATTTACCGTGTTAGAAATTAATACTGAGACATTTTAAAACACAAGAATGCAGAAACACGCCGTTAGTGATGATGTCCTCACATGTCATATATCTCCTGGAAAACTCCACCATATTCTTGTGAGCAAATGAGAGTATAGAAGTCAGATTCCATCTTAGTGTTATGATAAAAGCAGTTTTGTTCTCTTGGATCCCCAAAAGGATCGTGAGGATCCCAGTGTTCTCCAGATCATATTTTGAGACCTGTTGCTCTACACGTTGGCGCTTCTGTGGGCCGTACCCCGCCTGTAATAACCGGGTGGCGTAGATCTGGTGTGTCCAACGTGGCCACCTTCTGCTATGCGCTGTCCCTGGGCTGTTTTCAGAAGCTGGGGCAAGCCTCCTTCACTTTTTTAACTGTGAGAATCTGGGCAAAACTCTTTGCTGGGCCTCAGCGTCCTCATTTGTAAATGAGAGGTTTGGGCCATTTTCAAATTGTTCCTCAGCCCTAGGGTTCTGGGAGAATCCTGTTATGGGCTCCCAAGGAGGGTATACTTTGGACAGAGTGGCTTTGTATTTATTGGGGTTATGAATGTATACCTTCAACAGCTGTTTTTCCTGAGAAACCAGGAAAGAACCAGGCACTGGGGAGACAGTGGGAGACAGAATAGACAAGGTCCCTATGCAGCGGGGCTCAGAGCCTGGGGAGAGCAACAGGCAGGAATCAGATAATCACACTGACCCATCTCTCCTTGGAACACAATTCCAAGCTGGAACAGTTAACAGTTGTGCTTTGAATCAGTTAACTAGGTGATGAGGGGTGGGGGTAGGGGAGTGCTGTAGGCTGCCTAAACAGCATGTGCAAAGGCCCTGAGGCAGGAAGCTTGGTGCATTGGAAGGCCTCAGAAGAGGCCATGGGCTGCAGCACAGCAGTGGGGAGAATGTGGTGTCACATAGGCTGGTGAGGACATGTGTCTACAGGAACCCAGCCCTTGTGAGGTTTCGGCTTTATCTGAAGGGCAAGGCCAAGCCCTCAAAGCATTCAAGTGGGAGGTGATGTGATCAGGCATATTGGGCATCTGCTGACAATTTCATGTGCACAGCAGTTTCCATGGGTATAAACTGTCTGAGAGCCCAAGCCCAAATGACCTCTGGCTCCTTGTGGCTCTAGAGTCTGGGGAGGATCAGAACGTGCTTGGCCAGCGTGAGGTCGTTGAAACCTAGTTCTTTGCATCTTCTGTTTGGGGTGCAGGTGCGCAGTGTCTCTGGCCAGAATGCAGTGTTCCCCCAGCTCTGGCTGGGATGTGAGGTCCAGGTTGTGCCACCTGAGCTTGGGAAACTAGCATGGGCCTGTGCCACAGGGTAGAGCAGCAGCCATCAACCTGGCCTGCTGTGAGGATTTTTGTTTGTTTTTATTTGTTTGTACATTTAAATTCAGTACCCAGGCCTGGGCCATTGCTGGATGCTGTCCTTCAGGCCAGAGTGGGAGCTCTTGGGCCAGTGCCCTATGCCGAGGCCTCTGCCTGGTGCCTGAGGTGTGCCCCCCTTTCCCCACCCCACCCCGTGGTCCCTCCAGGGGCTCCAATCAGTCCCCTGCTCAGGCTGCTTGCAGGGGAGTGGTCTGAGCCCTTCTAGATGGGCCCAACCTTCAAATTCTTCTCACCCTAAAGTCTGTGGTTCTGCAGGCTGGATGCCCTGTATCAGGGACCATGTGATCAGGCTGGAGTGTGAAGACGAGAAACTTATCACTATCCCTCCCCACTGTCTCTTAGCGCCCGGCCTAGAGCAGGTACCCAGGAAACATTTATATCATGCATTAATGGCTGTCTCTGGGGGCAGTGGTCCTGAGGTGCAGAGAGGGGTGGCAGTGCGTCCAGGAGGCCCAGTGCAGTGGGGGCCAGCCAGGACTTTCCCTGGGAAGGGTGAGAGCCGGGGTGGGCAGTCAGGCCTCTAGGTGGGTCACACACAGAGGGCAGCGCATGCGGGGAGTGTCTTCAGGGAAGGGGAGAGGACCCCAGGCTGGGGATCAGAGTGCTCAGGGCGAAGGTGGTTTGCCCTCTAGCTGGGTTGGGCCGTCAGTTTGGCCCAGCAGAAGCTCTTGAACATGTAAGTGTCCGTGACCAGAGCCCCAGAGCATCCAGGCATCTGTCCCTACAGTGTGCAGAGGACAGAAGGCTCCTTGGCTGAGGTGCGGACCAGAGAGAGGCCCAGCTTCCTCGAATCCAGTGGTGGGGTCCCCAGGGCCCTGGCTCAGGTCTGGGCCTGCTGGGAGCTCTCGCCCTGCTGGGGCTGGCCTAGCCGGGCCTTGAGGTGGGGTGTTGTCTGTGAGGTCGAGCCTGGAGCCTGGCCCCCTGGGCAGCTCTGACAGCCCCTGTGAGCCACGCCACCTGGCAAGCATCCCTCCTGGGCCCAGCTTCCCAGCCTTCCTGCCGTCTGAAGCGGGCACCACAGAGACCCCCAGGCAGGGTGGAGGCCAGAGCAGGTGCTCAGGAGGGGCCTCTGCAGGGCAGCCGCAGCGGCCTCTCCCTCAGAGGCACCCACGCCGGCCTCGCAGCTGCCTCAGGGCGTCAGCGCGTTGGGGTTTTTCCTCCTCTGTGTGGGGAGACCTGTTTCTTCCCTCTGCGTTCTCAGGAGGAGCTACTCAGGCCCTGGCTCGGAGGCCTGGGCTGCCTCTTGGTTCCTTGCCCATGTTTTGTTCCCTGGGGGCCCTGGCAATGTCCCTTGAGACATGTGTCCGCTGCCTTCCCCACCCCAGTCCAAGCCAGGGGCCCTCGTGGCCGCCCACAGTGACCTTGCCTCCCGCTCTGTCCAGTCGGTCCTCATACCTAGACCCCTCAGGCGGCTGCGTCCTGCTCCCTCCTCACCCAGCCCACCCTCCTGTGCCCTCCTGGGCCCCAGTGCCCGCTCTCCATGGCGTCTGGTCCTCGGCCTGCCGAGCAGCCGCGAGCACCCAGCCCCTCGCAGCGGCCCACAGGCATGTCCTCACTGAACCCTCAGTAGCCCAGTGAGCCAAGCACTGTTATTATCCCCATTTACCCGACGAGGAACCCAGCACTCAGAGAGGGTGAGCGACTTGTCTAAGGCCACACAACCTGCAATAGCAGAGCTCAGACCAGAACCCAGCTCATGATTCTGAAGCTGCGGGCTGAAGCCCTGGCTGAGCTCACCTGGGGACGGCTCGTCTGCGGTTGACATGCACTGTTCTGAAAGTGTGTTCCCCAAAGCAGGAACGCCAGGCGGTGGCTGAGAGGTGCTTAGGTGCATGGGTCAATATTTTTTATTTTAATAATTGTTTTCATTTTTCTTTTTGTATCGTAGAAAAAATAGAATGAACATATCAAGCTTATAATTTCATGCACATTATTATTTAAACGACACAGCTAAATAAAAATAGCAAGTCAGTTTTAAAAATTGAGCATAGTAAGTCAATAACCGTACCCGTGGGTATACAGAAGAAGGAAAAAAATCATGAGGCCTAAGGGAAGGATGGGAATGACTGAAGTTGAGAAATAGTCATTTCTGTCTCAGGCCCAAACTGTGCCTCGTCCCACGGCTCATGGTGGGTGTCTGGGCACCAAAGGGGAGCCGCAGGGGGCAGAGCCCTCCCGCTGGGCTTCGGGTGCCAGGGCTGGTGGCCGAGCAGGGCAAGGCCTAGCCCTCCTCCATGTGGCCTGTCAGGCCCCTGACTGCCTTGTCCCTCTGCTCTTTCCTGTATAGAGGAGATCGTGGCCCATGCCAGCAACGTGTCCTCGCTGGTGCTGGGCAAAGCCTCGGGCCGGCTGCTGGCCACAGGCGGGGATGACTGCCGTGTCAACCTGTGGTCCATCAACAAGCCCAACTGCATCATGGTGAGGCTCGGCTGGCAGGTGGGGCTGGGGAGGGGTGGGTGGGCAGGCCAGGGTTGGGGGCTGGGAGCGGGCAGCTTTGCAGGAACCCAGCACATCAGTGCCTTTCCCAGCCGTCCGCTCAGGAAGGCCCAGGACAACCCTGATGGCTGGGACAGTGACCCGTCCTCAGGAATGCGGGGAGGGGGGGTCACCTGGCCATGGGACAGAACTCTGGGGAGCCTGCGTGAGAATGCTAAAATAATCCCACAGACCCGAATTTGAGCCTCGCCTGCCCACTGGCCTATCCGCTTGCCTGTCAATTACACGTGCGGCTGTTTTGATTCATTCCCCACCTCATTCCACAAAAAGGATCTGAGCGCCCCTGGTTGGAGCTGATTAGAGGACTGGTTCTTTAACAGTGTTACCAAACTTAGGTCTGGCTGCTTGCAGCTTGGAAGCCAATACTCGAGAGGCAAGTGTTGGTTGAAAGGTAAGGTTGCTTTGTTCAGGAGGCCGGCAACTGGGGGGAAGGCAGACACGTATCCAATGGCCAACTCCCCCCCGTTGATCAGAGGGCAAGAACTTTTAAAGGAGAGTTTCAGGGGTATGTAGGTGCTGGGAGGGTGCCATTGCAGAGCAGCACAGCCAGCTCTGACAGTCATCTTGAAATTGGTCATGCAGTGGTCTGATCAGCATCTTTAGTACCGGGGTCTGTTTGTTCCCATTTCTTTGAGGCCAGTTCTTGGAAGCAGCAGTTCTTGGTCATGGCTATAGTCTGGTCGTCATGTAGTCAACTTCTTCCACCTGGTGGGAATTTCAGTATCACAGCTCAAAAGATATGGTTCAGATTATTATCGATAGCCCTTGAAGAGGAACTGAAGGTCCTTGACTTTGTTTAATGACTAAGCTATTATTATTTGGTCTTGTTTGACTGCTTTCCTTTGATGCTTCTGCATTTTCCTCATTTCTCTGATTAAATTTATTCTTTGACAGAAGTTTCTCTACAGACAAAAGGCAGACAGAGGACATGCGGGGAGGTGTGTCTGTCCTAGGAAGGCCCCATAGGGTCCTTCTCCATTTCAGTGGCACTCTCTCCCTGTACACAACTATATTCAATGCCAAAAACTGTTTTCCAAAACAGGAAGGTGTAAAGGAGGGAAAAAAATAACGAAAATGAATCACATATAGTTTGATTATCCAAAGACCATTACATTTGGTATTTTGGTCTGTGCCCTTCTAGGTACGCATGCATGTGTGTGCAGACTTGTGCCTGTATGTACACACGCACACATGCAAACATGCCTACGTGTACACACACAGAAACGTATAACAGTATGTTTCCAGAACACTATCTTACTCTTCTGTAGCCTGGTTTTTTTAAAAAATAACAACATCGTCAGCATTTTCCTGTGTCCACAAATATCCTTTTACGACATGATTTCTAAAAGCCTCGCAGTATTTCATCGCAGGGATGAGCTTGGCCACGCCTGGTTCGCAGCGTGGAAGTCATTGCCGGGTTTTTGGCTCTGCTCAGCCACAGTGGGGAGCATCCTCCTCTCCCTAAATCTTTGAGCAGATCTGCGACCTGCACATTGAATCTGTGGGTGTGGCATGTTTTTTTATAAATTTATTTTATTTATTTATGTTTGGCTGTATTGGGTCTTCGTGGCTGCTCGCGGGCTTTCTCTAGTTGCGTCGAGCGGGGGCTACTCCTCGCTGCGGTCCACAAGCCTCTCACCACGGTGGCCTCTCTCGCTGCGGAGCGCAGGCTCTAGGCACACGGGTTCAGTAGTTGTGGCACGTGGGCCCCAGAGCGCAGGCTCAGCAGTCGTGGCACACGGGCTTAGTTGCTCCGCGGCATGTGGGATCCTCCTGGACCAGGGCTCGAACCCGTGTCCCCTGCATTGGCAGGCGGACTCTCAACCACTGCGCCACCAGGGAAGCCCCCTGTGGCATGTTTTAAAAAGCTTTCAAAACATATTGCCAAACTGTCCTCTGGAAATCAATTTACATTCTCACCGGCAGCACAGAAGCCTGCCCTCTCCCGCCACAATGTTGCAGCACAGGGCAGTATCAGTCTTTTGACTCTTGGCCAAGTGAAGATAAAGATAAAAAGCGGCGGGAGGTGATATTTATTTATTTATTTATTTATTTGGTTGCACGGGGTCTTAGCTGCAGCAGTCGGGCTTCATAGTTGCAGCTTGCCGGCTCCTTCTTTGCGGCACGCGGGCTCCTTAGTTGCAGCTCCTTAGTGGTGGCACGCAGGCTCCTTAGTTGTGACATGCATGTGGGATCTAGTTCCCCGACCAGGGATCGAACCCCGGCCCCCTGCATTGGGAGTGCAGGAGTGCAGAGTCTTATCCACGGCGCCACCAGGGAAATCCCGGGAGGTGATATTTATTAGTAGAAACTTAATCGGCTTAGTGTTCTTGTGAGGTCCAGCGGACAGCTGAGATCTGACCCGAACCACGGCCAAGGTTAAGGACAGAACTGAAAGTGTTTTGCTTCACTTTGCTTTGGGGGTTCAAATGTGTTTCCCCTCTCTGAAATGCCAAAGTAACATACACCAATTGAAAAAGAATCAACAGAGGCTGACAAAAAATGGACATGAAGTGACCTCCATGCTCTCGCCCTCAGAACAGCACAGTGGACAGCGTGGGGTCTGGCCTCTAGACTAAGCCGCTTACACCAGGTGTAGCTCGCAGGCCGCCAGCAGGCCTCATCCCCTCACTCGCCACAGAGCAGGCCTCTCAGTGCCTCAGACTCACCAGGTTCTTTCTCACCTCAGGTGTATACACACGCTACCTACCACCTCTGCAGGCAGTCTTTGCATTTCTGTGTGTTTTTGACTGTGAGTGAACTTGTATAGCTCCCTGACCCACACATCCCTCCCTGGAGACAACCGCGGCTCCCGATGCCTCTGTGTCCTTCCGGGATTGTTTTATACATTTGCAAGCAAATGTGTATGCCTGGTCCCCTTCCCCTTCTTAGTTTGCACAAATGCTGTCGAGCGACATATACTGTCCTCCACCTTTTCTCACCTGAGAGCATCATGGAGATTAGTCTTTCTCATATTCAGAGGGTGCCTCGTTCATCCTTGTAGCTGAATGCTATTCCATTGCATGGGTGGCCACAGCTTATCTAATCAGTTTCCTGTGATGGGCATATATATTGTTTCCAGTCTCTTGTCAGATTCACGGCAAAGAATGACCTTGGGTCTGTGTTGTTTCACGTGTGTTGAGTGTGTGTGGGGTAAGCCCCAAGGTGGAGTGCCTGGTGTGCAGGGAATGTGCATTTCTAATTGTGGATAGATTTTTGCCTAATCGCCCTCCATGGAGTTTCTACCCATTTATACTCCTGCTGGTGATACTGGGGAGTCGGGCAAGCTGCTTGTAACTGTCTGGCCTTTGGGTAGTTCTGCTGAGGAGCAGTTTTCCCCTACTGCCCCCAGTTCCCATGGGAACATGGTCTTAGCAAACGCTGATGGCATCACCACTGGGCATTCGGTGGCCAGTGCTGTACGGGGAGTGACAGACACCACGGATTTCAGATTCCAGCCTCCTCTCCAGAAAGCTGGAAGTGCCAGCACCTCCCACCCCCATCCCTGGGCTCAGCTCTGCCCAGCTCTGGCCTGGTCTGAATTGGGGGGAGCCTCTGTGTCTCCCAGCAGAGTCACTCCCAGGTCCCCTGGGTTCCAGAGCCCCTGCCTGAGGCGTGGCTGGGTCCTCCAGAGGGGGCCGCCTCTGGGGATCCGCGTGTTCTAGAGGGGCGAGGTGTGTGCCGCTGACGAGCCAGGCCTCAGTTCTGCCGTGGTTTCCCCTCCTGAGGGCTGGGCCGGGCGGAGAGTGGAGATGGGAGCACAGCCCAGGTGGGCGATGCTTTGGACTTGGGACTAAAAGGTCAGCTACCCCCCTCCGAGGGGCCCAGGGCCACTTCTGCAGGTGATGTTCATGTCAAGAGCACGACTGGGGTCTGGCCCACCTTTAGCCCTGGGAGCCGAGAGGCCTGGGGGTGGCTCGGTCTAGCACAGCATCCCTGCTTGACATGCCTCCCAGGGATCCAGATTTTAGGGCCGTAGCTGGGGGTCTGTTCACGCAGAGTGCTGAAGCTGCCACCCTCTCTTCACAGAGCCTGACGGGTCACACGTCCCCAGTGGAGAGCGTACGTCTCAACACCCCTGAGGAGCTCATTGTGGCCGGTTCCCAGTCGGGCTCCATCCGCGTCTGGGACCTGGAAGCTGCCAAAAGTAGGTGTCCGCACTTGCCTTCCCCACACGCACACCTGCAGTTGTGCTTGTCTTCGGCTTTGCTGTCCAGCTGCTTCCTCCAGGAAGCCTGTCCTGACTAGGTTTGGTGCTTTTCTCCTGGGGCACTGACCGGACAGTGTGGCGACCCCCCACCCCTGTTGACCTGGCAGCAGTGATGTGCATTGCTGTCTGAGTGCTGCCACTGAGGGGGCGTTCTGTAAATGTCTGAATGATGGACAAATGTGTGCATGTGTGGGTGGGTGTCTGTGGATTCAGAACCTGGAGTGACATCAAGTGCCACCAGAGACTACGCAGGACTCGTAAATGGGTGAGGGGGCTGTGTGCGGAGAACTGGGGTGTGTGCCCCGCTCCCGAGGGTCCCCACTCAGCTCCAGCTAACTTGCCTGCAGGAATGGGGCCTGGGCGGCCAGACTTTCTGTTTCCTTGTGCTTTGTTTGTTTTAATTTAGTTTTCATCTTTATAGAAGTTGTGCATAGTCTAAAAAGTCAAATGCTGGTAGTTCACAAATGGTCACAATGGAAAGAGGAAGCCTTGCCCCACTCCTGCCCACTCCAGGGGCCTGAGCCTTCTGTCCTTTCACCTGGTGAGTGCTAATCGCCTCCGCTTTTCCAAACAACGTGGATATACTGCAGTTTCTTTCCTTTTTAAAAACACTTCATACATTAGCTGTGCCTTCCTCCTACAGAAAAGGAGAATTGAGCTCTCTCGTTGCTACCCCGGCTCTGTCACTCACAACATTTCCCCCCCATCCTCCCTGAATCACCTTTTAAATACTCAGTGTTTATATTATCAGGACCTATAGATATTATTCAGAGCTGATTGTATGTATTTCTTTTCTTCTGATAATTTTGTTTCCTTGGAATTAATAGTTGTTCTTTTTTTCATCTGCATGTTTTCTGTGTCTTTGTTACTAATCCAGCCCCAACTTCTCTGCCAGAAGAGGAAGGCTCCTCCTTGAGTTTACCCCCAAACCCATCCCATCATTGAAGTATCTCTTCCCAGAGCCTCTGTCCCCAAGTCCTAGTGGCCTGGGAGCTCCCAGGCCTGCAGCCCAGCTGCCATCCTGGGGCCCTTGTCTCCTCCCCGGGGAACTCTCTCCGACTCTGCCACACCGGATCCCACGTTGTCACTTTTCTTGTTTCCCCCCCTCTTTTAGATGTGGCACACTCTTTCATAGCTTACTGTGAAAGGGTACGCGGCAAGCACAGTTTTAGAGGCTGAAAATGACTTTATTCTTTTTTTTAAAATAAATTTATTTATTTATTTTATTTTTGGCTGCGTTGGGTCTTCGTTGTGGCGTGTGGGCTTTCTCTAGTTGCAGCGAGTGAGGGCTACTCTTCGTTGCGGTGCACGGGCTTCTCTTTGCAGTGGCTTCTCTTGTTGCAGAGCATAGGCTCTAAGCACGTGGACTTCAGTGGCTGTAGTGCGTGGGCTTTAGTAGTTGTGGCATGTGGGCTCAGTAGTTGTGGCTCGCGGGCTCTAGAGCGCAGGCTCAGTAGTTGTGACGCATGGGCTTAGTTGCTCCGTGGCATGTGGGATCTTCCCGGACCAGGGCTCAAACCCATGTCCCCTGCATTGGCAGGCGGATTCTTAACCACTGTGCTACCAGGAAAGTCCCTGAAAATTACTTTATTCTAAAACCACCCCGCTTTTATTTTTAAGAGTTTGAGTATAGAATTCTAGGTTGGGAATACTTTTCCCTCTGAATTGTGAAGGTGCAGCTCCGTTGCCTTTTAGGTTCCAGGGTTGCTGTGGGGAAGTCAGTGCCATCTCATCCCAGATCCTTCTCATGGGACCTGAGTCTTTCCTCCTTCTGCCTCTCTCTCTTTACAGGTTTGTAGGATCTTCGTCCCAGTGTCCTCAGGTTTCACAGAATAGGCCTTGGTGAGCCTATTCTCATCCCTATGCTGGATCCTCACTGGGGTCTTTTGGTCTATAAACTTGTGCCCTCAGTTCTGGGCCAAGTGGGGAGTCCCGCCTTCCCTGGAAGGGGGGCTGCCTCTCAGCCTTGGTGGCTGTTGCCACATGGCAGTGTGGGCGCAGTGCTGCCAGCTGTACAGATTTTTCAAGTGAAGCTGGGAATCTGGACATTTATGTGGAATCCACCCATTTCTGAAGGTTGACAGCTAATTCAACATATTTTTCAAGGGCTTCCCTGGTGGCACAGTGGTTAAGAATCCGCCTGCCAGTGCAGGGGACAAAAGTTTGAGCCCTGGTCCAGGAAGATCCCACATGCCGCAGAGCCATAAGCCCGTGTGCCACAACTACTGAGCCTGCGCTCTAGAGCCCATGCTCCGCAACAAGAGAAGCCACTGCAATGAGAAGCCCGTGCACCGCAACAGAGCGGCCCACGCTTGCCGCAACTAGAGAAAGCCCGCACTCAGGAGCGAAGACCCAACGCAGCCAAAAATTACTTAATTACTTAATTAATTAATTTAAAATAAAACCAAAAACATATTTTTCAGAACACTCTGCAGGCTGACACTCAAAGGTCCAAGTAAAACCTGTTTGCTCCCTGCTTTTTGCCAACCTCTAGTCTGGACCTTCCAGCATGCCAGGTGGGAGGCCATCCCCTACCTGAAGGACAGGAGAGGAAAGGATGACATGGATTTTGCCGAGTCTGCCTCTCCCAGAAGAGATGCCCCCCTTGCCTGGCTGAGACTTGAAGGTCATGCCAGGCCTCTACTCTGGTGCTTGCTCTACCTCTGCTGCAGGATGGTGGCCATTGGCCATGCATCCCTGGTGGCTGGGTTCATTCTGCTCTTGTATAGGTGATCCTCAAGAAATGACCTCAACCCGAGCCTCTTGGGTGATGCTTGCCGACGCAGTGATGGGCTGTTTAAGAAAGACAGAACCCCGGGACTTCCCTGGTGGTCCAGTGGTTAAGAATCTGCCTTCCAATGCAGGGGACACGGGATCAGCCTCTGGTCGGGGAACTAAGATCCCACATGCCGCGGGGCAACTAAGCCTGTGCGCGCAACTTCTGAGCCCGCACACTCTGGAGCCCACGTGCCACAGCTAGAGAGCCTGCGTGCTGTGACTAAGACCTGTCGCAGCCATAAATAAATAAACAAACAAACAGACAGAGCCCCAGGCCCTCTTAGATAATGAAGAGGGGCTGCATGCTTCGTATCTCAGCACACGGTCCCACTGCCTGGCCACACACAGGACCCACAGTGCGGGGGCATCGCTGGACAAGGGGCCAGGGAGGAGCAAGCCTGAGCTGGCTGGGCTCCAGCTGAGAAAGCAGAAAGGCTCGGGCAGAAGGCGGTTCATTTTCTGGGAAGCCTCTGCCTGGACCCAGATCCCAGTGGAGGGCACCAGCCATTCACCATTCACTGAGGAGCAAGGGAGAAAGAGAAGCCAAGGGCCGTGATTTCTCAGCCATGCATAAGGGAATGTGAGGAATTTCTTGAGGTGGGCAAAGAATGGAAACTGAAGACCTCTGGAATTCCTGAGCCCTGGACTCCCAGAGCTGGCTGCTCTACAAGGAGCTTGTTACGCAGCCCAGACCCCACTCCCGGAGAGCCTGACTCAGTGGTGGGATGGGCCCAGACTCTGGCTTTCATAAGCTTCTAGGTGGTTCTGATGCAAAGCCAGGTTGGCACTGTCTCCTTATTTGACAGATAGACAAACTGAGGCTCAGGGAGGGCCCTGAACTTGATAAAGACTCTGTGGCTGGGGGTGGCGAAACCTGGGACTTGAATCCTGGTGTCAAGACTCCCATCCCAGTGTTGTCCGCCCTGCCATTTGCGGGGGGTTCAGCGATGGAAGAGAAACTTGCCCTTAGCATCCTCGGCAGGAAGAGCTAAGACCCCAGGCCCACCTCCACCCCCAACCCACCACAGTGTGAATGGAAATGATACAGAGGCAAACTGGCACCCCACATGCAGGAAGGGGTTCTTAAAGGGCTGCCTTACTGTCACATCAGTTGCCCATCACTGGAGGGTTCAGCTACTCGGCTGGAAGGGCTTAGAGAGTCCCATGTGAGGCAGACAGACCCCGGAGACCCCTCCACTCTGCAGCTCCTGGATCCTGCGACCAAGTCCAGCCTCAGGAGGCCTGCCGAGAGCCCTCCTGGGACAGAAGACCAAGGGCAGAAATCACGCCAGAAGAATGTGTTCCTGCCTGCTTTCCACAGAGCAGCCAGAGGGTGAGGGTGGGTCAGCCCAGGATCCCACAGGAAGGCATGCTTCATGAATGTGAACCTGCCACATCCTCTCAGGGTGGGCCAGGATTTTGGAAGCCTGGCTTGTGGGATGCAAAGCAGGTGGGCTGGCGGGGGTGGTGTGGACTGGGGCAGGAGCCAGACAAGTCTCCTCCCTCCAGGGCCTGGACTGGGCAGCATGTGCCCGAAGCCCCCTTGGCCAGCAAGGCAATGCTGAGCCCCCGAGACAGCTACAGAGAGTGAGGAGGGCAGCTGCTCAGGTTTTGGTGCGGTTGAATCTTGTCCTTAAAGCATTACATCTGGGGTCTGCTTGAACACCTCCTCCAACAGAGAGCTCACCACCTCACAAGGCAGCCTGTTTCACCTTGGCACAAACCTAAGGACGGCTGGACTGCCACACCCCTTGGCACCAGCACTCCTGGGGTGATCAGTTTCATTCAAACAGCGGAATTATAAATCTTATAAAAAGCAAGACACATGAGGCCAGAGAGAAGAGGCAAACTTGAGTGGTACCAGAGAACACTCTGAGACAGAAATGCAAGGTTTGCCTGCAGCCTCCCTCATCTGCCACCCACTAACATCCTGCTCAACGACCACCTCCTCCAAAAAGCCCCCCTGGATTTCTCTTTTCAACCTAGCGGCTTCTCCCCCAGCTTGGATCTCTCCTGCATCTCTCTCCTTGCACTGTCTTGGGTGTGGTGGGATGCCTGGCAGACCATAAGCTCCATGTCCACATCCACAGGGCCTGAACCAAGTACCATAGTTACCTGGCTCTGCTGACTCTGGGGCTTCACTCTCATGAGAGCATGCTGGGACAAGCCCAGAGGTGCAAGCTGTGGGGAGCTTGTAGGGAGTTTTCTGAGGGCTCGGGTAATGGCAGAAATGGCTGGCATCTCTTGAGAGGAAAATAGGAAAGTTAGTTGTTAGGGTGGTAGGACTCTGGTTGGTTTTCCTCCCTGTTTTGAAAGTCTGTGCTACTGTTGTGTTTTTCTGTGCAGTCAGTATGAAAGCACACACACAAACGAACACAACGGCCCTCGCTCCACCAGCCATCCTGTTTGCCTCTCACGCCATTGTCTCTGCTCTCTTCCTTGTTAGTCCTTCGCACACTCATGGGACACAAAGCCAACATCTGCAGCCTGGATTTCCACCCGTATGGCGAGTTTGTGGCCTCGGGTTCCCAGGACACGAACATCAAGGTGAGCCACCACTCTGCACCCTGGCTCTCCCGCCGGGCCAAGCAGCGGGACCGGGACGGTGTATCCCGTCTGCGGTGGGGGGTGGGCTTCGGCTCTTTGGGGGACATCTTCCCCCTGTGTGGCAGCATCCATGCCCTCCCAGGGCAGGGATGTGGAAGCGTTTGCCAGACATTTCTGCTTGGGATGCCCAGCTTTAGTGAGCGGTTTCCAGACCCCTGTCACTTGGGGGTGTAATGACCTGGAGGTGCCCAGAGCCCTTCTCTGCTCATGGCCACATGTTGCCCTCTGACCCAGGCTCCAGGACTGAGCTTGGCTAGGCCTCCCCAGCCCAGCCCACCTTGGTTGTGACTTGTCCTGACCCTGCCCCCCTCTGCTCCTCTCCTCACAGCTCTGGGACATCAGGAGGAAAGGCTGTGTCTTCCGATACAGGGTAAGCAAGGCACCCTCTGTCCATCATTCCACAAGCACCTTGCAGGCGCGGAGCATGGGGCGGTGCCCAGACCCTGGCAGGGGCTGGAGGGGACTGTTGTCCAACCTGGGTGAGAACGTGAGAAACAAGAGTCCAGATGAGAAACATGCATCTGGAGCAGAGCAGGAGTGCGGTGGGTGGTCCACCTGGGCCCCCGGTTTTCCGTGACTCCCCACAGAGCTGTGTTTACCAAACTGTGCTCCACGGTTTGCAGGCTGCTAACAGGTGTCATTAAGTGAAGGGGGTTCCTGTTCATATGAGTTTGGAAGGACTGGGTTTAATAATTATTTTTGGAGGTTTCTAGACCCTTTGACATTAAGAGGAGGCATTTAATTCTCCAAAAAGAGACACAAGACACATTGCTTCCCAAACTATAAGACCACGCAGTGTTGATTTCCTGCAGGACTGGGAGTCCATGAGCGCACGTGGAGAAGTGTCCCTCTGTGACATCTCCCGCACGTGGCTGGCAGTCCCCTCCTCGCCTGCTCCCAGGAAGCACTGCTTCTGGAGGGCAGGGAGGAGTGGGTGGTGGGGAGAGAAGGCCACTGGGCCCAGGCCCCTCGGGTGCTCATGCTCTGTCCTCCCCTCAGGGGCACAGCCAGGCCGTGCGGTGTCTCCGGTTCAGCCCCGACGGGAAGTGGTTGGCATCGGCCGCAGATGACCACACGGTGAAGGTAGCTCCCGGCCTGACCTGGGCCCAGGGCTGGGGACTGGGGTCTGCTGATCACACTCAGGCTGGGTCCTCGCCTCCCTCCTGATCAGGCTCGCACATCCCGAGCCTGTCCAGAGTGGGAGGAGGTTCGTGGATAAAGAGCTCGGGCTGGATTGGAGGGCGAGTGGGCAGCTGAGGGCCAGGCTGGCCCTGACCTCCACCCTGCCCTGCCCCAGCTCTGGGATCTGACTGCTGGCAAGATGATGTCCGAGTTCCCTGGCCACACGGGGCCTGTCAACGTGGTGGAGTTTCACCCCAATGAGTACCTCCTGGCTTCTGGCAGCTCTGACAGGTGAGGAGGAGGAGCAGGGCTCATCGCCCGTGACTGCTGTCCCTCACATCTCTGTCCTCTGGTGTATATCTGTCCCCAGTCTGTCTCTCTGTCCCAGGGTGTCATATGATCCCAGGTAGACTGAATTAACTGTCAGCCAAGCTGGGATGGGACCGGGGTCACATCTCTCTCCCAACTCTGGTTCCCTGGCCCCAGTGTCCTGGGACTTCATGATATGTCTGGATCCGGCCCCAGTGTCCTGGGACTTGATTGCGTGTCTGGATCCAAGGCCCATATTCACCTCCCAGGTGCCGAGTCCCCTCCCGCTCCCTGTGCAGGGCCAGCCCCTGGCCCCAGGCATTGCTCTGAATGGCCATGACCTGGGGCGGCAGGTGTCTGGAGAGAAGTGGGCGCCCCCGGCCACTGGCCTGTGTGGAGGCCAACACCTGGCACCGGCTTCCCAGCACAGCCTGGCTTCCTTTGCAGGACCATCCGTTTCTGGGATCTGGAGAAATTCCAGGTGGTGAGCTGTATCGAAGGGGAGCCAGGGCCTGTCAGGTAGGCAGGCGGCTGGGCAGTGGGCCAGGGCCCTCCTCCCGGGCAGTGGGGTGTGGCTGCAGGTGGAACTTTCCCATCTCCGCTTCCGCTCCCTCCCGTCCTGGGCTCCCCGCAGCCTCTCCGGTGTCTCCTGACCCACGGCCCACTCTCGCCTGGCCCAGGAGCGTCCTCTTCAACCCCGATGGCTGCTGCCTGTATAGTGGCTGCCAGGACTCACTGCGCGTCTACGGCTGGGAGCCCGAGCGCTGCTTTGACGTGGTCCTCGTCAACTGGGGCAAGGTGGCCGACCTGGCCATCTGCAATGACCAGCTGGTGAGAGAGCCACCGCCCACCGTGCACCCTTCCGCTGGGCCGCCTGCCTGCCTTCCCCTCAGGCCCCCAACTCCCACCCGGCCCTGGGGAGGTCCTGCCCCCCCCACCCCATCCCCCAGCACCACCGCGAAGGGTCCCGCCCCAGCTCTGCCGCTTCCCGCAGATAGGCGTGGCCTTCTCCCAGAGCAGCGTCTCCTCTTATGTGGTGGACCTGACGCGGGTCACCAGGACAGGCACGGTAGCCCCGGACCCCATGCAGGACAGCCGGCCCCCGGCGCAGCAGCCGCCCCACCCCAGCGCCCCGCTTCGGCGCATCTACGAGCGGCCCAGCGCCACCGGCAGCGAGCCTCAGAGGTGGGGTGCTCGGGGCCCCGGAGGGCACTGGGGGGCGCAGGAGGCGGGTCCGCAGCCCCTGCCTCACCGGGGCCCCCGCCTCCTTTCTGCCTGGCCTGCTCCCCAGGGTGAAGCAGAACTCAGAGAGTGAGCGCCGCAGCCCCAGCAGCGAGGATGACCGGGATGAGCGGGAGTCTCGGGCGGAGATCCAGAACGCCGAGGACTACAACGAGATCTTCCAGCCCAAGAACAGCATCAGTGAGGCCTGGGCCCTCCCCTCTGAGCCCCAGCGTTCCCCTCTGTGAAATGGAGGCAGATGGTCCTTTCTGCGGATGGCGTCCATGTTGCTGCACTCCCTTAGCTTAATTCCTAACCCATGTCTGGGCCCGGGCTCTGTTCCCAGGTCCTCTAGGCCCCAGCAGAGACCCAGCAGCCGCTCAGTGCTCGGCCTGCCCCGAGCAAAGGAAGGCCCAGCGGAGCAAGGGGCAGGGAAGGGGCAAGCCTGAGGGTTCGGGGCCCGGGAACGGGTCACAGTCTGCAGCTGTGCGCGCGCCTGGGAACCACCTTGCATCCGCCGCATCCTGACGGGCCCAGGGTCCCCGGCTGGCAGGGCCCTGAGGGCTCAGACAGCAGCCCTGGGCTGACCCACATGAGTCCCCAGCCCCCTTTTCCTCTGCAGGTCGGACGCCACCCCGAAGAAGTGAGCCCTTCCCAGCACCCCCAGAGGATGGTGAGTCGGGGGGCAGAGCCTGGCCTCCCAGGGACCCCAACTCCCTACTCCTCCCCCCCACAGCACAGTTTCCAGCCTCTCCCTCACTGGATCTTTTCCGTCCACTCGCCCAAAACCACAAGCTGTGTGCCAGGCCCTGAGTCAGACCCTGGTTATTGAGTGTAAAAAGGCAGGTAGCTGCCCCCGTCAGCAGCCCACACCCAGTGAGGAAAGCGAATGGTAGACAGCCACAGGGGAGGAAGGAGCCGGGAGTGGTGAGAGGCTCCGTGTAGGGGAGAAGGTGTGTGTGGGGGAGAAGGTCTGTGTGTGGGAGAAGGTGTGTGTGGGAGAGAAGGCGTGTGTTGGGGGAGAAGGTATGTATGGGGAGAAAAGGTGTCTGAGGGGGGAAGAAGGTGTGTGTGGTGGCGAAGGTGTGTGTGGGAGAGAAGGTGTCTATGGGGGGAGAAGGTGTGTGTGGAGGGAGAAGGTGTGTATGGGGGAGAAGGTGTGTATGGGGGAGAAGGTGTGTGTGGGGGAGGAGGTGTGTGTGGCGGGGAGAAGGTGTCTATGGGGGGAGAAGGTGTGTGTGGGGGGAGAAGGTGTGGGGGGGAGAAGGTGTGTGTGGGGGGAGAAGGTGTCTGAGGTAGGAGAAGGTGTCTATGGCGGGAGAAGGTGTGTGTGGGGAAGAAGGTGTCTATGGGGAGAGAAGGTGTGTGTGGGGAAGAAAGTGTGTGTGGGGGGAGAAGGTGTCGGAGGTGGGAGAAGGTGTCTATGCGGAGAGAAGGTGTGTGTGGGGGAAAAGGTGAGTGTGGGGAGAGAAGTTGTGTGTAGGGGGAGAAGGTATCTATCGGGGAGAAGGTGTGTGGGGGGAAGAAGGTGTCTGGGGGGAGAAGGTGTCTATGGGGGGAGAAAGTATGTGTAGGGTAGGAGGTTTGTGTGGTGGAGAAGGTGTGTGTGAGAGGAGAAGTTGTCTATGGGGGGAGACGATGTCTATGGGGGGAGAAAGTGTGTGTGCGGGAGAAGGTGTGTATGGGGTGAGAAGGTGTCTGTGGGGGGAGAAGATGTGTGTGGGCGAGAAGGTGTATGTGGGGGAGATGCTGTGTGGGGGGGAGAAGGTGTGTATGGGGGGAGAAGGTGTCTATGAGATGAGAAGGTGTGTGTGAGGGAAAACTTGTCTATGGGGGGAAAAGGTGTGTGTGGGGGGAAGGTGTCTATTGGGGGAGTAGGTGTGTGTGGGGGAGAAGATGTCAATGGGGAAGAAGGTGTGTGTGGGGGAGAAGGTGTGTGTGGGGGATAGAAGGTGTCTATGGGGGGAGAAGTTATGTGTGGGGGAGAAGGTGTCTATCGGGGGAGAAGGTGTGGGTGGGGGAGAAGGTGTCTATGGGTGGAGAAGGTGTTTGTGGGGGAGAAGGTGTCTACGAGGGGGAGAAGGTGTGTGTGGGGGAGAAGGAGTCTATGGGGGGAGAAGGTGTGTGTGGAGGAGAAGGTGTCTAAGGGGGGGAAAAGTTGTGTGTAGGGAGAGAAGGTGTTTATGGGGGCAAAATGTGTCTATTGGGGGAGAAGGTGTCTATGGGGGGAGAAGGTGTGTGTGGGGAAGAAGGTGTCTATGGGGGAAGAAGGTGTCTATGGGGGGAGAAGGTGTGTGTGGGGGAGAAGGTGTCTATATGGGGAGATGTTTGTGGTGGAGAAGGTGTCTAAGGAGGTAGAGGTGTCTATGGGGGGAGAAGGTGTCTGTTGGGGAGAAGGTTTCTATGGGAGGAGAAGGTGTGTGTGGGGGAAAAGGTGTGTGTGGGGAGAGAAGTTGACTTTAGGGGGAGAAGGTATCTATGGGGGAGAAGGTGTGTGTGAGGAGAAGCTGTGTGTGGGAGGAGAAGGTGTTTATGGGGGTAGAAGGTGTGTGTGGGGGAAAAGGTGTCTATGGGGGGAGAAGGTGTCTATGAGGGGAGAAGGTGTGTGTGAGGGAGAACTTGTCTATGTGGGGAGAAGGTGTGTGTGGGGGGAAGGTGTCTATAGGGGGAGTAGGTGTGTGTGGGGGAGAAGGTGTCAATGGAGAAGAAGGTGTTTGTGCGGGAGAAGGTGTCTATGGGGGAAGAAGGTGTGTGTGGTGGAGAAGGTGTCTGGGGGGAGAAGTTATGTGTGGGGGAGAAGGTGTCTATGGGGGGAGAAGATGTGTGTGGGGGAGAAGGTGTCTATGGGGGGAGAAGGTGTGTGTGGGGGAGAAGGTGTCTATGGGGGGAGAAGGTGTCTATGGGGGGAGAAGGTGTGTGTGGGGGAGAAGGTGTCTATGGGGGGAGGAGGTGTGTGTGGGGGAGAAGGTGTCTATGGGGGGAGAAGCTGTGTGTGGGGGAGAAGGTGTCTAAGGGGGGAGAAGGTGTGTATGGGGAGAGAGGTGGGTGTGGGGGAGAAGGTGTCTAAGGGGGGAGAAGGTGTGTATGGGGAGAGAGGTGGGTGTGAGGGAGAAGGTGTCTATTGGGGAAGAAGGTGTCTATGGGGGAAGAAGGTGTCTATGCGGGGAGAAGGTGTCTGTTGGGGAGAAGGTGTGTCTGGGGGAAAAGGTGTGTGTGGGGAGAGAAGTTGTCTGTAGGGGGAGAAGGTATCTATCGGGAAGGAGGTGTGTGGGGGGAAGAAGGTTTCTATGTGGGGAGAAGGTGTGTATGGGGGAGAAGGTGTCTATGCGGGGAGAAGGTGTGTGTGGAGGAGAAGGTGTCTATGGGGGCAGAAGGTATGTGTAGGGGAGAAGGTTTGTGTGGGGGAGAAGGTGTGTGTGAGAGGAGAATTTGTCTATGGGGGGAGAAGGTGTGTGGAGGAGAAGGTGTCTATGGGCGGAGAAGGTGTGTGTAGGGGAGAAGGTGTCTATGGGGGGAGAAGCTGTGTGGGGGAGAAGGTTTCTATGGGGGGAGAAGGTGTGTGTGGGGGAGAAGGTGTATGTGGGGTAGAAGTTATGTGTGGGGGAGAAGGTGTCTATGGGGGCAGAAGGTGTGTGTTGGGGAGATGGTGTCTATGCGGAGAGAAGGTGTGTGTGGGGGAGAAGCTGTCTATGGGAGGAGAAGGTGTGTGTGGAGGAGAAGGTGTCTATGGGGTAGAAGGTGTGTGTGCGGCAGAAGGTGTCTATGCGGGCAGAAGATCTGTGTTGGGGAGAAGGTGTCTATGGGTGAAGAAAGTTTGTGGGAAACGGTGTCTGTAGGGAAGAAGGTGTATGTAGGGGAGATGGTGTGTGGGTGGGAGAAGGTGTGTATGGGGGGAGAAGGTGTGTGTGGGGTAGAAGGTGTATGTGGGGGAGAAGGTGAGGGTGTGGGAGAAGGTGTGTGTAGGGAGAGAAGGTGTCTATGGGGGGAGATGTGTGTGCTGTAGAAGGTGTCTAAGGGGGGAGAAGGTGTGTGTGGGGGAGAAGGTTTCTATGGGGTGAGAAGGTCTTTGTTAGGGAGAAGGTGTCTATGGGGCGAGAAGATTTGTTTGTGGGAGACGGTGTGTGTAGGGGAGAAGGTGTATGTGGGGGAGATGATGTGTGGGTGGGAGAAGATATGTGTGCGGGAAACCATATCTATGGGGGGAGAAGGTGTGTGTGGGGGAGGAGGTGTCTATGGGGGGAGAAGGTGTGTGTGAGGGAGAAGGTGTCTATGGGGGGAGAAGGTGTGTGTAGGGGAGAAGGTGTGTGTGGGGAGATGGTGTCTATGGGGGGAGAAGGTGTGTGTGGGGGAGGAGGTGTCTATGGGGGGAGAAGGTGTGTGTAGGGGAGAAGGTGTGTGTGGGGAGACGGTGTCTATGGGGGGAGAAGGTGTGTGTGGGGGAGGAGGTGTCTATGGGGGGAGAAGGTGTGTGTAGGGGAGAAGGTGTGTGTGGGGAGACGGTGTCTATGGGGGGAGAAGGTGTGTGTGGGGGAGGAGGTGTCTATGGGGGGAGAAGGTGTGTGTGAGGGAGAAGGTGTCTATGGGGGGAGAAGGTGTGTGTAGGGGAGAAGGTGTGTGTGGGGAGACGGTGTCTATGGGGGGAGAAGGTGTGTGTGGGGGAGGAGGTGTCTATGGGGGGAGAAGGTGTGTGTAGGGGAGAAGGTGTGTGTGGGGAGACGGTGTCTATGGGGGGAGAAGGTGTGTGTGGGGGAGGAGGTGTCTATGGGGGGAGAAGGTGTGTGTAGGGGAGAAGGTGTGTGTGGGGAGACGGTGTCTATGAGGGGAGAAGGTGTGTGTGGGGGAGGAGGTGTCTATGGGGGGAGAAGGTGTGTGTAGGGGAGAAGGTGTGTGTGGGGAGACGGTGTCTATGGGGGGAGAAGGTGTGTGTGGGGGAGGAGGTGTCTATGGGGGGAGAAGGTGTGTGTGAGGGAGAAGGTGTCTATGGGGGGAGAAGGTGTGTGTAGGGGAGAAGGTGTGTGTGGGGAGACGGTGTCTATGGGGGGAGAAGGTGTGTGTGGGGGAGGAGGTGTCTATGGGGGGAGAAGGTGTGTGTAGGGGAGAAGGTGTGTGTGGGGAGACGGTGTCTATGGGGAGAGAAGGTGTGTGTGGGGGAGGAGGTGTCTATGGGGGGAGAAGGTGTGTGTGAGGGAGAAGGTGTCTATGGGGGGAGAAGGTGTGTGTAGGGGAGAAGGTGTGTGTGGGGAGACGGTGTCTATGGGGGGAGAAGGTGTGTGTGGGGGAGGAGGTGTCTATGGGGGGAGAAGGTGTGTGTAGGGGAGAAGGTGTGTGTGGGGAGACGGTGTCTATGGGGGGAGAAGGTGTGTGTGGGGGAGGAGGTGTCTATGGGGGGAGAAGGTGTGTGTGGGGGAGGAGGTGTCTATGGGGGGAGAAGGTGTGTGTAGGGGAGAAGGTGTGTGTGGGGAGACGGTGTCTATGGGGGGAGAAGGTGTGTGTGGGGGAGGAGGTGTCTATGGGGGGAGAAGGTGTTTGTGCGGGAGAAGGTGTCTACGGGGTGGAGAAGGTGTGTGTGGGAGAGAAGGTGTGGGGGGAGAAAGTGTTTGTGAGGGAGAAGGTGTGTCTGTGGGCGAAGGTGTCTATGGGAGGATAAGGTGTCTATGTTGGGAGTAGGTTTGTGTGGGGGAGAAGGTGTCTATGGAGGGAGAAGGTGTCTATGGGGGAGTAGGTGTGTGTGGGGGAGAAGGTGTCTATGGAGGGAGAAGGTGTCTATGGAGGGAGAAGGTGTCTATGGGGGAGTAGGTGTGTGTGGGGGAGAAGGTGTCTATGGAGGGAGAAGGTGTCTATGTTGGGAGTAGGTGTGTGTGGGGTGAAGGTGTGTGTGGGGGAGGTTTGTGTGGGGGAGAAGGTGTCTATGGGGGGAGAAGTGTGTGGGGTGAAGGTGTGTGTGGGAGGAGAAGGTGTCTATGGGGGGAGAAGTGTGTGGGGGAGAAGGTGTCTATGGGGGGAGGTGTGTGTGCTGGAGAAGGTGTCTATGGGGGGAGAAGTGTGTGGGGTGAAGGTGTGTGTGGGGGAGCCATGAAGATGGGGTGCCGTGAGGCTCTGAGGAGGCGGCACGTCAGGCAGGCCTGGGGGCCAGGTGAGGAGGAAGGAGGAAAGAGCCTCAGGCGGGATGGAGCCGCCAGGACAGCGGGGGCTTGGGGTCCGGGAGCAGGAGACCAAGCCCTGCAGGCCCTGGGTCGGGGGTTTGGGGTTTTGCTGTTGGAGGGTTTAAGAAGGAAGAAAACCTGATCTGTTCCCTTAGGATTGGAGCAGAAGGCAGGGTGGGGCACCCTCATCCTCCAGCCCATCCCTCCCTCCCCTGCTTTCTCCTCAAGGGGCCATCGTCTCGTGCCCCTCAGGCTGGGTTCCTGAAAGGCCTCTCTCTCCCAGGCTCCCACTCACCATCCACTATCCACTCCCCCACGCCAAAACACACTCCTTTCCTAGTGAGGCGACAGGAGCGCCACTCCCTGGGTCCTGTCCACACACAGTGCTTGGCGCCTGCTTTCTGCCAGACCTGTGGCTGAGTGGGTGGTAAGGGAGGGGACAGGCCCATCCCCGTCCCCCAGGCCTCCCGTTACAGGTGCCGCCCACAGTCCCAGCCCAAGCCCTGCCTTCTGCCCGTCCCCATCCCTTCTCCTGGCCTGACCTGACCCAGTGATCTTTTCCTTCCGCCTCCAGACATGGCCACAGCCAAGGAGGCAGCAAAGCCCAGCCCAGCCACGGATGTGCAGTTCCCAGTGCCAAAAGTATGTCCAGGTGGAGCGGGCAGGGTGTGGGGCTCGGAGGGGGCCTGGAGTCCTGAATTGGCGCTGGGGCGGCCCTTGCCGGGGAAGGGGGGCTGAGAGGGAGGGAGGCCTTGGGCTGGCCACCTGCTGAGCCCCGGACCCCTCCAGCTCGAGGTCCTGTCCCGGCCCCCAGTCGTCACTTCCACCCCTGCACCCAAGGCTGAGTCTCCCATCATCCCTGCCACCCGGAACGAGCCCATCGGACTGAAGGCCTCCGACTTCCTGCCTGTGAGTGGGGGGCCCAGGCTGAGGGCAGGTGGAGGCCCGTGGGGTGAGGGCAGAACTTGGCTGCCAGCATCAGGGCACCCGTCCCATGCAGGCCGTGAAGATCCCCCAGCAGGCGGAGCTGGTCGACGAGGATGCCATGTCACAGATCCGCAAAGGCCATGACACCATGTGTGTCGTGCTCACCAGCCGCCACAAGAACCTGGACACTGTGCGGGCCGTGTGGACCACGGGTGACATCAAGGCAAGTGCCACCTCTGCCCGGGTTTGGGGTTGAGAAGAGGGCCACCCGAGGGGCACGGGGAGCTAGGCGGCCCCTGTCACCACACCGAGCAGTCTGATGAACAGCCCGCAATAAACTCCATCATCACACCACACCCAGGCAGGGCCACTCAGTCCCTGGTCCTCTCTGATGGGTGCTCTGTTTGCACAGACGTCAGTGGACTCGGCCGTGGCCATCAATGACCTCTCCGTGGTAGTGGACCTCCTTAACATCGTCAACCAGAAAGCGTAAGTGGCTATGGCGGGCAGTGGGGGGAGTGGGCAGGGCCGGGCACTGAGGGCACATGTCCCTGGCCCTCTCCCCAGCTCCCTGTGGAAGCTGGACCTATGCACCACCATCCTGCCACAGATCGAGAAGCTTCTGCAGAGCAAGTACGAGAGGTACAGGTGGGGAAGCCGCACCTGCCTCCCAGCAGGGAGGGACCATGGGAAAGACCCCCAGGGCCGGCGCCCTTGTGAGCTGGCTGTGCAGCATTGCTGTGCCCTCCAAATTTGAGAGGCCAGAGCGAAAACAAGCCCATGCTGCCTCTCTGATCCTGTCTCTGCCCCCTTTGGCTCTGTGTACCTTGCTCTCTGTCTTTCTATTTGTGACTCCATCCATCCCCCTGCCTCTGAAGCTATGTCCAGACAGGCTGCACCTCTCTGAAGCTGATCCTGCAGCGGTTTCTGCCCCTGATCACAGACATCCTGGCAGCCCCGCCCACCGTGGGTGTGGACATCAGCCGGGAGGAGAGGTGAGGAGCCAGCGGCGTGTGTGGCAGGGGTGCCACGTCAAGCGAGAGCACAGGCCTGGGGGCCCAGCCTGCTTGTTGGTGGCCCTGCTGAAACAGCTTATAGAGGTCATTGTGCCTGGGACGGTGGCTCAGGGCACGGGGTAGGGTTGCCAGAGCCTTGGTTCCCCCATGGCCTGGCTCTGCCCTGCGCCCTGGCCCAGCCTCAGTGGGTCCTGCACTCTGGGCCTCAGCCTTCCTCCGGGAGGAGGGCCGGAGCGATTTGTACAGGAAAGGCTCCGGGGCTGGGTGGGGGTAATGGTGACCGTGCTGGCCAGCCACCTCAGGCATGGCCCCTCTGCCCGCAGGCTGCACAAGTGCCGGGTCTGCTACAAGCAGCTTAGGAGCATCAGTGGCCTCGTCAAGAGCAAGTCGGGCTTGAGCGGCCGCCACGGCAGTGCCTTCCGCGAGCTGCACCTGCTCATGGCCAGTTTGGACTGAGGAGCCCAGAGGGTGGTGGCACCCTCAGGCCTGGCCTCGGCCCCCCACTCCTGTTCCCTGTGCGCCCACCGGCCACCTCCACAGCCCTAAACTCTGACAACTTCTCTCCAGCAACAGTTGCCCAGCTTTGTCCGACTCCTGCTTCCTGGGGCAGCGAACCAAGCCCTGGGGCTGCTGCTGTAATTTATAAGGTGAATTTTATTAAATTTGTAACTATTCCCTGCTTTCCTTGCTGGGAGGTGCAGCCTCTGGCCACAAGGCTCTCCTGGGCCCCATATTGCCTGCCTGGCTCTTCAGAGATGAGACCACTCCTTCTCCAAGACCCAGAGGCGGTGCACCAGGCAGCGTGGCCAGCAGGGGGCAGCAGAGCGATGGGCCGGCGGGAAGGGGTAAGTTCAGACTTGTTCTGGGGAGAAGAGGGCCCCAGCAACTCCCCCTTTCACGGCTAGGAGAAACAGGTGAGGATTGGGCTCATTCCCTCTGTCTCAGCCACACTCCCAGCTGTCCTGTGGATGCCTCCAAGGCCAGCAGGTGTACACTGCAGGGGGCCAGGACCCCAGCCTTGCAGGCATGGCCACCACCAGGCTGACCCAGGGCCCACCACCCTCCCCCGAGGAGGCCTCCAGGGATAGGACCAGGCGAGCAGCTGCCCCATCCTCCAAACAAACAGCTTTCACTCCCTGCAGGAGCCCCCAGTGCTGGCTGGCCAGAACATCTCCCCTGACCCAGTGGTCGTCCCTTATGCTCCTGAGGCAGGTTCCGCCCCAGTTTGGTGGGAGGGCCTCACTGAGCCCTGCCCATGTTTCCCCAAGGCTGGGACGGGGTGCAGGCCAGCACAACCCCCGTGGTGGGGAGCAGCGGGGGTGGGGCACTCACCTGTGGCCAGTTCACTTAAGGGGGCAAGGCCAGGGCAGAGGGCAGGCGGTGGAGCGGGGCCCACTCCGGCTGGGTTTTTGGCAAGCCTTTGGAGAGCCTGAGTTTCCCGTCTATAAGATGGAGGTGACAGCACTGTTGTATGGGTCAGTCATGATAAGGATGAGGGCGGGGGGAGGTGGCCCCTCCTAGTCAGGAATGTTCAGAAAAACATGATCCTGACTTGGTGACCAGCCAGCAGTGGGGAGCCAATGGCACGTGCCAATGCCCTGCTTGCTCCCTGCGATCTGACCAGGGGTTCACGAGACCAGCTCTTCCAGACAATGCTTGTGTAAAAAGGTTATTTTAATAAGTAAAAATGGCTAAGCTTCCAAAAGTTCTTAAATAGGATTTCAGAGGGAGGAAAATGTCAAGAGGCCGGTGGGCAAGGAGATAGCCTGGTGCCAGGCAGATGAGGGGGAGCAGCAAGGTCCCCGCCCACTGGCCTCCTGCCGGCCATAAATGCAGCCCGGCCCGCGGCGGCAAGGGCCGTGCTCCTGTGTACACCTAGGAACACTGCATACACGCCCAGTGAGACGCTCTACCCCCTGGGAGCCAGAGAAGAGTGGGGCAGGGCCGCCCACCAACCACCCAGTTCCCACTGTTCCTGTGCCTTCTGGGGGCTCCTCAGCCCACCCACTAGGGAGGGGCCCTGCAGGCTGGGGAGGGTTGGGCCAGCCCGTGCCACCTGTGCCCAGAGCCACAGCCGAGACACCATTTCTTTCTGAACATGTTTCTTATCTCTGAGGGGAGACGGGCGAACGAGGAGCCTCCACTCTGGCCTCTGCCTTGCGGGCTCCAGGCGCTGCAGCAGGAACAGGCGTCAGGACCCAGTCCCTGGTCCGGCAGAGTGGGCATGTCCATCACACAGGCAACGGCCTCGACTTCCCTGCGGGAGGGGGAGGGTTCGTCAGCACCAGGATTGTCAACCTCTGTCCCAGAGCAGGAGGGAGCTGCAGAAGCACACAGGCAGCAGGCAGCGAACCCCAGACCCCGCCCTGAGCAGCCAGCTTCCCGGCACAGCCCTGCAACCCGAGGAGGCCAGGCGGCTGGGCGGGCAGCCCTGGGCTGCGGGCCCGACACTCACCTGGAGACTTTGCAGCCCCAGCCGTCAGGCTGAAATCAAAGCAACAGGTGTCTCACCGGTGGGCCCGCCTTGGGCCAGGACCCCCCAGGACCCTGCTGACCCCTCTCCCTTTAGATTCAAACACTCGCCAGGCCCTTCTGTGAGTGGGCCAAGCTGGGGGCTGGAGCCCCATCTTCTAGTCCTGTGGCCTGGCTCACTCCTCACCTGGGACAGGTGAGCCTCGTCCTTTCTACCCCCCAGGAGCCAAGGCCTGCCTCGGACGGTGTGTCTTGCATGAGCCCAGCCAGCCCAGCCTCAGAGGATCAGAGGATTGTGTCCTGGGCCTCATGTCAGCAGCCCTGCTAGCAGAGGGCTGGACCCAGCACTATCTGCCCTGGCTACTTCCCAGGGCCAGGGAAGGTTGTGAAACAGGTTCTGGAGAAGTTTTATAAACTTAAAAAAAGGAAAGAAAAGAAAAAGCCCATTCAGATAAGGGCAGCCTGGCCCACTCCCTAAAGACTCACCCGAGGGCTGCAGCTTCCTCCTGATGGACCCTGGGCGGCTAGTGGTCCCAGAGCCAGGGGCCGAGTGGGCTCGTGCTGAGGGCTGTGGCGTCTGGCAAGCTGGTTCCCACTGTGGGCAGAGAAGGGCAGGTGGGTGGGGCCTGCTGCCCTGGGTCTGCCCCCTACCCCACACGTTTCCCCTCCCCAGCCACCTGAAACCATTTCCTCCTCTGCAAGATGAACATGATGATAGAATAACCATGGTGGGGAGGGTGTGAGATAGCGTACGTAAAGAAGTGAACTAGTTACTACTGAGCGCCTGTGTGCCCGCCTGCACCTGCCCCCGCCCCACCTCCGACCAGCTGATGACCCCCACAGGTACTTCTGAGGCCACGAAAGAACACCTGGACTAAAGAGGCTACTGGGTTTGGGTTCAAGTTCTGGCTCCACCCCCTCTGGCATCTTCCCCTCCTCCACCACTCCACACTGTCCTCCCCTCCAAACCCTCCCTCCTGCCCATGACCAGGACGTCTATGACCCAGTACTGGCCTGAGGCAGAGCCTGTGGTGGTCCCCGTACCTCTAGATGCTCCTGGCTGGACCAGGACCCGAGCTCTGCCCTGCGGGACCCGGGCCCCAGCTCCACGGAGCGCACCCTCTCAGCAAACTTGAGGGAATAAAGCGTCTCACTGGTGTTCTTCTCCACGGGGGACACCTAGGGGACACGAGAGCTCACTCCCCACCCAGCTGGCCGGCTGCCCTTGCAGAACTGGAAGGGGCACCAAAGGGAGCCCACAACCAGGGGACTCTAGAAGGCTCCCTGGACAAGACTGAGAGGGAGGGGAGCAGGAGGGCAACCAAGGTGGCAGAAATGGAGGAACTTGCCAGGCACACGGTGCACGTGGCCAGGTCTGTGGGGAGGCTGCAGGGGAAGGGGGCCACATGTCACTGACTTCGGAGCCGCTGATGACAGGAGGCTCTTCCCTGCACAGCCTGGGATGGTACCTGGGCCGCAGGGGAAGGTGGGGGGTCCCTGTTCTTGGAGCTGGTTAAGCCCCTACACGCTAATGGTCACACCATCCGGCCCGCCTGGGGCCCTCACCTGCACCACCATGAGGGTCTTGCTGTCCCCACTGAGAGAGTCCTGCAGCAGGTAGGTGAGCTTGGAGTTGCGGAAGGGCACGTGGCCCTGACGGGAACGCAGGGCGGCAATGACGTCCCCCAGGGCCGACAGCGACTTGTTGATGTGCTGTGCCTCCCGCAGGCGGCTGCCCTCAGCCCCCGACTTGCCCACGCGCTCCGAGCCGGCCAAGTCCACCAGGTTCAGCTTCCCTGCGGGGAGGGTGCTGGGCAGGTCAAGGCTGCCCCGGGAGAGGCGGGGATGGGGGAACGGGGGTGGCTCAGGCCAGGCGGCTGGGGCCCTCACTCACCCGTGGTGCGGAGACCGGTGCTGCCGTCCACGCCGTGCACCGTCACGATGAGCAGGGCATGCGAGCGCGAGCTGTGCTCGTTCAGGTTGGTGAACTCCGTGGTGCGGTTGGTGTGGCCGAACTCGAACACCTGGGGCCCAGGGGAGGGCAGAGAGAGGCACAGGGTTTGGAGTGGGGTCTTCAGAATCAACTGTCCCTGAGTACCCCTGTGAGGGCGCGGCACCCTCTGCCTCGTCCAGGGGAGGAAACAGGCTGAGAGAGGCCTGGGGACCTGGCAGAGCCTGCATCCGACCCCCATTCTGTCCTCCGGGGCAGCTCTGCTGTGGGCAGAGTCTCCCCAGCCTTTCCCCACCCCAGCCTCCCGCAGCCCCACACCTTGTTGATGTCCTCCACACTCTGCACCTGGAACTCCGTCAGCCCTGGCACGTACAGCTGCCCGCTGCCGTCGGGACACAGCCGGATCTCCAGTTTCTCCTGGGGCTCCTGCCCCAGCAGGTCCCTGAGAGCAGGAAGGACGGTCACTCCCTCCTCGCAGTCTGCCCTCTGCTTGCACTGCACCCACCCACCCCCAGCCTGGAACGTTCCCCCAACCATCACACTTCTGGAAGCCTTCCTGGACCATGGGGCTAAGCCCCTCCTCTCCCCCTGCTCCCCCTCTGCGCTCAGTCTGCTGAAGGGCAGAGATGGAATGTTCCCCCAAAGTCCTGGGGTGCTGCTACTCCTGCCCCCACGATGCACTGAGCCCCTGTGGGCAGGTCCTCCCAAGACCCCACTCTCACTCTTCACCACCTGGTGCAGCCTGCAGGTAGGGTGAGGACACTTCAAGGGGAAAAGGAGTCCCTTTGTCTGGGTATCCCAGGTGGGCTCAGACAGCCCTCCTCCTCCTGCCTGCTAGCGTGGGGGAGGGGCCTGGGACCAGTGAATCCCCTGGGCTGAGTCAGGACATTCAGCTCCCACCTGAGGGGCTCCCACTCGAGGGCCTTCCGCCTGAGGGCCCCTCACCTGAGGACCTCGTTGTAGATCTCGGCCGCGCTGACGGTGATGGTGTACTCCCAGTCAGACGCCTTCTCCTGCACCTCGGAGAAGAGCAGCTGCAGGGCCCGCTGGTTGATGCCTGGGTTCTCAAGGGTCCCCTGCGGGCAGAATCAAGGTTCCAGTGAGCCAGGCCTCCCCCCACCACATGGGCTGGCCCGTGCAGATGCACACATGGTATCTGTGGTCCCCACCTGCTCTGGCTACCCCTCACAGGCCAGCCTCCCTGACTGAAGCTCCCCATCTGCATGCTGGTTTGCCCCCCAAAATGCCCTCCACCAGCCACAAGCAACTTCACCTCCTTGGGCCTCAGTTTCCCTGCCTTTAAAACGGCGCTACCCTGCCAGGATTGGGCCTGAGACTTAAAGCGGAGCACCAGGTGAAGCGCCTGGCCCAGGCCTGCACACACGGGCTGCTGATGGATACCTGGCCCTGGTGGGCCACCTGGGAGGGGGCACCGGGAACGTATGACATGTATGAATGTATGACAATGAGGGGCTTATTGTCAGGTAGGCCATGAGCCAGGCTCTGTGGGTGATGCAGGGGAGGCACAGGCAGAGCTGGCAAGTGAACTGGGGCCGGATGGGCTGGCTGGCCTTTCTAGAAAGAAATCTGGAGTCCTCACCTGGGCCTCCCTTATGGGACCTCCCACCCTCACTTCACTTCTGCCACTGGGGCCTCCTTGCCAGGCCTCAGTATCCTCCCCAGCACGCTCCAGATTCGTGGTCTCAGCCCTGCTGTTCCCTCTGCCTGGAGTGCTCTTCCCCATTCTCTCCGTGACTGGCTTAGGTGTCTGCACCAAAGTCACCTCCTCAGGGAGGCTTCCTCTCCCTCCAAATGCCCGATCCCTCCCTCACTGTTGGTTCCTCATACCTGGCCGAATTTTTCTCCCTAGCACCTGACAGGACACATCCTGATTTGCCGTGTGCACTGCTGTCTCCCCACTGGTGGGCTGGCTCTGTGGGGTCAGGCACCCTGGCCACGGCTGTGCCCAGGCCCCAGGCACAGTGCCTGATGCACAGTGGGGCTCAGCAGGGATGTATTGGAGGATGGAGGCCCCTGGTGGTCAACTCTAAGCACCCAAGACAGAGCTGGGAGCCTAGAAGGTGCTGCACACACCCCACGCCCTTTACCTCCCATCTCGCTTGGCCTGCCCCCTACTAACCCATCTTGCCAATCCCAGAACTGACAGAAAAGAAGGTCCAGATTGGGGGAGAAAGGACCACCATGACAGCCTTCCCAAAGGGTGCCTAACAGCCTGGGCCAGCAGGGCCCTCTCGCGCCCCTATTTGGGACAGCAGGAGACCCGCCCCCCCCTCCCCTACCTGGAGAATCCCACAATAACCCCTTCAAGAGCCAGGGAAATGGCTCCATTTTTACCTACAGTCAAGTTTCTTCCTCCTCAACCCTCCCCCCCCCACTCCCAGCCACATCCCATAGAGGGGGGCATGGCACAGGCAGGGAGATGAGGCCCTGGGAGCTGCAGGTAAGAGCTGGGCACCCGGGACTTCCCTGGTGGCGCAGTGGTTTAAGACTCCACGCTCCCAGTGCAGGGCACCCGGGTTCGATCCCTGGTCAGGGAAATAGATCCCACACGCACGTCACAACTTTTTCGCATGCCACAATTAAGGAGTTGGCGAGCCGCAACAAAGCACACTTGCCATGACTAAGGAGCCCGCCTGCTGCAACTAAGACCTGACACGGCCAAATAAATAAATAAATAAAATATTAAAAGAAGAGCTAGGTGCCCCACGACAACCTTCACGGGCCAGTCTCTCCCACTGCCCGGGTATCTCCTTGAGGGCCGAGATCCCCCCTCATTCATCCTGACACTCCCAGGGCCCAGCATGGCAGCCATACAACAGGAGCCCAATAAATGTGTGTGGGTGAAACAAAAGCCAATCCTGAGAGACGTCACAGCGATCTGCCCTGGACTCCGAGCCCAGGCCGAGACCCCTCTGAGGCCAGAGGTGGTTGTCAGCACACCCTCCCCTCCCCCATACCTACTGGCACCAAGTAGGTGTGCTTGGGCAAGGCGCCCCCTCTGCAGGCCTGGTGCCTCAGGGCTAACACGGATAACTATGGGCTCCGCTCCAAGGTGGTTATGAAGACCAAGTGAGGCAAAACACACCCCACGCAGAACCTTGGGACCAATGAGGGGAGCCCCCATCAATGGCAGCAAGGGGTTGGTCTTCACTCTGGATCCCTGCCCCACCCAGTGGGTACCCACCTCCATCGTGTATGTCTTGCCAGCACCCGTCTGGCCATAGGCGAAGATGCAGACGTTGAAGCCGTCGATGCAGGAGGTGATCAGGGCCTGCACCTCCTGGAACACCTGCAGAGGGGACGGGGGATGGAGGATGAAGGGCTGCCAAGGCTGCTGGGTCCAGGGCCCCCCACCAGCCACCTCCCCCTGACTGCTCCCCTCCCCTAATACGGCACCTGTTACCGTGGGCAACCAGCTCACTGTGGAGGAATTTGTGACTAATAAGTCACTTACACTAGGTGTTAGTGGGCAACCTCATTGCCGAAAGACTGAAGGGAAGTCAGGGCAGTAATCACTGCCCACCAGCACCTGAGGAAGGGGCCGCCCAGCCCAGGAACTCAGGAGCTCTCCCCCAGCTTCTCCCCCTCTCAAGGTGGGTCAGCAAATGAAGGCTGAGGAAGCATGTGCCTGGCACCTCCACAGGCCGGCTGGCCTGCCTGCCTGCCAGCCAGCAACAAAGGACAGGGGCAAAGATAAAGCCCAGCATGGGGACAGGAGGGCACAGGCAAAACAGGCCTCCTGGGTTGGCCCTGGCAGAGATGAGGGAAGAGTGGATGCTGAGAACACATGGCTCGCACAGGCTGAGGGCTCCTCCCTGAGGCCTGGGGGGCAGCATGGGAGTCCCTAGGAAGACCCATGGGACTGATAGAGGAGGTGCTCCTGGCTGGAGGGGCCTGCCTCCATGCAAGCCAGGGTCCTGTGGATGGGCGGGGCCGCATAACTGGGAGGGGCTGAGAGTGGGTGTGGCTGAGTATGGGAGGGGAACCATGTGAGTGGGAGAGGCCATGTTAGTGGGTGTGGCTATGAGGGTAGGAGGGGTCACATGGGTGGGATGGGCCTGAGTGGGTGTGGCTGTGAGGATGGGTGGGGCCACGTGGGTGCCATAGGCTGTGTATGGATCTGCCCTTCCTAGCAGAGGCTTCCAAAGCCCTCAGTTTACCTTCCCACCCTCTTCTCTCCTCCAGAGGTGAAGAGAGAGGGACCGTGGAGCACTGAGCTTCTCCATCCTGTCTGCCCTCCCTTATACTTATTTTTGTCCAGCTCCCAACATCTCTCCCTCTGCAGGTGAGGTGAGTCTGTCTCCCCTTCCCTCCACTGTTCTCTGTCCCTCTACCCGCAGGGCCACACTCACATCCTGCTGTGAGGCTTTCGGGGAGAAGACCTTGTCCAGCTCAAAGGAGACAGGCTTTCCTCTGTGCAGCAAGTGAATGATGGAGTCGTCATCGGGATCAAAGGTCACAGCATTGGTCGCCTCAGGTCCTTCCCCATCCTCTCTGGTGACTGGCCGGACACGGGCAATCACCCGGATGTTCCCTGGATTGGGTGGGGGAAGAGAGAAGGGTACAGACCAGTATAAGACCAGACTGCCTCCACACCGGTGTCCGTTGGCGTCCGGAGCAGGCTAGTGGCTCAAGAGCCCCCTGCCTTCTAAGTAAGGCCCCCAAGGGCAAGGTGGCCCACAAAGATTTTATCAGTCACTCACGCTACAGTATAAATTAACGTATCAATACATTTTCTTGCTGAGTAAACCAGTTGACGGTAGGAGCCTCACCTTGGGGACATGGAGGAAAGGTCAGTTGTGAGGCTCAGACACTGCACCCAGTTTGGGTGGGATACCAAAATGGACAACTCTTTACACACCTGGACTTCAACAGTTTCCTCACGTACACAACGAGGGGCTTGGATCCCAGCAAGCCAAGGGGCTTATTCTATCACTCTAGAAGGGCACAGTGAATGCCAGGACAGGGCTTGGGAATCAGATGGGCAGAAAGGACCAGGCAGGAGATGGGGACAGGCAACAGGGCAGCCCCAGGGGTGTCTGACGCACAGATCTGATCATGCCACCCCCTTGCTTCAAGCCTTTGGATGGGATCCCAGAGTTCCTGGAATGAAGAGAAAACTCCCCATCACGTCTAGCATGGCCCCACCTTCCCTTCACCTGCCCACTCCACCTCACAGTCCAGGCCTCAGCCCTGGTTTTACCTCCTACGGGAAGCCCCCTCGACACCCTCAACTGTCAGATACCCAGGGGCTCTCAGAGCCCCTCCCCAGCCTGGGTAAAGGGTAGTGATGGGGTTTTCTGAGTGATTAATGATCACTGTGTGCTCGCCCCCTGCTGAAGTAAGCACCATGAAGGCAGGGACAGGTTCTGTGGCGCCCAAAGCCATATCCTCAGTGTCTGGAACGGCACTTGGCACAGAGCAGGTGCTCCCTAGACCTCTGTGCCGTGAATGGGTGGTGTCTCAAGCTTGACCAGGCCCTAGATCAGAATAAGTGGCATTCTAGCCACCCACCACCCAATGCTTCAATACCCTACCCCTCCGCCACCTGGTAGCCTGCCATAGGCATTGGGCAAAGGTTTCAGAGTTGAACAGATCCAAGGTGGACCATTCATTAGCCATGCAGTTTTGAGCAAATTCCCTGTGACGTCTCTGTGCCTCGGTTTCCTTATCTACAAAGAGGGAATTACAATAGCTCCTCGATGACAGGGCACAGCTCCAAGGAGTGGTGCTGGGGGCCATGGGGAAGGAAAGGATCACTTCCGAGGCAGGTCAGGGCCCCCTCCGCCAGGCACCCCCCAGCCCGCCCAGCCCGCCCAGCGGTCACCTTTCAGCCGCACGAGCTCATTGTGGCACTTCTTGCGCAGCTGCAGCTCCCGGCGGTACTTGCGCAGCAGCTCCTGGTTGTTGCTGTTGACCTCGTCGATGGCCTGGCCGATCTAGTGGGGGATGCACAGCACCGTCAGGGGGCCAGCTCCACCCGCCTTGCTTGCTCGGCTGCTTGCCCCCTCCCCGTCCCCCCAACAGTCTGCTCACTGCCTCCTGCCCTGGACTAAGTACCTGACATGCGCTGTAACACGTCACATCTTCCCAATAACCCCTCTGGGTAGGTAGTGCGAACAGGCCCATTTTACAGAGGAAGAAACTGAGCCCTAGAGAGGCTAAGCCAATCTCAAGGTTGTCCTGCTGATGAGTAAAGAGCCAGGACTCAGCCCTCACTCCACAGCACCAGCACTTGACTACATGATTCAGCTGGACCCAAATCCCAGCTCTACCCTGAGGACCTGGGGGACCAGAAGCAACTGGCTCAATGTATTCAAGCCTCAATTTTCTCATCTGTAAAATGGGGATAACAACATCTAACTCGTGGATTTGTAGGAGCTGGTAGGTAAAGATCTCCAAGTTACATTTCATAAGGAAAAGAAACAAGATGCAAGCCACACATACACCTGCTCCCCTTTATTGGGTGAAAGGGAAGTGCGTGTCCATGTACATATATGTCAACAGTTTTCATCATGCTCAGAACACCCTTTGGGGGAAATGCTGGGAGACAGGCCTCCTGTGGGGAGCAGGCTGGGTGGCAGAGAGAGGCCTTTCCTTTTCATCTGAATGCCCTTCTGTGAGGTGTGTACTTTCAACATGTCCGTGTATTATTGACATAATTTTTTAAAGGAGAAGAACTATTTTCGATTCCCAAAATACATGTCTCTCTACCCTGCAGAGCTGTCATACAGATTCAAGGAGCTGACGGCTATAAAAGGCTCAGCACGTAGGAGGCACTTAAGAGACACTGGCTATTCTCATACTGCACAAGTACAGCTTAAAAAAATTAAACCTAACAGATCTAAGGATATGTGTAGCATGTTTGAGATACAAAGATATGCATAGCATGTATGGGATATAAAGATATATGTGACGTGTTTGGTTTATACCCAAATACCTGCTCTTGACCAGACTGGTTTTCAAATGTTTCTTGAAACATTTGAAAAACATTTTTTGAAATGTTTTTTGAAACATTTTTCAAACTGTTTTTCAGGCGGAGGGCCCCCTGCCTCTTGGGAGGGGTGGCTTGTGAAGGGGTATATGTGGAGGGTTTCTTGGGAAATAGTCCAAGGAGTCTTCTCAGCAAAGGGGCCTGGCCTGGGGTGTCATAAGCATCAAATACACCCAGTCCTTGGCCTTAAGTTGGGGTCCCCCATAGGGGGTCTGTGAAGAGTCTCACTTTTCCAGCTCCTTCGCTGGAATCCACACACAGCTGCCATCTGGGGGCTTTGTCTGAGTTTGGGAAGGGCGCGCTGAGTGGCTGCTGCGTCTGCCCAGGGGCTCCAAGGCCTCTCCCAGCCCCGCCCCGCCATGGGCTGCACTCACCTCGGCCTTGACGCTCTTGAGGGCCTCTTGCAGCAGCAGCGGGAAGCCGCGCACCTGACGCTTGAGCCCATTGTAGTCGTTGGTCAGGGTCCGCAGCGCTGGCTGCAGCGTCAGCAGGTTGGTCCGGACACCTATGGAGACACAAGGGGTGAGAGGCAGACGGGGAGAAGGGCGGTGGCGTGGGGCAGGCTAGAGCCCGGCTGGACGGCTCACCTGCCAGGTTCTCGTGCACAGCCTTCATCTCCACCTGGGCTCTGGCAAAGGCCTCCTCGATGGCCCGGTTCTTGTCCTCCTCCAGGGACTGCATCTCCTCCAGCATCTGCCCGTGCGCCTGCTCCAGCTCCGACTCGTACATGGCGATCTGAGGCCAGGGCCAGAAGCTTAGTGCCGTGCGCTACGCAGAGAAAGAAGCCCCGCCCCTCACGCCTTGCACACGTGAACACACACACAGGTGGGGTAGGACGGCCGTCTCTCTCCCTGAAAGGGCTGGGAGCTCCGTGCAGCTACTTCCCGGCATCAGCCCAGCACCAACCTGGGTCCCGGCACATAACACAGGTCACAAGCCACAGGCCCCAGGAGAGCAGGGGAAAGCATTTGTTATGATACTGACTAGAGCACCCTTCCAAGAGCGTGTGTGCCGGGCCCTGAGCGAATCTTGTGATTAGGTCAAGCCCCACTGGGAGGTGGGTTCTGCGATCAGATCATTTTACAGATGAGGAAACAGAAACCTGCCCTTGGTCACACGGCCAGCGGGGAGAGGAGGGACTGAAACCCAGGTCTGTCGAACCCCAAGTGCGCAGCCGCCGCACCGTGCCAGAGGCCAGCGGTCTCCGGCGCTGGGGCCCGGCGTGCACACGCTGCCCCGACAGACATGCACACCTGCGCCCGGAGCTGCGCGGTCAGCTGATGCGAGCTCTGCAGCTGTTGCTCCATCTCCTTCAGCACCTGCCTCTGCATGGCCACCTGCTCCTGCAGGTGCTGGTTCCGGGCCTGGGTCTCACTGAGGGCCTGCCTGGTCTTGGACGACTCCACCTCCACCGTCTTCATGACATACTGTGAGGGGAGGGAGGGGTGGGTGCATGGAGGTGCGTGGGTGCCTTGACCTTACCCTGGGACCCTGGGGGGACCCTCAGGAACATCCCACCAACGGCCTGCAGAATAAACTAGAGGAGCCCCGAGGTCTGGGCTTTCCAGAAAGCTGCAAGGGCCTCCTGGAATCTTCTCATCTTAATGAGCCCACTAGGAGCCTGGCTGTGGCCCAAGACTGGGCCCAGAGCAGACAAGAAGGGCAAAGACGAGGGCAGAATCTAGCGATGCATCACGTCCATGCCTGGCACACAGCGGGCACCTCAAGCATCAGTTGCTGGATGCCTACATGGCCTGGCCCTGGACAGCAAGAAGGGGAAGGGGCCAGGCTGAGAGCAGATCTGGAAGGATTCCTTCAACCCCCCGCACCTACTTATTCACCAAGACAAGCCCCTCCTACGTCCAGCCCATCCTGGGCTCCAGGGACCAGAGTTGAGGCGTGGTCCAGGTGCGCACGGGGCACTGCGTGTGGTGCATGCGGTCAAGGCTCACCTTGACGGGCGGCGACTGGGCCCGCAGGCTGGCGATGGTCTCGTGGCTGTCACGCAGGCGCCGGCTGAGCCGCTCCTCCTCCTGCGCCTTCTCGGCCAGGCAGTCCTTGAGGCGCAGCTCCACCTCGGCCAGCCGGTCGGTCTTCTGCTGCACCTCCAGGTTCAGCTCTGACAGCAAGCCTTTGTTCTCCGCCACCTCCAGCTGTAGCTGGGACAGCTTGTCGCGGAGCTGGGCGCTCTCCTGCAGACAGACGGCCGCAGAGGCGCGGGGGCCGGGACAGGTGTGAGACCAGTGGGCAGGAGTCAGCGTGAGGAAGTGGGGTGACCGTTGGGAATCGAGCGCCCCGGGACCACCCTGGCCCTGGGCCCACCTGGCTGTGCTCGCAGCCTGTGCAGGGCGCCGCCGGCTTGGCCCGCAGCTCCTGCAGCTCGGCCTCGCAGCGCCGCATCTCCTGCCTCAGTCGCTCATTCTCCACCATCAGCAGGTCCCGGTGCTTCTCCAAGTCGGTGCCTCCCTGCAGAGAGCCAGAGCCAGGGGGCGGGGGCATGTGGCGAGGACAGATCAGGGGGAAGGACGGAGCGGGGAGGCAGAGACAGTGCAGGGGCAGGGGAGAGGGGAGAGGTGGGGAGACAGAGAGAAGGAGAAAAGAGAAAGAAAGGCCAGTGATGGATGGAGAGAAGAGAGGAGGGGCTCCAGAGACGATAAAGACAAAGGCAGAGGAGAAGAAGAGATGGAGGAGGGTGGTGAGACAGGAACTGCTCCCGGCTGCACCCCACCCCTTTCATTCCATTTTCCTGAGTGTGAAAGTAACAAGGAAAGTCATATTTATACACAGAGTTCACACTCCTACCTTACATCAGCAAATAAGAATTAACCTCCCTCCTGTTACGGGTCACACCACCTCATGGGCACAGTGAGTGGTGATAAGTACATGGGGAGCATCCCCCCCCCCAGCCCCGTCCCGTTAGGATGGCATGGTTGGGCTCACCAGCTCCGATCGAAGGCGGCTCACTTCCTGGGCCTGGCTTACGAGCTTCTGCTTCAGGTGTTCCACCTGCCAGCACAAAGCCGGGGCATGCTGAGCCTGGATTCTCTCCTCCAGCCCACACCCAGGCCTCTCGCCCAAACCCAGAGCCCCAGTCCTCCCTGTGCTCAAGCATCAGGCCACACCTGGGACTCTAGGTGCAAGGCACCTGGCCCGGTCCTGACAGCTCTCAGCACCCTCTCCCGTCACAGGACCAGCCAGTCTGGGCTTACAGGAGAGTCCGGGGAGCGAGTGCAGCCGAGGTGACCCCTGTGCCAGCCTGGGCCCACGCCAGGGGCAGTTCGCCGGGGGACTCAGGAGGCTGACCCTCAGGACGCCTGCCTTGCACAGGCCCCTACCCAGGTCTGAACCTACTTCTGCATTTGTCATTTAACATTCTTTTTTCTTTAAAGGGCCTCCAAAGTGTATAAACTCCAGGCACTACAAAACCTGGATCGGTCCTTGACCAGCCCCTAGAATTTTCTACTTTGAGTGGTTCCTGGTGAGTCTGTCTGTGGAGATGAGCCTGCCAGTGACCAGGGCACATCTGGGACCTGCCTCCACCCCAGCTCCCAGTCTGCCTTGCCGGAGAGCTATGGCCAGTGGAGGCTGTTAGAAAGAGAAGGGGTGTGCACCCCATCAGGAGGCAAGGGTGACCTGGTACAACCAGAGCCCAGGGAGGGGAAACCAGCCCCAAGAGACCAGGATCCCAGGATGGCTGGCTGCCCTCCCCGCAGGCCTAGACCCTGGTTCCACATCAGCCCACCTCCAGGAAACTCTCCCCCGGGGAAATAACCCAAAATGCAGACAAAGACTTTGGCACCAGTGTTCGTCAGAGCCTGTTTGAGCTTTTTCTTGCAGAACATTCTGTGCTGATCGCATGGAACCTTGGAAAAGGTACAATGGGAGTCAGACTCCCTCTCTGGGGGATAAGGAGGTGTGGTTTGCACAAGCATTGGGCTCTTGTTACTAAACATCAGGAGACAAAGCCCACCGCCTACAGGGGCCACCAGCCAAGTAGGACAGGTGAGGGGCAGTGCAGGACTAGATGCCCAAGATCCACCTGAAGGAGACAGAGGACTGCAACTGGGGTGGTGGGGGGGACACAGGCCCAGTGTCACCAAACTTCTGACCTTTCAAGAGAGGCCAGACATTGGGATTTTCGGGGTGTGTAAAATCTCCCCACTACCTATGGCTGAGATGTCATCAACAGTCTGTGCGCAGCACGAGCTCAGAGCCAACCATCTTCTGGCGCTGGAGAAGGCGGCTGGACCACAAGTCAGCCTCTGCTTTTCTGAGCAAGTTGGGGGAGGAAGCGGGCCATGGGCGCGACCCCACCTCCAAGGAAAAGGCCTATGACACCAGCGCTGCTCACTCGTAGTTAGGGAGGCGGATTCCAAGAACACAAGACCCAGAGAGGGGTTGGGAGACCCAAGGAGACCAAGGCCTCCTGGTGGACAAGCAGGTGACTTAAGGGCTGAACCCGAGAAGGTCACCTCTGTCACCTCCACCAGCACATTCCTTCCTAGCAATGTGCTGGGCATGGACCATGCCATTTCTCTGCCCGCTCCAATACACCCTTCTGTTAAAAGCCTGGTACACAGAGCCTCAGTTCCTTCGCCCTGGAGGGGAGTGAGGGACAGTTTGAATAAGGCAGCCTTTCATTCCTTAGTCATGAAATTGGGAATAACCTGAATGCCCAACATTAGGGGAATGGTTAGGTGGATTACAGTATATGCACTCATAGACTACTGTGTAGTCGTTACACTCATGTTTATCAGGAGTTTTAAATGATGTGGGGAAAAGCTCCTCAACATATTAAGTCAAAGAAATATCCAAAAACAAAATCGCATATGCAATACAAAAAGGTAGAGGGCTCTGGACTACGGAATGATGTTTGACAAATTATTTTCGATTTGCAGTAATTTTTAAGTCTCAATATATGTTCCTCCTGCACTCCCCCTACCCTGAAATAGGTGGAGTCTACCTCCTTTTGAAAGGTTGGGGTCCCCCTCCTGCCTCCCCTCCCTCAGAAATCACCCCAGGAAGATCCACTTGCACGGAGCTGGTGCCCCAGACAGGCTGCTTCCTCAGCACCAGGCTGGGTGGGCTCGGACCTCGCTTGTCCCCAACGCCACTGGCACTCAGACCCGATGCAGTGAAAGTGGGGTTTCCCAGTGTTTACCTGGGAGTCAGGATGCCTGCCTGACACCTGCCTGCAGCCCAGTTCCTGTTCTCTTCTTACATCACAATCGGAACGCTGGGTGCTCCTGGCCTCTGTCTGGAATCTCTGAGGGGTGCCCCAAAAGGAGGCGGCTGCCCCACGAGGCAGGCTGGGGGCGGGGTGGAGGGATGAGGAAGAGGCTGTAAAAGACCCCTTTTGTCAGAAATGTCAGGCACTCATCATCTCCTGGCTAGTCTCGGGCAGCGGAGGAGCACAGCCCACTGACACCACAGGGTGTCCGGTCAGGCACAAACCACCCCGTGGTGCGCGGTGCCTGCGCCCCGGCCGGCCAGCTCCACTGGGGGCTGGGAACTAAGGAGGCGTGCTGCCCAGGAGTGGGACCCTTGCCCTCCATCCCCGGGGGGTCGGCTTCAGGAGGGTCTGCAGGGGAGACAGCAGACTTCTCCCAGCCTGGGAGGGAGAACAGGCGAGTCTCTCAGGGTCAGGGAAAACAGTGAGCGCAGGAGACGGAGACAAAACCAAGTACGGGAGGAGGGCTCGGAGCAGAGACGGGGAACTGAGGGTGAACCTGACCAGAGAGCGGGGCCTTCTGCGGAGGGGGCCCCTGCAGGCGCGCCCTTCACCCACCCAGTACAGCTCTGACTCAGCGACGGTGCCTGCATCTGTACGCAAGGGGTCGGGGTTGGGGGGGACCTTCTCCATCAGCTCTTCAGGAGGTGCCCAGCACACCGGAGACACTCAGTGAGCACGGAAGTGACGGCGAGGGGGCAGCGCACTCACTCCTGAATGCAAAGAGCCAGGCCAGAGGGGCACGCAGGCTCCTGACCAGCTGCTGTGATGGCCCCCCGGACAGCACAAGGTCGACCCCAGGGCTGAGAAGGGACCAGGCTGGGTTTGTGCCACAGCCCTCCCCAGGCTCGGGCTCCTAGTCATCCTGAGAAACTGAGCCACAAGCCTGGTGCAGGGGGGCCCTTGAGGGAGAGGGAGCTGGGGCCTGTCTGCTGACCTGATGCAAACCCACAGTTACATCTCCCAGCAGGAGCGGGCTCAGCGGAGGGTGCAGCTGCCCTGTGCCACTCTGTGTTTTCCCAGCTGTCTGCTCCTCTCGACACAGACAACCTGCCGATTAGCCCCCAACCTCCCACCAAGCCTGGCCCTCCATCATCGGCTGTCTTCTGAGGAATGGAGGGCTCTCCCAGTGGCAAGACCAAGGCGTTGCTGAGCTGGGAAGATGAGAGGGCCTGGGATCCAGATGGCCCCAAGGAAATGCAGCCCAGAGGCCTGAGGGGCAGCCCCGGGAAGCACCCCATCCTGTCCGCAACCCACTCCCCCTCCCGGGAGACCTGACTCCTGGTTACCTACCTACATGACCACTGACCAGGCCCGACTGGCTCCATCCATCCCGCCCCGCCTCCACTGCTGAGTTTTCACATTTGAGTCCTTCTGCCACCAAGGGGCTTTGGGAACATGGACTCTCAGGCCAGACTGCCAGGGTTTCTAATACAGACATCACCCTGCCTTGCCAGACAACCTTGGACATGTCTCAACTCCACCATGCCTCTCCATTTCCTTAGCAGTAGAATGAGGCTACCTCACTGAGGAGGTCTGGAGGATTAAGTGAGATTACATGAGTAACATATGTAAAGTGCTTAGGACAAGGCCCAGCATGTAATAAGTCTATTACTAGAATGAAAGTCTGTGAAGACAGGGATATTTGTTGTATCAGTGCTGGACCCCCAGTGCCTAGAACGATACCTGGCATATAGTAGGCGCTCAGTAAACACATGTAGAAAGAGTGCTGACTGCATGAGGGGCCAGGAGAAGCAGGGTCTGTGAGAGAGCGGTCAGGCAGGGCGTGGGGGAGCAGAGGTGGTGGAGGCTGGGGTGTGCTGAAGGATGCTCACTTCTGCCAAAGGCAGGAGCTGCTAATGGGCTCCAGGCAGCGCATGCCATGTGGGAATGTCAGCCCAGAGGTGCCACAACTTCCAGTATTTTATGACAAAAAAAAGGAAGTTGAGATTTTTATATGAACTTAACTAAGATTTAAATGGTGGCAACTAATTTGGTCATACAATCAGGACAGTTGGAACTAATAAATTCAGCAAAGTTGCGGGATATAGCATGTAAAAATCAGTTGCGTTTCTATGCACTAACGCTGAACAGTCCGAAAAGGAAATTAAGACAGTAATTCCGCTTAAAATAGCATCAGAAAGAATAAAACATGTAGGAATAAACTTAACCAAGGAGACAAAAGACTTGTACACTGAAAACTACAAAATGTTGCTGTAAGAAATTAAAGATGATACCAGTAAATGGAAACACAGCCTGCATTCATAGTCTGGAAACAGTATTGTTAAGATGTCAATACTGCCCAAAGCAATCTACAGATTCAATCCAATCTCTATCTAAATCCCAATGACATTTTTTGCAGAAATATTAGCATCCATCCTAAAATTCATATGAAATCTCAAAAGCCAAATAGCCAAAACAATCTTGAAAAAGAAGAACAAAGTTGTAGGACTCGCACTTCCTGATATCAAAACTTACTACAAAGCTACAGTAATCAAAACAGTGTGGTACTGGCATAAAGACAGACATATGGACCAACGGAATAGGGGAGAGAGCCCTGTTATAAACCCTCATGTATATGGTCAATTGATTTTTGACAGTGGTGCCAAGATTTTCAATGAGGAAAGGACAGTCTTTTCAACAAATGGTGCTGGGAAAACTGGATATCCACATGCAAAAGAATGGATCAAAATGGATCAAAGACTGAAACATATAAGCTAAAACTATAAACCTCTTAGAAGAAAACATAAGGGAAAAGCTTCATGACATTAGATTTGGCAATGATTTCTTGATGTCAAAAGTACAGGCAATAGAAGGAAAAATAGGTAAGTTGGACTTCATCAAAAAAATTTTTGTGCATCAAAAGACTGTCAACGGAGTGTAAAGGCAACCCACAGAGTGGGAGAAACTATCTGTAAATCACATATCTGATAAGGGGCTAATATTCAGAATATATAAAGAACTCCTACAACTCAACAACAACATAAGAACCCAATTCAAAATGGGCAAAGGACTTGAACAGACATTTCTCCAAAGATTATATACACACGGCCAATTAGCACTCCCAGATGCGCAATATCACTAATCATTAGGGAAATGCTAATCAAAGCCATAATGAGATACCACTCCATACCCATTAGGATGGCTATTATTTAAAAAAACAAAAAAGGCAACTCAGAAAATAACAAGTATTGGTAAGGATATGGAGAAACTGGAACCTTTGTGCCCTACTAGTGAGAATATAAAATGGTGCACCCAGTGTAGAAAACAATGTGGTAGATTCCTCAAAAAATTTTAAATAGAACTTCCATATGATCCAGGAATTCCACTTCTGGGCATATACCCAAAGTTATTGAAAGCAGGGTCTCAAAGAGATATCTGCACACCCATGTTCATAGCAGTATTATTCATAACAGCTAAAATGTGGGAGCAACTCAAGTGTCCATTTATGGATGAATGGATAAGCTAAGTGTGGTCTAGCCATACAATGGAATGTTAGTCTGCCTTAAAAAAGGAAATCCTGCCATTTGCAACAACATAAATGAACTTGGAGAGCATTATGCTAAGTCAAATAAGCCAGACACAGAAAGACAAATACTGTAATTCCACTTATGTGTAATACCTAGAATAGCTAAATTCATAGAGACAGTAGAATGGTGGTTGCTAGCAGCTGAGGTGATAAAGAGTTAGTGTTCAATGGGGACAGAGTTTCAGTTTTGCAGGATGAAAAGAGTTCTGGAGATGGATGGTGGTGACGGTTGTACAATTATGTGATACATTAATACCCTGAACTATACACTTAAAAATGCTTAAGATGGTAAATTTTATGTTATGTGAATTCTACCACAATTTTTAAAGTGGTTAAAAAAAAAAAAAAAGAAAAAAGCAGGTCAAACAAACAAGGCGCATTTGAGGGCTAGATCTAGTCTTCCAGCCTGTGGTTTCTGCTCACAATGTAAGGTTCTATGTTGAGGTGTGGGGGCAATAGGAGGAGGGGTGCAGTCTGGGTGTGTGTAACGATGGTAGGAGCCTTGGAAGCGTGAAGGCCACTGCTCCAGGGACATCCACAGAGGACAGGGGAGCTCAAGGCCACCAGCACGTGGCCTGGGGCTGCTGGGTGCCCTAGGACTGAGGACCTTTGACCCGAGTGCTCCCCACAAGGCACACAGTGAGCTCCCAGAAAATATAAACATCTCCATCTGACACATCCAAGGGGAGGCCTGAAAAGACTCCTGAAGCTCTCACAAGTCCAGGTTCCAACAGGGACAATGGCAGCCCCAGTTGCTGAGTCAGCTTTGCCAGTGGGGCAGGGGGCTTCATAAGATCATCACTTTGAACCCCCCAATCCTGTTAGGTACATACTATTATTATCGCCATTTTACAGCAAGAAAAACTGAGGTTCCAAGAGATTAAGTCATGGTTAGGCAACTTGTTCAAGGTCACCTGACCACTAAGTGGTGACCCTAGGATTGGAACCCCTGCAGAGCAACGTATAGAAGACCGGAAAGATCAATCTGTGTCAAACCACAGTGAGGCTGACAGGAGACCAGAGCACACAGAAGTGACACCTCACAAGGCACAGCACTTTACAGTTTACCATCCATTTTCCTGTCCAGTCCCATAATTGAGCTGCCCAATAACCACGAAGCAACATCTATTTGACCCAGTGTAGAGACTGGTAAATGAAGGCTCAGAGAGGAAGTGACTTACTACAGCTGCACAGCCAGGGCTAGAACCCTACTCACATGATTTCAAATCCAACACCATTCCTGGTAACGATGATTGGCGGTGGTGGCAGTGGCGACACCAATAATACTGGGTCATCTCACCAGGTACTGTTATTATGTCCATTTTACAGATGAGGAAACTGAGCTGCAGAGCAGTAATTAACTAGGCCAAGGTCACATAGCTAATGAGTAGTGCCAAAGTCAGGATTTGAACCCAGCTCTAGGCCCAAGTGGTTGGCCACAGCTCTACAGAGTCAGACTCTCCAAAGAGTGGCTCAGAGACCTGGAGCTTCAGGCACATCTCCTGAGACATTTTTCAGAAAAGACCTGGCAGTCAGAAAGTTCAGGAATAAAATATGAGCAAAGACCAGGAACCATTCTGAATTCTCCAAATCATCCAGAGGCGTGGGGGTTGGGGGGAGGGGAGGGGTCAGGCATAACTGGAGAGCTGGCACTCAAGGACACCAAAAAGGCTGAGATGCTTGACCTGCAACTTCCCCTCTAAAAAGTAAGTCAATTTTGCTAATTAAAGGAAAAAATGTTTCTTAAAAATTTGTTTAAAGTCACAAAAGACCATATATTGTTATTTAATTTATATGCAACGTTCAGAAAAGATAAATCTATACAAACGAAAAAAAAAAAAGCAGAGCAGTGGTTACCAAGGGTTGGGGGGGAGGGGCATATGGGGAGTGACAATAGGTCTTTGTAGGGTGATAAAAATGTTCTAAAATTAGATAGTGGTGATGGCTGCATCACCAATATACTTAAGACCGTAAATTCTACACTTTAAAGGGGTGAGTTTTATGGTATGTGAATTATATCTCAGTCAAGTTCTTTAAAAAACAAAACTTGTTTCAAAAGTGAAGTGCCCAGACAAACTAAACCAAGGAAAGTCAGGGAAGGAAGACCTCTTGCCACAGGTCAGACATGTGTCCTGCAGGGAGGGCCCTAGACCAGCCCCACAGCCCCATGGGGCAGCACCTCATGCCACGTTCCAGCTACACAAGCCTTGGTTCGCCCTGATACTCATCCTGCTCCCCCTGCCACAGTCCCTTTGCACTGACTGTTCCCTCAGCTCAGAATGAATGCACTTCCCCTGCTCTGTGCCAGACCTCAGCTCCAGAGCCGCTTTCTCCGGGAGGCTGCCCCCGACCTCCCCTACAGGTCCTGATCTCCCCGACAAAGGCGCGTGGTAGAAACCCTCATTCCCTGTGTGTGTACCCGCCTGCAGAGCCCTTGTTACTCTTCCAACTTTCATAAGTGCATGTAACAAACGTCTGTCCTCCCCTAGACTGCAGCCTCCGCAGGCCAGGGCGTGCCTGTCCACCTGGGCATCCCCACTGCTCAGCTGGGTGCCTATACATACCAGGCACTCAGCAGACATCTGAGTCAGAAAGACAGGCGGGCACCGCAGGAGGCAACAGTGATACAAAGCTGGTGCGTCACACCTGCCATGAGGAGCTCCCATTAGTGGGGCAGACAGGCCCAGAGGCAGCAAACAGTGGGGTCACTGTACAAGAGGGAGACACAGGGCACTAGGGATGCCCCAAGGAGGCCCACCCAACTCAGCCAAGGACAGGTGGTCAGGACAGAGTTCTTGAGGACACACTTGTAAGCTGGAGAAATGCTGCATTTTAAAAGTGCATGAAAATAATCTGCTGCCCCTGGAACTGAGAACAAGGCACGGTATTCAGTGATGTTCCCTCGAGTAGAAGGTCCACATGCTGGGCAATCACAGAGAAAGAAACTGACCCAACCGAAGGCAGGGCTTTCCAGAGAGAGCTCAGGCCCAGGAGCTCAGGCATGGGCTCCAACGTGGGGATGGTTTGGAGGCAGGGCTGGGGACCTTGGGGAAGTGGGGAGGGTCAGACACAGGCACGAGAGACAGACACGGACAATTAAGAGTGGGGAGCTGAGCCCCAGGAAAGGGGCCTCGGGGCCTAGGTGGTAATGGGAAGGAGGGTGAATTAGCCAGGCATGCGGAGGAGGGCTAGGGGTCAGCCCACAGGGACTGTGGAGTCCCCAGCGTCCTCCTGGCTAGCCAACAAAGGAGAAGCCCTAGAACCTTCACTTTCTAGGGCTTCCAGAGATTTGAGAGCTCCCTTCTCTCACTTGCACACACGCCAGCCTCTCATTTCCTGCCAGTTTTCCGTGGGGTGACCTCTGCAATGAGTTTGGTCCACCTGGGCTGCCCAAGCCAGGGCACCTTGGAAGATGGAGTGGACTCAGCACTGGCCTCGGGACGGGAACGTCCCTGTGCTTTCCTGCTCCGCTCATGCCTACACATGCTGCCTATCACTTCTGGAGAGGTAGGTCCTGGCCCCTGGTGACCACAAGGAATGGGGCACATGGATGGCCAGGATGGGAGGCCCAGGCCTCTGATTCTCGCCACCTCGCCCTCTTGTGCACTCCCAAGCCAGGAGAGGAGACCCCATCTGTCCATTATGCTGGTAGTCTGGTGGGTTCCGGGTGCCCTGGGCGATGTCCTCCGACCTGCTCCACAGTGGGCAGTGGCCTCAGCCCGTCCCATCCTCCCCAGGTACCTGATTGTGCAGCTGGGTGGGTGTGGCTTGCTGATCACTGTCGCAGACAGCCAGCCTCTCCCGTAGGGCCACCAGCTCCTCCTGTAGCTGGGCTTTCTCCTCCTGCAGCTGGGACATGGCCTCCACCATCCTATGTACCACGGGGGCCGCACCTGGCGGCCCCGACAGGCTCGAGCACCTCCCGCTGCCAAAGAGCCGCCCACCTATGAGCAAAGTAGCCGCCGATCAGCAGGGCAGCAGAGGCCCCAGCCTGGCCGAGGAGAGGGGGGCCCGTCATGGCAGGGGAGGGGATGCAAGCAGAGGGGACGAGGGGAGCCGGGCAAGGGCTGGGGGCAGCAGCATGGGTTAGCCGGGGGCCTCCGGGGCCTGCCTCGGAGGAAGCCGCTTCAGCAGGCAGCTTCTGGGGGATGGAACTGCCTAGACCAGGACTTAGGAAAGCAGCTTCCACTGATTATTCCCCCAAAGCCTGTGTTCTAGGTCTGATGAGCAATACCCTCTCCATGGCCAGCCTGCATGGACTTGCAGCTGAGAAAGACATAGCTCTAGCAACAGCTGTTCTCTCCCCAGAAAACACTACCCTTGGTGGAACATGATTTCTTTAAACCCCAAACCCTCTCCAGAATACAGAAGAGAGGCGGGGGCTCCCGAGCCTGCCCCCTGCCTTCCACAGGGAGTGGTTACCCGCACACGGAGAGGAAGCAAGTGGAGGTGTGCGTGTGCAAGGGACAGACAGACCGGGACACGGGGACAGACACAGCACGTAGGCAGGAACACAGCCAGGCGCGCTCCCAGGCGGACCCCTGCGGGATTGAGCACAGGGACCTCACAGGCAGGAGGAAGGGATAAACACAGGGGTGGGTGGCGCCTCAGCCTTCCACCGTCCTGTCACCGAGAGCAGAAGAGACACAGACAGACAGATGGAAGGACAGAGACACACAGTCAAGGCCTGTGACCTGCTAATGGGGCCTGGCATGCTTGTCACAGTTTGCTTTGATGGCCCCAAGAATGGCCACAGTCTCTGCAGGTGGGGAACGGGCAAGGAGGTGGGGCAGTGGGGCAGAGGAGAGGCTGGAAGGGCACGGATCTTCAGGCAGCCCAGTTCGGGTCCTGGCCAAAGCCTGAGAGGCAGGGCCAAGTGTCCAAGGGTGAAGCATGAAGAGTGGCATCTGCTGGCCGCGAGCCTCCACCCTAACTCAGAGCACCAGGGTGTCCGGGCTCCGCCACACTGTGTGGGCAGGACTCGGTGGAGGGGGGATCCCAGACTCTGGAAACAAAGCCACCTGCACCTGAAGTCACACATCCCAGCTTCAACCCACAGGGAGCTGGCAAGTTGAGACAGCACAGAAGCCAAAACTGCAGCTTGGCTTTTGGACTGGGCTGGAGCGGGGAGCGCAGATGGAACTGATTCCAGGCTGGGCAGGACATCTCAGCACTGGGCCCAGGAGAGGTAGACAGTGAGAAGCCGCTCTCACTCTAAAGGGAGCAGGTCACGCACACACAGACTGCCTTTTCCCTTCCTCCCAACCCTGAGGGACGGCTCCGACTCAAGGCCCTCTGGAAAGCTGGAACAGGGGCCATCGCTGGCTGGCTAGGAGCCCTGGCCGTGCGGCCTGCACGTGACACAGCATGCATGTCACACACAGTTGGCCAAGCTTCTGCTATCTGTTCTAGAGAGAGCGAGCTCAGACGGATGCTTCCAGGCCTGCACACGGGGCTGCCATGGGCAGCATGGGACCAGCACAACCCTCTGCCCTCTGCAGACTGCCGTGGTGTGGCAGGAAGTGCTCTTGACTCCAGGTCCAAGAGCTGGTTCTGCCACTTCAGAGCCGTGTGGGAGGGCCCCTCAGGGGCTTCCTTTGTAAAATGGGGACAATGGTCCTTATCCAGAGGCAACCTTGGGCAAGAGCCTGGATGCGCAGGTGTGAGTGAGTGTCATCCAGCAGGACGTGGAAGAGCCCTTCTTGCCCGGGACACTGCTCATCCCACCCTCAGAGCCCACAGCCAGGGGAGTTCACCCTGACCTGGGCACAGTGCCCGTGTGTCAAGGGAGCCAAGAGGGGCCCGGAGAGCGCTTGCTGGGCGAGAAAAGACCTAGAGGAAGCTAAGGGACAACAGCAGAGGAGGAAGAGGTGAGATCAAAGGGGCACCTAAGGGCGGGGACTGAGGGACCTCTGCACCCTCAGAGTAGGTCAGCTGTCAGTCCGAGTTTTCAGAAGACAGTGTTTTTCTCCGAGACCCTGCCTGGACACAGCCCCTCAAGGACACTCAGGCTCGGGGGTCCCAGCCCCGGACCCGCTGACAAGAGTCAGTCCCCCGGACTGGAGGGACGATGCCCCCCCTTCCACACCCCGGCCAGACCCCGACACCCGCCCCCGAATCAGTGCCGGGCCCACGGGTGAAGGCGGCTCTGGATCAACCTCAGAGAAGGGAGTGGTTCCTTCCACCTCGCAAGTTCAGACACGCAAATCAACCTCTGACAGGAAGAGGCAAACGAGAGGAAGGCCAGCTCCTTTCCCCCCTCGCTCTTGGCCTTCCCCTCGGGCTCCTTAAGGATGCACTTTCCCAGTAACGGCTGGGCTCTGGGTTCTTGCTGGGGAGCCCCACAAAGGGGGCACACAGCCTCTTCCAGAACCTTGCCAGCCTTGCCGGAGAAGAGTAGAGCCACCAGCTCCTCCTTCCCAGCCTCAACGCAGCAGAGCGAAGCCCTGTCCTAGGGACCTCTGAGTCCCCGATGGACCCACGGAGACAAAAGGAGGGGGTCAGGCCTCTCTCTGCAGGAGGTGGCGTCTTTGAGGCTGCCACCTTCACCCTGCTTTTGACAGGCGCTGGGGAAAAGACAAAAAGCGGGGAAATTCAACCCCAGCCCATGCCGGCCAAAGCTGCTTATCACCGGTGGCACGCAGCGGCACCGGGAGGAGGGTGCCCCTGGAGCGGGGATGGGCAGGCTGCAGTCTCTGAGTTCCACGTCCAGGCGGCCACCTCCAGGGGAGGAGGACGGTGTCTGGGACAAGAGCCTCCCCTCCGACACCGGCTTTAGCCCAGGCTGTGCCGGGTCAGCGGGCAGACTTCCTTTACCTGTTTTCTCTACATTCATGTTGCCACCAGCTTCTTGGGCCTCCCGGCCCCGCCTGGGGGCCGGCGCCTGCCTCTTCAGGAGTTTCTCTTCTTTCGCCCCCTGACTCTTGCTCTCGCACCCCTTGTCCCGCAGGGCCTGCTGCCAAGACACAACCAGAATCCTCACATGAAGGGGGGGGACTGCAGCGGGGAGGGGACCCCCCTCGAGCCTGAGGACGGTGCGCTCCCAGAGCTGGTGAGGACCTCAGACCCGGCCAGCCCATCCCTCACGCTGTGGGTGGGGACTACGAGGCCCGGAGTCTGGAAGAAAGCATGCCCAGATCTCACAGCGAGAGGGGGCAGTGCGTTCTCCTGGCCCCCATCAGCAGCCAGCCCTCTGTACCAGCAAACAAGTCTCCTGGGCACTTAGGAACCCTCAGGTGAAGCTCACTCGGCTGACCTGTGAGCCCCGAGTCACCACTGCAGTGGTCTGATCGCTCAGGTGCACCGGCCCAACATTCACAGGCTTGTCCAGCCCCACCAGGCACACGGCAGTCTCAGGGCGATGCCCGCCGCCCCCCCCACCATGATGTCAGCTGCCCTCACCTTCAGACGGCACCAGCCTGGGACTGCCAAGGAGGGGGCACACGGGTCCATATGAGCAGGGGAAGGCCATGGCCCACCCCCCGGCATGGCTATCCAGGACCGCAGGACCCTGTCTCTAGGTCAAGGAGGAGCCAAGGCAAAGAAGGCTGAGGTAGAACAGACCAGTGAACTGGTGGGGAGATGGAGGGGAGAGGCAGAAAGAGTCTTTCATGCAGAGAAAACCACCTGCAACTCACACAGAAAAATGTCCAAGGCAAGCAGCAGAACCACATGTAAAGTGCGATTCCATTTAAGGATAATGGAAATAAAAGAGGCCTCCAAGATAAAAATCTGGGGAAATATACACTGGTTTTCTCTGAGAGGTCGGGTGATGGTGCAGGGGCTAAGAGGAGAAATATGCATCATTTAAACTTTGGGGGAGATCAAAAGAAACTTAACCGAGAGAGAGTGGGAAGAAAAGAAAGCCTTTACATTTCATTTTGAATCTTTTTGGCATTTGCATTTTTAACCTTGTAAGCATCTATGGTGTTCTGTTTTGTTATCTTTGATAACAGAAGTTATCTGGCAAGGCAGATTACAGACACTTTTGTGTATGTCTTTGTGCCCACCTTATTCAAAACAAAAAGACAAATGTTATGTTTAAAAAATGTTCAGAGCCTGGGTCCGGAAAGGCCTGGGTGTGAAGCCTGGCTCAGGTGAGCTGTGTGACTGTGGGCAAGTTACTTACCTTCCCTGGAGTTTCATTTCCTCATTCTTAAAACAGCAACTCCACTTTCTACTTGAGAAGGGAGGGTGGTGAGCAGTCTCTCGTATTTAGGAAAATTCCCGCGACTTAATTTTGTCCCCACCCTGTGACCAACTGCCACACCAGCACGAGCAGCTTTGTCATTGGTGGCGGCAACGGGGGCAGCTGGAAGTTTCCATTTGCCGCCCAGAGCAAAGGTTACACTATTTCTGGCCTGTTGGCCAAGCCACAGGATGGGCAGACAGGCCCCCAGGGGGGTTGGGAATTTCTGCAGCCTCGAAAGGGAGCGACTCAGGTTGTAACTGCTTGAGAAGCTGGCAGGGGACCCTCTGGGTCCCCTCACTGTGTCTGGATCCCTACTTGGGCCCCACATCCGCCGCCCACCTTGAAGCCCCTATAAACAGAATGAAGCTTCAACGGCCCAGGACACAACTGTGGAGACTGGTTGCTGGCGGGAGCTTCTTAGATCCTCAGCAGACCTGCTGACCCCAGCACTCAGCGGCAACCACAGCCCAACACCCCATAATCAAAATGCAAGAACAGAGCCTCCGCCCAACTCAAGGCTGCTGGTTTCTGACCACCTCCTGATTTAACTACCAATGGCTCAAGTCATAAAAAATGGTTTCTTTAACATAAAAACAGTTTCTTTAACTGTCCCTGCAACAGGCTTTTCTCGCAGACCTTATAGATAAAAGAAGGACCATTCGGTTCCATTTTCAGATGAACCACATAAGAAGGGCTGACAAAAACCCAGAAGCCCAAGATTGTCCCTGAAGCAACAAACAAGGGGTCCATGTTCAGACCCGGCTTGGGGCCACACGAGGGAGGACAAACACAAAGGGCACATATTTCCCACAGCCCCTCCTGCCCTCCATCTGCATGTGTCCCTTCAAGGTGGCCCTCTCATGCACAATCTTTCTTGGGGGGAGGGGCCTTGGCAACACCCCCAGATAACTCTGGTCCTTCATCCTCGGCCACTATGTCAATGTTTGCGCATACATTTGTGATCATTTGATTACTCCTGGCCTCTCTGCTAGACTGCTGGGTCTATTTCTCTTCTTTGCTGTGTGCTGGCACCTAACAGAGTAGGCACTTCATAAACATCTGTTAACAAATGCATCCATTTAAAAATTGCAGAGTCTGTGTTATCCTGAAATTGCTCAAGCTATAGCTGCATGAATGCATTGGTATTTGTTTAAGGATCTCTTTGCAATCAGAAACAATACAGAGAATCAGTTAGAGAAACCCTGAAGTAGAATATTATGCAGCAGTTTAAAAGAATGAGGTAGTTCTCTATATATTGACAGGTATGAAGAAATAACCAAGACTTACTGTTGAGGGAAAGAGCTAGTCACAGAACAGAAGGTAAAAGTAAAGAATAAAAATTGTATAAATCCAATCAAGTGGTTGTACAGGAAAGATAAATAAACACCAAACTCTTAATTAGTGGATTTCTCAAAGATACAGGACCACAGGAGACATTCAATTTCTAGATATTATATTCCTGCCACGTGTGAATTCTTTACACCATGTGTTATAAAGCTCATCATGTTCAGATCCCAACTTGCTGTGTGACCAGTAGCAAGTTACTTAACCTCTCTGAGCCTCCCTTACTTCATCCATAAAACTCACATAAAACAGTAACTGTGTCTTGGACTGATGTGAGACATACAATACATGCCACAAAGCCCGGTACAAAGTCAGTGTTCAATGAAGAGTAGCTATTATTATTGCTATCATGATGTATTAATTCTACAACCAAATACTACACATATATATGTAAACTTTGTCTTTTGAAAGTCACATTTTAACTGACTTGCAGTGATAACTGCAAGAGAAAAGAACCCAAGTTTTGGCAAAGTCCTCTGTCTAGCTTTAGGTTCTCACTTTAAACGAGGAAATGTAAATACGTATTGCCCCATGGACTCATATGCCCCAGTGGGAATAAACAGCTCCCCTAAAAACCTGCCCATCTTCCTAATAGCTCCTCACTGAAGGCCCCACAGTCCCCACTTTAACACTTCAGCCGGGGCATGGCTGAAAAGCTGCTGTCGTCTCCTGTGAGATCTCCCCCGAGCTAACCTAATAAGCAAATTGCCCCATTCAGGCAGGCTCAGGGTGGCTGTGCCATGAGGAGCTTGGCAAGAGGCAGAAGGCAGGTCCCCAGCTCTCCCTCCCTGCTTCCCTCCCCGGAGAAGGAAGCTGCTGGAGCTCAGAGGGCCACGGCACACTGGCCCAGCTCGAGCCCTGGCATTTCTGACCGCCCCAGGGCTCACCTGCAGGGTCAGGTAGAGCCTGTGAGGGCTCCCGGGGCTCGCCCAGTCCACGCTGAGGGCTCGGCACTGAGCCAGGGCCGGGCGAGCTGCACTTCGGGTGCTGGAGTCCTCGTCGCCGCCAGCCGGGCTGTCTCTTCCACGCCCTGTCCCAGGACAGAGGAGACAGGTGAGATGCTTGACGCTGGCCGGAGACTGCTGGCCGGGGACCACTGGCCAGGGCCGTGGCTGAGCTCCCCTTTCACACACTCCAGGCAGCCCAGGTGCTGCCAGGAGGGACTCACACGCCCTCACATGCCTGCCCTACACAGAGGGAAAGCCTGGCACTCGGCGGGGGCTGCGCTCCTTCCTAATCACAAGCCGCCCTGGGATCCTCTGCAGGAAGTCGCCCAAGACCCCGCGGGAGGTGGCGGGCTCCCCTCCCTCCACAGTGGCGTTAGGGCTGGCACCTGCCCACGAACACCCTCTACAGACAGCAGCAGAAGGAAGCCGATGCCACCCTGGCTGCACTAATCTTCACAGGAGGTGCACCCTGGGGCCGCGGCCTCATTACCGAGGTTGCCTCTAGGTGGCAATTTCTCCCCTGTCTTCATAAAGACCAACCGCACACTGGGTGGCGTGGTCCCTGTAGCCTCCAAAAATACACTCAGGACCAGTTAAAGCACATCCTCTCAAGCCTCTGACACACTGCCTCCCTCACCGGATGCGGGGAGAGGGCTGCAGCAGCGACACCCCATTCACCCCTCCCTTGACCCACCACCACAGCCTGTGGGACCAGACGGGACGGGAGAGGGGATTCGCCACACAGGGCAAGCTGCAGAGCTCCCACCCTGGGGGGCAATCACATCCTGAATGCCAGCACTGGGCCAAGTGCTTTCCAGGCCTTATTGCCCTTCTTGGTCCTCAGTTTCCTCGTCAGTACAATGGGCATAAGGAACCAAGCTCAGTCCTGTGATGAGGATTAAACAGGGCGACACATGTAAAGTGCTCACACAGAAGGTAGCCAGCAATGCAGGCCATCAGCTCCTCACAACAACCCTGAGAGGTAGGAACCGGAGACCCAGAAGGGTTAATAATGTGCCCAGGGTCACACAGAGCCAGTATTCCAATCCCATGTGCTAACCCACCCTCTGCTTGCCTACCCTTCTCAAGGCAACAATAAGAGGGGGGTGGGGGTAGAGGGGCCCAGGGACGTCCACACTGGCTGAGGCTCTACCCAGTGGCAGGCACCACGCTTAGCATTTCACACATACGATTTCACTGGACCTTTGTCTTAAATTTTAAAAGTAGATAAAAGTCTGTATGGTCATATAATCCTCATAATACTAATTTAAGAGACCAATACACACACACATAAGACTAGAAGGAACTATATAAAATGTTTAGTGACAGGCTTATAGGTGATTCTTATTTTCCTTCTTATACTTTTCTGTGTTTTTGGTTTTTAGTTTTCCAGGAGAACATGTTTTTGTTTTTTTCAATCCTTGCTTTTTTTTTTTTCTTTCTTTTTTTTTTTTTTTTTTTTTTTTTTTACCATAAAAGCAATACTGTTCATTCATCTTTAATCCTTTGGACAACCTTGTTGGGTAGAGACCATCTTCAGCCCCTTCCAGACAACTGGGGCTACCTGATCCAAAAGCCCAAGCTTTCCCCGGCGGCCTCCAGGGTCATCCCCAGCCTCACTGTCCCCTGCAGAAAGACTTTGGAGGGCAGCGCTCTGGCACAAGTGTGATGAGAGAGAGGGAACTGGAGTTTGCTATGTGCCCTCTCTGGGCCTCAGTTTTCCCTTCCGTACATAGAGGGGCTTGGACCCGATGTCCTGGAGGGACTCTGCCAGCTCAGACAGGCTGGCAATCTTCAGCCCTCTCCCCATAGGTCAGGAGCAGTCAGACAGCAAACCCTTAAGGCATCTTGTCTGAAGATCCCCCCTGTCCCCACATTTACAGGACAACCTACTCAAGCCAAGGCTGGCAGATAGTCATGGGGCGGCTCCCCGGTCCTGACGATCTAGCTCCCACCGGGAATCAGAGGAGCTGCCCACTTCTTGACGCTGGAGGCACCAGGGGACATGACCCAGAAAGGAGAGCTGGTGTTGACAGCTCCCCCAGGGGCACAGCGGGGGCCCCGACTCGGGGACTCCCTCACTGCCCACCTGCTGTCGGGGCCGCCTTGGATGGCACCTAAAAGGAGGGCATGGCAACCACTCCCTGCCAGGCCACGCTCCAGAGCAGCCTCCGTCCACTCCTCGCCATCCGCGGGCGAGCCCTGGCGGAATCAAGTGTCAGCTCCGCGCAGGGCACAGGGCAGCAGTTCACCTACCTTGTTTACCGGCCGCGGGCAGAAACCGGAGCGAGACCACGAGTGCTCCGCCGCCAAGGACAGGCGGATCACAGAGCCACAGCCACCTGGCCGGGCCAGGGAGCGCGTGGCTGTCCGCCGCGTTCTCCCCCTGCGCTACAGACTGCGTTAACGTTTAACTCGCGTCCCCGGCTTCTCTTTACAGACGGGCGCGGGGCAGGAGCGCCCAGCGAAATTGACGCCCTGACTCCACGCCCGGCTCGCGGGCTGCCGGTACCCTGTAATTACCTGACAGCTCTGACTGAGCCTAGGAACTTGCCAGAAACCCCGATCTCATCGCTGGTATCTGGAGGAAGGAAAGGAAATAAAGAGGCATTTTAAAAATGCGGACTCACCAGTTCTCAACCTCCCCGGGCCGGTGTGTGGGAAAGGGCGGGCGGCCGGGCTGGCTGGGGCGGGGCGAGCCATCCCCGGCTCGGGCTCCCCGGCCCGGCCCACTCGCCACAGGCCGCGCAGCGAGGGCGTGGCTCCCAGGTTCCACGTCCTGCGAGACGGGACCATGGCCCGGCGGGGCTCAGCAGCCTCCTCCGGGCGTCGGGCAGCCTGCGGAGAGAGCAAGAAAGCGAGATTGAAGCCCGCTAGCCGGCACCCTCCGCCCCCATCCGAAGCTGATCGGAGCCCACCATCTGGAAGGGTCCGCTGAACTGGGTCACCTGTTACCCAGAGCCCCAACTCGAATGTCCCCCAAGGAGCCCCCGGGCTCACGGGCTGAAACAGAGCCTATCACCATTTCAGGGTACTAGCTAAGGAGAAGGGAGGCTCAGAACTGGGCAGGGAGCCTGTCAGGTGTGTCTGCAGCATAATGTGGAGACCCCACATCTCAGCCCCTCCACTCTGAGCCTGGCAGCATAAAGACAGGTCACAACCCCACATGGAGGAAGCACCAGTCAACAGCGTCTCCATGAATCTATTCAGAAGGGGCCTTGACTGTGGCCGTGACGTCAGGCTTACATATATCAAATTCTCTTAAAATCAGCTCATTCCTGTATTCAACTAGCCTTCACACTGTACCTACAACTGGCAGACACCGAGCTGGGATTTGAAATACAAAGATTCATTCATTCCTCATTTAATAATTATTTACCCAGTACCTGCTGTGTGCCAGGCACCTGCCAGGGGTCCTCTTTGATCAGGAGAGACATGGCCTCAATGTTCCCTGTCAGGAGGGAGGTAAACACTTCAACAAACCTCCACAATCAAAACAGGATGCAGGGAGGCACCAGGTGGTATGGAGAATGGGGGTGGGTGTGGGGAACACTGGTCTGGGTAGAAAGCCCCATGGGGCCCTTATGAACAGAGCAAATGAACAGAACAGACTTCATTTACTGCACAAGTCTTTATTGAGTACCTATTGTGTGCAAAGCAGCTCTGAGGGCATTTAAGGTGACACCAAGCTGTGGTCCCAGACTCAGACAACAAGTGATGCCATTTACAGAAGAAGCCAAGTCAGCTCAGAGGGGGAATGTGGAGTTTGCTTTTGGTTTTGAAATGGAGTTGGAGGCACCCAAGGACTTCCTAATGGCGCCACCTGGGCTGTAGGCCACTTTCCCCAACCCTCACTGCACTGACCACTCTCTACCAGGCAGTAAAGATATCTGTTTGAACAGTGTCCATCTCCCCTGACCCTCTATGGCTCCCCAGGGTGGGTCCCACAGCACCCAGCCTGGAGCAAAGCTACATCCACACCAAACACCTGGTGATGGCTTTTGGGTGAATGCCCGGAAATGAATGCACACAAAAGCTCGAACTTAAGCTTGGAAGAGAGCAGGGCTGGAGATGGAGACACAGAACCGGGTGGCTGACGGGGGTCACTGTGGCACAGGTGAGAATGCAATCACCAAAGGTGGTGCGAGATGAGAGGCAACCAAGAAGGATGGAGCTCACTCCAAGTGGGAAGAAAAGCTGGAGAAGGAAGGTCAGAGGTGGCAGGAGCACCAGGCAGGTGCAGAGTCCTCAGAGGTGACCGGAGAGTGAGTGGGAAGGAGAGGATGGTCAGTTCCCAGGGAACCATGCCACGGAGAGGTCAAACTGGAAGAAAGGTCAGTGGAGCAGGGCAGATGTGGGAAGGCCCAAGGGGGATGGGGGCTAGAGGAAGCTGCCACTTCCTTCACTTTGGAGAAGCTGGCTAGGATGGGAAGGAGAGGATGTGGTATTTAGAATAGGAGAGATTTGCACATGCTGGGTCAACAGAGGGACAGGAATGACTGAAGCATCGAGAGGCAAGAGAAGAGTGCAAGGATGGGTGGCCTGAACATCTGGTGACCGATGTTCGCAGAGCTGAGCCCTGGAAGAATGCCAGGCTCCTGACTAGGGAGTCATGGTCTCTGCCTTCCTGGACTAAGGAAGACAACTTGGAGGAGGAGGCTCCTGGGTGCAGTCTCCCTGGGAGGGGGCAGGACTGCTGGCCAAAGGGTGGGGTGGAGGCTAATCCAATATGTGGGCAGCTCCGCTGAGGAAATGGAGATGGACCAGTGTGGAATGGAAGGAACCAGGAGGAGCAGCCAGATGTCCCCTCCTCCAGGCTGCTTGGCACGGAGCTGGGCGCACAGCAACCCTGAGGCTCAGCTGCCCAAGGGATGCGGAGGGAGTGAGACAGGCTCCACCTGCATGCCAAGCCGCTGGGAAGGTAAGATGGCGGAGGACACTGAAGGTCAATGTCACAGTTGAGGGAGAAGACTTTTAAAGGGGATCAGCTAAGTCTGAGGGGGCAGGGACAGAAGGAGACAATATTTCATTGGTTTCAGGAAGGGAAGTTAGGAGGCAGTCAGGAAGATATCAGGAAGAAAGGGGAAGGGTGTGTGCAAGATCCTGAAGAGGAAAAAGCAGCTGAATTTAGCAGCCTGAGGGGTGTGAAGGTCAAAAGTATCAAGGACTTTCAAACAGCCCAAGGCTGGAGACTCAAAAACCTAGGTCATGGGGCGAGGTGATGGGGGCATACGAGTAGAGTGGTTATGACCGAAAGCTGGTTCAGAACCCGGCTGTGCCACTTACTAGATGTGTGACCCTGGGAGAATTACTTTGTCTCTGTGTCTCAGTATCTCCATCTGTGAAATGGAGAGAACTCTACCTTATAGGGTTGGTGTAAAGTTTAGACAATACATATATACAATATTCAGAACAATACTGGCATATACAAAGAATACTCAAATTTTATTTTTTCAGTGACCTCTATCCAGTGGTGGGTGGATGCAGAGGGCTGGCTATAGGAGAGCCAGCACCTGCCTCTCTGGGTTTAGGCCAGGGTGGTGGAGCTACAGCCCCCTTGCCCCAGACCAGGGATATTGCAATGATTGGGGGACACACTTGACAACTGCCCAGAGACTGCTGCCCAGGAGGCTTGGTCTCCCTGGGAGAGCAGGCAGAATGTCAAGGAGGTTGGACAGGGGCTGGACCTCCCCTCCGCACAGTCACACGTCCTGGGTTTTGCAGGTCAACCCAGATTTCAAACTCTCTGCTCCCTGGCGCCCATAAGGACAGCAGAACTCACGACCCTATGTCCCTAAAATCCAGTCACTGCAAATACAGGGCCCCATTCTGAGACTGCATTCCTTGCAAATGACTCTCTGGCCAAGGAGAGGGTTACTTTTATCAAGGGCATGAGGAACAGCCTGGGCCAGTGTACGTGCTCACTCAGCCTCAGGCAGACAGAAAGCCAGAGAAGATGAAAGGCCAGGGGTGGCCACGACCCCAAACCTTGAGACAGATGTGTGTATTGGGGGGGCTGGGGGGTCGGAGGTACAAATGGTACCAATTTATATGCAGCTTCCTCTTTAAAATCTGCCAGGACCAGGCCCTTCACTGCGCCAGAGTTCTGCTCTAACTCACAACAGGGGGTTGAAGGAGGTGGCTTCTGGCTCGCCCTTCCTGCTGGGCCCGCTCCCCACCCCCGACCCCCCCCCCGGGCCCCCCCCCTCCGCCAACCGCCCCAGGCTACCGCTGTCAAAGGCTCAATTTCGCCCACTGCCCAGGACGGCACCGGCCCAGGCCCTCCTTCCTAACCTGGGGCTGGCCCACCCCATCCCGGCCCTGCGAAGGGGAAAGTGAACTGCCCAGGGGACCTACGGGGTGGGAGGGCCCGAAACTGCAGCCTTCAGGGGCGCCCTGCGGATGCAGGGACCTCTGCCAGGGGAGGGGGCGGCGCTGACGGGCACGCGGTTCCCCGGCAGTGTCCGGCTTTCCCGGGCCATTGAAATCGGAAAGGGGGTCCCGAGGCTGCTTGGATTCCAGGGGACACGCCGCTCCCATGCCCTGCTCGGTTCAGGCTGGACGGCGCAGGCGGGGTGCGGGATAGCGCAGGGCCGGGTCTCCGGGGCCCGGCCCTCCCTGCGCCCCCCAACGGGGCCGGGCAGGGGGATCCAGGACGCGGCACCCCGAACGACAGGCCGGGCGGAACCCGAGCGCCCAGCCCGTCCTCAGCCCGCCCGAGCCCCGGACTCACCGGCCTGGTGGAGGCAGGATCCCTGCGTCGCCGCAGCGCCCGGGGCTCGGCCCGGCCCTCCAGTGGGAGGCAGCTCCACACCGCCGCCTCCTCCTCGGCCCGCCCCGCTCCCGCCCCTCTCTGGCCCCTCCCGCACACTTTCCACAGGAAATGATTAACTCCGGCCCGCGGCGCGTTCCCATGGCAACCGGCTCAGACCCAGGTGGGGGGTGGTGGCGCGCGCGCACACGCACAGACTCACACTCGCACGTGGGGCCGCCCACTCTGTTCAGACCTTCCCGTTGAGTGTCCCCACGCTCCACAGACGCCCGTGCACACGTGCGCGCTCACCCCTGGCGCACACGCACCTTCTACGTGCTCACATACAGTACACAGTATACATGGCTCTCACGTATGTTTGCACACTTGCTCTAATGAGTCCACATGAACACATTCACAGTTCTCACACACATCCCCACGCTTTTGCACTTAAACTTACACTTTCGTTCTCACTCCCTCAAAGCCTAGTACTACAAAACTTTCGCACACAGTAGTTACTACTCACAGGCATACTTACAAGTGCTCCCTGGCTACCCTTCACACACTCTCACAACCCCTAGTACACGTCTTCTTGACCTTCTAGCATGCACACTACACACACTCTTACACAATCTAGCTAGTACATGTGCACACTTACACATTCTCACACACTTTCCACGTGCACTCACATTCCTGTACGGTGCTCAGACTTAACCCCATGCTTTCCCACAAATGCTGCACATGCGCCTGAGTACACACATCCACTTGCACACGCTCACACACGTTCTCACACGCTCTCTGACTCTTTGTCACACTACAGCCTATACATGCTTTAAAACCCCAGTACACGCTTCCACACACGCTCTAGTTAGTGCCCACAGGCATGCACTGTCACACATTAGCACACGTGTTTTCACACACATTTCTCACTAGCTCTATTAGGAATACACAGGCCAGGTTGCCTGCCCAGCCAGGGCACCACCTGCTGCCCCCTGCTCCTCAGCCACCCTATTCCCCTCTCGCACCCCCCTCAATAGATAAACGTCTTGCAGAGCAGGGAAGCTGTTTGGGATTTTTTAAGGTAAAATATTCCTTTGCATTCCAGTGAAAACACGTTCAGAATGCAGCCGCTCCGGAGCAGGCAGCAGCTCTTGGCGTAGCCGCAGACGTCCCTCCTCATAGGATGCCCCAGAAGAAGCCTGGGAGGCCAGGGAGCCAGCCGGCCAAGGAGACCCAGCTGACCCGGAGGAGCCACTCTGTTCTTTGTCTCCCAAACAGAGGCGGCATTTCACTCCAGTGTCAGCAGCAACATTCCCCTTCCAGGGTGCGGAAGGAGGACAGAGAAAAGAAACTCAGAAGCCAGCCCAGTGCAAGCTGATGGTCCCAAAGACAATCCCGGGAGGGGGGGGCGGCGCTCTGCCTCTTCCTGTTTAACAGGGGATGATGGCCCGATGGCCTGGGAGGAGCAAGGAGGGGACTGGAGGGGGGCGTGCAGCTCCAGGTGGGTTCTGTCTCTTGCTGCTGAGCAGGCGCTGGGCTGGCCGTCAAGAATCTCAACCAGAGACAGAGCCAAGGTTCTGGGCCTCAGATTGTTCTGGATGCCAGATCAGGACACTCACAATCCCCCTACTGAAAGTGGGTTTGTGTATGTTTTATTTTCTCACTGAGATGTCCCAGTGCAGGCCCAATAGAGGGTGCCTTTCACGCTTCTGGAATGGTTCCCTGGAGAGAGAGATTTCTAGCTAAGAACCCCAGATAATCCTCCCAATGGGAGAGCAGGCCATAATTTGAGAGGTACCTTCTCTGAATCCCCCTGCCTGCCCTCCAGACAGCACTGGTCAGGGGGACCGCAAGGTTGGATGAGGGCAAATTTTCTCTAGATTCCTGACCAAGTATCTCCCTTTGTTACAGATCCTAGCATTTGATTGAGGAGGGCAGTGGGATAGGGGTGTCTGTCTTTAAAGTCCTGATATAGAACCGGAGGCCATGTCTTACTTGTGGTCGGTTCGTTGACATTAACTGCAGGTTCCTTCCAAAGCCAAAGCCAGATTTTAAAATTAATAATAACATTTATTGTTCTTTTTCTCTGATTACCAAAGTAATAGATGTTCATTGTAACCATAATCCCACCCACTAGAGATAAATGCTGCCAACATTTTAGTACAGTATTTTTTTTCCTCTGTGCATATAATAGCGACCATTTATCCACAGCTATCACTGTGCCAGGCACTGTACTGAGCTCTTTAAAAACAAGATCTCATGTAACCCCGAACACCCTTTGAGGTGGGTAAAGTCATTTCCTCCATTTTCAGGAGGGAAAACTGAGCCTCCTAAAGTTCATTCACAAACTCAGTGTGTGGTAGCGCTGAGATATGAACCCAATAGGTGTGTGTATATATACATATACACAAACATATAGCACTACTATACATATATAGGTGCCGGAGTTTAAGTTCAAAGCACCTTGGGACTTCCCTGGTGGTGCAGTGGTTAAGAATCTGCCTGCCAATGCAGGGGACACGGGTTCAATCCCTGGTCTGGGAAGATCCCACATGCCACCCAGCAACTAAGCCCGTGCTCCACAACTACTGGGCCTGCGTGCTGCAACTACTAAAACCGGCGCGCCAGAGCCCGTGCTCCGCAACAAGAGAAGCTACCGCAATGAGAAGCCCGCACACCGCAACGAAGAGTAGCCCCCGCTCGCCACAACTAGAGAAAGCCTGCGCTTAGCAACGAAGACCCGACACAGCCAAAAATAAACAAATTAAATAAATAAATTTTTTTAAAAAAGTTCAAAGCACCAGTGAAGGAAAAAGAAAATTGAGACATGTGAGGAAGCATTTTCCGAATTCCAGCAAAACTGCCTTGAAATGCAAAACCGATTTGCTTCATGATTGTTGGAATTTAAGATTACACAATGTCAGGAACTACATACCAATGACTTCAAGGTCATTTCTATCCCAGAAACTTCACTGATGGTTTGTAATGGAGGCTGCCAATTCTCCCTGGTCATACAGAAAGTGAAGGATTTGCCAGAAACTCGGCCACCCCAACACTGAGGTCCTGAACTCATGAGTGAGGACTCTTGGGTTCAGCCTTTGGCCTTGACCTCGACCTCCTGCCTACCTCCTGGCAGAGGCATAAGTGTCCCCGGGAGGGCCACAAGAATGCAGTAGCCAGAACACTGCAGACCCATATGTACATCTACCCCATCCCTCAAGGGGGGCGTGAGGGACAACACCATTGTTGTTCAAAGGGCTTGAAACCCCTTAACTCTCAGGCATCCATCTGAGAGGTAGCCAAGGGCCTGAGGGTTCTTCTGCACAGAGGGCAGCAAAGAGGGGGCAATAACAAGCCAGGCTGTGTTTAATCTGATTCTCGTAGCACCCCCGAGTAAAGCACACCTAAGATTTACATGATTTTCCAGTTTAAATGAGTTGAGATTCGATCACCTCCAGGCCTTTGCAATGCTATTCTCCCTGCCCAGAAGGCCTCTCTCCTCATCCCACTCCCACCTGCCTCTACCCACCTTCACCTGGCCAGCTCCTGCTGTCCTTCAAGTCCTTCAAGCTTAGAGGTCACCTTCCTTGACCCTCCCAGACACCACAGTCCCCTGCCTGCTCACCCCACTGCAGCACCTCCCACGCTGGATTGTAAAGGCCTCTCCTGTCTACAACATCATCTCCTTGAGGGCAGGGTCCTTTCCTGACTTGATCACAGGTAAAGCCTCTGCTACAGATTCAGCTCCTACAGGCACTAGGTGCCTGGCATCACATCAGTTTTCGCTGAATAAATAGCTAGATCACTTATAATTTAGAGGGAGAGAACAGGGTGCATTAAGCATACCCAAACAGACTTTCTTCCCATGTAAATTAATGATAAGTCTTATCAGAAGGAAGTAAGTGAAAGGATCCTTAAGGAATTATTTCAATGTGGTCAGTAAGGAGCACCCCGCAGCTGTGAATAGGGTATCTGTGCACGATCCTGGGTAACAGTTTCTGGAAGTCAGAGAATACCTTCTGGAGTTGAGTCACATAGTAAGTAATCCTGACTCAATTAGCCACTGTTTTGAAGCCACATTTTCCAATAGCCCTGAAACAGCCCCGTCATGGACAGCACAGAGAGAGCTGGGAAGATCCCGGAGGGACGGGCGGGGCTCTGCACCCAGCCCTGCAAGCATGCATCTTACTCCTCACCAGCAGCAGGACACGGGCCCTCGACCTCTGAGCATATCGGGGGGCTGGCCCTTGGTTCACACCTGCCAGCTCTGAGGAAGCCACGCTCCTCAGTGGATGTGAAGGGGTTGGGTCTTGGACAAACCTGGGAGGCACTGTAAATCCTGTCTCTCTCCTCTGCTACGGACTCAGCTCCTATGGGCACTCCGTACCCAATAGATATTTGAACAAATGGTACCTTTCTCTCCCTTCTCCATTTCCTACTCCCTCTGTGCCCTCCCTGTGCAAGGGTGCCTTCCTTCTAAAAGCTGTATTAACTGGGGAAACAATTCTCCCATTTCCAAACCAAGGCAACCCTCCCCTCAATAAAACCACCTTGCTCTAAAATCTCTAGACAGTGACTGCCTCTCTGCATTTGGCAGGGAGATTGGACTCAGCAGCACTTCCCGGCTCTTAGGTGAGGGGCACCTGAAACCTCTTGATGATGAACTTGGCAGAGAGACCCTGCCCGCAGCATTCCAGGGTAGAAAGCAAACGGGGGTTTGTTTCCGTTATCATTTCCCATCATCTAAACAATGAGAGGAATGCAAACATCGAGGAGATATGTAATTAAGCATCAGGTAATAAAAAGATTTAGGAAGGATGGCTATGGGAGATGAGCCCTGCCGCCACTGCCCTCCCTCTGAGTCAGCCCTTCCCTGGGATCATCCACAAGTCTGGGCTCCCTCTCCCAAAAGCTCCCTCCCTGGCTTCTCTTCTTGCTCCTAAATCATTCTCTCTCCTTGTTCTAAGCCAAGACATGCATTATTAACATCATTTCCACTTTTTTCCAACTTCCCCATTCATTTTTCCCCTCTGCTGCAAATTCTAGGTAGTTGAGGTTTTTTTTTTAAACTTTAATTTTTATTTTTCCTGCACAAGGGCAGGAGAAATCAAGAGAGGAAAAAGCACCCCCCTCTCCGCCAAATCCCACCACCCTTAACTTATTCTCATTGGCTCAGATGTTCTTTCTGGTAGTTGACTTTGAACAGACATTATTTCTGTATTAAGGGGAGACTGTATAGAGCAGTGGTTAAAAGTAGGTTTGGGGTCAGATGATCGTGGGTTTGAACCTTGGCTCTGTCACTTCCTCCATGCCTCAGTTTCCTCCTGTGACAATGGGGGTAGCAATAGTGCCTAACTCACTGGGCTGTCTTGAGAAGTAAATAAGAGCAAACATGTGACACCCAGAGCCTGGCGCACCAGCTGTGGTTATAGCGGAAGGCAGACCATGGATACAATTTTCTACTCTGCCTTTTTCTCACTTTAAATCACAGGCCAAGCATTTTCCAAGTTACTTTTTCCTACTGGGGCCCGCTCTTTTCTGAACTGCAGGTTCCAGACTAAGGATGAGGCCCAGGTCCCGTCCGACCCTGGGGTCACACTGTGTGGGGCACACCCAGCACCCTGTAAAAATGACTGAAAAGAATGAACATTTTAAATGGCTGCATGATATTCCTCTGAACAGCTCTGCCCCAACTGAACTGGCCATTCCACGGAATCAGATACGTGAGTAGCTCCCATTTTTCACACTTATAAATAGCATTGCTGCAACATCTCCCCACATGCAGCCTGTTCGTTCCCTGGGGAGAGGGTGGGAGATGGGGGGAGAGTGGGGTTGTTAATTTCATAAAAATCTGGATAGTCTGAGCTTTTTTTTTTTTTTTTTTACACTTTCTAAACATGTTGCCAGATTGCCATCAGAAGGACTGTACCAAATTTACACTTTACACTGTCGCTGGCAGCATTTTTGACGAGAACTACTTTTCGTACTAATTTACAGTTTTTCTCTCGGATCTGGAACTCTCGCCCAGGCTGGTTCCCCTGTGAGGCATGAGGCATATAAAAAGTCTGAGTGATGGCTGTCAGGGAGGGAAGTGTCTGGTTCCTTTGCTGGGTTTCTGTCTGCTGGGCTGGGCTGGGCTGAGAGCACTGAGTCAGCGCCCCCCCTCCTTGCCTGCTCTTCGAGCCCCCAGACTCTTTCCCAGGTGGGTTCTGGAACATCCCACAACCCTGGAAGATTCTGCTCAGGCGGCCACCAGCATTAGTAAGGTTATCCCTGCTCTGACACCAGCCTGCAACTGCATTCTGGCTTCTTGCAAGAAGTCAATCAACCATTTCTAGAAAGAAAATCCCTCAAGAGACCCTGGCATCTGCAATCAGCTTTCCATTACTGGGGGGCAGCAGGGGGGCGCACAGAGGCAGCAGCCGGGTGAGGGCAGCCGTGTTTTCCCAAGAACTGCAGCCACGGCCCCTGACCACCCTGCCAGCCTCCTGGCACTGCCAGCACATCTCACCCAGGTTCTGCGGCAGCTCCGCGGCCTCTTGCCCAGCCTCTGGGGGTGGCCCTTGTTTGCAAACAACCATGGGAAGTTTTGACGCTGCTGATTAACCAGAATCCCACAGTTCTGGGTTGTTAGTCATCACGACAAGTCTCAACCTTCTGCCCGCCCTGACAACATCGCCAGCTTCCAGGTGACAGGGAAGAAGTGACTAGGACCTTGGTAGTTTCAGTGGCATCCATCGTCATCTTCACAGGGGAAGGGGAGGACTGCCACCCATCCCAAACAACCAGCATGTGCAGGGCCTGGAATGCCAGGGTGGGAATTTAATCTAATTCGATTTAGCTTGCTTCTGCTGAGGGACTGGGCGAAACTCTACGTATAGGATTGCTTTGGATTTCATTTAATCCTCACAACAGTATGTGCGGTGGGTATTATAATTCCTATTTTACAGATGGAAAAACTGGGGTACTATCTTCTAAGAGTGGCTAGGCCCAGGAATGAGTAAGGGGGCAGCCAGGAGAAGGCAGGTGGGAGTGCTGGGAAAGGTGGGTACTCCAGGCCAGGAGCTGTGTTCCCAACCACTGCGCGACCAGATTTCTTCCCCTCTCTGGGTCTCACGTCCCTCCCTGGGTAAATGAGGAGGATGAACGGGTCAGCTTTCCAGCACTAAAGCCATGAGGGAGGCGGTGGGCAAGTTGCAAGGGATGACAGTGTGATTCTGAGGTCCTGCTCCCGAAGTCCTGGTCCCAGGAAGGGGTAATTCCAGCTGCGAACCTGGGGCTCTGGCCTCACTGTTTACAGTTGCTTCACAAATGAATGCCAGCAGAAGAAAGGAGATGAGTGGTTGCCAGGGGCTGGGAGGTGGGGAAAATGGGGAGTGACTGCTAATGGGGTTTCTTTTGGGGGTGATGAAATGTTCTCAAATTAGATTATGGGGATGGTCGCACAATTCTGCAACTATACTAAAAACCATTGAATTGTACACTTCAAGTGAGTGAATTGTATGGTTTGTTAATTACATTTCGGTAACGCTGTTTAAGAGAGGAAGGAAGGAAGGAAGGGAGGGACGGAAGAAAAGAAGGTAGGAGGGAAGTAAAGGGAAGGGGGAGGGACGGAGGAAGGAGGGAGGGAGACCGCACAGAGGTTGGGCCAGAGCTGCCTTTGAGATTTGCCTCCTGGGAGTGGGGCCCTCACACCCAGCCCCTCCCCAGTCACCCCTCCACCAAGTACCCCGAGCCTCAGAAAGGTATGTATGAAGACACCTAAGTGGCAGGTGATGGCTCCAGATTCCAACCAGAAGTAATGGGAGCCTCTGATCTCGGAGGCGGAAGGAGTCAAGAATCAAAGAGCAGGTGTGGGCCTGGAGGGCTGGGGGATGGGCGGGGGATGGCAAGAAGATGGATGGAGGCCAAAGGAGGGCGAGCGTCAAGGAGGAGACCCTGAGAGTCAGGGCGAGGCGTGGCTCCGTCGAGGAAGCCCAGGAAACAGAGAGCCTGGGCTGGCCATGGCCTCTGTCAGTGGCACCCCAGAAAGTGTGCGTAGGAAGCACCGGTGGCTCCTGGGGGCCCCTCACACTGGTACAGTTGTATCCTGCCTGGCACCAATGGAGTCGCAGACAGATGCAGCCATCCCAGGGGCAACGTCGACCCAGACTTGACCCCGAACCCGGTGCACAGGCACAGGGGACCCAAAATGAGGGCAAAATTGGCCAATAAGAGTAAAGAGCTCATTCCACTTCTGCTGTTAGGGCAACTTATTGCTGAAAGAGGAGACTCTCAGAGGGTCTTAGAGGCACAGCTTCCTGTCTAAATCTCCAAAGGCAGACAACCCAGAAAGCACCTCCCCCCAGACGAAGCTCCCCGTCCACGCAGGCACATTCCCTTAGGCCCACCTCTTTGGGCAAATGGCAGTGGATGGCCCAGCCATAAGGGAACAAAGGAAGTTACATCTTGGAGACCGCCTCTGAGAGTCCTAGCCCTGGGGTCAAACCCACGTGCCTGGCAGCCAAGCTGGCAGAGGCTGAGGGGATATATCCCGAGGCTGAGGGCTCCTGCCTTATTCCTCCGGCCCTGGGGTACACATGCTGCTATTGGACCCGCTCTGTGGATATGACCCCGGGCAGGCTGGCTCCAGAGGCCAGGTCTTGAACCAATGTACCATACAGCCTCTCCAGGGTACAGTCAGTGGGGTCCTTGTCACCCCGTGTCAATCCTCAGCATGCATTCAAGGCTCTTTGCCATCTGCCTGCAGCTGACCTGCCCAGCCCTCTCTCCCACTGCTCCGACCAAGGCATCCTCCTTCTGTTTCCTGAGTTTACCATGTGTCCGTGCCTCCCTGCCCTTGCACATGCTGTTACCTCCATGATGACAGCCCATTCACCTAGTGAGGCCCAGTAGAAATATCACCTCCTCCATGGGACCTTCCTGGTGCCCCCAGGACCATCTGCTCTTCCCTTAGTACACTCGATTGGAGCTTGTGGGGGACTTACCAGTCTCCTCCATTACCCTGGAGCTCCCTGATTCAGGCCCCCACGCTGTGTGACCTTGGTTAAGGTACTCAACCTCTCTGAGCTTCTGTATCCTCATAAATGGCTGCCCTAATTATAATAGTTATTATTATTCTGGGTAATATTTACTGTGCACTTACTATGTGCCAGGCACTATGTGCTAAGTACTTTATGTGCAAGATCTCATTCAATCCTTATAGCACCTTAGGAGGTGGGTATTATTATTATCCTTTGTTACAGAGAGAGATTACTGTTAGGATTACTACCATTATCATGATTGCTATTCTTTCTTCTGCCACAAAGCCTAGCATGCAGCAGATACTCAAATCCTGTTTGTTTAAGTCAAGTGTGGATAAAAATAGAAGGGGACTCAGATAGGAAAAGAGTTCCAGAAACATGGCCGTACACACGCTCCAGAATGTTCAGGCCTAGCCTTGTCCTGGCTGGGATGATACCATCTCTGGAGCCCGATGCTGGCAGACAGTTGAGGCCAGGGACCTGGGGTGGCCTGCTTTTGCTTCTCCCATCAGCCCTATCTTTACCCACAGAAACAGAATCTGCCCAAACCAGACCTGCAATGCTCAGAGCCCCACAGCGAACAGGCCTCCTGGGTAAATGGTGACAGAGGCTCTGGAAGTCCTGGGTGTCTGGCTGGTGGCAGAATTTGTGCATATTTGTAACCGGAATAGCTTCAGGGTTGGCTTTGCCGGCTCAAGGCCACAGGTGCAGAGTGCCCTGTGTCTCCATGTTCCAAGCTCCAACTGCCCCAGTGTCTTCTAGGAACCCTCACTCCAAACTTTTCCTGGAAGCCCCAGGGGCTGCTTGCAAGGTTCTTTGCCCATCACTCCCACCAGCTGACCTGGGACCACATCAGCCTCTGGCCTGACTGTTTGACCAGGATTCCCTCCAAGACCAATGCAGATACCTGAGCCCCCATCACCAGAGAGGCTGGGGGATGCCCTAAAAAGGTGCTGCACGTGATGTCGGAAACATAGGCTCTGACAGTGAAAGTGAGGGGCACACACCTGAGAAAAACTCCATTCAGGGCATGGGGAGAAGGGGAGAAATATCTACTGTCTCAATTATGCCCAGCCATGCTTGTCCCATGGCAAAGTTGCCTGGGTTCATGGCATCACAGTGTCCTTCTGACATACCACCAATACCTCCAAGACCCCAGATTCCTTTCCTTGCCTCCGCCTAACCTGGGCACACATGCAGTGCTTGGTGCCTGGATTAAGTCTGTGCCCTGTGGTGAGATCTGCCCCAGAGGACCCAGCGTCCATTCATACAATGGACTAAGCTGGGCTGCCCCTGCCCAGCAGATGGGCTTTCACAGCCTTGAACTTCAGCTGGGTTAGTCCCTATTCCCCTCGCGGCCTCCTCGGCCCTGATGTAAACTAGTGGACATAAACAGGAAAGGATGTGGTCAAACCCCCCGGCATTCGACCTGCTACTCACAGTCATTCACGGTGGGGCACATTTGAGGGAGGGCACCTCCACTTCTGATGGCTCCTCAAATCCTCAAAACACCCCCATCTATAGGTGAGAAAACCGAGGCCCTGAAAGATCAAGTGGTCAGTCTAAGGAAAGTGCCAGACCAGGTATTCTGAGGCTACTTCTCTCCACTGCCCACTCTGACCTGAAACCCCGACATTGACGCTGCTTGCCCCAGACCCAGAAGTTGTGATGGGCCCCCGAGGAAGGGGGGAAACGAAGTCAGATCTGTCCTCGAGAGTCTGAAGGACCCCAGGGGCCTGTGTGTCCCTGCCTTCCTGCCGGGAAGGGCCTCAGAAGACCCGCCTCCAGTGGCTGAACAGAAGCCGGCAGAGGGTGAGGATCTGACTGACACAGCGGAAACTCTGGGCTCAGAACTGCCAAAGTGAGTCGCAACTGACGTTTCTCGCCTACAAGTTACAAAACCACAACGAGCTGTGGAGTGACAGCCGGCTTCAGCCGGCTTCCCGAGGGTCAGAGGAATGTTGTTGCCAGACAGGTTGATGAGGCATCTGCTGAGGCAGGCTTCAGAAACCAGGCCTGGGCTGTCGCCACACCAGGCGGCTCCCAGGAGGCCAGCCACCTGACCTCGCCCCCAGCAAGGTCTAAGGTGGGAAGACTGCAGGGCTTTCCCCCAACCAAGTCTGTAGCCATGACAACCTACTTTAAACCATTAATAAAGGTAATTATGGGGACTTCCCTGGTGGCTCAGGGGTTAAGAATCCGCCTGTCAGTGCAGGGGACATGGGTTCGATTCCTGGTCTGGGAAGATCCCACATGCCGCGGAGCAACTAAGCTCGCGTGCCACAACTGCTGAAGCCCTAGAGCCTGCGTGCCGCAACTACTGAAGCCCTAGAGCCCATGCTCTGCAACAAGAGAAGCCACCACAATGAGAAGCCCGCGCACCGCCACGAAGAGTAGCCCCTGCTCGCCGCAACTAGAGAAAGCCTGCAGGCAGCAACGAAGACCCAGCGCAGCCAAAAAAAAAAAGAAAGATAATTATAGGCATGATAACAATAATAATAATGTCTAACCTTTCTACAGCACTTACTACATGCCAGGGACCACACTGGACACTTTTTCTGGATCTTCACGTGTATTAGTTTCCTGTGGCTGCTATAATAAATTACCACAAACTGGAAGGTTTAAACAAAAGAAGTTTATCCTCTCCCAGTTCTGGAAGCTAAAGGTCAGAATTCAAGGTGGCGGCAGAGCCACATTCCCTCTGAAGGCTCTAGGGAAGACTCCTTTGCCTCTTCCAGTTTTTGGTGGTTGCTGGCAATCCTTGGTGTTCCTTGGCTTGTAGATGGATTATTCCAACCTTTGTCTCCGTCTCCACATCGTGTTCTCCTCTCTGTGTGTCTGTTCAGATTTTCCTCTTCTTATAAGGACAAGAGTTGTATGAGATTAGGGCCCACTCTAATCTAGTATGACCTCATCTTAACTCGATTACCTCTGCAAAGACCCTATTTCCAAACAAGGTCACGTTCACAGGTCCCAAATAGACATGAGTCTGTAGGAGACACTATTCAACCTACTGTATCACAAGTAATCCTCCCAACAACCCTGGTGCCACTCTTATCTCCATCTTACACATAACAAAACTGAGGTTCAGAGAGGTTAAGCAACTTGCCTGAAGTCACACAGCCGGGACCAGAACCCTGTCTGGCTGATTCTAGAACCCACACTATATTGTCCCAAGCATCATCCTCATTACCGCCTCCTCACAGGGCCCAGTAGTTCAATGTTCACAAAGCTTCTCCTGGCCATTGTCCCATCTTGCCACCACAACCTCGAGGGGGCTGGTTTGCAGTTTACAAAGGAAACAGAGACTCCATTAATTAACCTGACCAAGGTCACACAGCTAAAGAGTGGCAGTCTTTCAAACATGGGTCCAGCACTCTCCAAGATGTAGGCTCCAAATGGGGATCTAACGGGAACATTCCAGGGCTATGCCAAGTCAGTGGAGGCTATTTCCCCAGCGTGATCAATGGCTGCGCTGTGTTTACTGATAACACCCACTTCGGCTACACCTGCCAAGCTCATAAAAGGTATTGTAAATCTGTGGTTTAAATTCACCTCCTCAGGTTTCAGCCCCTTGTCCAGAGCTATTCTCTGCCAGCAGCAAGGCCAGCTGTTTGAGTGGTTACATAGCAGAGAAAAAGCAGGTCAAGAATCCATGAGGCCCTCACAGCTCACATCTGAGCCTCAGGGCCTGTGCCGTGGCAAGAGATGAGATGGGCACCGTTCATCCCGCATCCCGTTGCTCCCGGCTGAGAAGGGGTGAGACACAGATACAGCCTCGTTAGCCAGGTGCCGGTCATGGCTCCAGACACCATCCAGCTTTTTCCATTAATCCACACAGGTACCATGAAGTCAGTGCTACTGGGAGCCCCGCTTTTCCAGAGGAGGAAGCTGAGGCTCAGAGGAAGGCCACGCTCTGCTGGTGAGTGGCCACACCAGCACTCGGTCCCAGATCTGCTCGAGTCCAGAGCCCCAGTCTTGGTCTCTGCAGGAGGGACATCCAGCGAGGCCTGGAGCCTGCGAGTGGCCACTGTGATGGAAGCACCTTAGAGCTTGCAAGGGACAGAGTGGGGCTGGAAGGGATTTGAGAGAGGGAGGCTAGGCCTGAGGCCCAGGATGCCCAGTGAGTCAGTGTGTTCTGGAGCCAAGCAGGGCAAGGGAGGAATGCTAACGGGCACAGGCAGGACCCTGGAGGACCTCCCTCCGACCCACTGCAAGAGCCAGAGAGGTTTAACATGAAAAGGAGACCACGTCACCTTCTGACTCTAAAAGCACCAGTGGCTTCCCGTGAAGCTTACAACAGAATCCAAACTCCTTACTGTGTCCGACAAGGCCCTGCAGTGCTGGCCTGATGACCTCCCTCAGCTCAGTTCTGCTCCAGCCACACAGGCTTCCTTCTTGTTCCCTAAACATGCCACGGGGCCTTTGCACTTGCTATTCTCTCTGCTTAGAATGCTGTTCCCCTCTAGAAAAATGGTACAGATGAACCGGTTTGCAGGGCAGAAATTGAGACACAGATGTAGAGAACAAACATATGGACACCAAGGGGGGAAAGCGGCAGGGGGTGGTGGTGGTGTGTGATGAATTGGGAGATTGGGACTGACATGTATACACTAATGTGTATAAAATGGATGACTAACAAGAACCCGCTGTATAAAAAAATAAATAAAATTAATTTTTAAAAAAAAAGAATGCTGTTCCCTGAACTCTGTGCATGCTGCCTCCTCGTCCTTAGACTCTCAGCTCAGCTGTCCCCTCCTCAGAGTGGCTTCCCCTGGCCACCAGTCCAGAGTCAGTAACCCCCAGTTATTCTCTATGCAATCCCCTTGTTTTCTTTTCTTCTTAGCACGTATTGCATCTTGCAGTTGCTGTTTGTTTATTGTTTGCCCCTTAATCGTCTTTCTGCCATGAAGCCAAGGACTTTATCTTGTTCCCTGCTGGTCCCAGTACCTAGCACAGTGCCTTAGCCATAGTAGATGCCCAGTGGATATTTGTTGAATGAGTAAATGAATAAATTCTCTAGAAATGTGGAATCATAGACGGATCACCCAGAGAAAGACCCGGGAACAGACTGAGCCGACAGTTGTGATGGGATGAGAAGAGCAGCCCAAGATCAAGGCCTGAGTGGAAGCTGCTGGGGAAATCCTGGGACAAGAGAGAAGTGTGTGAGCCACAAGGGGCCAGCCTGACTGCAAACAAGGGCAGAAATGCATGGAAAGGAGGTAGTTTTCTCAAGAGCAGTGCAGACAGAACTCATGGCCAACCAGCTGGCATATGAGACGAGGGAGAGGCTGGTAAGAGCTTAAGGGTGATTTGTCAGGATGACAAGCAAAAGGTAGGCCCCCAAGGCCCATTCATTTATTCATTCATTCATAGGTATCAAATACCTACCATGTGCAGTGAGTGAGGAGGGCTGTTCTGGAGGGGGCAGAGGCAGGGACAGGGTCAGAGTAAAGGAGGTAGGGGCTACCTGGGGCTGCTGGGCCTTAAGCCAGGAGGACTTCCTGGAAGAGGGTGACCAGCCCCTGTGAGAGGATGCTCTACCTCAGGCTGCAGCTCTGGGCAGAGGCAGGAAGGGAAGCCAGGTGACTCTCTGCTGCTTCAGCTCCAGCCACAGCCACAGCAACCAGACCAGAGAGGGTTCATCAGTTCATATTCTGCTCCAACCCATAACAGGGACTCAGATCAGAAGTTCACCCTTAGCCTCAAAGGTGAACTTTCACCCCATAAGCCTCGGCACCCATTTGCTCACAATCTCAAGGTTCTGAAGGCTAATTGCCCCCTCCTTTCTTATAGGCCTGGGGAAAGTCCAAGGGTCAGTCATCTTATCTTGATAGGTGTATGGGGGACAGTTCCGGGTAGGGGATGGCTGGGGACCTTGACAACGATTTGCTGACCTCAGAGTTCCAGAAGTTAAAAGAAACAACACCAGCAAGTAAAATACCAAGAAAACTCCCCAGGCCACGATGGTCCAGCGGTTAGGAGCTTGGGCTCTGGGGTTAAAATCCAGGCCCACCTCTCTCTGGCTGAACCATCTCAGGCAAGCCCCTTAACCTCTCTGATCCTGTTTTCCTCGTCTGCAAAATGAGCATAATCATATCACTTATCCTTCAAAGCGTAGTTGAAGAGATGAAAAAGATAATGTATGGGAAGAGCCTAGTACACGGTGGGCACTCAATACATGGTAACACTTATTAGGGGGCCAGTTACACGGCAGGCACTGCTGGAGGGTCCTTCATTCTACAAAATACCTGGCCTGTCCTCTTCAAAAACGTCAACATCATGAAATACAAAGAAAAAACTCAGGCACTGTTGCAGGTGGAAGGGACCTAAATAGACGTGACAACTCAAGGCAACACCTGGGCTTGCGTTTCCTTTCACCATAAAGGGCATTATTGGGAAAGTTGATGAAATCCCAATATGGTCTGACAATTAGATAGCAGTGTTGTTTCAAAATTAAGTTGCTGATTGGGATCATTGTACAGAAGTTATAATTTCTTATTTTTAGGAAATTTACAGTGAAGTGTAAAGTAAAAAGTCATCACGTCTGCAAATTCAGGGAGAGAGAAAAGGATAAAGCAAATGTAAAAATGTTTATACTTGGGGCATGTAGGTGGAGGGTATCTGGGAATTCTTTGTATTATTCTTGCAACTTTTCTGTAAAGTCTATAATTATGGAAGAAAAGAAAAGGAAAGGAAAGGAAGAAAAGAAAAGAAAAGAAAAGGAAGAAAGGAAGGAAGAAAGGAAGAAAGGAAGAAAGAAGGGAGGGAGGGACGAAAGAAAGAGAGCAAAAGGAAGGAAGGAAGGACGGAAAGAAAGAAACAAAGAAACAAAGAAAGAAACAAAGAAGGGAGGAAGGGAGGGAGGGAGGGAAGAAAGAAAGAGAGAGAAAGGAAGAAGGAAGGAAGGAAAGAAAGAAAGAAAGGAAGGAAGGGAAGAAAGGAAGGAAGGAAGGAGGGAGGGAGGGAGGGAGGGAAGGGAAGAAAGGAAGAAAGGAAGGAAGGAAGGAAGGAAGGAAGGAAGGAAGGAAGGAAGGGGGGAAGGGAAGATGGAAAGAAGAAAAGAAAAAGAAAGAAAAGGATGCAGAGTCCCGGCATGTCCCTCTGGTGGCAGGCTTCCGGGGAGGGTGATCAGCCATCCAGGTCTGCCTGGGACTGTTCTGGTTTTAGCACTGAAAGTCATGCATCCTGGGAAATCCCTCAGTCCTGTGTGAACTGGGATGGTGGGTCGCCTACTTCCAGGTGAGCTTTGTGGATGAATACTGTGGGCCTCTGTGGGTCCAGTGGGCCTCCCTGCCATGGCGGGGGCCCCAAGGTTGCCTCTTTGGTGGGGGGCAGGTTTGCGACGAGTGGGCAGAGTGCAGGCTGGACGCCTCATGCCAGGCAACAAGAGCCAGGCCGGTGACTTCCTGGCAATTAAGGTGTTCTCCTCAGAGGACAAGATTTCAAAGTGCCCAAGCAGCTCTGTGCCTTGAGGCCCCAAGAGTGGAATGAAGCAGATGGTGAGGCCAGCCCCACCCCACTGACACCTCTTGACCAGTTGCTCGTTTGGCCTCAGGCAAATAGTTAACCCGCAGCTGAAGCCTACTCAGCTATCACTGTGACCGGAACTCAACGTGTGAAGGATGGACGGACACCAGGCCTCTGGAGCTGTCAGCAAGGCATTTCACGGCCGAGGAATGCGGCCTACAGCACAGCTCACCCAGCCCAGCCCGCCTGGCAGGTTGACCGCTGCCTGGGGCGGGCCTGTAGGCAATCCGGGCTGCTCAGCTACACGATGACCTGACCTCCTGGTGGACTTCCCTCCTGGGTCAGGCAGGGCAAAGGCACCTCTGTCGGTCCTCACGAGTCACTGCCCGGTCCTCTCCCTCCTGTCCCTCCCCAGCAGACGCCGAGGGTCTATGCTATAGCTCTCCCAGCCTTGAAGGGCTCTGAGGTGGGGTTTGCACACACGCTTTGAGCTCCATCCATGAAAGCCCTAGGTACCACGATTACGATGAGGATACCAGCTTGCAGGTGGCAGGCTGTCAAACACCCTGCAAGGAGGGCGCCCGTCCACTGAACTCCCCCGGCCGCTGCGGGGCCAGCTGTGAGTCAGCCTTTGACCTCGGCCCCCTTCTTAATTTAGAAGAGCAGCAGCTGCCCGCCCAAATTAGCCCCTTGTTCAGTCTCCGTTCCTCTATTCACATGCCTCTCTGCTCAGGTTCTTTAGAAAATCAAGTCCGCGTGTTGAACGACCCTGGGGGTTTGTCCTCTTGTTGGACTGTTTTTGCACCAGACGATTTCAAACAGTACAAACTCTAGTGAAAGTCTCCCTTTCACCCCTGACCTCTATCCCCAAATTCACTTCCTCTGAGACGGTCATTGTGACCAGTGGCTGGTGGATCCTTCCAAGAGATAGTCCCCACATACAAGCTCACGCTAAGAAATGCCGGGTTCCCCAACAAATGTCAGCACAGCACACATACTGTTCGGCACTTTGCTTTTCTTACTTCACCCTCCTGGAGAGCCCTCCAGCTCATACACAGAGACTTGCCACTTACCGTTGCATAAAAGGTGAACACACCCAAATGATTTAACCAGTCTCTGTTGACGAATAATCAAGTTATTTCTAGTCTTTTGCAACCACAAACAATGCTTCCAGAAACGTTCTTATCCCTGGATCTTTGCTGTCATTTACAAGTAGTCATAGATATTTCTAAAAGTAGAATGGCTAGCATTATCATTTTTAATTTTGGGGTAGGGACCACTGACTCCTTTGAGAATCTAATGACAAATTAAAAATCCTCTCTCCAGAAAAAAACCTTTGCAATGATTTTGCATTCGATTTCTGGAGGGAGGCTCGCAGATGCCACATTAAGTCATCGTATAGGGGGAAAGAACACGTGTAAGAAAATTGTATCCGACCATCGCTTCTGTGTATGTGTATAGATTTGGTCATGATACAGGAAGCAACCAGTTTGTTCCACTGACAGCCACAGAAACAGCCAGCGGAGTTCAGTTCAAATTCCAGAAGTCAGATTCCTTATCATGCTTTGTCCTCCAGGACACATACCTCTTGCGCTTGTCATGTTCCTTAACCTCAGCTCCCCAGAACGTGGCTGTGGGATGGGCGTGCTGGGCCGGGGCTGCTCCTCCCAGCAGCCGCGGGGGCTCTGGACCCTACAGACCCTTCCTGCAGCTGCCTTCTCGCCTCGGCGTGTGAAACCAGACCCCGCGTCTGGAAGGCTCTGGAGCTCACACGCTCAGTTAGGTATTAATATTTTATGCCGGCAGCCAGTGAGGACTTGGGTTAACAACAGTCTCTCCAGGAAAGCACCGTCCAAAGAGCACAAACTCCATCACCTCTCAGTGAGGATTCACATCGCACTGAAGGGAATCCACTAGAGAAAGCTAAAAGGAAACAGAGCTGGGAGCAGCTTGTGGCTGGTCAGAGTCTGGGGTCAACGGGCTCAGGGTCTGAGCTTAGGGCCCTCAGGAGGCAGGATTTCCCCTTGGGCCGTGGCCATGCGCTGGTGTCCAGCTGGCTCTAAGGCCAAGGGCACTGCCCACAGTGAGGACATGGCAAGAGCTGAAGCCAAAGAGCCAAGGGCCCTGGCTGACTGTCTCCCAGGCCACTCCCCTGACAGGGCTTCACACAAGGCCATTTCCACAAATCCGGAGCGGAGCCAAAGGGCCGCCCGGCCGGTGCCTGGCTCAGAGGAGGCATTCAACACCTGTTATCCTCCCGTCCTTCCCTCTTTCCTTCAAAGTTCCTGGAGCTCAAACTCGCTGCAGAGCCTCATGCTGCCTGTACAACCCATCCTGGGGATTTTCAGGATGACAGCCTCCCGGTACAAGCCTGAGGAGAAGTCATCAACAACCAGGAGGCCGTGGATGGTCAGGAACTCCCCTGTGCTCCCTGAGCTACAAACCTTCCAATGGGCAGTTTGCAGAGGAAGGAACTGAGAACTCCCATTTCCGGAAGCCCATGTAAGTTCTAGAAGGTTCTGTCCTGGAGGCTAAAGCCATTTTGCCATCCGTGGCTTAGGCACTGAGAAAAAATTACCTAACGTCTACTGAGGACTCACTGCATACCAGGTAGCAACATAAGCGTTTCCAGGTGTGTTCATTTTTATCCCTCCAACAGCCCCTTGACGTGAATTCTAGGGTTATCCCGCTTGGCTCTGTGGCTCAGGCAGCTCTGCCCGGGACCCCCGGGGGCTTTCCCCTGAGCGGCTTCCTGAAGGAGAAGGGAGGAGAGAGCAGCTCCACGCCCTTCCTCCTGCTCAGGATGGAGCTGCGGGTGTGCTGTCACTGCTTTACCTGTGTCATCGTGCCACCTTTGCAATTGCCCCGTGAGGTAAGAAGTGTGTTTATGTCCCTTTTACAAGTGAGGAAGCCGACCTGAAGTCAACCTGCCCAGCAGCTCGGTGGCAGAGCTGGGATTCGGCCCCAGGCTGGCGGTCAAAGGCCAGGCCCTCGCTGGGCACTGCACGCTGCAGCCCACGTGGGGACATGGCCTTGAGGAAACAGGGCAAGGAGGGGGAAAGCCTTTGCAACGTGGACGGCGGGAGCTACGTTTGCAGTAAAGTCTGGTCCGCATCTTTGCCAAGATCTGCTTGTAACTGTCTCCCTGAAGAGAAAGCCTGGGGTGAGGCTTAATGGCTCTGGGTTGGGGTCCGAGCCTGGGTTTCTCGTCCCAGCTCTGCCCTGACAGAATCAGTCTCTCCACAGGCCTGGGCGGAGGGCAGGCTCTGCTGACCCTTCCGACCGTGATGCTTTGTGAAGCAGGAGTGGGAAGCAGGGCTGAAGGCAGAAACCCTCACCCATACTGACCTCTGAATATGTGCCTGAGGAGCAGCCCACCCCCAGGGAAGCTACTCAGCCCGCCTTGACAGCAAGCCCATCACCCCCGCCCCCCAGCAGAGGGCAGGGACAGCAGCACCTCTGATTGAACACTAACTAGATGCCAGGGGCTGGGGTTACTTCTACGCAAGCCGCTTGCCATGGATCAAAGCAGACGCTGTCACTACACCCATCTTACAGATGAGGAAACCAAGGCTCAGGAAAGTCAAACAACTAGCTCAAGTTCACCACAAATCCAGTAAAGCAACAAGGCCAACATATCCAGTAGGTGCAGGAGACGCAGTGCCCAAGACCTACAGTACTTTTAGGGGCCCATGAAAATATTATAATTTCACTTAAAAGCAGACGGAAAAAAATAAACATTCAGGATGAAGAAAATGGTTTAACATATAACAAAATATTTACCTTTACGCCAACATCGTGGTAAATATATTTTTAGATTTTTCTTTTTAAAGAAGAAGAGAAAGGGGTCCACAAAGGCAAAAGTGCCTAGGGCTTGTGAAAGTTATCGTGCTGAACCTTGAACCTAGATCCATCCCCTCTTAAGGCCAGAGCTACCAAAGAATCGTCCAGCCTCTCCCCTGGTGTCAAAGGAACAGCGCCCAGGAATCCCCTGGCAGTTCAGTGGTTAGGACTCGGCACTTTTGCTGTCGGGGCCTGGGTTCAATCCCTGTCGGGGAACTAAGATCCTGCAGGCTGAGCAGCGCAGCCAAAAAAAAAAAAGGAATAGCAACCAGGGCCATCCCGGGAGCTGCAGTGTGCACCGGTCCCTGAGAAGGCCACAGCCAGAAGAGCCACTCAGCCACGGACACTCACCCTACTCGCCACTACCCCTGGTGGGCAGGCCGCCCAAGCTTAATTCTTGGCCTCCAAGAAGCTATTGGAACAGAGCAGCCACGTTTCAGGGGCCGAGTCATTCATGGGGAGAACGTGAGCCCCTGGAGGTGCCTGCCTGGGAGAAGCAGAAGAATGACAAAGATCATCCAGAAAAACATTCCAGCTTTTCTTCCTCACCTGAAGAAAACAACAGGTAAATAGCCTGGACTGTGGGAATTCTGTGTTTGAAAGACCTGGTATAGCCCAGGTGGACAGAGAGTCACACATACCTGGGTTTGGGTCCCCATCTGTCCTTTAGTTTGCTGTGTGACCTTGAGAAAGTTACTTTACCTCTCTGACTCTGCTTTCCCTTCTGGAAAGTGGAATAACAACAACTCCCCTTCCTCCATATACACACCCCAATAAGGTTGTAGTGAGAATTGGTGGAAATAAAATGCTTTCTGTATAGAAAAGCATTGCAACTAGTAAAAGCCAGAAGAATATTCATTTGTTTGGGAAAGAAAAAAAAAAAATTGATCCCAACATCCCTAGGGTCTTGAGTAATTGCTCTGCTGTGCGCTTGCCGGAGACATTGATAAATTTGGAGAAGTCACCAAAGCCCCCGTAACCTAGACCACACCATGAGGTCAGCCTCCTTTTCCTCCAGGTCTTTGAGGGGACAGTTTAGACGGGAAGTGGGAACCTTACCAATGAAAGGGGAGTGCCACTTCTGATGAAGGCATCAGCGGAGTCAGAAATTCCTCAGCCCTGGTGACTATCGCCACACTTGAGCTTCGTGAGTCCAGGATTACACAACCGCAGGCAGAAACCATGAAATTAGACCATTGGCCTGAGTAATGAGCAGACCCAGGGTTCCCTCCAGGTGAGCAGCGCTGCTGCCTATCAGGTGAGCATGTCTTACACCAAAGTTCAGTGCAGTAGTCAGAACCACAGCTGCTCACGGCAGGGAGGCTGAACTCTGCTAATACAACGTGAGTTTCTCAAGGTGTTCCAAAAGCCCTTGGCAGGAAGCAGCCTCCTCTGATGACAGCACCACCAGCCCCCTCCCCCAGAGTAGTGCTTCTCAGGCAGCATCACGCACACGAATCACCTGGGACGTTGTTAAAATGCAGCTTAAGATTCAGTGGGGCTTCAGATTGTGCATCTCTGACAAGCTCCTGGGCTGATGCTGATGCAGTTGGCGAGGATGAGGACCTAGAATTTCCTCTGGTCCCATCGACACCTGGGGTTGCCCTTCGCCGGGTAGACCAGGGACCCTGAACAGTTTGCACTCCAGAACTTGGGATTCGAGGAACCAGTAGAATTACTATAAATTAGATCCCTCACGATTTCTTTTTTTTTGGGGGGGGGAATGGGGTACAAAATGAATTAAATGTAAACATCAGTGGCAAGATAATTTGTGAAAGGTTAATTATTTTTTCTCCCAACATATGCACTCCCTTTTCAGGCAGGTAGCAAGACCCTTCGGTGCTCTCTTGCCCCAGAGATTTTAAATGACAACTAATTGCAGTCATCTGCTGCTTTCCTTTTAGAAACAGAAGGCTCTAATAAAGCCGAATCTGCTCCCATGACCCCTTCTCCTAACCCCTCCCCGCTTAGGACTCCCCTGCTTATGTTTATGGAAAAGTATTTTTAAAGAGGGATTTTTGCAGAATCATCTTGGAGTGGCTCTTCTTTTCTTTCATAAAAATATCAGCCCAGGGCTTCCCTGGTGGCGCAGTGATTGAGAATCTGCCTGCCAATGCAGGGGACACGGGTTCGAGCCCTGGTCTGGGAAGATCCCACGTGCCTTGGAGCGGCTGGGCCCGTGCGCCACAATTGCTGAGCCTGCGCGTCTGGAGCCTGTGCTCTGCAACAAGAGAGGCCGCGATAGTGAGACGCCCGCGCACCGCGATGAAGAGTGGCCCCCGCTTGCCGCAACTAGAGAAAGCCCTCGCACAGAAACGAAGACCTAACACAGCCATAAATCAATCAATCAATCAATCAATCAATCAATCAGCCCAGGGACCCAGGATGGGGGAGGGGACAGCAAATCCCTCTTCCCATATTGTGTGAGATGTGGTAGCAGGAATAGTGAAGCTTGGGGGTCGTCAGCCTCCCCATCAACTCCACCAGGACCCCCCCCCCCCAACTCTTGAACATAGACAGTTTAGTCATAGCACTCTGGGGATGCAGGTCCAAGCACCCTAGGCCATTCTCACCAATGGGGACAAGCCTGGCGCTGGGGAGCAGGGCTGTGCACCCACTGAGGCAGACAGGCAGGGCCAACCTCAAGGAGGAGCTTCCAGCCACGTCCTGAGCTCCTTGTCCCAAGCACGCTCCACCTGGAAGCGGCCCGCAGGGACCCGCCACCCCACAAGAGGACCCAAAGGCCGGGACACCCATGGTGTCAGCATCAGAGACCAGAACATCAACCAGCAGAGCCCCTGCCCCCGCCTCTGGGTGAATTCCCCTCTCTGATGATACCTGGGAGGAGGGGAGGCCCCAAAATGATTGAAAAGGAACTTAAGGCCACCCTTCTGCTCCCCAAGGGAGCTTGGGGACAGAACTGGAGTGTATCACTGGCAAGTTTTAAAGCAGTGTCATACCCACTGCATATACTTAGTTTAATAATATTCAATATTTAGGAGAGCATTTACCATTTTACTTTTAAAGTAATACATGTATGGTGGTTTAGGCACACATGATTAAATAAATTGTTTGATTAAAAAAATTGCTAAAGGTTACCATCTGCTAAAGTAATCTTATTGCTGTTTTTTAGTGGAGCTCTCCTCATTTCAACTATTCGAGGCCTAGGAAACATCAGGTTGCCCCTGAGCAAACTGTGCTCCCTTACATTTTTTAAACATTAAAAAAATATATACTGCAAAGTTTATACACATTATACAGTTCATTCATTATTCAGTAAAATATTCACCTTGAACCTTTTTTTTTTTTCAGTGTTCAAATTCTGAAATTTCTGTAAAATAAAAATACCTGCAGATGGCATCTAGAATAGGGGTTAGTTACCTTTTGGTGTCTCTACTACCCTCTGCTCTGCAGAAGCAGCAATTAATTAGCGATGCTTGGACCTTCCCTCCCTGCAGACTCGTGCTCTTCCCCAAGGAAACAGATCTAGGAAATGGTGGGAGACACCTGCCTCTTATAGTGAAGTTCAGGAGGATAAAAAAAAACAACAAAAAAGCTTCCTTCTTTGGCTTTCCTCTTTGCCAAGACTGGATCCCTGGCAAGGTCCCTCCTCCCTGTAAGACCAGAGGAAGAGTCATTCCCTCTTTTTTTCTAGGCACACATCATGGGAGAAATGCTGCCTCTTCCCTGCAAGGCACTTCAGCACTTGAGATATTTGAGTCTGTGATAGGGGACTTCATCATCAGAAAGTTTCGGCAACAGGAAAAAGAAAAAACACTTTCTTTTAAAAACAAAATTTAAAAATTACTAAATCAAATCAACTCATTTATCAACAGGGAGAAAAAAATGAATGTTTTTCTATTGCATCCCAACCAGCTCTGAACGAAGAAGCTGCAATGAATTCCAAAAAGCAGCAAAGACACACAAATGGAAAGTTAAAGCACAGATCTTCCAGTGATGACAATTGGATGGTACACTTTTCCTTTGTGGATTTCCGGAAGTGACCAGCATGAATAGAATAAGAGAGATCATCTATTGGGTCCTTACTCCATGCCAACGATTTCTATGGCATTTCATTTAATTATCAGAACAGCCCGATGAGGTAGCACTCCTCTTGTCAGCCCCGTTTCATAGACTAACAGAGGGATTAAGAGACTAACTCAGAAAAAAAAAAAAAAAAAAAGAGACTAACTCAGAGTTTCGTAGCTAATAAAACTCAATTCCAACCCAGGCACCTGTCTCCAGGCCCTTGCTCCTCACCCAGGCCAAACTGGACTCCAGGGTGAAACCAAGCCACGACCAGCATGTGGGTCACTCCTCAGGGGAGCGAAAAGGTTGCAGGCATTTTCTTGTCAATCTTTATTAGACTTCCCTCCCCTCCCCCTGTAGGGCTAAGAGCATTACGTTCTCTTGAGAAAGAGCTAAACAACCCGCTCAAGAAGTTGAAGAACTCATGCAAGGTCAAAAAGGGAATTTTCATAGTAGAGTCTTTCTGGTGTCAGGCTGAAAAGTCTATCTCATTGAACTACCCCAAAAAGTCACAAAAAGAACGCAAAAACGTGCCCGCTTGCTCCAAGATCATTTTCCTGGCTTTCATCTCAGCCCTTTAAAGGTGCATCATCTGCTCTGTTACAAACCAGTGTGTACAGTGTGTTGAGTACTTGTGAGTGTGTGAGTGTGTGTGTTGAAAGGGCGACAGAGATGGGGAAGGAGGCAACAACTGAGGAAATCAATCAACCCAATGGGAGAAAAATAATCACAACACTGCAAATGTAGCAGCAAACATGAGATTGGGTTGCCATAGCAACCATTTAATTGACATTTTCATTTTCCCAGCATTTGTTCTGGGCAGGTGTGGGCAGATACGTATCCTCGGGGTTGTGTGAGGATGAGGTGCGCCCGTTTGCCACTGTGAGCCCGCAACTGGGGAGTGGTACTGCCCCCAGGTAAGGCCCTTGGAATTGGGGTCTTAGTCAGTGCACAGAGGACCCTGTGTCTCTGAGCATCCGTGCCACACATAGCGTCATTACTGTGTAACAGAGGTGGAGGTGATGATATTCCTGTACTTCATCACTGCACTGATGAGACGATGAGGCCCAGGCTAAGGGTCATGCAGAGTGGCCATGGCAGAGCCCGGCTCAGACCCAGGTCCACGCTGGCTTGCTGAACCAGGGTCAAGTAGCGGGGGGCTGGGGAAGAAAAGGAGGTGAGGAGGCAGCATAGCACAGTTTAAATCCATCCACAGAGCGGGGTCATCTTTTTTTCTTCTGAAAGAGTGGCAGTTTTCTGCACCAAACCATGCCCTGCCAGCAAATCTGCCTTCAGAGCACAAAGAACAGAGAAGTGGGGGGTAGGGGAAGGCAGCATCCCCACGCTCAGCGATAGAGGATGGAATTAAACTCGGATTTACCTGTAAGAACAGCTTATGTTTTAGCTACAGACCTCCTCCAAGCAGCCTCAAGATTCAAAATTCATGTACCTTGCAAGCTGCACAGCAATCCTAGAGGCAGCCCTGGCTGGGTCCTCGAAGCCTCGACGCAAGCGGAATACTAAACACACCCTGAGTTCCCGACGTGACCACCTGATTACAGCCCTGCCCGAGCTTGTCTGCAGCAATTTCTCTCAAAGGCGAGGCTACATGCGTATTTGTTACCAAGCATCCGTAGACAAGACAGTGTTCAGAAAGCACAACTCCGCATGGGAAAATATGAGCTGTCAGCACATCATTTTCGTGGGGGCAGGAAAATCTTTAGGTGGAAAATATTGCTTTTATGATTTCGCCGTGAGGAAAGAATGGGCTGAAATTGCTATGGTTCTGTAGCTTCCGTTTTCCAAAAAGCTAAATGCTTTCAAGAAGCCCATCAAGGTCGGACTATAGCATAGCTTTGCTTAATCCATTTCTTCCCAGGTTTTGCACTGTCACCCTTGCTTCCTGAACTACCACTGCCTCTTATAGTCAGCACAGACTTGCATCTCTATGTGTGAAAACCAAACAACAAAAAGGCACCACTGCATGAGATGCGTGAATCTCTAGGTGGAATGCTGACTCGGCTGAAATGGCCCCTGGGAAATATGGGGGAGTCCTGAAGGGTCCCAGGCAGAGGACAAACTCACTGGCCTCTTCCTAAAACCTGAGAAGAGCATTCTGGGAAGTAACCCTTATTTTGGGTGGTATTGCTCCCCAAAATATTAAAGATTACTTTTAATTGTCTCTGTAACTGAAAGGCTAAGAAAAAAAATTCCTATAAATTGGAGACCTCCCCCACAGTCATTCCCTTCATTTTATTTTAAATTCCATTGAAATTTATTTTAAAGCACTTCCTGTGACTTAAAAATATAGGCATTTTTGGCTAATATTATTATTTGATGCTTTATACTTGAATGTAATCAAAGTGTCAGGTTTATTTACCCAAACTTACTCAGCTGTAGGTTTGGGATTTTTTTTTTCTGGATCTAAAACTCCAAAATACTTGAGCAACACATATTTGTCAATTTGACAAATTGACACTATTTTCAGCACTTTCTTTTTCATCACCATCTTTTTGCCATTGACAATGCCACTGCGCTAACAGACTTCTCAAGTTGACTATTCTAAGTTGTCCCCTCCCTACTCCCTGCTTTCCTCCACCCATCTCAGTAATCAGCCACAGTTGCTCAAGTCAAAATCCTAAAGCGAGTCCTTTCATTTTTCAAACCCTCACGCCAGCCGTCAGCAAGCCCAGCGGGCCCTACATGCAAGACAGTGTCAAGCCACCTCCCACACCCTCGTCCTGGGGGCTGAGGAAGCCACCTCACCAGGTTCCCCGTGTCCCCCCATCCCCCCTCCACGAGGCAGCCAGAGGGACTTGTAAAAGCAGAACCTACAACGTGTCACTTCATTCAGTCTTGGGTTCAACAAATATCTGCACGCTTACTCTGGGGCAGCACTGTTCTACCACTTCCTAGACCTTGCTGGACGTTGCATTCTTATGAGAAAGAGGACAACGGACAAAATTAAAGAGGGAAATGTGGAGTGCATTAGAGGATAAGGAGAGCTGGAGAAAAATGACACAGGCAGGGAGGACATGGAGTGTGGTGAGTGGGTGAATTTACTACGGCCCTTTAAACAGGGGGCTGCAATTTTAGGTAGGGTGGTCAGGGGCAGCCTCGCTGAAAGGGGCGTAGGAGACCAGAAGGAGGTGGGAGAGCGAGCCACACAATACGTGGGGGGAGAGTTATACCCTCCAAGGGCTCCCTATTCCACTAAAACCCCAGTCCCTCACTCTCACCCATGGGGTCCTATAGGACGTGCCCCGCTGGCCGCTTAATGCACTTGGTGCTCTGTTCTTCAGCCACCGCCTCTCTCGGGTCTGTCACCATGCCATCCAGGTGCTTTCCCATTTCAGGGTCTTTGCTCTGGGTGTTCCCCTGTCTGGAACACCCCATGCAGACCTCCACACACACCCCATTCCCCTTTCTCCGTCTCTCACGGCTGGCGTCTGTCCATCCTCAGGTCTTAAGGATGTCACTTCCTCAAAGAGACCTTCCCTGACCACCCCCCAGCCTCCCGTCACCCGCCTTCTTTCTGTGTTTTATTCTCATCGTGGTTCTTATCACCATCTGAAATCATCTTGTTTTCTGTTTGCCTCCCCTACCAGGAATGCCAGCTCCAAGTTAGAGAATCACATCGGCCTGTTTACGGCCTGGAACAGGCTCTGGTACAGAGCAAACATTCAATACATATTTATCGAGTGAAGACATCAATCAGTCAAGTCAAGCTAGATAACGAGCTTGTAAATAATTAAAGCGATCCAGGGCAGCAAATCGAGAATCACCCCAAACTAATCGACCCTCATCTCAGGCTCCACCATTTTATCAACAATGAGAACAACAACAATAACAATAAACAATAAAACAATTCAACAACAATTCAACAATTCCATTTCATAATTCAATTCAATAAAACAGTTCAACAATACTAAAAACTTGAGCAGTTATTGAATTCCTTCACCTTTACTATCATGTTTTATCCTCATGACAACCCAGCGAGAGAGAGCCCATTATTCCCATCTTAATAAGTCCAAAAACTAAGGTTTAGGGGATGTTCTGTGACTTGTCCAAGGTCACTCAGCCAGTATGGGCAGAACCAGCATCCTAAAACCAGGCCACACAGTGGTACTCAAATTCCTCTAAATAAATATCATGGAGCACCTACTGTGTGCAAGGAACTGTGAGAATTTCAAAGACTGATTATCTCACAGGCAAATTGAGATGTTAGAAAAGAATTTTCAGCTAATTCTGAACTATGTGAAAGGGATCCAATTGGTCAAAACGTAAATATTACCCATCACAGCGCTTACTGTCCACAAGGCCCTGGGCAACGCCCTTTGCATGCGTTACCTTGTTACTATGTATTATTACCCCACTTTACACATGAGGAAACTGAGGCCCAGAGCAATTAAGTGACTTGCTCAAGGTCCCACAGCCAGGAAGTGATGGAGCTGGGCTACTGAACTCAGACAGGAAAAACCTAGTACTCTCTGGGTTAGATCCGGTCTGTTGGCAGAAATTTTGAGAGTATAGAAGATACTAGAAATACCTAAATCTGGCCACCTTCAGACATGTTTGCAGGACTTGAAGAAAAACATCCATATATTCCATCCTGGAGAAGTTTCTTTCCTTTATCTAAAAGCAATATGAGGGACTTCCCTGGTGGTGCAGTGGTTAAGACTCCGTGCTCCCAATGCAGGGGGTCTGAGTTCAATCCCTGGTCAGGGAACTAGATGCACATGCATGCCACAACTAAGGAGTCCACCTGCCACAACTAAAGACCCAGCACAACCAACCAAATAAATAAATAAATATTTTTTAAAATAAAAAATACAAGCAGGGGCTTCCCTGGTGGTGCAGGTTAAGAATCCGCCTGCCAATGCAGGCGACACGGGTTCGAGCCCTGGCCCAGGAAGATCCCACATGCCGCGGAGCAACTAAGCCCGTGAGCCACAACTCCTGAGCCTGCGCTCTAGAGCCCGCGAGCCACAACTACTGAGGCCCACGCGCCTAGAGCCCGTGCTCCGCAACAAGAGAAGCCACCACAATGAGAAGCCCGCGCATCGCAACGAAGAACAGCCCCTGCTTGCTGCAACTAGAGAAAGCCCGTGGGCAGCAATGAAGACCCAACACAGCCAAAAAATTAAATAAATAAATAAATCTATTTAAAAAAAAAAATACAAGCAATATGAGCCCCTGGGCAAGGTCTGGTCCCCTCAGCTCCTTACCTGTGAGCCATGGTCCATTATCGCCGAGACCAGGATGCCTTCTGGGGAGGAGGCTTGGAGTTTGGCAAGAACAGCTCCGCCAGAGGTGCAGGGGCCAGGCCAGTGCCAGCCATGACAGCCAGGGGCCTCCTTCTGGCCTGTGCTGGGGTCTCTCTCCCACCGTCCCCTCTGCAGGGCCCAGCTATTGGAGCTCAGCCTCACCAGGGCCAGAACCATGAACATGATGGCCCCGGCCCAGCTCACTCTGTCAGGCTGTGGGAGCAGAATCTTCCAAACTGGAGAATGCAGTAGCCTATATGCTGGAATTTTCTACTTGGTTCACCAGTTTCTAGGGGGACCAGCAGTGGCTTCGGTGTGGAACAAGGTGGGCATTCAGTCTTTAGTCCAGTAATTAAAAGGCTTTGAGGACAGGATCTTCAGCTTCCAGCGGGATGACCCAGTTCACAAGCAGGGGTTTTAAAATATCACCTGTTGAGTTTTCTACCCAACATGTCTCCTCTTCAGTCCATTCAGTCTTGAAAAGAATTAGAATTCTAGAGCAGGAGGGCAAAATAAAGTAAATTAGCCTCTCAGCATTCAAGTGGGAACTCAAGATGTCCAAAATTGAACCTTAATTTTCATCCCTCTGAAATCCTGCTTCATTCCCCAGCCTTCCCATCCCAGCTAATAACAACCGCATCCTTCCCGAGATTCAGGTGGAAACTGCAGGCGTCTTGGACTCTGACTCTCTTTCATACCCCACAGCCTCTCGGTTACAACTCCTGGCAGTTCCTCCTTCAAACATCATCCAGAATCTGACCACTTCTCCCCACCTCTACCGCGCCCACCAGCTCTGTCTGGGCTCCTGCAATAGGCTCTGACTGGTCTCCCACCTCCAGCCCTTAACCCACTATTGTCACTCCTCAACTCAACACCAGACCGATTGACCCTGTTAAAATTAAAGTTGAATCGTGTTACCTCCTGCTCAGAGCCTTTGGTGGCTGCCATATCCCTCCGAGGAAAAGCCAGCTCTTCCAGGGACGCTTGGGACCTCTCTGCTCCAAGTCCTCACTATTCCCCAGCCCTCCAATCTGCTCCTGAAATATGCCAGGCACACTCGGGGCCTTTGCACGAGTTGTTTCCTCTGCCTGATACTCTTTCCCTATGGAAATAATCCGCCTGGCTTCCTCCCTCCCCGCCTTCACACATGCTCAGATGTCTTTGCCTTAAAGAGGCTTACCCTGATCTTATTGAAGATGAAAACTCGACCCTCACCTTCCACCTCCACCCCCCAGCTCTCCTGCCATCCCTTACCTGCTCTGGTTTTTCTTTTCTTCCTTCGTAGCACTTAACACCCCTGACCTGCCGAATAATGCACTCATTTGTTGTGCCTGTTGCTCATTATCTGCTTTCCTCCGTGAGACAGAGTAAGTCCTACCACAGGTGAAGCTCTCTCTCTATTTTGTTTCCTAGTATATCTCAGGCAGCTGGACCGAGCCTGGCGCAAGGAAAGGGTTCAGTAAATATTTGTGAAATGAAGGGGAGGCCCTGCAAAACACAGAATTTCTGCTAAACAAAGATGAGAAAGAGAGGAGAAGAGATGTTTTGGACTTTCCCACCCCTCGGGGAGATGAGATGGGAAGAGGGAATCGGGGAGGGGCTGGAGAGAGCACGCAGGCACCCCGCCGTAGCCACTCATAAACCTATGCCCACCTCCACCCAAACAGAGAGGGGAGGACCTTGACCCCTAAGGGCTGGTGGCTGGGTGGAGGGAGACCTCCACCCCTGTCCCCCGGGTGGAGCTGGGCGGTGGGGACCCCCCCCATCCCGGGTCCTCAGCTACCCTGAGAGCACTGTGACCCTGAAATCAGGCAGAGAGAAGCAGACAGAGCTGTAGGATGCCTCTTTCCCTACCTATGGCCTCCCAGCTGCCTCCAGTCTGGTGGTGGGCTCTTCCAGGCACTCAGCTTTCTAAATAGAAATATCGACTGCTGAAGAAAGCAAAGGGTTGAGAGTGATGCCAAGAGAAGCAGCCTCTCTGCAAATGCTGGAGTGTCAAGTTCTGCTGGGACACCTCGCCACCAGGCCTAGAGAGGACGGCACTGCTCACCCCACCCAAGTGCAAATTCAGTCTATCCTGGCCCCGACTCTTTAATGAATCTGGTCACAGCCTGTCCTCCGTCTTCTCTCTCCCTCTCCATCTGGGTGTTAACAAGAAAAGCAGATTAGAAATGCCGCTTCCATGGCTGGTTCAAAGCTGCACGACTGGTCCACGTGCGTTCCATGCCAGCAGGTCCAATTTCCTTCCCCCAAAAAACACTCAGGTACTGGGTTTTGAGAAACCTTCTACTTATACAAATTTTGTGAGCTCGACTATGACCTGGGGTAACTCTTTTATGAGCAAAACCAAGAAATGACCAATAGAAAGGAGTTTGTTTTCCTTTGTGTTTGCAAATGGAGTCCGTGCATGTCAAACACACACAGGGCTGCCCAATTTTCTATTATAACTGGGGGAGGTGAGTCCTGTAAGGGGATTTGCAGATGGTATGGGTGAATAAGAGAAGATTAAGACTTCTTTTTCGCCATCTTATTGTTCAAGAGTAAATACTTTTAGGTTAAGTCCTGATGCTAGAAGAGTCCTTTGCTAAACAATTTTTAAATACTCTGAAAAATTATTATTGGGGCATCTTTGTTGTTAATTATAAAATAAATCAGAAGCCGAAGTTTTATTATCAGTCCATTATTTTATATTGAATGCCCTGAAATTGCTATGCATTTTGAGGCATCCACTAAAGCCATAAGCTCATTTTATCCACATGGGTGTTCATTTGTTATTATGATGCCCTTGGGAAGTAAGAAGTGTCCCGGAATGATTGTTATGTGGTCATTGTTTTCTTTAGCATGAAGCTGGAAGTGAACAGGAGTGATTTAACTACAGAAGGACCACACAGAGAGCTGATATTCAGGACCAGCATTAAGATGCCTCATGAATCTCATTTTCAGTCCTGTGTACTAACGCGTCTCTAAATAGAAGCCCAAGGAATGACCACATCGTGTGTTTAACAAAAACATTTACCACAACTTAGGACTTCCTGCTTGTGATAACTTTAGCCGGCCTTAAAGAAAAACTGCAGAGGTTTATATACTTTTCAAGGTATTTCTGTTAGAAGAAAAAAAAAATCTCAAGAATTTAGATTCCCTGGAGGCAGTGACCTTAAACTTTGTTTTGTTTTCAACGTGGAAAATAATCACATAAAATTAAGCTTTGCGAGAACATTTCTACGATGATTTAATTTCAACTTTTTCTCCCCTCAGTGAAACATTAACCCTAGAATCCTAACAATATTCTCTCTTTAGATGTCATGACAAGTAACCCACTTTTTAAGGGCTTTTTAATAAGCAGTCAGCAATAGTGCTGAGTGATCAGATGGTACGAGGAATTAGCAGAGAGGTTAGCAAGAAGCTTTAGAGGTTTACACCTGGAGCGCCATTAGTCAGAAATTGGGCCGCACTGTTGGAAGCAAAAACCCATTAACCAATTGGAGACACTTAACCATAGAAGTTTCTGGCAACTGGTGATCTCAGAAGAAAGGGTAAGTTGTAAATAAGCACAGCAATGAAACCCAGTTTTCACACATCAATTTATTCCCTACAGACCAGTTTAATCGAGATGAATTACCTTGTAGATAATGACAATAGAAGTTACACACAACAGATCAATTGAGATCAACTGCTCTGTGTATGTATCTGTGAAGGCACTTATTTTGTCATTCTCGGTGGAATTATCTTAAAGCACTTAGTCAAGCGCTCGGTGGGTGCTCAGTGGAACTTCCTGAAGAATCTGAAAGTCAGTACAGTCTATTAAACTACAGAGTTATCGCCCTGTTTTTTAGGAATGAAAGACATAAACTCACTGCTTCTAGAGCAGATGTTGAGTAGAGGCGTTTAGGATGAGTGTTTAATGTTCTTCACAGCACGATGCTAAGACTCAAAGGATTTCCAGTGGTTCACTCTTGTTTGTAATGTGAAATTTTTGAAGAAACTACTTTTCCTCTGCCACTTAGTAGTGGTAATCTCTGAGTAACAAGCAGACTGTGAAAATACCTGGACAAACCTAAGATATATGATTCCTTAAAGAATGTCATCCTCTGTGCTAGACACTCAGCAGGATACTTTCAATGGAGAAATTCATGTGCTTCAGTTGTGGGAAATTTCCTGTGTTATTTCTTTGTTACTTTCCTCCCCTCCATTTTTCTTAGTTCTCTCTGGAATTCCTTTGGGTCTGTTTTTTTTTAATTTCTGATTTGATTCTACCTTTCTATTTTTCATCTCTCTCTCTTTTTGTTCTAGCTCGAGAAATGTCCTCAAGTTTATCTTCCAACCCACCTACTGATTTCCCCCTCACGTTATATTTTTAATTCCCCAGAGGTTTTTGTTTTTTGAATATTCAGTTTTAAAAGAACATTTCAAGACTGTATTTGCATCTCATCACTCTGGGACTATTAATTATAGGGTGTGTTTTTTTCTCTCTCTCTCCCTTTTCTGCTGCCTGGATTGTCTGTTTTTTCTCTCTTTTCTCCTGTTTGTTTTATTGCGGTATCTGCGTTTCAGATACAGACTTCCTGTTAGATTATTCTTGACTTTCTGTTTATATTTCAGGATGGAGCCCTACAAAGTCAATTGGAAACTGCTGTATGGGAAGAGCTTGTGACTGGAGGACTTCCTGCAGGGGGATGGAGTGGGGATCGGGACCTTTCACTGGAGGGCCTCCATTGTCAGTTTCATTAGGGCCTTTCTCTTGAGCTGGTCAACTTTCCCGGAAGTGAATAGTCCTGTCTCCTGCCTAGGTTGGGTAATAATCCTGGCTACTGATATTCTGAGACCTAAGAGAGGAAGCAAGGCCAAATGCCTCATTGTTCAGAGTCAGAGTCTCACTTGATCCCTGTTTTGGGTTCAGTGCCTCAACAACCCACCCCTCTGTGCCAGGTGTTTCCAAGTCCAGATTCCTTGACGTCTTTTGTCTGCTGTTGTTTCCTCTTCTATTATCTTCATCCTTATGTGTTTTTACTTTTCAAATCCTTTATAGTCATTTCATTTGGGTTCAGGACAGAATGAAAATGAATGCACATGCTCCAGCCTCCAGGCTTAACTAGCAGTCCTACTCATTCATATTTTACTTCAAGAGGTTTAATGCAAAGCACATTCATAGTAGGATCAACAGTTGTTCTGTGAGCTCCAATGAGCTCAACTGGGGGAGAGTAAAGAAAACCATATGGTGGGGACTTCCCCGGTGGTCCAGTGGTTAAGAATCCACCTTCCAATGCAGGGGACGCATGTTCGATCCTTGGTCGGGGAACTAAGATCCCACATGCTGCAGGACAACTAAGCCCAGTGCCGCAACTACTGAACCCACGCACTCTGGAGGCTGCACGCCACAACTAGAGACAAGCCTGTGCACCTCAACTAGAGAAGCCCGCACACCGCAACAAAGAGCGCATGCCAAAACAAAAGATCCCGCGTGCCGCAACAAAGATCCCGTGTGCCGCAATTAAGACCCGACGGAGCCAAATAAATAAATAAATATTAAAAAAAAAAAAGAAAGAAAACCATATGGTGAAAAGATTTCTACATTCCACTGAAGCTGTGGAACATCACATTGCAGGCGGCAAGACCTGTGGTCCAAGCAGCTGGCACTTCTCAGCGGACACACATGACAACGTTCACGGCAGTGTGGAGGGGCAGGAGGGCAGAAGGGTGCCGTGTGATCAAACAAACCCTCTCCTACAGGTAAAATATTTTCAAGCTCAGGGAGCAGGAAGACTGGTCACTAATGTGTTTAGACAATCAAAAAGTGAGGGTGAGCTTCTGGGTACGAATCCCGGCAGAGTGGGCTTCCTCACAGCAGCCCAGGACTGAGAGCTCTTCCATTCCATATACAGCGGCTCCTTCCCACCCTTCAGCTCAGGCGTCACCTTCTCAGAGAAGCCTCCCCTAACCGCTCTGTCTAAACTAAGTACTTGTTCAATGTATACGTGAATGGTGAAGCGGAGCCCATAGCCCGAGCTGCCGTTTCCTCATTTGTCCTGGGGAGCGTCAACACTCTCTGCAGACCTGCACAGAGCCCCATCGTGCGCCGGCACGGAGTGAGGTCTGGGGGCGCAGTGGGGAGCCAAAGAGGAGAGCCGAGCGGAGATTTCTTGGCAGGGGAGGATCCCGGAGCGTTAGAGACAAAATAAAAATATACCTGACACGTGGTAAGCCCTCAATAAATGGGAGCTTTTATTACCTCTTAAAGAAAACCCCAGACTTGGAAACCTATGTAAACAAAACAAAGAAATTATCATATGCTTCAAACTTCGAAAGGATCCTCATTCTACCCAGGACATTGCTGTACCTCTTTCTACTCACAGCACCCCCAGGCACGTTTGAAATAGGATTCAGTCCACAGGATTGTTAATTTGGGATGCCAAGAGACCTAAATAGCAATAATAAAAGTTATTACTGCTTGAGTAGGACAAGAGGAAAACAGGATGGTTCTGGACTTGGAAATTCTTTAAAAGGCCCTCCAGGGAAAAGCGACAGCTCAGGGCCGACCCAGAGCAGCCCCCCAAACTCTGCCGTTCCACCTACAAAGAAAGACACCGCTCCCCAGCAAGCAGGCCACTTCCGGCTGGTCTTAGTAACGATGGGTCAGGAGAGAAAGACAATGCCCTCAGCCATCATCAATGGTGGCAGCCCGAAGAAAAGTGCTCTGGTGGAAACAGAATTTGGACAAATAAAAGGAAAACATCAGTGGCATGATCCAGAAGGGGTGGAGGATGGAGATAGTGGCAAGGAGAGGTCTGTTTCGTCCTAATTCTAATCAGTCGGTGCTGAGGGAGGGGGATGGGGAGGTGTATTCATAATCCTTTTAAGTCAGGTGGGAGGGTTGCTCTCCAGGAGGATTTTCTGTACTTCAACTTGGAATGCCACTGAATTGCATTTTAAAAATAATTTCCAAAATGTTATCCAAGTAATATATGCATTTAATTAAAATAATTTCTTCAATGCTTTATAAGTAATTCAAGCACCAGAGTTGTAACAACCCTCTAAGGATATGGATTACAGGCCCAATCACTGTTTTTCAAAGAGAAGACGGTCGCTTCCGGTCCTGAAATCTCCCTCACAAGACACCTTCCCCGGCCAGCCCTACTGCCACCCTGACCTCGCACTGCTCTGTGACACCAGCCTCCAACTCTGAGGCTTCCTTGCCTCTGGGCTTCCAAGCAGCTGCCAGGGTGCTCTTTCTGGAAAGCAAATCTGTCCATGCCATTCTCTGAGCTCTACTCTTTCCTGGGCCATCCCCACCAGATAAAGCAAACCCCTGAGTGTAACACCTCAGGCGAGGGCTTCGGAGGCTGGTCCCCTCCTTCCAGGATTGCCAGCTGTCCCTTTGCCCTGTGCCCTCTGGGCATCGGCCACAGCAGCTGCTCTCCAGCAGCCTCTCTCCTTCGCTCTTGCTCTTCTCTGCCTGCAAGGCCCTTCCTTCCATTTCTCAGCCTCCATGACCCTATGTGTCCTTCAGTCTCTAATGTTCCCTCACTGAAATCTTCCCTTTAAATTCCTCATGCAGCTGGTTGCAAATTCCTCTAAGTGACCAGACTGTACTCTCATCACCTCTGTTAAAGCATCTTTGATTTAAGGTGTGATTTTTTTTTCTTCATTTCTATATTCCCTAACAGAATGTGAGTTCCCAGGATCCTGGTCTGATTTGTCTGTTTTTAATTATTGCCAGTGCCTGGCACTGTGCAAAGCAAAAAGTAAGCATTCGATAGCTGTTTCTTGGACGAACGAATGAATGAATGAATGAATGGTACCTGGTAAATGATACCTTGCAGCTGCCAGAATGCTCTTTCTGCGCAGCAAATCTGACCGACTCACTCTCTGAGCTTTATTCCTTCCTGGGCTCCTTCTCAGGTGATGAGGTTACAGTGGGAGCTATTAACAAACAGGAGGAGGGGGGCAGGGGGAGGAGAATAAGAAAAAGGGGCAGAAGAGGGAGGGGGAGGAGGAGGAGAAGACAAAGAAGAGAAGTCTAGGGGACTCTGACAAATTGCTTATTTTCACTGAGTTTCAGTTTCCTCATTTGTAAAACAGAAGTGCTGCCTGGATTACCTTTGAAGGGATCTTCCTGTTCTCAGGTTCAGCCCTCTTGACTCCTCCAGTAACTATTTTCCTGAGTCTCTGGCAGCTATAACCAACTAGACGGTCTTAGCACCATCTAGTGATAAACAGGCACAGCAGCGGTGAGGAGAAAGGCGGAGGGGTAGAGGATAGATGGGAGAAGGGAAGCTCAAGCGTAGTTATTTCATGAGACAGCAAGAAATGAGGCCAAATGTGAAGTTAAATCAAGAGGCCTAACTTCAGTGACTTTAAGTCCTTCAACCTGGTGATGGAATAACTAACCTCAGAACACATATGAAGCAGCCAGTTAGGAGGTCTGAAACATGAAGACGGCAACAAAACAATTCCTGAGTCCTCCTGTTCTTTTATCAATTTGCTGCTTGTTATCCTAATTAAATCCTTACCTTGGGAGGAAATGTACTTTTGAAGCACCTATGGTGTAGAACTCTAATAACTCAGTAAAACCACACACTAAGTATTTGATTTAAAATGTACACATTTTTTCAAATTTCGTTTTTTACCTTCATCGGAGTGTACTAAGAAACGTTAAAAATCCAAATATTGCCAGTTAACATTGTAGAAAATATTAGGGACAATTCTGAGAGAAGCAGCAAAACAATAGCAAAACTCCAGTGTCTAAATAATGCTCATGTGTAAGTTCCATTAAAACGTACTGACCTAAAAATTTTATTAACCTGATATTCGATTTCTAAATTAATTTCTAGTTGCCAAAAACAAGAATCAACCAACCAGCTGAACAAACACAGAAAACATTTTTTAAAAATTGAACATATACTGAGGAGAATGACACTGAAACAACCCTCTGGGCAAAGCAAACATTTCAAAGGATAGGTACTTTATAGACACTTAAGAACATTTTAAAGGGTAGGTACTTTATAGACACTTAAGTATATAAGGGCCCTTGAATGGGGAGGAGAGAAATCAGTCCTACATTTAAACCATCTCTTTAGAGATGGGAGATCCCATTGTAGTGCGTAATTATACTTGCAAATAATAATAACCTAGATCTGCAGAGCACACTACTTTATAAACCTGTTCTTATTCATCTTACCTCATTGCGGTCTGATAGCATCTTGCTAACTATTGATGAATACATTACACGGGCAGAAATTATTATTGCATGCATATAGTACGACATTGAAACTGGACCATTGCACTGCGGTGACCATATTTTGCAAACCAAAAATAAGGCCACTCGTAATGACAAGAATGTATGTGCCCATAGAGACAGAGGGGAAACTGGAACTGCCAATACACATCACCTGCAGATTACTGCTTTCTTGGGAAATTCATAATCTAGAAGTGTTAAAAGGCAGAAGCTACAGAAGGAAAACCAGTCAGTCTCTTTATGACTGGAATCAGAATCCAGTGGGTAGGTCTGGGAGACAGCTTTGAAGGAAGGGCATTAACAACATAAAAGAATGTAGCGAGTTATGGATGATGGACTTATGAGACAGGTCTGTGCCTGATTTCTATATTTCACCTGCCATTAAATGCACGCCTTAACCTGTAAGCTTACCAGATGTACCTCGTTTATGCCTGACACAGTTACATAAAGGATGATATGTTTTCTTTGGATCAGCTCAATTTTATCTGACAAATTCAAAGGGAGTTTCAAACATACAGAGCTGAAAAACAAACTTGCCATAAACAAAATATTTAAATTCTAATAATGCTTAAATATGTAACCAACATCGTTGAGAAGGCCCATTTGCCCAGTGCAAAGCGTCAAAGCCAATCAAGGAAAACACCTGCGATTAATTTCATGGTGATTTAAAATATATTAGGTTGGGCTTCCCTGGTGGCGCAGTGGTTGAGAGTCTGCCTGCTAATGCGGGGGACATGGGTTCGAGCCCTGGTCTGGGAGGATCCCACATGCCGTGGAGCAACTGGGCCTGTGAGCCACAACTGCTGAGCCTGCACGTCTGGAGCCTGTGCCCCGCAACAGGAGAGGCCGTGACAGTGAAAGGCCCGTGCACTATGATGAAGAGTGGCCCCCGCTTGCCGCAACTGGAGAGAGCCCTTGCGCAGAAACGAGGACCCAACGCAGCCAAAAATAAATAAATAAATAAATAAAAATTTAAAAAAAAAAAAATATATATATATATTAGGTTATTGTGAACAACTACCTTCTGAACTGGCACCCATTGAAATGTAAATATTTCTTATTCTCCACCCCCCATTTTTTTCCATCCTGAAATTTCATTTGGAAATTGTATATCCATAGATGTCACAGTCATTACCTCTTCTTTGTTGATAAGGGTGCTCTGCTTAGAGGTTTTTATAAGAGTTATTTTTCCTGTAATGAGGACTCAGCAATTCAAGCCTGTCTTTTCAGCTTGCTGCATGTAAGTGTCCCTTGATTAATGGACATGTCAACTCCATGAGCTGATCTCCGACAACAAAGGCTCAGCTGAAAAATGTCACTTCTTATCCTGGTTGCCCGAGCACTTCTGGTTTCCAAGCTTTGTGCATATACCAGATGTACAAAGTATTTCATTCTGGGTTTTTTTTAATAATAAGGAAAGTTACATTCAAGTAGATAATTGAATTATTTAATTCAATCGAAATAATTTCTTTTGTTCAAATTAAGCGCTTCATATGATGGAGGGTTTTTTTTTTCCCCTTTCCGTGTTTTCACTACTATCAGCTGAACTGCTACCTAGCCATTTAAATCAATGTATAGATCAATATAAACAACATTAATTTTTTTGCTGGATTCCTTCTGGAGATAAAGCCTTGCAAGAATAGAATTGTTGGAGAGGGGGAAAAAATAAGTCCTTAAATAAAAATATTTTGCTTTAGTAAGTCAAAGGCATAGAATCAGTTAAAAGCTAAGGCTGTGTGCTTAGTTTTGCTTGTGCTTTCGTGTTGCCAGATTCCATTTCAGTGGAAGAATCAGAACTCTCAGATTATAAACGAGCAGAATTATGGGCTACTCCAAGCTTCTAGATAGACAATCTTCTTGAAAAATTACATAATTTGGGGGGGGTAGAAACATACCAAGGGAATTATGAAGACAAGTAGTCCCAAAGTTATAAACCACTGGACTACCTCAAAAAATGTATTCCACAATGTGAATAAAGGAAAGTACCAAATGCCATGCTGGGGCTCAAAGAAAAGAAGGAAAGCAAAAAACTCTTCTTTCAATGCCTGCAGGGGATACATATAAAATGCAGACCTCAAAGGAAACAAGGACTGGAGTATGGGTCCATGCGTACATCACTTCCATAGCCATAAAACTCTAAAAGGTTATAAAATAAGAAGAAAGGGAATGTAAACCTAGAGCCCAGATGGCTGGACACAGCATCCGGTGGAAAGGAAGCAGAGGGTGGCATTCCAGGGCTAGCACACGAGGATGAGAGGGCTAAGGTGAAGCTGGGCCATCCAAGTCACACAAATACCAAATCTGAGCAACATCAAGACTAAAGATCAAACACCCAATAAAGAACCAATGACAGGGACTTCCCTGGTGGCACAGTGGTTAAGAATCCGCCTGCCAATGCAGGGGACATGGGTTTGAGCCCTGGTCTGGGAAGATCCTACATGCCGTGGAGCAACTAAGCCCGTGCGCCTCAACTACTGAAGCCGCGCGTCTAGAGCCCATGCTCCGCAACAAGAGAAGCCACCGCAGTGACAAGCCCACGCAACGCAAGGAAGAGTAGCCCCCGCTCGCTGCAACTAGAGAAAGCCCGCGCACAGCCCACGCACAGCAACGAAGACCGATAAATAAATAAATAAATAAATAAATAAATAAATAAATAAGTTAAAAAAAGAACCAATGACAACGCACGGGGCACTAGCATTCTAATGGCACTAAGATCAGCAGTTCTCTGCTAAGTATGAGTAATAAAACACTCAACTGAATACAATATAAGAAAGCCCACTGAAGATCCCACAAATATGCAGCTTACTAATACATAGGATTAAAAGAGAATTAAGCAAGCTTTCAGCCGAAACCAAAGTTTGTGATGAAACAAAACATTAAAGAAACACATAAATTTTCTATAGCTGACCAGTTCTTTGTTATATTTTTTTTCTAAAAGAGTAATCGCCTCTTCTCTTAGATATTCTGCAAACATCAACAAGGAGTTGCTGAACAACTCCAAACCCCCAAGCATACATAGCTTTGAGTGCTGTTTGTTAGTTGTGTCATTCAACATCATATCATTGGCTGACAAATTAAGAGAAGTATTCTTTTCTTTCATGCTAACAATCTCATGCAGATATTGTTAGGGTTCCGCTATTAAACATGGGTGGGTGCCCATTGATTTCCTTCTAAACAAGTCTGAGAGATGCTGATTCAACAAGCGTTATTCTTTTTTCAGTTTATTGTTTTCAGGGGTATTACTCATATCTGGAAGAATTATCCCAGATTGCAATGGATAATTCAAATCTGAATCATACAAAGTTTCTAATCTCCTTTTTTAGTCTTCAAAAATTTCTTTTCCATAGACATCATGTAGTGATCCAAAGGAGTAATTTTAAAAAGGATCTACCTACATCCTCAGGTCTATCCTTTGAAGTAAATTTAGATTCTGATAGAATGCAAAGTATTATTTTTTGGTACAAACTTTTGTGGCTCTTCTTCCTGGTAGCTTTCCTTCCTGGTGGGTGCTATTAATTACAAATTTGCCCAAAGTCATCCAATATAGCATCCTCCATGGAATTCAGGTCAATCTGACTTTAAAATGTTTTAAACATGGAAGTTTTCAGTATTATCTGAATTATTCATTTGGACCTGTCTGGGAATACTTCAAGTTCTTTTTTCCCGTTCTTTAAGGAGGAAAACACTTTGGGTTTCAGAAATCTGGAAATGTGAAAAGTGGGGTTGACCACCCGCAGTCTGTATGCATGTTTTTATAGAGACTATGGGGAAATAAAACTTCCCTGAATTTCTCAGGGAAAAAGCCCTGGCCTCCTGAGACTCTTCACATACCATGATAATTAGATCTGTAGTCATTTGTCAAGTTAATTGCTCACCTCTGAAAGGATGATAAAGTTCTTCTTATCTCAGGGAGAGGCCAAGGGCTCCAGCTGGGCCCAGGTCCCTAGGTTAAGCCCCAGGGTGCCAGAAGACTCCAGGGTCATCTCCCCAGGTATTTACTTCAAAAGAGAAGTTCCAGAACTTGGAGACTGTATTAGACAGTAAAAGCAGAGACACTGACGGCTGTCTAGCTCCTGGAAAGACTATTTACATACCAAAGGGTTGGAGTTAGGTTTCAAGCCCATTTAAGTTTTCCAAGGAGAGTTTCAGAAAGGGAGGGGGATAGATAGTAACCTCCTTCCTTTTTTTAAAGCAAGGAAACGTTATTTTTCCTTGTGCCTCACCTGTGGAGTGTCCAGCTACTTGCATAGGACAACTGATTCCCGGCCAGAGGTGAGGCCTGGTGTAAGTGAAGGTGATGCACTTATTATTTAGTTTAAAGTAATTGATAAGAAATCTGGCTCTGAACCAGAACACCTCATGTGTGCATTCCGAAGAAAATTAATAACAATCAATATTAAAAACCAAGCAAGCACTGACAAATGGTTACCCAACTGGGACAGGTCCTTTCCCTCCTCCTCCACCTGCTCTGGAAAAGGGAGGGAGTGGGACATCCAAACAAAAGCCGAGGCCTGCCTTTCCAAGCTGGGAGGTGCCAGATGCCTAAGCGCCAAGGTCAGCCAGCAGTGGAGGCCATGGCCCTTGTTTACAGTGCAGGAGATGTAGGTCTCTGCCAAATGGAGTCCCCAGATAAAATTCAGGACACACAGTTAAATGTGAACTTTGGATAAGTAAATAATTTTCTAGCATAAGTATATCCCAAATATTGCATGGCCCATACTTACGCTAAAAAAACAAAACAAACAAAAAAAAAAACAAAACAAAAACCTCCTCTACTCATTATTTATCTGAAATTAAGATTTGACTGGACACCCTGTTTTGTTTTTTTGTTGTTGTTGTTTTTGGCCGTGCCCTTCAGCTTGCAGGATCTTAGCTCCCCAACCAGGGATTGAACTCAGGCCATGGCAGTGAAAGCACTGAGTCCTAACCACTGGGCCACCAGGGAATTCCCAGACAACCTGAATTTTTATTTGCTTGATCTGGCGCTCTATTTTGTGACCCCTTGTGAAACCACACACCTCAGATTGGGACTTGAACCCAAGGTCTGGGACTTGACCCCATTGTCTTTTAATTAAAATCACTCACCTGATGTCAGGACTTACTGAAGTTCAGATTCTTTATGTCTCAGCACAGAAGGAATTCGGCAAAGGCAAAGGGATAGGCAAGATGTAGATTTATTAATATAGGACACTTGTGAGGGATACAAGTGAGCAGGCAAGGGGGGGCTCTGCCCTGAGTACTAAGTGGGAAAGCAGGTTTATTTAGGGAGATACACACTCCATAGACAGAGTGTGGGCCATCTCAGAAGGCGAGAGGCCCTGGGAGACAGAATATGGTCTGTCTCAAAAGGTGAGAGCAGTCCCAAAATATGGGATGGTTAGCTTTTATGGGCTGGGTAATTTCATAGGCTAACAAGTGGGAGGATTATCCAACTATTTTGGAGAAACGTTGGGATTTCCAGGAAGTGGGCCACTGCCCACTTTTTGGCCTTTTCCGGTTAACCTTGGAACTGTCATGGCACCTGTGGGTGTGTTATTTAGCATATGCTACTGCATTACAATGAGTGTATAATAAGGCTCAAGTTCTACTGGAAGTTGAGTCTTCCGCTATCTTGGGCCTAGTAGGCTCTAACCAGTTTTTGTCATATCCTCAACGGCTATGTCATTCTTTTAAAGGTTGTGTCCTTTCCCTCTTCCCTCCTGTCTCACTTGGAAATAGCAACACCTCATGCCCATTGAAAGAATGAAATAAAAAGGGCACTCAAACCTTCTTTCTGAAGGAATGGTAGAGGAGCTTGTGCTCAGGTACTGAATCTAGGAAATGTTGACATCTGTAATTTATGTGTTATGGACTGAATGTATTCCTCTCTACCCACCCCACCCCGTCAAATTCATATGTTGAAGCCCTAACCTCCAGAGTGGTTGTACTGGGAGATGAGTTTCTCTAAGGAAATAATTAAGGTTAAATGAGGTCATGAGGGTGGGGCCCTGATCCAATAGGACTAGTGATCTTGTAAGAAGAGACACCAGAGAATGTGCTCTCTCTCCGCATACACGGAAGAAAGGCCTCGTGAGGACGTAGTGAGAAGGCAGCCTTCTGCAAGCCAGGAAGACAGCCCTCGCCAGAAACCAAACCTTGATTTTGGACGTCCAAACTCCAGAACTGTGAGAAAATAAGTTTCTGCTGTTTCAGCCACCAGATGGTGGTATTTTGTTATGGCAGTCCTAGCAGACTAAGATAATAGGGTCACAATGAGCTTATTAAGCATCCATTGACTCTTCTTACAACCCTGGGAGGATTGTTTTATTCTTCCAGCTTAGAGATGGAACTCCTGAGGCCTGGAAAGTGAGTAGAACAGTGTTTGGCACATAGAATTTTTAAAAATGTTTTCTGAATGAACAAAAGTTACCCTGCGGAAGTCACACTGCAGTTCTGTGGCAGAGGCTGGACGGTGGCTTCAGGGGTCCTTTCTCTTAGCTCTTTCTGTCTCTGCCAAGGTGCTGATTCCCTGAGGGTAAATCCCTTGGCTAAGGTTTGGATTTCCTCATCTCTAATTTGGCTATAATAATTCCCCTCCTAGAAATTCCCTGGCGGTCCAGTGGTTAGGACTCAGCACTTACACTGCCGAGGGCATGGGTTCAATTCCTGGTCGGGGAACTAAGGTCCCATAAGCCGCACAGCCAAAAAATAAACAAATAAAATTAAAAAAAAAAATTCCCCTCCTGATCTGAGCACAGCAGCATGGTGGACAAGACCACCTGAATGGAAAAGCTCTCTGGAACCCATGAAGCACAATCACCTGAGTTCTTAGCGCTTCATTGTAAAAGAAAACAATGAGAGTCAGATCAGTCTAAAGGATCATTAATGAGGAGGGGTCTGTCCCAGGGGTCTTAGCTGTTGTGTTCCTCTTCAGGACAGGGAGGGAGCTGGGAAAAGCCTGTGGGGAATAAGCCTTGATGCTCTGTTTTGGGCTGCACCCCACAGGCCTACACTTGCCCAGCTTCAAAACCAAAGAAAGAGCCCAGAGTCAGCAACAGAGACATCAATGGTTTAACGGATGGGAGAGCTTACGTGTCTGAAGCAAGGTCCTGGAGCGATATCCCACTGTGTGCAGCCGCAGGGCAGGACATGGTGGCCATCTTCCCTCCCGGAGGAGCGGGAGAGGGGAAATTGCTAGTTATAGGGGAATTGATGTCAGGTGGGCTCATTAGTTACCAGAGAAACCAGCAGAGGGGCACGCCCCTCACAGCCCCTTTGATAAGAACAATCATTAGCTGGGGCCTGGGGCAAGTGGGCAGGAAGGTCAGTCCTGTGAGTGGGGTGTAGGTGACAGGCACTGGTCAGGCAGGGGATGTACAGAGAGCAAGAGAGCAGGGCTTCCCTGGTGGCACAGTGGTTGAGAATCTGCCTGCCAATGCAGGGGACACGGGTTCGAGCCCTGATCGGGGATGATCCCACATGCCGCGGAGCAGCTAGGCCCGTGTGCCACAACTACTGAGCCTGTGCTCTAGAGCCTGCAAGCCACAACTACTGAGCCTGTGTGCCACAACTACTGAAGCCCGTGCACCCTAGAGCCCGTGCTCTACAACAACAGAAGCCACCACAATGAGAAGCCCGCGCACCACAATGAAGAGTAGCCCCGACTCGCCGCAACTAGAGAAAGCCTGGGCACAGCAGTGAAGACCCAACACAGCCAAAAGTAAATCAATAAAAATAAACAAATACATTTATTTTAAAATAAATAAATAAAGATGTTGACTAGCACGGGGCCATGTGTGACTGCACGGGTCACACACCCATGAAGGCCCTGGGCCTGGCTCACAATGGAGTGACCGTTTCAGCAGAGTCAGCCTTGGGTGGGTGTTTCAGGGTCTGTTTTTATATGAAATTGGATTAAAGACATTCATGAATGGTGGGGAAGGTTGTGATTTATATTGTTATAATTCACATATGTCCAGGCTTTTATACGAACTATTAGTTAAAGAGCAGCGAAAGAGGGGATCACACCCCATCTCTGTGTATAACCCCAGGCAGAGGCAGAATTCAGAGAAGACAGAGCTCTGAGGGGGCTTCTACTCTGTCCCAGGCAGACTAAGCGGGATGGTACATCGGCTTTATTTCTTGTGCCCATTCAGACTTGGCCGTGCCAGTCTATTATTTGATCATCTCAGTGGCCCTGTACGGTGCAATGTATTATCTCCATGAGGTCACTGAGGCTCAGAGAGGTCATGGTTATCCGTGGTACATGGTCAAGCTGGGATTGGAAGCTAGGCAGTCTGAATCCAGAGTTCGTGTATGTCAGCACTCTGAACTGGCAGCATTAGAACAAGTCTAATGAGATTGAGGAAACTGTAAACTGTGGCTTGGCAAGACCAGACATAAAAGGGCTGTTTTTGAGGGACTTAGACTCCTAGGGGTGGTTTGATAAGGGATATCACTCCAGCAACAGAAATGCAGGATGGATTATAGCCCCAAGGATGTCAATAGGAGATCAGCTAGGGAGGCTGAGCCAGAAAATAAACCTAATTTTTCTCACAAAAGTGTCTGTCATACTTGGTCAGTTTCTGAAATTAATCCACTAGCCAGGAACATTTGTCTAAATACTTTTAATTAAAATGCATTATAATAGGATGAAAGCCAGAGTACAAGTACAGTATTCATGTTTACTAAGAAAACGGATGAAAATATTCCCGATCGCTGAATACATTTGGATAATGAAATTGTAAACAGCTTCTTGGTTTTAATTTTATTTAAAATACTTATATAGTTAAAAAAATAACTTGCTGTTCATTTTCTACCAAAATGCAGGAAATGTTGAGACATTTTAAATTAGTAGAGATTCAACACACATAAATAAAAGTCTTGTTTCAACTGCAGAATGATAATATTCCTGACCTGTACCACCCATATCTTGGCGATCAACCAGTCCCATTACATTTGGGGAATAATGTCAGCCTCAAATTCAATTTATCTAATGTCCAAAGTTTGTGAAAGTGTCAAGTTTTATGAGATTTCTCAGTGAAATTAAGACACTGCTAAGCTCATTTCAAAATCAATTTTCTTTCCAGGACAATTCTTAGGAACCTCAAGAATCTCTCACTTTATATAATAAACAGTATACATTCAAGGGTTGATATCTAAAAGAATAAGTACATTTACATAAAAAAGATTCCTTATTAAGTAGGAGCTCACAGTGAAGGTGTCCTTGAAATATTTTGCCATCTACTAAAGGGCAATAAGTTTACTTTATTGATATATCTGAACTACTTGCTAAAGATGGAAGCATTCTCTATGCTTGGGTCATAGAACATATAGTACAAATATGAAAATGAGGAATGGGGATGGTAAAGAAAAAAATTAGCCAAAACCTCCATACTTCTCTTATTTAAAAAGTGTTTACCAGTGAAATTATGTCTGTACAATATTTTTTAATTACAGCATTATTTTTAACAGCATAAGATTGGAAACAATGCAAATGGCCATCGATGGGACAGCGGTTAAATGTTATGGTACATCCATACAATGGACTAGATTGCAGTCCTGAAAAAATAAGCACACCCTTTATGTTCTGATCGGAAACAATCTCCAAAATAAATCAAGTGAAAAATAACAGCAGCTCTAGTATGTTACCATTTGTGGGGGGAAAAAAAGGAAGGAAACAAGAATGAATTTACATATTTCCTTGTGCAAGCTTAAAAATATCTCTGAAACAATAAACAAGAAACTGATAATAGTGGTTGCTTCCAGGAAGGGGACCAGGGAGGTTGGGCATCTGTAGTAGGAGGGAGAATTTTTACTGGATATCCTTTTGTACACATGTAAACATGTTATTACATTTTAAAATAAATAAAAGCTTTTTAAAAGGTCAAATAATAACATTGCTCATCACTATATTCGATATAATGATTACTCCCATCACATGATATGTCATGGACTAGCTGAATCTGCTTGTTACCCTGGGATTTGAAAATGCTTAGACCAGTCTGGGAATTCCCATATTGTTTACTTCTTTTCACAGGGGAAATGAAAGTTCTGCTTTAGTTGAATGGATAAAAACACAACTTTGCCAGCCTTCAAAGGCCCCTTCAGTAGTTCACAAGGTTCCTGTGATTTTATATGAAATGGGCAGGACTGGAATGCCAGGTCTTTTGTATTCATCATTGCTGATGGAAACAAATGGCCTAATACTAGTTTTTGTTTTTAATCACTGAAGAGCCATTCAGTATGCAAATATAATCCTCTCAATAAATATTCATTTCACCGAATGACTCTTTTTCCTTTTTTTTTTTTTTTTTAAATTATAAAAGCAACACGACTTGATCTGAAGAAACCTCAGAAACTTCAGTGATGTCGGCCATGAGACTCCACCTTCTAGGCTTAAAGGAAGTTACTACCATCCTCTCTAGAGCAAGGGTGTAAAAAGCAAGTAATAGATTAATCCCTGCTGAGGAGGCTTGGGTAACTGGCAGAGCAGGTGCTCAGAAGCGCTCAGACCCCTTGCCAGTAAGCCGTTTCCATTGTATCTGTTCTAAGATAACAGCATCACTGAGAACGGAATATAGTCTGGGGAAGATAAGTACTAACTGTCCTAAGGAGCACCGCGTTCCTTATGTGACTGCCCAGCAAACAAAAACAGCATCGGACCATGGGTCAGATGTGCCGGAATTCCCACTTTGTCAAAAAAACAGCGTAGCTGCCCTCCCTTCTGCCAGAAAGGTTTTCCATTCTTGAAATGTGGGAGACAAATTCCTGAGGGGAAAACCCAAACATTCAACAACCGTTTGCTTCTCCAACAAGGCTTCCCATGTGTTGAAGCCCCACAGAAAAGTATTTTGTTCTTAAAAATAATAACAGGCGTGGGGGGGGAGGTAGGGTTCTCTAGTGACAGTGGGAACTTCGGGGCACAAACACTATGAAGTTTGTTAATTTCAAGACCAGCCCTGGGAGACAGAGAAGCTGACATCAGGGCAGGATCACTGGCTGAGCCGCTAACTGAGGGCAACTGAGGCCACTACTGCAGACCAGCGTCTTGGCCTTCTTGCGGTGCAGGGACTCAGGGCTCACAGGGAGCAGGGCAGCAGGGGAGCGGGGGAGCAGGGGAGCGAGGGGGCGGGCGGGGCGCACACCTGCCGGGTTGTGGCGCACTAGTTGCCGCCTCTCTATTCCTCCTCCTCCTCCTCCTCCTCTTTCTTCTCCTTTTTCTCTTCCTCCTTCTTCTTTTTCTCCTCCTCCTCCCCCTCCTCCCTCTCCTCCTCCCCTTCCTCCTCCTCCTCCCCCTCCTTCTCCTCCTCCTCTGTCTCCTCCTCCTCCCCCTCCTCCCTCTCTTCCCTCTCCTCCCCCTCCTCCCTCTCCTCCTCCTCCTCCTCCTTCCCCTCCTCCTCCTCCTTCTCCTCCTCCTCCTCCTCCTTCTCCTTCTCCTCCTCCTTCTCCTCCTTCTCGGGGATCTCCACCAACAGGATCTGTTCGCCGGGATCCGGGCCTGGGCTCATGTGGATCCGCACCGAGCCCTCCTCGGGCCAGGCCGTGCCCCCCTCTTCTCCCTCGGACCTCCCCTGGGATGCAGGTGGCAGAGAGCCTGGGGCCGGGGTCTCCGGGGCCGCGGGCTGTTTTGGGGTAGCTGATCCCGTCTCTCCCGCTGCGTCTTCCGAGCTCTTGGCCTGGAATCCAGAAAAAGTGACTCGTGAGGCAGAGGGGTCTTGGACACTTCCCAGTTCCCTCCTTCTCGGACCCCTGGGACCCCTGAGGAGGAAGACAGCGCTCCGAAATCTAATAGCTGGAAGGTTGGGCGGAGCTGCATCAGGGTTATGTGGTAGAAACAATATATTATGGGGAAGTTTAAGGATTAAAAGTCCCAGTAGGATGTGGTGAAGCTCTTTGGGATATTTTAGGTCTCTGTGGAGTTGCAGGGCTGGAAGCCGGAGTGAAGTTGCCAGTTCAAGGGCAGAGCCCCATCAACGGTCACTGAGCTGTTGAGGGAAGAGAGGCTGTGACCAGGAGGGAGCGCCACCAAAGCCTCTGCAGAGCTCAGCCGGCCTGCCCTGCCCGGTTAGCTGGGATGTGAGCTCCCTGGTGAATGAGAAAAAGCTCTAAGCAAATACTAAGGTAAAGGCTGATGAGGGCAGGAGCAGCTGCGGCCTGGCCCGTTTCCCGGAAGGTCTCAAAGGTTGAGACACCGCCCCCCCTCCCCACCGGCGGAAGAATGGGCTGGGTACCACTGGCATTAGGCTGAGCTGAGCCCCTGTGTCTGGAGACTTGGTGGGTACCTCCAACCTCCAGCCTGCGGGTTTCCCATGGATGGGGTTCCTGTGGGTAGAATTAGGGAATTGGGTGAAAACCCAAGCCTTTGTGGATACCCACGGCCCCTCCTGCTCTCTCTGATGCCATCTCTGCATGAGAGGAAACTGGGGAGGGAGCAGCCCCCAGAGCAGGAGGCCCAGTGGTCTGTAGGGAGCTTAAAGTGAGAGCAGTCAGCGTGCTTATGAGGAATAGAGAAGTCAGAGGGCGCTGAAGGAGGGGAGTTGGGTGGGGTGGGGGAACCAAGACACTCCTAGATCCCACGGCAGCACCGTCAACTCTGACAACACACTTCCAGGGCAGGAGGCCCAGATGGTGCCCAGTATGGGGTCTTCTTGAAGCTGTGAATGGAGCCAGAAGGATCATGGGAAGTTTGATCAAGTGCTTCACTGTGTTTAACATGCTTTTATAAAAGTATCCAAGGTATCCTGCTTCATCTCTGCTACCCCATGTGACAGCCAGGAGTAATCTGGGTCCCAGAAGGTCCTGGAGGAGATTCCCCAGGACACAGGGCTGGCAGTGACAGAGTCAGGATTTGGACCTGTGTCTATAGGCTGCTATTTAAGAGCTCCATGCACTCTGCCTTTCTGCCCTGGTTGTTCTAAAATCGCCTTTTATGAGAACACACATGCAAATTTAATTCACATCTCCAAGCTGCCTGGGTGAAGCGCTAACACTTAGAAGCAACAAATCCCATTTCAGATAAAACCTTTCACTGTACTGAGAACATTCTCGGAGGTCATGTCCGCTCAGCCCCACACACCAGCCAGCACTAAAGACCCCAGCTTGCCAGCTCGACCCTGCCCTTGACAGTTTGTGAGCCAGACAACCACATCTGTCCTCAATTTGGGGCCATCGGTGGATGCATCTGGAGAATGTCTTGGAACCCTGGGTGACTTTGGTGTTATTCCCCAACTCCTGCTGTCAAATGACCTCTGGATGGGTCTCCTGGACCAGCCTGCATTGAGACTGAGTTCACCAGGCTCCTTTGATTTCTGTCATGTAGACTGCTGTCCCCTCCCTCCCTGAGCTTCTGCCTAACCTTTTCCCAGCAGCCTTCCTAAAGGACAGTCATGAACAACCATAATTAGTGCAATCATTCTAATTGGCATTCTTGGCATTAGTCACAGAAAAAAGTCCCAGAACTAAGTTAAAAATTCCCTTTAGATTTAGGGAGTGGGGACAGTTGGCACCATGCCTGTCACCTTGGATTCTCCTTTCAGATCTTTTAAATTGTCACAGACACAACATTAAATATGAGAACATCACTGTGGTCTGGGGAGGGACATTCCCTGGCCACACCCACTGCTCCTACCTCTGCAGCAGCAGCCGGCTGTCCATTTGGGGGAATGCGCCCACCCCAATCCCCACCCTCAGTCCAGGGATGGGCATATGAGCTGGTCCTCCCCAGAGCACCACACTGAATGGCTCAGGAACTGACATGTGACCCAATTCTGTCCAGTGACTCTAAGCCCTGGGACTTTTTGCTGGAGCTACTGAGAAAGAGGTACTTTCTTTCTGTGGGAGTTCCTCAGCCAGGAGGATGTGATCTTGGGGGATGTCCTCTTAAGCTCTTGGGGGCCTGCCTGGGAATGGAGCCATCCCCAAGGGAAGCAAAGGTGATAGAACGGCAGAACTCATCCTACCGGCATCATCTGAACTTTTAGATCCAGCCTTGCCTGAACTTTTCAATGACTTGCTCCTATAAATTCCCTGTTTTTTCAAGCTAATTTGAGCTTGCACTGTCACTTGCATTTCTGTCACTCGCAACCAAATGAATCCTGACTGATAGGAAGAAGGAAAAATAGTCCCTAAAATGGCATGCGTGGGTCCCTAGGCCTTTTTCCTGGCACGTGGTTGAAATGGACCAGGTGGCTGTGTCTCCAACTGCATCACCTGTTCCAGCACCTGCTGCTGTCTTGCAGCCGCCTCCAGCGCAGCCAGCTCCTTGAGTCGCGCCCTGAGGTGGGCGAGCTTGCCACCTTTATCCCCCTTGGCACCCATCTTTCCTGCTGCAGCCAGGGCGGCACTGAAGAGCTTGGGGGTGCCTGCCCGTGGAGGAAGGATGAGTACACTCTGCTCCTTGGGCTTGTTGTCATTTCTCAGCATTCTCCTGAAAGAAAGCAGCGTCCGCTAACATCACCAGCAAGCTCTGGGAGAGAATGAAGCCTCATTGGTTCGGGCAGAGCCCTTTAGTTGAGTTGTGTGATGGCGTTTGTTTTGACTAACAGTTTTTGAGCTCCTTTTCTGAGCCCAGCACAGTGCTGTTTGAGGCATCACATCTCACTGAACAATCAGAACCACCATAATGATGTGGGTCTTATTGCCTGTACCTTATAGAGGAGGCTCAGAGGGGTTAAGTGGCTTTTCTGAGGTCACACAGGAAATGATGCAGGATACTTTAGTATATGGAATCAGAAATAGGATGCCCAGATGAAAAAGAGCCCGAGCTTTCTGCTTCTCCTTCTTTTGCTTCATTGTCATTTCACCATCATTACCATCACCAACGTGGACACGAGTGTCTGTATGTGTCAGGCTCTGTGCTCAGACCTTTACAGGCAGGCATTCTTTGGTGACCCCTGCGATCCCCCTTCCTGGTGTTCACACCTGTGTGTGACCCCCTCCCCTTGGGGGCAGTGGGACATGTGACATGCTTTCAACCAGTGGAATACAGCAAGGGAGATCAAATGTCATTTTTGTGAATGTGTCACATAGGATTGTGGTCTCTGTCTTACAAGGAGACTCTCCCTTGCTGGCTGTGATAAAGCAAGCGGCCATGTTGGGAGAGGCCTACATGGCAAGAACCTGAGGGCAGCCACTGGCCAATGACTAGCTAGGAACCGAAGCCCCCAGTCCCACAACCACAAGGAACTGAATTCAGTCAACAACCATGGGACCTTGGAAGCAGATCCTTCCCCAGTCGAGACTTGAGACGAGACCCAGCTCTGGCCCACATCCTGATTACTGCCTTGTAATGGATGCACCTAAGCTGTCCCCAGACTTCTGACACGTAGAACCTCTGAGATAATAAATATGTGTGGTTTTAAGCCACTCAATTTGTGGTAACATTGTTACGCAGCAATAGGTAACTGATACATACTTTAAGTCTCACAGTAATCCTTACAGGTAGGTCCTATTATTCTCCCACACTTCAAATGAGGATGTGGACGTCTAGAGGGGGTGAGTAACTTTTCCAAGGCCACACAGCTAGGAAGTGGCAGAGCTGGAATTCAAACCCATGCCTTTGACCCCAGCACCCCAGGTCTTAAGGATTACAAAGCAGTATCATGGTCATTATCTTCTTGGACGCTGACAATACTCCATGACCTGGAAAGGGCTGGGATTACTGTACCTAGAAGGGTTGGGGAAACTGAGGCTCAGAATGGGAGGAGTGACACGCCCAAGGTTACAGGAAGTGGCAGAGACAGAATTACAACCCAGATCCAATGCAATATACCACCCTGCTTCTCTAAATAAGGAGAGAATTTTCCATCAAAGGGAGCCCCAGCCTTTTATAAGGAATTCTTCATACTACAAATACGTGATGAGTGGTTTGGCTCACGAACAAATGAGTTTCCCTGCAGTCTAGCAGGTCTAGACGACTAATTGGCAAATTCATTCATCAGGGTTCCGGCCAAACTTGTTTGTTTAAAAACGAGGCCATTACTGGCTGCTTATCTAATCAGAGGCAATGGATTTAAATTATGCATATTGATATTAATTGCCCAAGACTTACATTTTCGAGCTGGGGCTCCCCCAGGAGACCACAAACATGATAATTATCAGAGGCCTCTTCCAAACCCGGCACTGTCACCTGTGTTATTTGAGTCCATAATTCACAGCACGGCAGTCCGTGGGAAGGCTCAGCGTGGTACTCAAATGACATGAAAGAACCATCTACAGGGCCTTTGCTGATCGCTAATGGCTATCTCTGTTTTGAAACACTGAGCTGACTTCTGGGACATTTCCAGATTAAGGAAATTTATCCTCATTTTCAGATGACATGAGTTTCACTATAATTACTATATAATTCACCCCCGGAGAGAGTGGCATGCATGAGATCTTTTTGCCCCATTTCTCGGAGTGGCCAAGTCAGAGAGCGAAGCGTCTCACTTCTTTGGGGCCTCAGGTCTCCCATCTGTAAAGTGGGGCGCTTGGACAGAATCTCAGCAACTCAGACATCCCCAGGCCCTGTGGTTCTCAGACCCATATCTCCTTGGATGGGCAGAGCTCATCTGTGATCCCCTGCCTCTCTCCTCAAGCTTGCCTGTCCAGAGAAGCAGCCTCTGATGAACCGTGCCACAGTCCACCAGCCCCTCCTCCTTCCTCTGGCTGCCTCACCCCAGCACACCGCAGGCGCGGCCAGGAGCAAGGCCTCTTCGGGATTCCGACTGACTTGCTAAACCCACACCTAACCCAGCCGGAGGAATGGGGTGACAGCTATGAGCGTGGCTTTTCTGAGCCGTGTTCCTCTTGCAGGGGGCAGGAAGGCAGGGGGAGGGGAACCCGGTGCCTATTCTCAGACATAAGCATTCAGTTCTCATTATCCGAGGTAGTTAAGTTCTGTAAAGTATCTGCAGACACGGAATTAGTGACTACTGAGCCATGGCTTCTGGGAGAAATACAGGATTCGGTTATGGTGAGCCTCTCAACACAACATTTTCATCAACTGTTCATTACATAATCTTGTCTTGTGTGTGTTTCTGTTTAAAGACATCTTATTTAATATACATCATTGATTTGTTTACAATGAATGCATGGCTCTCTAACTCAGAGAGCCCCTGCGTGGGGCGACACGAGATAGCACTTCAGCACTACACCTGGGGCCATTTCAACAGCAAAATCACCAACAAAAATCACAAAAATGTGAAAAAATATGCTACATAATGGACCACACAAAGACACCTGTTTACAATATGAGCTGAAACAAGAAGGCAGACAGTCACCTTCTTCAGCTTTAGCTGGGAACGTGCACTTTAGGTGACTCAAATTTTTGCCTCTGGGCACACGTCTGCGAATGTCTGTGTAAGCCTTTGAGTATTGATTTGGGATTACAAATAAATTTAGTGAGTAGGCGAATTGCAAATATGGAATCCGTGAATAATGAGGATTGACTGTGCATCCCTGTCCCTCGGGACAGTAGGGGGAAGTGGACAGACTTGGGGGAAAGATCAGGTAGACCAGCCATTGGAAGGGCCCCATGGCTTCTCTGAGAACAGCCAGGTAAGAAGAACTACAGGGCAGCTTCCTTCCCTGGGAGACCCCAACGCCTTGTCTATATTATGCTCTAAGGCCAACATTGCATCCACTCACCTGGAAGCTGCCAAAGGGATTCTGTAAAAACTTAAGTCACAGTAAGTCACTCCTCAGTGTAAAACCCTGCATAGCTCCCATCTCCCTCAGAGTAAAAGCTAAAGCCATTGTGAAGCTTCCCCTACAAGGCCCTACCCAATCTCACCCCCTACACTGCTCCCATCCCATATCAAGGTATACTCATTTTCTTGTTGGTCTCCATGTAACACTGAGTCTGTGCCTCCTTGGGACCTTTGCACACGCTGTTCCCTCTGCCTGGAATGCTTTTCCCTGCAGGCAGTTCCCCAGCTCACTCCTTCACTCTGGCAGGTCTCAGTTGAAGTGCCACATCCTGAGAATAACTTTTCCTGACCAACTTATCTCACATAGCTCCCTCCATCACCTCTATCTCTTCGTGTGGCTTTATGTTTCCTTATGGCCTTTATCCCCAGCTGACACATCACATAGTCATTCCTTTCTCCATTGTTGGCTTCCCCGGCTAGAATGTAAGCTTTGTTTGCTCCCTCCTGTGTCTCCAGGGCCTCGAACTATCAGCTCAATAAATTATTGTGCTGTATGAATGGACATGGTGAGTTTGTTCCCTTTATCATGACCACTCTCTGTACAGCTTATTTACGGTGACTGAAGTGGAAAATATGAATATGTGATAAAAGGCAAGGGACGAAATACCAGATAGGTGGATTAAAAAGGCTTTATCCCATGGGAAAATTATAGAGAGAATTTAATGGATAAAGAGGAACAATTATTATTATTAACATGTATTGAGCTCTCCTGTGTGCCAGGCCCCCTGCTAGAGATATTCACATACACTAATTTAATCATCTCCACAACAAAGTGATTACCCTTATTTTACAGTGGAGAAACTGAAACCAGAAAAGTAAAGTAACTTTTCCAAGGTCACACAGCCAGTACTGCACATGGACAGGACATGAGCCCTGTCAGCCTCCCAAGCCTATTGTGCATTTTCTACCACATCGTGCTGCTTCCATCACTCGATTTAAAACCTGATCTTAAGTGTTTGAAAGCAAAAAACTGCTTTTCTTAAAAATTACCTATTCCAGGGAATTCCCTAGCAGTCCAGTGGTTAGGAGTCCAGGCTTTCACTGCTGGGGGCCCAAGTTCAATCCCTGGTTGGGGAACTAAGAGCCCACAAACTGCACGGCATGGCCCCCCAAAAAAAACCCAAAATTACCTATTCCCCAACAATACAAAATACAGATGCACAAGGTTATTCGTTGCAATACTATTTATAATTGCAAAATATTGGAAATAGCCTAAATGCCCATTCAAAGGAATGCTTTGCAGTTGTCAAAAGGAATGAGGAAGCTGTCTGTGGACTCAGTGAATGCTTTCTGGGATTTCTTGTCACGTGAAAAAAAAGTCAAGTGCAAAAGAGAATCTGCAGTGTGCTATCCTTTGTGTAAGACAGAAAGGGAAATAAGCAAATATTCACAGATCTGCCTATTTTTGCAAAAGGAAACACAAGAAGAAAAAAGCAGAAACTAAGGAGATTAGATTCCTGTAAGGGGTGGGTGACAACAGGTGCGGGGAGTTGGGACTCTGAGTGCGCTGTTTTGTAGCCTCTGCCATGTTCATGTTCTACGTGTTCAAACCACAAGAAATCAACAAGGGTCAGTGTGGGGGAACCCTGAAATGGAATGCAAACTGAAACACGTGAGCCTAGCTGTATTTCAAATGAACCGAACAATCACAGTAAAGGGAGGAAGACAGAGAACCAATCCAGATAACCTTGAACACAGCACCTACATCATGGGTCCTCAGGCTAAAGACAGAAAGAACTGCTCTCTGCTTAGAAGGCTTTCTTCTTTCCAGTAGTATGAAATAGGAATTCTGGTGCTACTTTCTCTATATTGTAGGACTGAACAAATGAATCAATGTAATGAGGATAAAGGGAGTCAAATTTCTCAGTGTTGGAGAAGGAATTTACAAATATGGAAAAGGAGATTAGAATGAACTCTGTGACGTTGGATCGAAATTGTTAGATAGGTGGAAATAGAGACAGAGATATACAGAGATATAGATAGACACAGACAAAAAAATAGATGTTGATATATATGTATATGTATGTGCATATACATATATGTATGTGTGTGAGTGTGTATATATATATATATATATATATATATATTTGCATTTATACATACAGGTGTATATGTGGATGTATTTCCCAGCTCTGTCCACTGTGGAGGCCTAGTAACACCCCAGTAGCAATGAGAGCACTTAGTACTCATATCTTGGTTTCTAAAAACCATTCCCCTCTAAAAGCAATCAAGCCTCCTTGGAGAAATGGCCATTTCCAGGGATGCAGCAGGGAAAGTATAAGATGAATCTACGGCATCTTATTGTGCCTATAAGCAAAAAAGTGCTAAAATATAACAGGGATGTAACAAAAGTTCACTATATCCAGCCTAAAGAGGTGTCCAGTGGCCAATGTGGAACAATTTGAGCATGAAAATGATGATTGTAACAGGATATTCATGGAATAAAGCAAATCCATACCATTATAAATAGATAAATGAATAATCAAATAAATGGGAAAGAAAAGAAAGTTCTTCCTTACAGTACATTGCTAGCTAATGGCAATCATTGCAAGGAACCTTCAGTGGAGGCTGAAAGTAGTGAGGTAAAGTGAGATAAGGAACAGGAAATCTACATCATCTCAAGGTGACTTGCCACTCATTACTTATTAATTTCAAAGGGAAAAATAGTAACTTGAGAGTGTGGAAACTTTAACCAAGTGATCAGAGTAAAAAATCATCAGAATAGGGAGAAAGCAGCCTCTCAATACACTGTACTGAGAAGGACACAACATCACTTCCGAGTAATTCCTGCCCAAAATGCAGAACCTGAAGGTAATGATGAGAAAACATATAAACTTAAATGGAGGGACATTCTACAGAATAACTGGTCTGTCCTCTTCAGAGAAGTCAAAATCATTGAAGATAGGAAAAGGTGAGGAACTTTGATCCTAGATCAAAGGAGACTAAAATGGCAACATCATGCAGTGGGGGATCCAGGAATGGAAAAGAAGAAAAGAAAAGCTATAAAAGACACTATTGGGACGATTAACAAAATTTGCCTATGGATTAGGGATGAGATAACAGTATTGTTTCAATATTGAATTTCGTGATTTTGAGAAAGGTACTACAGTTATGTAAAAGAAAGTCTGAGTCCTTAAGAAATGCACACTAAAGTATATATGGATTTCTTTTATTAAAAAAAAAAATGTACCTGGCCTTCTTCCGGAGCAACTTCTCAGACTCGGGATAATGCACCAAAATTTCATTCAGGTCCTTCTTATCCAGAATGAAGAGGTTGGTAAACCCGTGGGCTATCACGTTAGCCGTGCGCCGGTTCCCGCCCCCAACAGCCAGCAAGCTGGGGCAGAGAATGGAGGGAGGTGAGACCCTTAGGAGGCTGCAGTTTTGATCACACTAGCATCTTCATTTTCCCCCCTGCCTGGAGCATCACGATGGCCTCACACGGGTGCGAGCTGGGCCCACCTTGAGTATGTCGGCAGGTGCGAGTGCTGCATGCATAGCGGTTTCCTCAGACCCACTGAAGGGCCCTTGAGGACGTGGTCCCACCCACTGGCCATCCCCCCTTCCCCAGCCTTTGCCGAGGTCCCCTTGTTTCACCCCGTTCTGACCTTATTTCTCCAAACACAGATCCAGCTTTCAGCGTCACCAGTATGGACTTCCCATCCGGGCCACCCAAGACCTGCACCTGCCCCGCCTGGATGATGTACATCTCCCGGCCTATCTCCCCCTGAAACAGAGAAGGGGGCGAGTCCCTCTGTCATCACCAAAAGCAACCACAGAAGCAGCAGGGCTGGGCCCAGGCGCTGGTGGCACAGTGCAGAGGAACCTGGGCTGGGATCGAGCCCTCCTACCGATTTGGTATGTGGTGTAGAGATAGTCACTTCCGCTCCGGGGTCTCAGTCTCCCCACCTGTAGATTGCAGGATTACGGTGGGGAGTTAGTGGTGTGATGGAAAATGCTAGATAACGAGGCCCAGGCGTAGTGGTATTCAGTAAATTTCCAATTATACGCACCCATGGAGGACCCAGAGGCATGGAAAAGCTCACAGTGGTTCATACAATCAGCTGATACCTGTGCTTCCCCCATATCCTATCAGGAGCTTGGGAGGCATTTGCTAACTGAAATAGGAATGATAACAGCTTTAATACGAATGTCCAGCATTACCTAACGCTTTTCTGTGCCAGGCGCTGCTCTAAGTGCTTTACATGACTGAGCCTGCTTAGCCCTCAACAGCCCTCTGCAGTAGGAACTCTGCCCAAGGTCACAAAGTTAAGCAAAGCCGAGCCGGGATTTGAAAACAGGCAGTCTGGTTTCATGAACCCAGAGGTCATGGTTGTTATGAACCCCCATTCATATGTTGAAATCCTAACCCCCGGCTCCTCAGAATGTAACCTTATTTGGAAATAGGGTCATTACAGATGTAATTAGTTAAAAGAAGATGAGATCATACCGCAGTTGGGTGAGCCCCTAATCCAATAGGACTGGTGTCCTTATAAAGGGACATTTGGGCACAGAGACAGGCACAGAGGGAAGACAATGTGAAGAGGCACAGGGAGAAGGCAGTCATCTACAAGCCAGGAGAGAGGCCTGGAGCAGACCCTTTGCTCACGGTCCTCAGAAGGAACCTACCCCACTGACACTTGGATCTCGGACTTCTAGCCTCCAGAATTGTGAGACAATACAGTTCTGTCATTTAAGCCATTCCATTTGTGGTACTTTGTTATGGCAGCCCTAGCAGACTGATACAATGGTCTTAATCACAAATTAAACCAAATGAATGAATGAATGAATGAATGAATGAATGGTTTGCTTCGGACTAGAATCAGAAATACCCAGTCTGCCAGCACCTTCCAATCCTCATGCCTTCACAGACCGGTGCCCTGGCCTGATACCTATCGGCCACACCTGGTGTGTTTAAAGGGAGAGAGACCAAAGACTGGTAAGTGGCTTATGCTTTTGATCTGGCTTATGCTTTTGATTCATTTGACATATATTTCCTGGGCATCTCAAACATGCATGGCCTTCTTAACAAAAAGGAAGAAAGTCTCGTTTCCCTGTTTCAGTGTCCAATTTGACATGGGGCTGAAGTGTGAGGGGGCTATAGAGCTCACCCTCATCTCACTAACCAGCCCAGGGGTGGTCCTGGGGTGGCCTCGGATTGTCTCAGCGAGATTGTCACAGGCCTAACCTGTCAGCAGAGGGAGCCATTTACACATGTTCACCAAGTGTTCACTTCAGCTTCCACGGCAAACTTCCCAACAATCTGATTCATTTTTCCTCATCAGAGATAAAGTCTACATCACCCACAAGGATATTAGCAACAGCAGTGGCACCGACTCCGTGCCAGCCATGGTGCCAAACCCTGTATGCATATCTTCTTCAATTCTCACAATCACCCCATGAGGGAGATACTATCAATATCCCTACTTACCCATGAAAAGAGCCAGGCTCAGAGAGGGCAAGCCACTTCCCCAAGGCTGCACAGCTAGGAAGTGGCTCCAATGTCAGACAAATCATCCTATTGTTCCCAAACTTCTCTTGGCCACTAAGGCTGCAGCTTTAAATTCTCAGCCATACCCTTGTCCCCATTCCCTCAGCTCTTTCATTCGAGAAACTTCACTGTTATGCCGCATACAACTTGGAGATGGGGCCCTTCTGGGGCTGGGGGTTCCTGAGTCTCACAGGGGGTTCTTGGGTGATATTTTCACCCCTGTAGACACACTAAGCCTTATTAACAGCTCTGAAATCTGCTTCCTGCTCCTCCACCCTGACCACTCACTCACCAAGTGACCTCGGTCTCACCTTGAATCCCAGAAAATGGGAGCAGAAGGGGCCTTAGACACTGTCTAGCCCTGGCATTCAAACCCAAATGTGTCCCAGGATCAGGGGGATGATGTAACGGAGAGATGGGAGCCTGTGGGGCAGTGGAGAGTGGTGGGACCTGTGGCATCAGGAGAGGACGACATCCCCTTCAGGGCCAGCCCCTTCTCCACTCCACATGATTCTGGCTATTTGGGAAAGTGGGGCTCAATGCTAGCCGATTTTCTGTTTTCAGCTGGAAATCTGGATTTTTATGTGAAACCTTCCAGGTTTTTTTGGCAATGCTGCGCAGTTTGCAGGATCCTAGTTCCCTAACCAAGGACTGAACCCAGGTCACGCCAGTGAAAGCACCAAGTCCTAACCACTGGACCTCCAGGGAATTCCCGAAACCTTCCAATTTTTAAAGGTTGGAGACTAATTCAAAATTTTATTTTTAGATTAGGCCAAAAAAACAAAAAAAACCCCATGAAACATCTGTGGGCTGGCTCCTATGCAAGGACCATTAGTTTGAAACCTCTGACCTATCCTACCCCTCCTCCAGCCCCATTTTCCTGACAGGAAGACCAAGACCCTGGAAGCAGGTCCATCTACACAGTCAAGACCCTGCCCCTCTTTACGCTCCTCACTTTCCTCTTCTATAAAGTGGGGATCCTCGTCCTGGCCCCCATGGTCCCATGAAGAGGGAGCAAGGCCTGAGGCACATCTGAGTTCAGTGCCTAGAGCTGGACAGAGCCTCCTTGTGCCAAAGAAGCCAGGAGCCCTGGGGTCAGCTCACCACACTCCTCCCCTCCTGGCAATTCCGCTCTCCCCACTATGCCTTCATAGGCCCCCACTCCAGCCCAGCTGCGACAGGCGGTGGCTGTGAATCCCAGACCGCTTTGAGGCTGCCCTGGGCCACTCACCTTCTTGCACACGTAGTCGTTGGGCAGGTAGACAACAGAGCGAAGCCTCTTCAGCATGTCGAAGATCATCTGCCGGTCACAGCCCTGGCCCCGAGAGGAGGGGAAAGGGGCCGTTTAGAGGAAGGTGTGGGCTCTGGACCTTCCAGAGTCCTGAGGGTGGGGACACTGGGTGGGCCATACCTGGAAAAGTGCCACTTTGCTGACGATGTCATAGTTCACATCGATGGCGAGGTCCATCCGCATCTTATCTGGAAGCTGCACCATCAGCTCTGACTCGTCTGCAAATGAGACCCTGCAAGGTTCAGAGGCACAGCGGGAACCCTCCTTCACACACACAGGGCCCGTTTACATCACACTGGCGGGGACCCCAGGCACACCATTCCTCTACCACCTGGAACCACTCTAGATTGGGAGGGTATCCTCTCTGCCTCCAGGCCTTTGCCAATGCCATTCCCTCTGCTAGGAACAACCCCCTTCACCTGCCTGGCTAACCCTACTCATTCTGCAGAACCCAGCACTCATGTCACCTCCTCCAGGAAGCCTTCCCTTGACATCCTCTCACCTAGCTATTATGTTATCAGTCCCTGTGCCATAGCACATATCACACCCTTCACTGCAATTGCCAACGATCTGTCTTCTCCACTCACATTATAAGAACAACATTAGCAAGAAGTAAAGTATATGGAGCACTTACTATGTGCCAGGCAGTTTTACAGAGTGCTTTACCAAGATGATTTCATTAAACCCTCCCAGCAGCTCAAGAGGTGCCCACTATAACCCACTTTACAGACAAGGACAGGGAGACTCCAGAGGACAGTGACTTGCCCATGTCCATGCAGCCCAGGGGAATGGAATCAGGACCACACCCCGGCCCTGTGACTTCAGAACCTATCCTGGGAGAGCAGTATGTCTGCCCACCATGGGGTCCATGGTGCGCAGCTGAGAGCCTGGCACAGAGTGAAGGTCGGTAACTGGAGACAGAAATGTACCACAGGGCCCCAGCCCCGTGCTCTGTCCACTGCACCACCATTAGCTTAGGGCTCAAGTGCTGGGTCTGTGCAACCCTGGGCAGGTCAGAGCCCTCTCTGGTCCTTAACATGTGCCCCTGTGAAAAGTCACAAGGCTGTCACTAGAACAGAATGAGGCAGTGGAAATGAACATGCCTTGGAAACTGTACTCATGTGCTTTGTCCACAGACTTGCCAACACTCCCAACTCAGGAGACCGTGGGCCTCAAATGTGGCTTCTTTGAGACCAGAGTGAACCCCACAGAAGCAGTGGGGGGCCCTTTCATTTTGCTGAGGGCCTTGGGAGACTCTAGGCACAGTGCCAGTGGTCCATAAGCTTTTCAGAGCCCTCCAAAACGATGTCTAGGCTCTGAAAACAAAATTACTAGCTCCCCAAAATAAAAAGGAAACAGGAAAAAATTAAAGTCAATTAACATGTAATTAACCTATTCAAATTTCACTAAGGATTCCATTTAGAATCTGTGAAAACTTCACTACATTTGGAAACAGTTTACAGGTAAGATTCTCCTACTTTGCAAGAATAACTGAGCACACCTCATCATTGACAAGAAAGCAGAAAGAGCAGTGAATGAAAATACATTGTTTTAGCCAATTTCAGAAGCAAAGTATAACATCAAAAAATTTAAAAAATATATTGTAATAAACTCTAATGGAAAATAATCTGAAAAAGAATTTTTAAAAATTTACAAAATATGTATTATATGTATGGATGTGTATGAAGAGGAAGAGAGGAGAGAGAAACAGAGACAGAGTCTTCCTTCCCTCCTGGTTCCAACTGTACTTCCATCTTCAAATGGAGATGCATTTCAAGGTGGGGGACGGCATTCGGAAGACAAGCCCTTCACGTCTTCAGGGGTCTCCTGATGGCTTAACTTGGGCAATGCCCAAGGCCTCCCCAGGCCGCTCTCACTTAAATGTTGGGGCCAAGAGAGGCCCCCATGCTTGGGCCCTCAGGGACACGGGATGAGGCCACGGTCCAGGAAGGCAGGGCACTGGGTCGGGCCGGGGGAGCTGGTGACAGCTGGGTTGGGGCGGGGAGGGGCGTGGGGAGGGGGCGTGGTCTTACCCAGCATGCCTTGGGAGTGCCAGGTGTACTCATACCAAGTCTTGACCCGGTTCTGCACGGACCTGGGGATCTTGTAGAAGTTCATGTACTTCACTGTGCTGTCCATACAGTTGCGGTAGTAGGTCTTTCCCGCCGTAGCGGCCCCCACCACGTCTCTCATCTGGGGGTAAGGAGGGTGGTCAGGGGAGCCGCTGGGTCAGAGCGGGGCCAGGATCTGGGGACGTGTGTTGTGGGCACATGTACTTAACACAGGCCAGGGGTACATGCCTGTGGGGCTGGGGGGAAATCAGGAGGGAGGGAATCCCATGTCCACACACAGGTTTTCCGACGATGCTGGACGTGGAGGAGCGAGGCTGCGGGCCCGCTCCCCGGCCTCAGGTCTCTGGGGCCACACAAGAAGGGAAGGCCTCCCTGGGCTGGGCTGGTTCTGGTACAACGTGGCCCCTTGGTGCCAGAGGTCACTTTGACACCACGCGCCAGCCTCCCGCCCCCTGAGGAAATATGAACCAGGGGTGCTGCTGCTTGGAGCAGAGCCCCTCAAAGGTAACTCTGAGGATCCCTGGTGGTTGCCTCAGGCACTGACTACAATATGAGCCGCACCCCCAGCACATTAGAATCCTCCGGGGGCTTCTCTCCAAGGGAACAGCCCAAATCCTCAGCCCCTGCAGAAAGCCACTCAGCCCTGCTCCCCAGCTCTCCCAAAGGACTGACATTTCAAATGGGAAGCAACCTCAGAGAGGAAATGGGACCTACACCTCCATCACCACCCCTTCACTCAGCGGGTCCCAGAGCTCCAGGCTCCTAACTCTCGGCCCAGTGCTGTTTCCTGGGCTTAGTCTGAAAGGAACGGGCACAGATGGTGATGCTTCTGGCAGCAGCAAGAGGGCAAAGGGCCCTGCAGGCAGGTGGTTTGGAACAGACTAGTGACCCAGCTACCTGTCCGATCATCACGGAGAAAGCGAAGACACCTGTGAAATAGTTCAGACCCTGGAAGGCAATTTCAAAGAGCGTCTTGGGGTCGGGCAGGCCGCCGATGGTGATGAGGGTCTTCACAGCCCAGTAGTAACAGCGAATGTAACTAGGGAGAGAAGAGGAAGGGAACCTCAGTCATCACAGGCCCCGCCCTGTCGATCCTGGGCAGCCTGGCTTGGATACGTGTACACTGTACAAAAGAGAAAAAGCTTTACAGCTCATAAGTGCAAACAAACAAAACAAAACCGAAAAAAAAAAAGGAAGAAGAAAAAACCCTCTCCCAACTTCAGAGCCCTCTGCCGCTTGTAGAGCATGTTCACAGGTGCTGTGTGGTTTTGTTGTGGCTCTGCCCCGACCCTGCAGAGACATGTTGTCATCCCCATTTACAGATGTGGAAACTGAGGCTTCTGGAGATTGCTTAGAAGACTTGGCAGGAGGATAAACCAGGGTTTTCCGGCTCCTGATGCCTCAGATCCCTCAGTTTCCCTCAATATGTTTTCAACGTCCACAGTCTTTCCTTTGCTATCCCATCATGAGGTTCAAGCACAAGCTCAAAAGTGGAAGATATCTGGAGGATCCCCTTTTCTGACCTTGCCTGTCCACTGACCAGATAGTGAAATTGAGGGCCGCAGAGGGAAAGGGAACACCCATGGTCACCAGCTGGCAAGTTCCAGAGCTCAGACTGGAAACCAGATGTCATCTGCTTCTCTGAGCTAGCACCCACCATCAGTAAGCCTTTGACACAAGCTCATGGATCATCGGAAAGGGAGGTATGGGTGATGGGGCCCTACTGTGTGGTAAAAGGCATAGGAAATGCCCGCACTTGTCTAATTATCACAAAGCAGTGAGAGTTCCTCCCTTTTTTTTCTTTTTTTGAGTTCTAAAGTTTTGCATGTTTGTTTATAATTACAAGTGTACATTACTCCAACAGAGCAGCCCCATTGCTATGTTCTAATTCTTAGCCATTAAGTCCTACAAAAATAAACCCAAGCTTTTACAATATCTTAAACAATACAGAACTAAAATCTTTATAGCTATTTAAAGGGATTTAGTTACCAAGGTGCTTATGTTCATACCTCAGACCGTGCCCTCCCAGGGGTCAGCAAGGCTGAGGTCAGCAGGGCCTAAACCCAGGGCAGGCTTTCCCGTGCTTCCTGTCCTCCCACCAGGGCACAAGAATTGCCCAGGGCCTGCCCTGGCTCCAGTGTCCTTATACACCCATGTTTCCAGGGTCCCTGCTCTACTGGGAAATGGAGAACATCATCCAGCTGGCCAATCATCTGGTCCAGGAATGACCCCACATTTGTCCTCCCCTGGGCTCTGTTCACCAGCTATTTATGCAGCACCATGCTTAGAGCATGGGCTCTGGAGCTGGACCGCCTGGGCTCAAACCCAGCTCTGCCACTTTCTAGCTGCATAACCTGGACAAGTTACTCATCTAGCCAAGCCTCAGTGTCCTTCCCCTGAAAGGGACATGGCAATAGAGCATCCTTCACAGGGCGATCATGAAGGTGACATGAGGTGCAAAAGAGCACCTGGCACATGGTGGGCTCTCAGTAAATGTCAGCTATCAGAGCCTTCACTGTCACTGGTGCCGGCAGTGGGGAACAATAGACTCACCTATGTTCTCAAGAAGTTCACTGTCTAGTGGGGACAGGCAAGTCAACGTGCAATGAGCACTGGGCGGTGGGGAAGCAGAGGTTGCTGGGGAGTTGGGGCAGTGGGGGGCTCTACCTCTGAATAGCTGCGAGGCCTGGGGCAGGGCTCTGGGCCTCCTGACCCCCTCATTACCACCTGGTGCAAGAAAAATCTCAGAATCATGAGACAGGCCTGCCCTGTCAATCCCCATCATACCAGTCCTGGCCACCAGAGGGCGTGCTAAGCAGCCTTTAGGAGGACTGAGCTGGGCGCTGCCTGGGCACTGCCTGGGCTCTGGGTGCCACTGGGCCACCAATAGAAGATGAGTGATATCCACACAGCTCCTGCTTTCCCCTAAACCCTTACTGGCTGGAGAGGTCAGCCACTGGCATGGATGGCATATCTTAGGGGCTTCCCAATTCTTCCATGCCACTGGGTCTGTGGGGACCCCTGCATGCTGCCCCAGACCAGGCCAAAGCAGAGCAGGATGAAGAAACCAAATATTAATATATAGGAACTTAGGTCCTTAAGCTCCCTGGCCTATAGCAGGTACTCAAGAAATGGTCACTATTTTGAAAGTTATTATTATGGATGATATTGGATTTCTAGAGGAATTCTCCTTCACTACTTGTGCTTTTGCATATCCTGGGGTTCCCTACAGGATTCCATTTGGAAAAGGGTAATGCTGCCAGAAAAGTGTGCCCCTCCACTGCGGAGCAGCGAGAACTCCCCAGGGCCCTGCAGAGGGAAGTCCAGGATGGTTGGCCCTGTCCTCCCCTGCCCTGCCAGCCATTCCTCCCAGGCTTACCCGTGATGGGTGCCAGGCCCAGCTCCAGGACGTGGGTTCTTAGCCTGTTAGGACACAAACCCCTTTGAAAAGCTAACAAAAGTTATTAGGAAGCTTCTCCTTAGAAAAGCCAGCATGCTCCCAAAATTTAGTTCCAATTTCAAGGGGTGGTTGTGACCCCCTTAAATCTCTGGACCCCAGGTTAGGAACCCTTTCCTGGTGTGCCGGCTTCCCCATAAGAATGGCCATAGCCAGGAAGTGAGGTCACTGACTCCTGTCCAGGCACAGGCTGGACATGTTACATACTTTAGTTTATTTATTCCTCACGAGAAATCTGAGTGTAATCCTACCCCCATTTTATAGATGAGAAAATTGAGTCTCAGAAAGGGTAAGGGCCTTACCCAAGGCCACAGAGCAAGATTTAATGAATAGCTTCTGTTCTTCCCTTTGCACAGAATGTCTTCGAGTCCTCTCTCTGCCCCCTTGTGAGGGGATGAATGAATGAATGAATGAGTGAATGAATGGTCTAGTCATGGGCTCAGGAGCAGGGCTGTGGGTGGGTTCAGCCGCGGGGAAGAGGGAGCGGGGCCAGTGGTGATGTAGGCGTGCTGGGCCCTGACCCCATCCCCAACCCACTCCACCCCACAGCAGATGGTAGGATTCCCCCCCACCCGCCTGCCTGGTTGCCCTGGACCCTGTGACTCTCTAGGTGAGCTCCCCTCAGGCCACAGGCCCGTCGCAGAGGGCGACAGCTGTGGCCACTGGGGCCAAGGTTGGGGCATCTGTACTGAGAAGGGACTTTCTGGACCTACAATCACTCTACAGAGAAGCCACTTTGGACACAAGTGGCCTGTTCTAGTGCCAACTGGAAACAAGCACGTGGAGGAGGTGAAAGTGTTGACAGCTGGACTGAGAGCATTTTGTGTCACTAGTGGGCACAGCCCAGGGCAAGGCAGGGCCTGCCTGAGGGGACTCACTGACCCCCTGGGCCTGAACTCTTCCTCCGCCTCTTTGTCACCACAGCTGACCGAGTGCCGGCTACGGCCTGGCACGGGACCAGTGACTCAGATGCACCTAATCCTCACAGTTACCTCTTCAAGGTGTGGGGCTCCTATTATCAGCCCCTTTGGGCAGATCAGGAAACTGAGGCTCAGGGAAATGAAGTGACCTGCCCACTGCTAGCAGGTGGCAGCGCCAGGAGTGACCTCCGGATTCCTGTTGCTAAAGCCTGTGCTCTGAATCTCCAGGCTCATCCCTGACTTGACCCTAAGTGCTTCTGTCTCCTTCCCACACTGCCCTCCATCCTCGTTATCACACAAACCCTCTCTTGACCTTTTTTTTTTTTGCCCTCACGGACAGGTCCCTAACCCCTAACCAGTTCATCTGTCTGCTTCCTGCCTGTCCTCCCCATCCATCCTCCCATCAGCCACCATTGGGAAAATCATCTTTCTGGGGTCCCCCTGGGTTCTGTCATTCTCCTGCTTAAAACGCTTTGAAAGGCAAGTGGTGAGAGTGTAAATGCAGCTTTCAATAACCAACCAAGCCTCAGAAATGAGGTGGTATACGGGAACTCTCTGTACTTTCCAATCCACTTTTCTGTGAACCTAAAACTGCTCTAAAAAAATAGTCTATTAATAAAAATAACAATAATTTTTTTAAACACTTCATAAAATGTTCATACCCTTGGCCCTGCCATCCCTCTGTAGGAATTTATTATGAGGAAACTGTCAGACCAGAAGACAAAGATTCCTAAACACAGACGCTCTCTGCAGCATCACATGTCATCATGAAAAAACTCGAGACAACTTAAGTAGCCAATGACAAGGAAATGGCTAAATAAATGGTGGTATCTCTGTGTGGTGGGGCATTGGTATCATGGTTTTAAAAAATTTACTGATGGGAAAATATTCACAATATTATGTTATTCTATTTCCTTGTTGGTGACAATTCTTTTCACATTTTCACATTTCTAAAATAAGGATTATCTTATAATCCATGTATACGTTTAGTGTAATATTTCCTTTTTTTCCCAAAAAGCTATATTGACTCAATAATGTATCATAATTAACTGCATCTTAGACTCAAAGAAATGGAGTATGTTCCTGATCTTTCTTTTATAATCAGAATATATATATGTATATGAACAGTAAAAAAGAGGCTTTTGCTGGTTTTGCCTAGGGCAGCTCTATCCAATAAAAATATGATGTGATCCACATATGTAATTTAAAATTTTGAGCAACCACATTTTTGAAAAGTAAAAAAATTAATTTCAATAATGTATTTCAGTTAACCCAAAATATCAAAATTAATATCATATGCATATGTAACCAATATTTTAAAAATTAGTAATAAGAGACTCATCTAAAACCTGTGTGTTCTCTACAGCTGCAGCGTATCTCAGTGGCCCTTGCACTTAAAGTACTGAACTCGGCAGCCCCAGGCAGCCAGTGGCTTCGGGATTGGCTCAGGTGGGAGGCTGCTCGGCAACCCGGCCCCGCCTCCCTCTCTGGATCCTTCCACACACCCTGCCCCCTCCAGCGACAGAGGACCGCTGGCTCCTTGACTCCACTATTTCGCAACGCCACACCTTTCTTCCTGCTGTTCCCTCCCCCCGGGATTCTCTGCCCCTTCCCTCCACCTACCCAGGCCAAGCTCAAACTTAACCTTTCAGAATTGACCGTCCCACGCCCCCCTCCCCCCACCCAGGGCACCGGGCAGATGGTACCACAGTTAAGACTCTGTCGTCATGCTGTCTGGGTTCAAATCCCCGCTCTCTGTGTGACCTGGGGAAGTCACTTCACGTCTGTTACCTCATCTGTAAAATGGGGATGCTGATGGTTCCTGCCTTGTGTGATTGTTGGGAGGATTAAGTGAGATACTATGTGAAGTGCTTAGAACAGGGCTGGTCTGTATAAGTCTTCTCCAATGCTTGCTATTATTATTATTACTATCAGTGTCGCCATCATCAACATTTGAGCATGGACCTCTATGTGTGGCAGCTCTCTGGACTGGCAAGTAGATTTCTCCTTGTTCACCAGCTCCTCCACAGCTAGCAATGCCCAGGGAGCATGTTAAGCTGTATTCCCTGGCCTTCTTCCTGCACAGCCGTGCCCACAGGGTGGAGGAGTGGACACGCACGCGCTGTGAATTGGCCAACTCAGTAGACTTCGGGATGCTGAAAGGATCTTTCTAGCAGGTCTTGTTCATGTCTGCCCCCTTTTGCCTGGCACGTGGCAGGTGCTCAGAAAATGTTAGATTAGTGAGGACGTGGAGACTTGGCCCTTGAACCTTATCATGACAATGATTCTTTGGGAGCAAGGTGGCCTCGGCAACATGGTGGCAGTGGGACTCCTTTCTGGAAGTCTTGGTACCGTGAATTATTAAGACACAGGAGGAAGACTGCGGCTCACCTGTTTCCCACGCCATCGTAAACCCAGTGAGTGGAGCCAAGGCCTTCATGGGCTGAAGCCCAGTAATACAGACATGAGTTCACATGTAAAGTGTAGAGCAGGTAGGCTGTGGTCCTGATAACCCTGCAAAAGAAGGAAAGGCATGAACACAGTAGCAGAAAGGGTGGCAATGACATATCACCCCAGGGGTCAGAACTGCAGGGAACAAGCTAGTCTTCACCTTTCCCAGAGCCCACCTCAGAGACCTCCCTGTCGGAGCTGCACGGCCCTGCCCAGCTGTCTGGTGCGATGGACACTTGACCGATGGGAACCAGTGGCTGGACTGGGCCAACTGGCTGCTCTATTGAGACTGTGCTGGTTACGAATGGTGATACTTGAACAGAAAGTTCTCAAGACCGGGGGCTGGAATAGGCACAGAGCTACATGTGCAGACAATTCCAGGGAAGTGGAGGAGCTGAGTGGGGGATGCATCGGGGCGGGGGGCAAAGAAGGGACAGATGCATACAGAGAAGCGCTGCCCCATGAGAGATGGGGAGAGGAGCCCTGTCCCCGAGAGTGGCCTGGCGGGTCCTGGGTCCCAAGCTTGGACATCTGAAGATGGCCCACTGTGTCCATACAGCCACTACCCCCGTGTTTGAGCGGTTAGGGGGGTCAGTTTCCTGAGCTGAGACTAAATTGAGGCCCAGCTCCCTGGAAATGCAGGGGAGCTGTGCATGTCAACCTACGTGAGCCCTCCTCACAATTGGGGGAAACGGGACATTCCTGGTTCTCTAAAAAACAAACATCCCTTCGCAGAAGGGCCAGGAAGAGGCCTGGCTTCCGGTGAGTGGCAGTGGCGAGGGGGCCTGGGGGCCAGGGGAGCCGAAAGGGGAAGTGATGGGGGTAGAGAATGCCTTGCTCCGTTCTTGCTGCAAATGTCCTGGGGCATGTGTGTGCGTGCATGTGTGTGCGTGCGTGTGTGTGTGTGTGTGTGTGTGTGTGTGTGTATAGGGGTCTCACCTGTAAATGTAGGCTTTGCTGAGGATGGATTCCAGGCGGTCGTTAAACTCGAAGAAGGCCACGTACTGGGAGAAAGAGCAAGGCATCAGGGGCGGCCCACTGCCCTCACCTCCCAGACCATTCCCCACAGCTGCCAAGACTGAGGGTTCTTTCTGCAGACCCCCGGTGGGGGGGGGGGGTTGGAGAGTGAACATTCAAAATCAGTGGTCCTTAGCCCTTTGAGGCCCCTCTTCCTTGGAAATTACATATAATCATGTTGTCACAGTTTGTGTATAACTTCAGGGGACTCCTAGACCTTCCAAATCCTATCATGAAACTTTTAAGGTACATGCATCCCAGGTTAAGGACCCTGTTTTCAAGGTTTACTTATAAAGACAACAATTATATAAAGAAACAGCCGCTCGCTGATCTCCTCGAAAGGCTTATTTATAATAATAAAGTGTAAGATAACTGCCCATTACTGAGCCCCTTGTACGACCGCACTTTATACACTTTACCTTAGCACTTATTTACATATATTATCCTTCTCCTTTTACAGAGAGGAAACTGGCACTCAGGGGAGTTCAGGAACTTGCCCAAAACACACAGCTGGTAAGTGACAGAGCCAGGGTTCGAAGCCAGATCACACTCAAAACTGCAAGCTCTTTCCACAATGTTACACTTGCCTCTAGATCTCTGCACACATGTTGTTTGACCTTTGAAAATAACATTGATGAAGATTCCCTGTGGGCCACGCTAGCTATCACCCAGGTGTTCATTCTAATTCCCATCTGGAGTTTGCATTGGATGAAGGACCACGGACTTGGATCCTCACCGTGGACCCAAAGAGTTGCATCCTCTGAGTCCTGCTAGATGTTAGGCGCTTGAGTTACGTTCACTACTACCATGTGGACCAAGATATGGATCCAGCCTCTGTATTTGGGGTAAAACTTGGGCTGTGGATCTAACCCTCCTCACTCTGATGTATGGCTCTAAAGCAACCTCTGCCGCCCCTGGAAGGCTGGCATGTGTCAAATAAAACTGGTGCCACTTCCAGTTTCCCTCTTCCTCTGGGCAGCCAGGAAGCTCAGAAGCAGCTTTCATGCTCAATTCCAGATATGTTTGCTTTTCATCGAGGTACTTGCATTCTTCCAGCTTTTCTCTGCCCTATTTCTCCAAGTTATTAAGGTTATTGCGTTTGCCTCTTTTGTAAATTCCCTCATTACCATTTTGGGGAAGAAGCATCAGGTATTATGTAAGGAGAAAGATGAATTTGCTTGGTCTGCCAGAAAAATCCATTTGTGGGATCCTGAGTGCTCTGACTAGCTGTCCACTCTGGTCACATTAAAGGATGTTGCCAGGTCTCCACTCTACACTGTGTCACCCTCACTGAGACATTGGCTCTGCCCCGGTGACAGGAGGAATGGTTGTAGTGACACTGTAATGACAACAACTAATGATGAAACAGGTGTCAGGCTGCATGTTCAAATCCATCGTGGGTACTTCCTGGCTCCTGTGACCTTGGGCAAGTCACCCAAGCTTTCCAAGCCTCTGTTTCTCCATCTTTTAGATGAAGACCATCATAAAGCAGAAGTCTCTCTGTTGAATCTCTATAGTAACTGAAAGCATAGACAGTGGAAACAAGCTGCCTGGGTTCAAATCCAGACTCTACTCCTTCCTACCTGTGTGGCCTTGGGCAAGTTACTTAACCTCTCTGTGCCTCAGGCATCTCATTTGTGAAATTCTGGTACTAACAACACTCATCTCATGCTGTTGAGGAGTAGGCACTTGTAAAGCCTCCAGAACAATATCTAACACACAGCACAACTAAGAAGCACTAACAATTGTAAGGAATTTCCCATCTCCCCTCGGGGCCACCCTTCCCAGATGCCTCCTGCTCCCCAGTGCTGCTCAGGCCAGACATTAAGATGCCACTGCAGGTGCAGAGCACGAAGGAGCTGAAGGCCTTGGATGGTCTTACCTTCAAACAGCGGGGCAAGCGCAGGAGGGGATTCACACCGAATTTCAAGTAGAGAAAGTCCAAGGGCAAGAGGCAGAGCATGTCCATCTGAAATCCCAGCAGGACACCACAGTGCATAAAACAGTATATAACTCCCAGGGTTGTGGGATAGGGTGAGTGGCAGGGGTCTCCACCTTCAATGGAAAGGTGAGGTCAGAATGCCCCTGGAGGGGCTACAATTAGGGCAGGAGGCATCCTACCAACGAGCTCCAGCCCGTGCTGGTCCTGGCGGGAACCACGTCACATTGGCCCCAAAGCACCCAGGGACCCCAGAGACCACCTCCCAAGATCCCTGGCACACACCTTAAAGCGCTGAGATTTCAGATAATTGTTGCGCATCTCCTTTTTGTCTGTCTGGAATAAAATGGAATACTGACTGTGAAATGGTCTGAGAGCTTAATCCCTGACCCCATGGGAGCAGCAATGGAAATCCCCGAACAACCTCCACCTTCCTATTGAAGTAACAGCCCCATGGATGTGTAGCAGAATGGACCAGCAGAGCTTTGATGAAAGCCTCACAGTCTGCAGATAGGGGGGTCGAGTTCCCGGGGGTGGCATAGTCGGTGAGGGGGGAGGCTGTCCAAGGTCACTCAGCTCAATTCCGACTTCTTGGATGGAAAGCAGGGACATTGAGCTTATTCTCTCTTACCTGGACCATTTGCAACCTTATTCACTGAGGAGCTGGCCACTGCTCTGATCAGACCAGGAAAGAGGTTGCTCAGGGAATTCTTTTTCCTCTGAATTGTTTTAGAGGCTCAAACTCAACTTGCCTGCACACAGTGGAGCAGGCTCTGCCAGCATGGGATTTTGAAAAGTGACATGCACAGGGAGATGGGAACTCTGCCAAGTCACAATCAGGACTTAGGTTTTCTCCCTAATAAGTGCACCAGAGCACAGGGTCCCAAACTGGTCTGAGTATTGTTGCAGGAAATGTTGATTGTCAGCAGATATCTGTGCTGAGCATTCTGCATACATCACCTCCATAGATCCTCACAGCAATGGTATGAGGTGGGAGCGATTACTATCCCCATTTTACAGATGAGGAAACTGAGGCTCCAAGAGGTGGTACAGTTGTCCTGGTTGAGCCGAGATTTGAACCAGGTCTGCCTGTTCTAAAGGCCATTCTCTAGGCCACTTCTTCATCTCTCATTCCATCAGGTGGTCCAGGAACCATTTCAGGAACCATTTCACTCTGGACCCTGAGCGAGACTTGATGTGTGTAATTTGAATGTACCAAAGATGTGTGAAACAAGCAATGGTGCTGTTGAATAAGCATGGGTGGACGTCCTGAGATTTCCTTGTTCATTTAGCTTCTGGTCCATCCCAGCAGCAGGGGTCAGCCCCACGAATGCTCTGGCTGCAGGGTCTGCTCCCAGCCATCACCCCCCACCTGTCTGTGACTCACAATGATGTCCCCGCCTCTGACAAACTGCAGACGCAGCTGGAACACGGTGATGTCCAGGAGGTAGATGAGGTCACACAGGTAATCCATCAGCAGCCAGAGGTGGATGTTGTCCGGCATCTGGTAGGGGAAGGCCCAGCGCACGGGAATCAGCCAGCAGTTCCAGTTCCAGGCCAGCACCACGAAGAACAGCCACAGGATGTACATCAGGCCTGCGGGGGTGGGAGGGGCAGGAATATGCTAGAACGTCAGCCAGAGAAGGGCTCCTCGCCATGGGATGAGGGTGGGGCTTTCTTCTTCCCACTTGTCTGTCTGCACTTTCCTACAAGCACTATATGCGGCCCTTCCGTAATCTGGGGGCGGGGCATGTAAAACTATCTTTGATATAAAAATAAACCAGAGCAAGGCCCTAACAAATTGAGTACTCTGAGTAGCGGATATGGGATATGGAGTCACTATTAGTTAATAGACAGCTAACCAGGAAACACTTTTGCTCTCATTCTTGCTGAAATTTTTCCAAAAATGTATTTCCTGCCTTTGTAAATACACAATAGTAAATAATGCACAGAAGATGGACAGAAGGACAAGTGCATGGATGGATGGATACTGTAGGTCACCTGGGCATTTTATCATTTATTTATTTATTTATTTATTTTTGTTTTTAATTTTTTTGGCCACGCTGGGCAGCTTGCTGGATCTTAGTTCCCCGACCAGGGATCAAACCCATGCCCCCTGTGGTAGAAGCACAGAGTCCTAACCACTGGACCACCAGGGAATTCCCCCCACCTGGGCATTTTAAAGGACCAGTGGACACCAGGGTTGAAGTCCTGCCCCCCAATTGACTTCTTGTGTGTCCTTAGGAAAGTCCCTCTCTGGCACCTGTTCTGTCCTCCTCAGAGAAGTCATAAGGAGAAGTCAGATAAAAGAGGCAGGGAGATCCTTTGTAAACTGTAAAGTGCTGTGCACATATGAAGCGTTGTTACTCCTGAAGAATACAAAATGGGCTAAAAGGCTAGTGAGAGGGACTTCACTTTAGATGTTGGAAGAACTTTTCCCCTTTTCTGCTCAGAGCAGCAGCTCTGGGAAGGAGCCAGGAAAAGAAGAGTAGAAAAAAGACTTGGCCAGGAGTCAGGAGTCCTGAGTCTGCCACTGACTAGTTGTGTCTTTAGGCCAGTTAACTTCTCTGTACCTTAGTTTGCTTGTCTGTTAAGATGGGTATGATCTTATGTTCCTAGTTCAGGGACTTTGTTAGTTTGGGGCCCACCCTTGCACTGCCCCCCCCCTCCCATTCTCCTGCCCTCTCATGTGACATGTGGCAACACCCACCGCCTTCCCAGGACTCACTGGTCAGCGGGTCGATGCTCTGGGGAAACTGGTACTTCTTCCAGGGGCGGCGTTTGAACTTGCAGCAGAGCATTTCACAGTAGTGTTCCTCCTCCACCTGCCCCGCTTCAGCTGGCTTCACATCCAGGGCTGGCTCTGGGGCTTTCTTGGCTGGGGCTATGGGATGACACTGTGACCCTCTGAACCAGCCCTGAGGCTCAGGTAGAGGATGTAAAGAGAAGGCTCGCAGGACTTCTCTGGTGGCGCAGTGGTTAAGAATCCACCTGCCAGTGCAGGGGACACAGGTTCGAGCCCTGATCCAGGAAGATCCCACACACCTCGGAGCAACTAAGCCTGTGCACCACAACTACTGAAGCCCGCGCACCACAACTACTGAAGCCCATGCGCCACAACTACTGAAACCCATGCACCTGGAGCCCGTGCTCCACAACAAGAGAGGTCACCGTAGTGAGAAGCCTGCGCACCGCAACGGAGGGTAGCCCCCGCTTGCCACAACTAGAGAAAGCCCGCACGCAGCAACAAAGACCCAACGCAACCAAACATTAATTAATTAACTAATTAATTATTTTTTAAAAAAAGAGAGAAGGCTCCCAACTGCAGACTCTGGAACTGAAGCTGAGGGGACCCTGGCACCATCCCACAACCTGCTACAAGCTCTGTGTGCTCTCCTGCAGCAAACCACACAGATCCTCTTTAATAGCAACCTGGGCACCTGCTCTGAAGCTCTTACAGCTACCAGTCTGGGACTGCTTCTCAGGAACTGCCTAAAACGAGGTGTTTCTGGGCAAGTTGGATGTTTCGGTTGAGTGTGTGTCTGTGCTTGGACCCCTTGGTTTCTCTGGAGGGCTAGGGGCATTGGTACCCAGAACTTCCACCACCCAGGGCCAGAAATCAGGAAAACGTTGTTCTAGGTTTTTCAGAGCAGAAATCTCAGCTGTCTCACCTCTAAAACAAGACACCAAATGGGATCACAGTTTTCCTGTGCATCTATGGTGATGTTGTTGGTGACCTAGAGATTGGCTCTTACAGGTTTAATATGGCTATGTTTCCAGCTTTAGGAGTGTGAAGTCAGGCTCTGCTAGGTCCGCTGTTGGCACCATGAGTTCTAAGGCACAACCCTCCTCTTGAAAAGACCTAGAAAACCTGCCTGGCGAGAGAGCATGGTTCTTATCTCCTCCTGGCACTTTGAAAGCAGGAAACTTTCAGGTGACCCCATAAGAATATTGCAATGGAGGCCTCTGAAAAATAAGACTGTGTAGTTCCAGAGTGGGTTATGGACACCATCTAAGTGCAAGACCATGAGATACATCCCAGGGTGGACCACCTGCCCTCCAGTGGGAAAGGGGCAGAGGGTCAACAAGGCAACTTGCCCTGTGGGAGGGAGAGCCAAGTACAACTGGATCACTGGTCAGAACTTTGACATTCTTTCCTCCCCTGGACATGTAGCTAAACCTGTACATAAAGGACCTCAAATTCCAGAGAATGGAGATCTGGGCTTCTCTCAAGCACCCCAACCGTTTCCTTGGGTTCACCCTCCCCAAGAATTGACAGGGGCCTTAAGGGGCCCCACCCCACCCCTGGTCAGGTGGCCCAGCCCCAGCTCTGGACTCACAGGGCTTGGGGCTCTCTTCATCAGAGGTGACATCAGGGTCGATGAGCTTCTCCTTCACCTTCTCCGTCCGCTCCTTGAAAAGCTTCACCAGCTCCTGGAGCCGGTCGTTGATGAGGGTGCTGGTCTGGCTGGCTGTGGAGGCTGCGCGGTCCTGGTCACTGAGGGAACACCACCCAGAGCTGAGCGGGCTGTGTGGGGAGGGACCCCTGAGCCCCCGGGCAAGAGCTGAATCTGTATCCCACCTGGCCTCAGGGGGTAAATCCTGCCCCAGTCTCCTTCTGACATCAAAACATCAAACCCACCTTGGTATCTCCTGGGAGGAAATTCAGTCGGGGAGTAACACCCGGGAGCCCAGCTTTCAGAAAATGTACCACGAATGCTCTGATTCAGATGGGCAATTCCAAAAAAACTTGGATTCTACTTGTGATTTAGGGGGAAACTCTGGAACTCGGTTCAGGGCTGTTAGTCTCAGCTTGGGGTTCACATGAGATACAGGACAGATCAGAGAGGGGACAGGGGCTACTTTTTTAGGCTTAGGAAATAGATGATGGAAAAAACAGTGCAGGGAATTCCCTGGCGGTCTGGCGGTTAGGATTCTGCGCTCTCACTGCCGAGGGCCCAGGTTCGATCCCTGGTTGGGGAACTAAGATCCTAGAAGCTGCACAGCGCAGCCAAAATAAATAAATAAATAAATATTAAAAACAGTGCAGATACATTACATATTCTTTTAATTTATAGGAATTTAAACTGCATGAACTTGCAGCAAGGGAGAGACAGACACAGACAGACAGAGAGAATGAATGAGAGTCTTCCACTCAGTGTGGGTCAAGAGCCCCGGGTGAGTTGAGACGGGCGGCCGTGTGAACCAGCCTATGTTCTTTTTTTTTTTTTTTAATTTATTTTTGGCTGCGTTGGGTCTTCCTTGCTGCGTGCGTGCTTTCTCTAGTTGCGGCGAGCGGCGGCTACTCTTCCTTGTGGTGCGCAGTCTTCTCATTGTGGTGGCTTCTCTTGTTGTGGAGCACGGGCTCTAGGCACACGGGCTTCAGTAGTTGTGGCTTGCAGGCTCTAGAGCGCAGGCTCAGTAGTTGTGGCGCACGAGCTTTGTTGCTCCGCGGCATGTGGGATCTTCCCGGACCAGGGCTTGAACCCGTATCCCCTGCACTGGCAGGCGGATTCTTAACCACTGAGCCACCAGGGAAGCCCCAGCCTGTGTTCTATGTTCTCCTCTGAGTGGCCTGTGATCCTCTTGCTGAGCTGAGGGTAACACTAATGTTTACAGATCTACTGGTTTTTTTCATACATTGAGGCACTGAAACTCAAGCCAGCTACTCTTCTTGTGCTCAGCTGAGGGAGCTAGCTGGAGAAAAGCAGCGAGGGGGTCATAATGAGAGATGGCACTGGGGGGCGGAGGAGACACGAGCTGCTCACCCACACCCACTCCCTCCTGCAGGGAGTAGTCACCACGCAGCCAGGGACTACGTTGCCCAGGTGTGGCCGTGCGAGCTCTCACGGGTGGACATGCTAGTGCAATTCCGGGCCTCCCCGTGGAAGAGCGGCCTGGCACTCTCCCTTTCCAGTGGTGACCAGCAGGATCTTGAAAGCCACACAAAGGTGGCAGAGCCACCGTTGGCTGGGGCCCTAAATGACTGCAGGGAGCAGAGCCTTCCACTGACCTGAAACACATCACTGGTGACACAACTATGACATATGAGACGTCTTGTTCCTTAAGCCACTGAATCACTGAGGTCTATTTGTTATAGCATCTTAACCTACTGAAGTAATACATGGGGTTCCGTGCTGACCACCTTAAGAGTTTTCAAAGGTAATTTTTATTATTATACCTGATTTCTGGCTTACTTTCTGATATTAAACCCTACCCCTACCCCTACCCTACTGCATGAGACGTGACTCCACTGTATGCTAAAATGGATCACCGGACAATACGTGAGGTTTGGGTTTTTCCTGCTTCTGTTGCTTTTCTGAACTTTCCAAAATACTGTTAAGCATAAACTCCATAAAATTATGGACAGAAAAAAAGACTGGAAGGAAAGTATATTGTCTCCTAAGGTCACTCCAGAAGCTGTGGCTGGAGAGGAGGTGAGGATCCCAGGCCAGAGCCCAGGGCTGGGGTATTCACTGTCACCAGCCTACGTAGACCCTTCAGGAAAACACCTCCCACTGGCCCAGCCCTTGTGACACTTCGATGTCAGAGACACAGGTCCCGATGCCCTTGTAGTGGCCTCTAAACATTGTTCCACAGACCAGTTGCATCAGAATCACCTGGGGAGCTTATAAAGATGTGGATTCCCCAGGGCCCACTCTCTGTGGTTCTGGGCACAGCTGGGCCCAGAGCTTGAGCCCATTCTGCAGACCAGATTTTTCAGAATTTCTGGGCTGGTCAGAAGCAGGCTGGGCAGGAGACCCGGCCCTCTCTTACTGCCGGGAAGCCACTGGCACAGTCTGCCTTGGGGTGGAAGATTCTAAATACATCCATTCTCCCCCCAACTCACCTCCCTTTGCTTGCCTATCCCCACCCAGACTTCTGATTCCCTGAGACCCCAGAGGCGGCCCCCACTTACTCAGTGCCCTGCAGGCTGGTGGGGTCCGACCAAGCGACCACAGGGGATACGGCCGGTGACAGCATCTTGAGCTCTTCAGCCTCATCATCTTGGGAGCACAGCCTCTTCCTGCAAGAGCACAGACATGGAAGGGAGGGGCCTTCAGGGAGGCAGGGGCCGCAAGGGGGTGAACCAACTTTGAGCCTTGCAGATCACCCAGAGCGAATCCTGGGGGGCAGGTGGGGACAGGGGATGGTGCTGCCAAAGGGTCCTCCCTTGCCTGCAGGGAAACAAAAAAGGAGAAGAGGGGACACATCCAACCTCTGGATCTCAGTCTCTGCATCCATTCAATGGCCTAGCATAAAAGTAACAGCACTGACTTGGGATCGGGCAAACCCGAATTTGCACCCCAGCCCTGCTTCTTCCCAGTGTGTGACCTTGGCAAGTTACTCAAACCCTCTGAGCTGCCTCAGTTTTCCTCCTCTATAAAATGGGACTAAATCTATCCAATTCAATGAGGTGCTTATCACTCAGTCGGGTCTCAGTTTAAACATCCTTCTCCCTTCCACCTCCCAGTCTGAGGGCACTGCCCTCCCCAGTCCACCCCATCCCCTTCTCCATCACACCACCCTTCCAGCTACTGAGAAGGTGTGAGGGCTCACATTCCATCTTATTAACGCTCCTGGAAGCTCAGCTTCTCTCCCTTTGCAGATGTGCCTCTGGCTGGAAAAGTTGACACCCATGGGCCATGAAGTCTGTTTTCCAGCTCATGGTGTGACCTGGGGAAAGCCCATCCCCTCCTGGAGTTCCCGCTTCCCTGTCTGAAGAATGAAGACTAAATTATGCCCAGGTCCCCATCATTCAGTTCAAGTCTGCCACAGAGTGCTGCGTTTGGAATCACTGGTGTCTCAGCTGCTGGTGTCTAGATTTGAATCCACTTGGTACTCTTCCCATACTCAACCACCGTGACTCAGGATTCCTCCATTAGGGCTTGTAAAAGGATACAGTCAGAGGGATGTGCAGCATTTGCTTTATTCCAGAAGGCTCTGAAACCACCCTATTACCTTCTGCCAACTCGCCTAGAATGGCAAAACTCATGGGTTCACCTCTTTTACACTCTAATTAAGAGGATGCCTGCAAACAAGAAGACTGGGGCAAAAATCTCACAACTGGGAGTTAAACTCAGGCCTCCTGCTCCCAGCTCAGTGCCCTCTCCGGGCCTGGAGAGAATCCAGAGTATGGAACTAAATCAGCAGCTATGCTCCTCCAGCACCGCCCGGTGCCTGGTCCTGTGCTGAGCGCCTCACATACCGTAGCTTGCAGAATTTTCATAATCCTAGTAGACAGGGGTTGTTTGGGATTCACTCCAAACCACAGCCTTGCACTGTGAGAAGGGCCTTGCCCGTGTGCCCCTCTGTTTTGGTGGCTTTTCTGCTCCCATCAGTTGCCCCCAGTGCTCATTCCATCCCGGACCACAGGCAGCCGCACTGGCCTCTCACGTCAGGCATCAGAATTCCTTCTTGGCGCCAAGCTCAGGCGGAGGCTTCCCAGTTTCTCACAGTCACATTCTCCTTAGCACTCTCTGGAAAAATCTTGTGTGATTACTTGTTCATTGTCTATCTCGGCCCCACTAGAATGTCAGCTCCATGAGGGCAGGCCCCTCTCAGGCTTCTCCCTGATGCGTCCACAGCACCTAGAGCAGAGCCTGGCACATAAAGATGTTCAGTAAATGTTTGCAAATGAATGAATGAACGATAATAAGAGGAGCCTCACAGACCCAGCTCATAAGCAAAAGGCAGGAGGCTTTGATTCTTGTCTCACGTGATCTTAGTCCCCTCCCTCCTCCCAAATATCCACCTCTAACCCAGCCTGTACAGTTTCCCTACCCTTATAAAGGGAACAGATGGAGGTAGACCAGATGTCTACAATTATGGTGGTGCCCTGTCTTCTGTTCTCTGTACTCTGTGCATGATTCAGTGAATTAAACGTGAGGACTGATGTGTCTGTGAGCTGTGTTCCAAGGCTGGGTGAGATTATGACTCTTTTCTCCACATCAAAATCTGAGAGCCTTCTGTTTGCTACATCCAACCATCTCTGTTTTGGCAGTCTTCTGACCTCAGCTGAGAAATTACTCAAGGGTTCATGGATAAAAGCAAGAATTAATCAAGAAAAAAGAACCATCCCTCAATCTAGCCAGCAAAGGAGATGCACTGGAAGCTCCCCTTTAGCTTAATTAACCATTCACAAAGGACTGTACTGCACTTCACAGACTGCCTACAGCTCTAGGCAGGCCCTCTCTCAGTTACCTGGCTCAGGTTGTCCAAAACCAACTCTAACCATGCAGCAACTAACTTATCTCGAGAGGCACAAAAATGCATGCAACCCTGACCAGGAAACCCACTCTCAAGAAAGGAGCCCAAGGACAGAGGGCAGAAGACCAAAGAGATATTTGTAGCACCACTGTGGACAATATTCAACAAGAGAGGATTGTTATGTCTATCCTGGCACATGGAGCTGGACGATGTCAACACAGCATCACGATGAGTGTTAAGGAGACAGACTGGCAATACGGAAAAGGGCTCAATAAATAAGATGTGGTCTCAAATGAGATATGATCCAATCACTCCTTCAACTAAAACCACTCAAAAGCATGGGCCCACAAACAAGGTATGGAAGAGAAGGCAGAAAAATAAAACTACCACCTAGAGTGGTGGGATTAGGGTTGGTTATTATATCTAGTGCTCTTTGGTATGTCCACTGTATTATTTAACAATAAAATTAGCCCTGTCACATTTATTACCCCCTTCAAACATACAATTGAAGGTATTCTGGACAGGGTTTCCTCAGAGAGCTCTTTCGAGAGCCTGAAGCCAGAAATTAGGAGAACTGAAAATGGTGGGGCCATAGTCCCAGCGCTGACAGCAACTCGCTGAGTGACTTGGGCCAGCTTCTTCCCCTCTCTGGCCCCAGTGTCCTCAAATGCCAAATGCACAGGTGGCACAGTGCTATGAAAAGCCCAAGAGAAGCATAAAAGGTGACCTGAGGCTCCCTGTGGCTGATCCTGGGGCCCCAGGTGTGTCGGATTCGGCAGGAGACGGGGGCAGCGGCACGGGAGAGGGTGGATTCTCCTCCTCGTAGAGGGGCTGGCTGTCAGCATCAGCGTCTTCCACCTGCACTTCCGGGTGCTCTTCCGTGGCAGGTACTGGGGAGAGGAAGGAGGGCACAGCGTCAGAGAGAAGCCAGGTCCCAGGGCCTTGCTGTGTTCTACAGGGAAGCCACAGAAAGCCTGTGTGGAGGGTCCTCTGGAAGCCTTGCCTCCCAACAGGGCCCACAGGAGAGATCCATGCAGGGGGCACAACGATGCAGAGCCCAGGGCCCTCTGACCGCCACGCCCATGCCAGCCACTAACCCAGGAGCCACAGAAGCCACAGGAGCTCCTGGACACAGCCTGGAGCCCAGCTCTCCAAAACCCAGCCTGGTTTCCCTGGGCCTGGAGAAGCATCAAGGCCCTGGGGTGGGTGATGGGGGTGCATCACTCAGATAGGGCATGGGGAGCCTGGGGGTGCCACGTCCTAGGGCCTGGCCTGGTGCGGCCTGGCTCAGCTGCTTCCCCTCTCTGGGCCTCAGTTTCCCCATCCCAAGGTAAGGGTGACAAGGCTCTCCCAGGCCTGTGGGCGCATGAGACATGGGGCTAAAGGGCCTCACACTCTTTTTATAGTTGATTTACCATGTTGTGTCAATCTCTGCTTTACAGCAAAGTGACTCAGTTATACACATATCAACATTCCTTTTTTTAATATTCTTTTCTATTATGGTTTGTCACAGGATATTGAATATACTTCCCTGTGCTATACAGTAGGACCTTGTTGTTTATCCATCCTATGTATAATAGTTTACCTCTGTTAATCCCAAACTCCCAGTCCTTCCCTCCCCACCCTCCTGCCCTTTGGCAACCACCAGTCTGCTCTCTATGTCTGTGAGTCTGTTTCTGTCTTGTAGATAGGTTCATTTGTGCCACATTTAGATTCCACATGTAAGTGGTATCATATGGTATTTGTCTTTCTCTTTCTGACTTACTTCTCTTAGTGTGATAATCTCTAGTTGCATCCATGTTGCTGCAAATGGCCTTATTTCATTCTTTTTTATGGCTGAGTAGTATTCCATTATATATATATGCACCACATCTTCTTTATCCATTCTTCTGTCAGTGGACATGTAGGTTGTTTTCACATCTTGGCTGTTGTGAACAGTGCTGCTATGAACATAGGGGTGCATGCATCTTTTTGAATTATAGTTTTGTCTGGGTATATGCCCAGGAGTGGGATTGCTGGATCATATGGCAACTCTAGTTTTAGTTTTCTGAGGAACCTCCATACTGTTCTCCATAGTGGCTGCACCAATTTACATTCCCACCAACAGTATAGGAGGGTTCCCTTTTCTCCACACCCTCTCCAGCATTTGTTATTTGTAGACTTTTTAAAGATAGCCATTCTGACCAGTGTGAGGTGGTACCTCACTGTAGTTTTGATTTGCATTTCTCTAATAATTAGTGATGTTGAGCAACTTTTCATGTGTCTATTGGCCATCTCTATGTCTTCTTTGGAGAAATGTCTATTAACGTCTTCTGCCCATTTTTCAACTGGGTTGTTTTGTTGTTGTTGTTGAGTTGTATGAGCTGTTTGTATATTTTGGAGATTAAGCCCTTGTCTGTCACATCATTTGCAAATATTTTCTCCCATTCCATAGGTTGTCTTTTTTTTTGTTTTTGTTTTTAATGGTTTCCTTTGCTGTGCAAAAGCTTGTAAGTTTGATTAGGTCCCATTTGTTTATTTTTGTTTTTATTTCTATTGCCTTGGGAGACTGACCTAAGAAAACATTGGTACTATTTATGTCAGAGAATGTTTTTCCTATGCTCTCTTCTTGGAGTTTTATGGTGTCATGTCTTATGTTTGAGTCTTTAAGCCATTTTGAGTTTACTGTCGTGTATGCTGTGAGGGTGTGTTCTACTTCATTGATTTACATGCAGCTGTCCAACTTTCCCAGCACCACTTTCTGAAGACACTGTCTTTCTCCCATTTTATATTCTTGCCTCCTTTGTCAAAGATTGACTGTAGGTGTGTGGGTTTATTTCTGGGCTCTCTATTCTGTTCCATTGATCTGTATGTATGTTTTTGTACCAATACCATGCTGTTTTGATTACTGTAGCTTTGTAGTATTGTCTGAAGTCTGGGAGAGTTATGCTACTCTTCATTGCGTTGCACGGGCTTCTCATTGCAGTGGCTTCTCTTGTTTCGGAGCACGGGCTCTAGGCGCGTGGGCTTCAGTAGTTGTGGCTCGTGGGCTCAGTAGTTGTGGCTCATGGGCTCTAGAGTACAGGTTCAGTAGTTGTGGCACACGGGCTTAGTTGCTCTGTGGCATGTGGGATCTTCCCGGACTAGGGCTTGAACCCGTGTCCCCTGCACTGGCAGGTGGATTCCCAACCACTGTGCCACCAGAGAGTTGTTTTTTTTCCTCAGCATTGCTTTGGAAATTCTGGGTCTTTTATGGTTCCATATAAATTTTTTGATTATTTGTTCTAGTTCTGTGAAAAATGTCTTGGGTATTTTGATAGGGATCATATTAAATCTGTAGATTGCTTTGGGTAGTATTGTCATTTTAACAATATTAATTCTTCCAATCCAAGAGCATGGGATATCTTTCCATTTCTTTGAATCCTCTTTAATTCCGTTTATTAATGTTTCATAGTTTTCAGTGTATAAGTCTTTCACCTCCTTAGTAGTCAGGTTTATTCCTAGGTATTTTATTTTATTTTTTTTCGTGCTGTTTTAAAAGGTATTCTTTTTTTACATTTCCTTTCTGATATATCATTGTTAGTGTAAAGAAATGCAACCGATTTTTGAATGTTTATCCTGTATCCTGCTACTTTGCTGAACTCATTTATTAGATCTAGTAGTTTTTGTGTGGAGTCCTTAGGATTTTCTATATATAGTATCACGTTTTTGCATATAGTGACAATTTTACCTCTTCAGGGCCTCACACTCTTGAAGGGCCTCCAATGGAGACATTTGGAAGTTTCCTGCAATCAAGGGTAACAGGTTGTTTTTGTATTGTGTGTTATCCCTGTTTGGGTACATGTTTGGTATTTCCTTATTTTTGTACATGCCAAGAGCCCCCGAAATTCATCAACCCAACCCCTCTCCTGACCTCTGAGAGACCTCGCATCCTGAGAATTGGGTCCTCCCTGGGGAGCCTGGGTGTGGCCCTACCTCAGTCTTCATTACCCACCCCAGTGACTGTGGGGACAGGTCTGCCCCAAGGCAGAGCTCAGAGGATGCTGAGGGGCTGGAATGGTGTCCCCACTCCCCACCATGCCTGGGCGGGACCACCCAATAGCAGCCAGGCATAGACCTGGGCGCCAGCAAGGCAGGGGCACACCCCCAAAATGGGGAGGGGAGCATTTTGAAACACTTGGATATGTGAGCTTTTTCTAATGGCCACCATGGGAAAAGCCAGCACTTTATGAAGTTTGGCGGAGGGAACGTAAGCAGACCTCAAGACTTTGGGGCGTTTGTTTTACTAACCCTAAGCTCTCAGGGGAAGAGGATGAACAGGACTCAAGAAGCTTAAGAAGTTTTGCTAGACTCACCAGAGATGCCCCAGGCTGTGGAAAACAGGAGAGAGCCACGGGGCGGCAGGGACGTCCCCCTGCTTCCCTGCAGACCTCGGGAGAGGTGAGCTGGAGGTGGGCCAGGGGCGTGGAGGCAGCCAGGACAAGGACAGCTTCTCAAAAATGCTCAGGGCCCTGGGGTGCCCCCAGCATGGCCCCCAGGCAGCAAAAAAACACCCTGGTCTCAGCATCCATGAGGCTGTCTCACGGAACCTGGGAGGGAGAAGGTGGTCCCCTTACCCCCTGCCTCGCCCTGCACCAGACCCTGTGAACTCAATCACTCCCAGGGGAGGGCGGGGAACTCCTAAGCCTGATGTTTCATTTCCTGCCAGCTTGGGAGAGTAGAAACTCAAAGCAGAAATTATATTCGTTTGTATTATACTGATTTATAGAATAAGAATACTATAATTCAGAATATAAAGAATATTTTATGCTTAAATTGGTTTAGAGAATAATAATATTTACTGTTAAGCACTTCCTATATGCCTGCTAGGCATTAGTTTCACTAAGCTCTACGTGCGTTATATATATAAACCCTTTCATCATTCCCGGCTGCTCTATGAGGTCTCTGTCATCATTGTCCCCATTTTGCGGAGAAGGAAACCCGAAGCACAGAGAGGTTAAGAAACTTTCAGCAGAGCCCAGATCTGGACCCAGGCAGCCTGGCTCCAGAGCTGAACCTCTCATCCCATCCGGAGGCTGGTGACCAGCATATGTAGAGGCCTCTGTCAAAATGAAACCTCGGCTGAGAGGGGCCAAGCAGCACCATTGAAATGGGAATAATGTTCTCACTACATGCTGTCACCGCCTTGTCTGCAGCATCTAAAATCATCGTGCGTCCTACTGTTTAGATTGGGCATAGGTAGAAACCATATATAAGACCTGCAAACTATCACCGAAGGACCTGGCTCTTGATCCTAGACAGTAAAGGTTTTAGAACCAAGTCTGGGGAAGAAGGCCTTGATTTACATCTCTCTATTAATCTGTGTTGTAAATTCGACCACTACCGTGACCAATACCAAGCCTTATATAAATCCCTGTTTTTTAAATCTTTTAATTCTTTGAAAGATTTTTTTTGACTGACAATATTTTCTATTTCTCTACTTGTTTTACTTTTAATGGCTAATATAGGCATTTTATAAATAGCCTGTATTAACGAATATTTAAACAGTGCTGCAGTAAACATCCTTGCCTATTCATCAGTAAATAAAATAAAATCATCATGTGTCAATGACAGCCGGTTCCACCCACTGTCCCAGTGTGTCACTGGGACTATTTCTCAAAGTGTGGGGCTCCCAGGGACCAGAGGAGGCACACGATGATTTTAGATGGCACAGCCAAGGCAAAGGATGACAGAACGGAACCATTCCTCCCTGTCCGGTTCTCTCTGGATCCTGAGAAGGCAGAGAGAAAGCCTCAGGTTCGTGCTGCTATGGCCTTAACACCTCTCCGACACGTCTGAATGCCCCTTTGCAGCTGGGAGAGCAGACTCAGCTATGAGCCTTCAGCAGGCCACGTACCTCACTGGAAACGACCAACTCTACATTGTTCTCCATACCGTTGTGGTTATTTCTATTTATGCCTTCTCTATATTTATGGCAGGCCATGCTGGTTTTCCATTAGAATTATAATGTAAAGCTTCCTGTTTAAATACACTCAATTAAATGAAAAAGTGAATCCACTGAAAGAAAGATAGTAAACAAATAAGCGCAGAGTTGGTACAGAATGCACAAAAATCGAGCCGCGGTATAAAGGTGGAGGACGTGGAGGACCCTTTGGAGTGAGGAGATTTAGGCCTTGCCCGGAACACTGAGCCTGTCACGGGGTTGATCACGTGCCACCTTGCCCCAACTCTGTGCCCACCCCAAGCCAGGAGGAGGGAGAGGACGAGAGTGGATCTCTTTTTGTGAAATGTTCAGCTCGACCTGCCTGCGAATCTCGGAGGCAACCTTGCCCAGTGTAATCCCAAAACAAACAAACAAATTAAAGGGAAAATGGCAGGTCTGGTTTGAGTCAAGGCAGAAAGTGACAGGGGTTAGCCCAGAGGCACCAGTATGTCCCCCAGCACTTTGTCATCAGGCAGCAAACAGCAGGAGCCCGAAGGCCACTGCGGGGATCTTGTCACAATTAAATGGATCCAGACAGGCTCTCTCTCTGCACTGGCCCCTGAGGACGCCTCCTCTGGGTCTGCCTGTCAGCACCTGGGGGCCTCCCCTTTCCTGAAAGGGAATTTGCTGAGCAGATAACAACAGTCCTCAGAAAGTCTAGCTCCCAGCCAACTCTCAAGGTCGGTAGATTCTGTCTGCAACGGACCTCCACATTCCTCTTCTGGCCCATTCCCCTGATTATTCTCTTCCCCCACCCAGCTCCCTGCCCCAAGCCTTTTGGCCTGGAGATCTGAGGGACTTGTTTAAACTCGGGTATGAGTGACTACCTGTATAAAAACTGATGATCTGCAAAAAGCTATGTTTAACCCAAAGAAATGAATTGCTAATTGTGGAATTTTAGGCACAAAGAGAAGGGGACTAATACTCTTCAAGTCACCACAAAGCAAGATGAAGGCACTGGTCAGCAGAGGAAGAAGGGGTGGTGTTCCATGAGCCCAAACAGTGGTCCCACGCCAAGACCATGGCACCCATGCAGGAAAGAGCCCAAGCCATGCAGAAGCACACCACAGACACCAGCGCGCTGGGTGGTCAATTTCACGCTACCTAGGCGACGGATGGAGCTCCTGGTCTCCTTGGCAAAGCTGGAGTTGGACAAGGCTGTCCTCCGGAAGATGAGGACAGGGATGCGGGTGATCGGGGGGTGGTAGCTGGGCACATTGGGGAGGTGCTCCACCAGGTTTGGGGGAGCAAGCCCGGGGGTCACTTGGCCAGGTGGCTTGTCCTGGACCAGGCGATTCAGCTCCATGTCCCGGCCTGGTTTAGCCATGGTGCTGGGGGCAGGGGATCTCAGGCAGAGGCGGGACCCTGGGGACTGCAATGAGGAGCACAGAGTTGGGAGAGGCAGGGTAGGTGGGGCTCTTCCCCACCAGCGCCAACACACACCAGCCCGGTGCCCGCCTGCGCTTGCAGCAGCTGCACCCAAAGTCTGGAGACCATTGTCCCCGGAGTTCAGTGTCAAGAGTGTCACCAGTCATGCGGCTCGTCAGCCCAACAGCTCTGAGAGACAGCCCTGCCCTGAGCATCCCAGCTCTGGAGCTTTCTCTGCTAACCCACCATCGTAGCATTTCATACTTTAGACTCAAAGAAATTAGAGTCACAGAACCCAGAACCCCTCAGGCTTAGGCTCACAGACTCAAACGTTCTTAGCCTGGTAGGATTTTCCATCCCAAAGAAATCCTGGAGCTCAATTAATTTCACTTCCAACCAGAAGCAATAACTTTTCCTAGGTCCCTGTTTCCCCAAATGGGCTGCATATTGGAATCGCCTGGGCAGGTCTGGAAATGCCTGATGCGTGGGCCCATCCCCAGAGATTCTGATTTAATGGTCTGGGGTGAGGACTGGCACCCGGATTTTTAAATCTCCCCAAATGATTCCAGTGTGCAGTCACGATTGAGAACAAGGGCTCAAGGCCATTGCCTCTCAAACACAAATGCGCAGAGAAATCACCAGGGATCTTGTTAACAGTGCAGGTTCTGGTTCAGCAGGTCTGGGATGGGGCCTGGGATTCTGCATTTCTAACCAGCTCCCAGGCGACACCAAAGCTGCTGGTTCAAGATCCACACTTTCGAGTGGAAGCAGACAAAGGGCTGTGCTTCACTGTTTCTCAAAGTGTGGTTCCCAGGCCACCTGCTTCCAAACGACCTGAGGAAGGGGGTGGAACCAGCCCCACGGAACCTGAGTCTGCAACTGGGTGATCCTGGTCTTGTTCATCCATGTGGGGTGCAGACTTAGTAGGTTTCCGGCAGATTTGGGTTAAAGTTAACAGAGGATGTTTTTCAAAGATCAGGTGGGGGGCAGGCTCAGGACACCTGGGGTTGAGACACACGGGTCCAGTCCCATTTGCGTCAGTGGCTGCCTGGGACACAAACATCATTGTCATGGCCCCCATTATGGTCTCTTCTTTCAGTTCCAGTGATGCACTGTCACCCCCACTCTGCCCAGCAACCCAGTGAGCTAGGTACTGTTATAGCCCCTCTTTCTTGATTTGGGAGCCACAGTTAAGAGAGGTCACAGAACTGGCCCCAGGTCACAGAGCGAGGAAGAGGGAGGAGCCAATAGTGAAACGTAGGTCTGTGTCCTTGACCACTGAGCCAAATGCTGCCCACATGGAGCCTCAGTTTTCTCATCTGTAAAATGGTCTGTCTGCCTCAAAGGGCAGGTGGAGCACCACCAGTGTCTTGGGGCCTGTGGAAGTTTGCAAGGCCAGGGCTCAGTGTCCAGACATCCTCACTCCCCTAGAGTCTGTCCCCATCATCCCTGAAGTTCTCAGGATTAGGGGTGGGAGTGATAAATAATCCAATTGTGCTGGGGATCTTAGCAGTAAGGAAAAGCTCAAAAGACACAGAGTCTAGGACACGCCCTTAGCGAGCTCTGGCCCCAGTTTTCACTCAGGTACGTTACATTTGAACCAAATCCTCACTGGGCAGTAACCTAGAGAGCTGCGTTCCCAGTGAGGGGGTTGGCAGGAGGGGTTGGCTGGGAGTACGGTTTCCCCAGGCCTCCTGGGGTCCTGGGGGGCCTCAGTGCAATTCCCCTGGGGCCTTTGAAATACATCATCAGACTCTGACAACGTGGCCCTAAGATGCACAGAATGGGTTTTGCCTGAGGATGGGATGGGGTTGGGGGACGAGTTGAGAGGGAGAGGAGGAGGGTTTGCCCCTGTACCCTGGCTGCCCCCAGCCTGAAAGCATCCTGGACATTCTTATGCAACCCCACCACACACCTACCTCCTGAGCTGGCGGCCGCGGCCTCCTCCTGCAGCTCCTGCAAAAGATAAAGAGGAAACCGAAGCTGTGACCATCAAGCCCTGTCCTAGCCCTAGTCCAGCCCAGCCCCTGTGGGGGGATCTACCCTCAGGATGGGCCCCAAGACTAGTCCCGGCCCTGCCTGTTTGGTCATACCCTCCAGCTCACCTTCTGGGGCATCCAGTGCACACAGGAGCCCCAGGCCCCAACACCTGGACCTGTCACATGTAATGAGGGGAAATTCTCGGGCAGCCCTCTGCGTGTGGGGACAAAGCACCTAAAGCAGCCACCACGGCACTCTCCATCCGGCACCACACTTCAGAGCATAGAACTGTATACAATACTCCAGGGAAAGGTTTTTAGCCCCATTTTACAGAGGTGGCCACTGAGGCCCAGAGTGGGGAGGTGACTTGCCCAGGGTCACACAGCCACGTGAGGACTGGAGTCTAAGCCCACTGCTCCCCACCCATGGCCATACCACCCGGGGCCCTTCCTGACACCATCTGACCCCTGCTACAAGCAGGGCCTCACAGCACGCACCACCCTGCTCACCTCTGTCCTGTGGGCATCTCATCAGCCAAACCCCGCCCCTGTAAGCAGAGGGGACAAGGCCCAGCCCCTTCCGCCGACTCCAGTCCAGGCCTCCGAGGTAGCTCGGGCGCCAGGCCTGGTGCCGCTCCATACCTGGTGTGAGGCGCTCTGGTGCTCAGTTCCGCCTACTCCACTCTGGTCCTCGCCGCCCTGCGCCACCAGACAGCTATCCAGCAGGACACTGTGACTGCGAGGGGGCAGGAGGGAAGGGCTGGGGTTAGGGGTGTTAAATGTTTCCTGAACTGTGCTGAGTGCCAGGCTCTGTGCCAGGAGCTGGGGCACAAAGACGCCTAAGGATAGGTCCTCGCCCTCTTGAAGCTCCCAGCACAGGGCAGGTGGCAGATGTCACATCCTGCTAACAAGTTCCCAGTCTGAGTCACACTCTGGAGCAAGTAGCTATGAAGGGCACAGCACAATTCTGCCTAGGAAGGAGGGCTTCCCAGAGGAGGTGGCCTGTGAGCTGGGAATAGGTAGGGAATAGTGTCCAGGAAAGGGGAACAGCAAGTGCAAAGAAAATCACGGAGGACGGTTTTGAGGAACTGTCCTTTGGGGGCTGATCAAAGGGCACTGTAGAGTGTTCAAAATCTATGCCCAGCATTTCCCCTCTGAGAGTCTCCAGGCAACCTTGGGGATATAGGCAGAGCAGGGAGTATGAGAAAAGTGAGGCACAGAGAGGTCAATTGGCCTGGCCAAAATCACACAGCAAATTGTCCCACATCACACAAACCTCGGACACAGACCCTGGTTTTTTCCATGCCATGAGATCAGAGCCACACTGCAACTGCTGAAGGTTTCAGGGGTCCCTGGACCAGGCAGAGGCATACACGAGTGATGGGGGCCGGGGTGAGACTATAGGGAGGAGAGAAGAACCTGTGCCCCTCTGAGTCAGCAACCCCACTCCGCTTGGAATGGGAGTCCCGTGGCCAGATCTGCTGATTTTCAAGAGAAGCCTGAACTACACGTTTTAAAGGTGGGACCTCCCCATCTCTAGATGCTGATAATTAATCCAAATTAATAGATCTATATTAACATCTGTATTATCTATATTAATATCTATATTAATATGTCAATATCCAAAAGAGCCTGTCTCCAGACTAAATTGGGCCCTGAGATGCCTGTGTGCAACCTCTGGGTTAAAATGATGACTTGGGACCAAGGGCTAATGTGATTTTTGTGGTTAGAATTAGATTCGGCTTCCTAACGGCCTCACCCCATGCCATGGACCACTGTCGCCAAGGGGCTCCTGGAGGATGCTCTTTGGCATCTGCTGCCCAGAAAACCTGAATTCCCCATCCTTTACCCAGAGGGCCAAGTCTCAGCCCTCCTGAGGTGGGTGACGAGATGGGGACGGAATTACAGCCCAGTCAGTTTGGAGCCAGCAGCCTGGGAGCCGGAATCAGCCAGCAATCATGTTGTCACAGCAGCTCCCAAGGGCTGTGTGCCAGGCACCGGGCCAAGCACATGGCACACACAGTGTCTCACCGAATCCTCACCCAGATAAACCCGAGAGCCCAGCTATGACTGATCCTATTTGAGCTTAGAAATCGGAGGCTCAGAGAGGTCAGATGGCCTGTCCAAGGTCACACAGCCTGCACCAGGTGAACCTGGATAAAAGATGGGTGTCTCTGACCCCAGCACCAAGTCTTCAATACTCCACTGCCTGCCTCTGAGTGTCTGCACAGCCCCAGGTGACGTGGAGGAGTGAGGCGAGTGTTTGGAGGATCCAAGCACCTAACTCACTTTATTTCTCTTCATTGCATACGCATTTCCATTGTGAGGGGCCTGAATTGTCAGAGTCACACTCTCTACCCTGCCCAGGAAGAAACAGCTTTTCTTGAAGAAAAGGGCATATTATGATTTTCGTAGGGCCTGGGCACTTCAGCCTTCACGGGCCCCTTCCTCCATAAATATATTTTTCAAATTCCATTTTGTGACTGCATTCATATGAAGATTAATAAGTTAATATTATATATTAAAATATTCTCTTCCATCTAAAAGTTCATTTCTTGGTCTGATTTTAAAAGAAATTAAAATGTTCTTGGGGGCCTCTAAAAGTATTATGGGAACCGTGCCTCCCACACCTGACAGAGAAGTCGGCCCTGCCCGGAAGGGTGGGATGGGCTTGTGCTGCGAGGGGCAGACTGGATTCTCCTTCCCTGGAACAGATGCAGGGGCCTCCTCGGTTCTCAGAGCACAAAGGCCCAGGAAATCAACTTCCCACAGTCCCAGTCAGAGGCTTCCTGGGGTCTTGCTCATTCTAGAATCTGGCCTGGAAAGCAAGTCCCCGGGAAGCCTGCGTTTGCTTATCTGTCAAATGGGTAGGACTCATCCAGCCTGTACTGTACAGACTGGCTTATTTGAACGAGGTCAGAAGGGCCAGTGAGAAGCTCATGGAAAACTCAAAAAACCTCCCCATGTCCGGCGTCATCTGGATTCTCCATCTCTAAACACTGGTAAGCAGCTTTCCTTGTCTGTAGTACTAGGTGTCCGCTTAGGAGCCCAGCCTGACCTGGGACGGAATCCCAGCTCTGCGCTTGCTGGCAGGCCACCCGTGGATGTGTGGGCTGCTATCTCTGAGCCCCAGTTCTCTCATCTGTGAAATGGGATTAGCAGTAGGAGCCTTAGCACAACGTCTGGCATGGAAAACAAGTGCTAATCAGGTGACAGCTGTTATTATGACTGTTCTTGTCATTATTATTATAAATCCCAGAGGAGGCGGCCTTCTGCAGGTGTGTGAATCACCCACATAGATTGCGGAACATTTTGCACAAACATCTCCAGCTACCGAGACACGTAACAAGCCTTACAGTGGCCCTGTCAGCTCCACCAGGGGCTGTTTGGGGACCCATGTACCCCCAAATCATGTTGTCCCTGGTTGGCAGTATGCCTGGTGCCTGCTAAGGCCCCCTCTTGACCAGCCCAGATGCAGTGGGCCATCAACTTCTGGAAAGTTCCCAAGTCCCAGGGATTTCCAAGTAGAGGATCAGACAGACTGGCTGAGGTGGGCATCCCAGAGGTCCTGACTCTCCAAGTTAAAGGTGTGGGGAGTAGCAGCAACAGCCAGCTGGCAAGAGTTTACCAGCCCACTGTCCTCTCCCAAGTCACGAAACAGGCTGTGCCCCCAAGTTAAGGTCCTCACTGTTGCCTTCAGCAGACTCTTCACCCGGTACCCCAGCCCCGAAAGAAGGAAGGAGGGGAGCCCTTAGGGAGAAGCAGCCACCTACTTGGGTCTCGCTGTCTTTGCTGACAAGGACGCCTGTGGTGCAGGAGTTCAGCTGGGGGTGATGACATTCATTCCAAACCCCAGGTCGGTGCATGCCAGTGGAGAATTGGGGGAGCCTGAGCCCAGCCCCGAGCCTGTGAGGCCAGCTCTGGAGCCAGTGTGGCTCGGGTGGCAGATGAGCCACCAATCCTTCCTGCTTCTAATCAGATTGAGGGGATGTGCGGGGAACTCTGCGGAAATGCCCCCAGGGAGGCCAGGTGGGGACCAAAAGGCTTCCGTTGCTATGAAAAGCTGAGTTGTTGCCAGCAGAGATCAGGTCGCTAGGCGACCATCTGCCCGTTACCAGGGCTCGCGCGTCATCAGTAACCCCTGTGCCTCCTCAAAGCTGGCAAAAGCATCCTTCCCCAGCCAGTGACAGCCCAGCCCACCTGTCCCACGCCTGACACCCTCTGGCCTTGGCCCTGGGATCACTGGCTCTGTCACCACAGGGCCCTCGTCCCTACCTGGGGCCCCAGACCCCAAAGTGCCCTGAGTTTGAAGCTCTGGGTGAACATCTGTATGAGCCTGTGTGTGCCTGCACTGTTTGTAGGTAACTGAATGTATGCGCTTGTGTCTAGTGTGGATATGTGCAAGTGTGTACACGTGTGCCCGTGTGTGTGTTGCTTGTGCATGTATGCAGGCTGTGTGTGTAAGTGCCCTGCCTACACATAAGTGTGCACATAACCCAGCATGTGTGGCTGTGTCTGTGTGCAGGTGTGTATGTGCGGTGCAGATATGTGTGTGTGTGTCTGTGTGTACTGTGCAGAGAACACGTATGTAGTTAGTGCGTGTGCCTGTGTGTGTGCACATTGGCTCACTGGCTTTCAAGTGGTGTTTTAGCTCAGGAGCTGTGACATATAAAGGGATTTGCAGGCCTATGTGTTGGGCATACGGGCTTGGTGGCGGAACAGCTCAGATCTCTGCACTCTACACAGAGGCAGGTGAAAGCAGGGGGCAAACAGAACTGCACTAATGCAGCCAGGCAGCATCTAAGGTCTTCGTTTAGGGGAGGGGCAGTTACCTGTTAATGAGAGCATCCTGGCTCTGGAGAGGCCTGGAGGGTAGAATTAGGACCGGGTTACAGAAGCCATAGTTTTGGCAGAAGAAATAATTTCCTAAATCAGAGGTGCATATGGATGGAATGGACAGCCTTTGAAAGGTTGTGAGCTCCCTGTTATTGGAGGCAATCAAGTAGCTGTGTGGCCTCTTGCTGAGGATGGAAAGATTATAGGTGAACCGGGCAAGCGTAGACCCAAAGTAGATGACACTAAGCAGGCTTCTAGCCCCCAAATCCTGTGTGGCCTCATGGTTTAACTCTTTCCTGACTGGGACTAAAAGTGACCCTCAGCAGGGATGAGAAGATGGGTGACTTTTGATGGAGCACTTACTCCACACCAGGTCCTACCGCATCTGTTCTCACAGCCAGCCCTCTGACCACTCAGGAGGGGCTGTTATCAACCCCTCCCCCCGTTTTAGAGATGTGGAGGCAGAAGCTCTGTGCCCATCTGCCACTTGCCCAGGTCAGTCTGCTGAGAGAAGAAAAGCTTGTGCTCCTAACATTTGTGATGCTATCTCGCCTCAGGCCATGGCTAAAGGGACAGGGAGGAAGTGTACGGGCCGGGGGTACCACGGAGGGCAGAGTGACAGGGACAGGGAGGAAGTGTATGGGCCGGGGCTACCACAGAGGGCAGAGTGACAGGGACAGGGAGGAAGTGTACGGGCCGGGGGTACCACAGAGGGCAGAGTGACAGGGACAGGGAGGAAGTGTACGGGCCGGGGGTACCACAGAGGGCAGAGTGACAGGGACAGGGAGAAAGTGTACGGGCCGGGGCTACCACAGAGGGCAGAGTGACAGGGACAGGGAGGAAGTGTACGGGCCGGGGGTACCACAGAGGGCAGAGTGACAGCGACAGGGAATAATACAAGGGGATGGAGCGAGGGGACAGGTTAAACCATCTGGCCTGATCTGCGGTACAACAGCCACCTCGCTGCTCCTCCTGTCTCAGTCTCTGCACAACGCAGCTGCCAGCCTGTGTCACTTCCCTGCTCACAAACCTTCCATGGCTCCCCATTGCTCCCGGGAAATCAAGTTCAAGGCCTTCACAATCTGGCCCCACCACCTCTGAAGGATCATCTCCCACCACTTCCACGAGCTACACTGTCACTCTTCCCGGGACATGCGGGCTGCTCGCAAGGCAGCAGTTCACTCCCTTCTCCTTGAGACACTTTCCAACTGGGCCTCCAGGCCTCACACTCTTCTCATTTCCCTCACCCCACATGGGCGTCTCCCCCTCCTTGGTCCTTTCTGGTTCCTCCTCGTCTCCCTGACCTCTGATCTGGCATTTTGGCCTCTCCTCCATCTACACTCACTCCCCGGGCAACTCCTCCAACCCCACTTTCATTCCGTCTATGAGATCAGACGCCCATCTTTACACCTCTGGTCCAGCCTCTCATCCCCTAACTCCACTCAGGCATCCAGCCATCTGCCCTTCTGTGCAGCCCACATTGCTCAGAATCATCTCCCTCTTAGTGGTTTCTTCTCTTATTATTCAAATATATTTGACATATAACATTTTATAAGGTATACAACATGCTGACTGATACATTTGTATATTATGATATGGTTGCCATTGTAGCGATAATGGGCACTCTATCACATCACCTAATTATCATTTCTTTTCAGTGGTGGGAATAATTAAGATCTATTCTCTTGTCAAGTTTGATTATAACTTTTAGCGGTTTCTGAGTTCCATTTTTAAGCTCTTACTGTAACTGAATTCTTTTGTGTGTTCTGATGTTGAAATTTTTATGGATGTGGATACAGAATCAACCATTATGGACGATAGAGCAGAATCCAGGGCAGCCTTAAGAGGGATCAAAGGCAACCATTGGGGACCGACTGTTGGGGAGGGTGTGAGGGACAGAGACAGCTCTGCGCCTTGGCTTTGTTAATTACACGGGAGAGCTGGGCGCCCACTGCATGGGTCTGTGCATCCTTCCATGCATTCAACCAACACTGATTTGGTGCCTACTGTGCTAGGCACTGTTCTAGGCTCTGGAGACATGGCAGTGAAGGCAACAGACAAAAATCCCCACCCCGTGGAGGTGCATTCTACATCTGTACGTGTGAGTGTGGGTGGCGTGGAGGTGGTTGCTGAGTATTAGGTACTGTGAATCCCAAGGTCATTATGAGCACAGTGGGGTCCCCCAGCACTGCCTCAGCCTTTCTGGTCAGTGCCCAGCGGCACAGCACACAGCACGGAACAAAGAGAGGAGCTCCTGTGAGCGGCAGAAAGCACCCTCACCCCAGAAGCCCTGGCAGCCCCTCCCTGAGCCATCCCTCAGCCAGGGGCACGGGTCCTTACTCAGGCTCCTCCGTCTCTTCGTCCTCCTCCTCCTCTGCGTCCTCCTCCTCCTTTCGGTCCTCCTCCTCCTCCGCATCCTCCTCTTCCTTTCGGTCCTCCTCCTCCTTCTCTTCGTCGTCCTCTTCCTTTCGATCCTCCTTCTCCTCCTCTGCGACCTCTTCCTCCTTTCCGTCCTCCTCCTCCTTTCCGTCCTCCTCCTCTTTCTCTTCGTCCTCCTCCTTTGCGACCTCCTCCTCCTCTGCGACCTCCTCCTCTGCATCCTCCTCCTCCTCTGCGATCTCCTCCTCTGCGTCCTCCTCTTCCTTTCCATCCTCCTCCTCCTTTCTGTCCTCCTCCTCCTCTGCGACCTCCTCCTCCTTTCCGTCCTCCTCCTCTTTCTCTTCGTCCTCCTTTCCGTCCTCCTCCTCCTCTGCGACCTCCTCCTCTGCGTCCTCCTCTTCCTTTCCGTCCTCCTCCTCCTCTGCAACCTCCTCCTCCTTTCCATCCTCCTCCTCCTTTCCGTCCTCCTCCTCTTTCTCTTCGTCCTCCTTTCCGTCCTCCTCCTCCTCTGCGACCTCCTCCTCTGCGTCCTCCTCTTCCTTTCCGTCCTCCTCCTCCTCTGCGACCTCCTCCTCTGCGTCCTCCTCTTCCTTTCTGTCCTCCTCCTCCTCTGCAACCTCCTCCTCCTTTCCGTCCTCCTCCTCCTTTCCGTCCTCCTCCTCCTCTGCGACCTCCTCCTCTGCGTCCTCCTCTTCCTTTCCGTCCTCCTCCTCCTCTGCAACCTCCTCCTCCTTTCCGTCCTCCTCCTCCTCTGCATCCTCCTCCTCCTCTGCGACCTCCTCCTCCTTTCCGTCCTCCTCCTCCTCTGCGTCCTCCTCCTCCTCTGCGTCCTCCTCCTCCTCGTCTTCTTTCTCCTCTTGAATCTGAGGCAGCTCCCTGAGTTGAGGTCAAAGGCAGGAGGTGAGGTCGCCTGTAGCTGTACCCCGAATCCACCTCCTGACCCCCATTTTCAGTACGATGGACTGTGACCCCCCCCCAGAGACCAGACCTTAACTTCCCACCCAAGACTTTACCTGGGGAGCCCTGCCTGAGCAGCTCCGGCTTCTCTCCAGCAACAGGGCTCCCCCAGTGCATCAGGGGCTGGTCCCGGCCTCCAACTGTCCTGGTGCTGACCCTAGGTCAGCCCCTGATCCTCCCTGGACCTCAGTTTCCCCATCTTTGCAATGTAGATCATGGGCCTGAGGACCTGAGGCCTGCTGGCTTGAGCAGCTATCACCCAGCTCACAGGTGGGAACTAAGATGGTTCAGCCCCTGCGGAGGGTGACCCAGACATCACTACCACGGCTACACATTCCCTTCCCCGAGGACCTTGCAACTCCCTTCTGGAAATGTGTCCTGCAGGGGGTACACACATGCACATGCAAGGACATGTGGACAAGAGTGCTTGTCGCAGAATTGTTTATAATAATAAAATTTTGGAATCAACCTAAATGGTCATCAATAGTGGACAGGTTAAATACATTCTGGCATATCCATATGATGGAATACTACGCAGTTGTAAAAAAAAATGAGGATGATCTCCACGTACTAAATGTGGAAAGATCTTAAGGTACGTAGTTGAATGAATGTAGCAAGGTGCAGATAGGTCGGTGCATGTGATATGCTATCTTTTGTACAGAAAATGAAGGGAATCCATGCTCATATATGCTCAGATGGGCCCTGGAAAGGTACAGAAGATGCTGGCAGCCACTGTGCCCGTGGGGAGAGGGATGGGTGTCTGGTGGGAGGGAAAGGGAGGAAGAGGCAGACTTGGTCCCCGCTCTATGCCCTTTTATACCTTTGGGATTCTGTACCATGTGCCTGTTATCTTCCCAAGCACTGTTTTTTTCAGGGCTTTCTCTAGCTCCCACCTGGGCATCTGCTCCACCACCTCGCTCTCCTCTTCATCAGCTGGAGCTGCCTCTGCGCCCTGTGGGCTGCTGCTGACCTCCCGATGCTCATCTTCTTCCCAGGGAGGGTCAACATCTTCTAGGATGAGATTGGGCTCCTCTTGCTCTCCCGGGAGGATGGTGACTACAGGGGACACAGGGTGTGGGGGAGAGTGGGCCTGGGCCTCTGAGTCCCAGGGACCACACAGGGAGCCTTGGTCACCACCAGCTACACGCCAGCTCTCAGCCAAGCAGCAGAAAGGGCACCGCTATCAGTGGGACCATTGACAACCAGGTCAGTGCTAAAGCGATGGGCTGAAGCCCACGATCACTCATCCTGTCTCCCTCCATTAGTTTTCCCTCTCTTTTTCGCCTTGAGACAGAGCTTCAGTTACAGTTAGTCTTGTTTCTCACCGGAGCCTCCTTCTTGGAGGTTTGTGCAGAAGCAGAAACTATGCTTCCGCCACAGCACTGCAGGTGATGCCAAGAGACCCAGGCTCGAAGTCCACCCTGCCACATCCAGGTGCAGTGGCCTGGAATGTCCCGAGGGATGCAGACAGAGCTTGCCCACCACCTGATCTCCAGATGCCACCCCCTGGTGACAGCGTACTACATGCCCATAATCTCAGAACCTCCTTCTGGGGGTCTAGGAAGACTTCCTCCTGGACTAGAGGCTCCAACCTCCAAGGGAACTTGACTTTCTCGTGGAGGTGGTCGCACTTTCAACATTTCTCCACGTACCCTGGTCCCTGGCAATGAAAACACTGTGGGGCTGTGACCTTGGCAGAAGTGGGTGCAGGGGAGTCTCATCAGGAGCCTAAGCCCACCCCAAGACAGGAGAAAGGTGGAGATTGCCTGGTAGCAGGTGTTCCCAAAAAGCTCCAGCGGTCTTGGTGGCCTTCAGGCCAGGCATGAATTACTAATGGCGACTTTAAATGGAAGCTAGCCTCAAGTCTTATCCTTTGACTTTGGAAGTTATTGTTCACGGTGTAGACTAATAATATTAATAATAGTAATGGATGGGCTTCCCTGGTGGCTCAGTGGTTGAGAATCCACCTGCCAATGCAGGGGACATGGGTTCAAGCCCTGGTCCGGGAAGATCCCACATGCCGCGGAGCAACTAGGCCCGTGTGCCACAACTACTGAGCCTGCGCTGTAGAGCCTGCGAGCCACAACTGCTGAGCCTGCATGCCACAACTACTGAAGCCTGCACGCCTAGAGCCCGTGCTCCACAACAAGAGAAGCCACCGCAATGTGAAGCCCCCACTCACCGCAACTAGAGAAAGCCCTGCGTGCAACAACGGAGACCCAACGCAGCCAGAAACAATAAATAAATAAAATAAAATAATAAAATAAATAAATTAAAAAAAAAATAATAATAATAGTAATGGTAATAATAACAGCACCAGCTACATTTATTGAGCATTTACTATATGCCAGGCCCTGTGCTAAGTGATTTACATGGACTAACTCCATCAGTCCTCACATCAACCTTTTGAGGTGGGAATAACTATTACCCCCATTTTATTTTCCCTCTTTTATATCTTATTCCCCATTTTACAGGTGAGCACGCTGAGATGCAGGTTAATACCTTCTTTTACGGGGTGCTCCCCACGTGCCAGGCACGGGGCTGTCTGCCTTCCAAGAGTCACCTCACTCCCCACTCCTGCCTCCTGGCTTCCAGGTACCGATGGCCTCACAGAGGAGGCTACTGCCTGCCCTCCAGGGAAGCCTCCCACATGCTTCCTGAACTACGGTCCTGGCTCCCCCATCCCTACAAGCAGCCCTGGGGGTTGACCAGGGAGGATCCTCCAACTGTAGCCCTGAATCCATTGGTGGGACATACATGTCACAGGTATGTGTCGTTCTATGCTGCCACCCAGTAATGTTGCAGTGTCTTCATCCTGATCAGCCCCTGAGGGTTCAAGTTCCTGCCTGACATCCAGGTGACATCCAGGGGACAGAATATCCCCTGGCCTGTGAGCTCATGAGCTTTCAACCCTGCAACCCTGCAGGGTAAGAACACTACTCTCCTCCATTTTATCGACCAGAGAGGATGAGCGACTTGTCCAAGGCCACACAGGATGCTGGAAGCAGCGCCAGGTCCCCTGACTCATTTCCCTGGTGCTATCCCAAGTGACAAACATGCCCCAGGAGCGCCTCCCTGCCATTGGCGGCCAGGAGGCCGTCCTTGCTTGCATCCTTGCTTTCCCTTGCATTAACCCTTTCTTTTTAGGTACTAATTCGTGAGTAGGTATTTTATAAACACTTCCTCCTTTCATCTTTGTGCCAGGCCTGTCCCCATTTTACAGCCAAGGAAGAGGATGGTGCCGGAGGGTACCAGCCAGGAAGGGCAGGCAGGGGATACCAATCCCTGGGCAGGGCCCTCCGTCCCGTGGAGCTCCCAGCCCTCTCTGCAGGCATCTGATTCACAGCTCTCCCGGCTTTTCCAGGGTCCACCCAGGTCCCAGATGGGGCTACGATGCACCACAGGTGCTCAAACTCACATGGAAACTGCTGCTCCATCCAGGCTTAAACTTCACCCTGGAGTCCCTCACGGGCACACCAGCTCCCACGCGGCATCCTCTCTGCCAGCCTACGATGGCCCTCGGGGCAGCTGAATAGGGTTCTGACCCCGGCAGTGCAGATCAATAGCCCCATATGGGGAGGGAGCTGCTATTTCTAGGAGCAGCAGGCAGGAAACCCAGGAGCATGGATTCTAGGCCAAGGCCCCCGCCCGGTCCCTGGGTTGCTGGCAAAGCCCAGGCCTTGACTCGAAACCCCCATCCTCCCTGGCAGGCCTGGGTCATGATACCCACTCCCTCTGCCTCTCCCCAGTCCAGACCCACATCTTCTCCCATCTGACCCTCCAAGCACTAACTTCTCACTAACTGGGTATTTCTCAAAGCACGGTCCTTGCCACTACCCCATCATCAGAATCATCTGGGGAGGTGGGTGCTTCTTGAAAATGCAGATTATCAGGCTCCCACGCTCTTCAGATTGAAAGGTCTGGGCATGGGACATCCTTCATAGCTCCCCCCAGATGTGGCCTGAAGTTCAAGAACCCTTGTGTCAATTGCTTCCTCTGCTTCCAATGCTTGCTGAGCCTCAGAGTAATCTTTGTGAAGTCACTGCCCTGCTCAACCACCTTCAATGGCTCCCCATTGCCTACAGCCTCGTCCCCTAACATCAGGCCCCAACTCTTCTAGTTTTACCTTCTGCCTCAAGGACTCTGGGCTCCAGATTAGCTGAAGTGCCCACCTCTCTCCCTGTACACTCTCACCTCCAGGCGTCTGTTCATTTTATTATGTCTACCAGCTTGCCCTCCCCTCGCTGCCAGATTTGAGACCTCAGGGGTCTCAAACTCCAAGGCCTAGGTAGCCGGGGAGATGGTGCATATGGGTAAAGCGGAGGGTGCCACCTGCCCTCAGGTGGCAGATGCCACTCAGACTGTCCTCACAAGCACAGCGCGGGACCACTACAGCTCGATCTTCCCAGTTTTCAAGAGAAGCCAGATTTTTCTATGCAAAGCCACCTGATTTTTAAATGTTGACAACTAATTCTAATTTTTAAAACCACTCCTTGCCCCAAATGAAGACATCTGTGGAGCCAGCTGGGACCCAGGGCAACTGGCTCAGGACCCCCGGCTACCTCCTTCCAGCAACCCCAATACCACAGGCCATATTAATCCACCCACTTCTCAAACCTAGGTACTCACTTTAGCCTCATCTGAAGCAATAATATCATGCGATCACAGGTTTGATGTGCTACCGTATGCTTTTTAATGTCAATTAAAGCACGTGCTGCTGTCCACTGGTAGTCCCCAACTCTTTGAGGCAGAGAACATGGCCAAGCCTAAGGAGATCCTCTTCGGGGAAAAACTGTGCCCCGGGGGGGGGGGCGCTGTGTGTGCCAGGCACCACGCTGAGGGCTGTGCCGGCGTCTTCTCAAAGACAGTCCCCGCGGGCTTTCCCGCAGCCTCTGCTGGGAAGTCCTCCTGCTGTCTAGCCTAAATCCCACAGGCTGCCCTTGGTTGGCCTTCCCCTTGCTCTGGTGGAAAGGGGCCAACCTTGGTCTCCGAGAGGCAGTTCTGGGACTGGCTCCCCCTCACCCTGCCTGGGACTGGGGGCGGGAAGCAGGGGGTTCAAGGAGGGTAGGGGGGTCGATGGCCACCTCCTCCCCCTCCCCTGCAGGTCTTCTCTTCAGGGAACCCTTCTTTCCTTCCATCCGTCTGTCCATTTGTCCATCTGCACTCTCCCAGGCTCCCCTCCCTTTTGTTTCAGAGGCCTCCAGCTGCCGCCACCCCTGAAACAAAGGAGAAGAGAGAAGGGTAGGTGGCGGGGTGGACAGGCGGAGGGAATGAATGAGCGAAAGGATGGGGAAGCTGGGGGACGGAGTGGGGGCGGGATACTCACCCCTCACCCCTCAGGGTCACCCTTGTAGTGGGTTGAACAGTGTCCCCCAAAAAACGTATATCCCAGTCCTATCCTCTGTTACCTGTGTGACCTTATTTGGAAGTAGGGTCTTTGCAGATGTCACTAGTTAAAGATCTCAAGATGAGATCATGCTGGATTTAGGTTGGGCCCTAATCCAATGACTGGTGTCCTTATAGAAGACAGGAGAGGGAGATTTGGCAGACACAGAGGAAAAGGCAGAGATTGGAGGGCAGCTAGATGCCACGGGGCACCAAGGATGGCCAGCAGCCACCAGAGCCAGGAGAGAGGCCTGGCACGTTTTCCCACTCAGAGCCCCAGAAAGAAACAACCCTGCCAACACTTTGATTTTGGGCTCATGGCCTCCCGAACCACGAGAGAATACACTTCTGCTATTTGAAGGCACCGTTCGTGGTCCTTTGTTACGGCAGCCCCAGGAAACTGACACACCTCGGTTACTGGCCCCGGGGCTGAGTCCGCCCCATGGCTGCCCCAGGCCCACCCATGACCGGCACGCTCCAGGCACACAGGGAGGCCCTGCTACAGCTGGCTGAGACCTGCCTCCTTCCAGAGGAGCAGGGAGGAGGGTAAGAGGGCTGGGGGCTCCATCCTCAGAGCTCTCAGCGGCCCCTGGTAGGAGGGGGCGCGTGGGTGGCTCTCTGTTCCAGGGAAGGTTTTCCATTCCTCTAACCTTGGCCTGGCTGAGCAGCTGCTTAGCCCAGGGGACTCTAGTCACTGCTCCATGACAACTTGCTTTGTGACCTTGGACACGTCTCTGCCCCTCTGCCTTCCCCAACAGCCATAGGCGGCCCGCGCTGGGCCCTCCAGGGTGGCCACGAGCTCGAGACTGAGCGAGCCCTGCTCTGAGCCTCCCCTTCACGACGCTGTCACGATTATACAAACCCCATCACACCCACACCCGAGCTCCACAGCTGGCCAGCCTGTGGTGGCCGCCCATGTCAGAGTGCTCATAAAGGCCACCATTGGCCCAGAGGGCCTGGGGCTGGCAGCCCTGGGACGCCCCAGGCCCACGGTCCAAGGGCCTGTGTCCAGGGTGGAATAGGGCCACTGCTCCCAGGCCTTAACTCCGCTCTGCTCACCTCCAGCGCTCATCACTGGCCTGGCACATAGCAGCCCTCCATGAGCATTTGTGAATGGATGAATGGATGAATGAATGAATGAATGAATGCCCCATATACCACATGCCTTTCCAGAGGCCATGAAATGAAGGAAGAGCAGATTTTGGACGCTAGCCCTCCCCTCCTGGCCTCAGTCTGGGCCCCAGTCCTGGTGCAGAGCTGGGATAAAAGGCAGCACACATACCCCACAGGGGAGGGGATGCCCTCTCAGCTCAAGGGGTCCAGTTCCCCCAGAGAAAGCCCATCTCCCTCCTTTCACCCCACAACCAGGGACTCTGCTTAGCCAAACCCACTGGCCCAGGGGGCTGTGGGGAGTTCTCACCAGGGGCTCCTAGCAGGAAAGGCGGGCCCATCCAACTTGACCTCAGAATTATTTTTTCTGGATAGAAGCTGGAAGGCAAGCCAGGCTCCTGCCTACGTGTGCATCCACCCACCCCGGCTCCCCGGAGGGGCCGCCAGCCACCATCGGGCTCTGGGCCGGGCTCTGGCGAGGCCGGGGCCTACAGAACATGGGGCTCTCCCAGCTCCAGGTCCGGAGGCTCTGCCTGCCCCACGACCTGTGCACGCTCAGACCAAGCAACCCCCATGGAGACACACACGAGGACCCACTAACGTGTCACTTACTGCTCTGCACGTCACATGTCACAGGGGAGTCAGGCTCCTGTATGGGGAGAAAAGGAGAAAAAAACTGCTGTGGACTCCTCACCGGCCTCCCTGCTTCCATCAGCCCTCCCGGCACACGCAGGTGCAAGGGGGTTTCCTCACGGCTCCCGGGACACTGCAGAAGATCCCGTCCTGCTTCTTCCCTCCCGCCTCAGAGGTCGCCCGCTCCTCCAGTCACTCCCCCACCAGGGTCCACTTGCCTAGTCCCACCTCAGCTCCTTTGCCCAGGCTGGGCCCCTGCCTGGAATGCCCTCTCTCTGGTTCTCTATGTATGAAAAACCTCTCCCATCCTTCCCTGGAGTGTTGTCTCAAAGTTCCATCTGCACGAAGGCCTCTCCCCGCCAGCACCACACCATCCCCCCGCAGCCCCATCCTCAGGGATCCCCCCCTCAGTGAGCACATCTTCACCCACTGATCGCTCCTGCCACTGGACACCCCGCTTTCCTCCTGTTGGGGAGCTCCAAAGCTGAGCTTCCTCTGCCACCCACAGAGGTCATGAACGTGGAGCCTGAAGGCTCAGCCCACGGGGAAGGGACCCTGAAGCTTCCTGTCTACCTCCTACTGCAGGGGGACTGTGATCCAGGCCTCCTGCCCCCCAGTTCCAGGTGCTTCTATGGAGATGGCCAATTGTCCCCAGGAGAGAAGGGCCAGGTGGGAGGTTCTGGGAGAGGAAGAGGTGGGGGAGGCCCTGCTTCCCCCGCCCACCCATGTGGGAGCCCTAGGTCGTCAGAAATGCACACAGGGCCCACTGGCTTCCTGAGAGCCCCACTTCTTCCCAGAACATTCCAGGCCTCTCTTGTCTCTGGGCCTTTATACATACTGATCCTCTGCCTGCAGGGCCCTTCCTACACCACCCCCTTCACTTTCACCCACCCTCTTTCTCCTCCTCCTCCTCCTCCTCCTCCTCCCCCTTCAGTTCTCAGCTTGCAGGCCGCTTCCACTAGGAAGTCTTCCTTGATGCTCCTGGGAGACTCCTCCTCTGCACCCCACGTCCTCTCTGCCCCGCCCCGAGGAAGCACCTCCCCCACTGACTGTGCCCACCTGGCAGGAGGGGCTGGGCCAGCACTTCTCAGCCCTGTGGCCACAGTGACCAGACAGTGTGTGTGGAATGAGTGTGAGCCATGCAGACAGGCGGGCTGGGTGGGCTGAGCTCCAGCTGCAGGCTCCCTTCTTCCTTCTGTGCCCTCCCCCCGACCCAGCAACCATCCCACCCTTGCCTGAGCTCCCAAGATGCCTCCAACCACCACTCAAGGCCCCCACTCCCCCCAGCCCAGCACCGACCTGCTCCCCAGCCTTCCCACGGATCACTGGCTGTGGCAGGGCCATCTCCAGCCTGTGCAGGAGCCATGCCATCAATCTGCAAGGGGGAGAGAGAGAGTCAGAGCCCTCCCAAGGCAGGTAGCAAGCCTGCCCGAAGGTGGACTGAAGCCCCCGGCCCTGAAAACCACTGCCCCATCCCTGGCCTCCCCAGGAAAGCCTCTGGCTACTGTTCGGACCCCAGCAGGTAACTCAGTCCCCCCCACCCTCCCTGCCACCCCCAAGGTGCATTTCAGATCCCTCACACACTGCCAGGGCAGGAGCACCTAGCAGTACCCACCCTGATTTTATTTTATTTTTTTCATTAAAAAAAATAATAAATTTATTTATTTATTTTTGGCTGCGTTGGGTCTTTGTTGCTGCGCACGGGTTTTCTCTAGTTGCGGCGAGTGGGGGCTACTCTTCGTTGCGGTGCACGGGCTTCTCATTGCAGTGGTTTCTCTTGTTGTGGAGCACGGGCTCTAGGTGCCAAGAGCTTCAGTAGTTGTGGCTTGAGGGCTCTAGAGCGCAGGCTCAGTAGTTGTGGCGCACGGACTTAGTTGCTCCGCGGCATGTGGGATCTTCCCGGACCAGGGCTTGAACTCATGTCCCCTGCATTGGCAGGCGGATTCTTAACCACTGCACCACGAGGGAAGTCCCTATCCTGATTTTAAATGCATGTACCACTTGGACCAACAACTCCATTTCCTCCAATTTACTTGCACATGAACGCAATGATGCCTGTACAAGGCTATTAACTGCAGCAAAAGTGGAAACAAACCTAAATGTCCACTGAATGCTTAAATAAAAGCTGGTACATCCGTATAACATACTATGCAGCCGTTGAAAGAATGGAGCAGACCTCTATGCATAAAACCACCTCTGAGTTACGTTTTTAGGTGAAAAAAGTGAGATGAGGAACAGTATCTAGAGTTTGCTGCTGCCGGGTACGTGAGTTTAAAGGAGAAATGTGCTCAGAGCTTGTCTACGTGTAGGAAACGCGCGGAAGCAGGAGAAGCTGCTGATGCGAATGCCCGGGGAGGGGGCGCTGCAAACCCCTTTGAATTTTCTCTCAGGTGCATGTGTTACTTTTCTAATTTAAAAGACTCATTTGGTGGATGTTGGGCTGGGGCCACGCACTGAGTCTGCTGCTTGCGGGAGGAGAGGCATTCGGGAGGCTCACCTGGCAGAGTCCTGTGGGGGCGGCAGGGAGGAGGCCTGGATGCCGGGCTGGGGCTCTGGAGTCGGCTCCTCCTCGGGCTTCGGGGGGGCAGGAGCAGGCAGGGAGGGGCTCTCCTGGGCCTGCGGCACGGGCTCCATTTCCAAGGGGGGTCCTGGGGGCTCTATGCAGCAGGGAGGGCAGGAGACTAAGGATGACATGGGGCTCCATGAAACCCCTAGGGCACGGAGTCCAGATTCAAGGTGCCAACGTGACTGAGTGGGGAGCCCCTTGGGACCACCCCAGCTCCCCTCATCATCAGACAGACACAGAGCTGAGGTGCAGGGAGGGGAAGGGACTTGTTCAGGACCTCACAAGGCTGTCCCAGGCTACTGGCTTCCCAGCCTGGACTAGGGAGGGGGGTTTAGGACTCCCACAACGGCCTGCTCCCTGCAAGCCCTGAGCCCCGCCCCGAGCATCCTTCAGGCCCCAGTTGTACCCCCAGCCCAGTCAACCCCTTCCCAGGTCCCCTCCCTGTACCTGGACCCAAGGCGGCATCTGCAGGCTCATCTCTCCAGCCCTGGGTCGTAAACAGGAAGTGACGTCACGAAAGAAGGTCAAGTGCATTCCCTGCCCCGGCCAGCCCCGCCCACCCTTCCCCTGAATGCCCTGCCCCTCTTGCAGCCACTCCGTGGGTCCCAGGGGTGAGGACAGCCTGCTGGAGCAGGTAGGCACTTCCTGGGTGGTCAGCTGCCTGCTCCCCCTTTTCCTCGACTTACCTCGGAGGTTTTCGGAGGCTGAGGCAGCATTTTCTCCAGATTCTGCTCAAGCCACCTGAGCAGCCAGGACCTGGGCCTGCAGAGGGGCCAGAGGTCAGCCAAGCGGCCTCAAGGAGTGCCCAGCCACGCTGTCCTGACCACCTGCTGGGGTCCCAGGCCTCGACCAGCCCTTCCTCAGCTCCCATTCTGCACACTGGGGACCTTGAACTGGATACTCTTAAAGGGCCTCCGGGGTGGGGGACTTCCACCAACCAAAAATTCTGACCCAGGGCTGGACCAGGCTCTGGAACAACAGGCCCAGCCTTGGCCTCCTGGGCACAGATGAGAACGGGGGCTGCCTGGGGACCCGAATGCAGCCTAGGGCCCTCCCTGTGACTGGGACAGAGAGGTCTGGCTTCATGGGTATGTGAGCACTGTGGTCACACAGGGCCCCATACTTAAAGGGCCCATTTTTGGTTTAATGCTCTATCATCACTGTCTTAAACTCTTAATAATTTTTTTAAAGGAGTCCTACATTTTCATTTAGCACCGGGCCCCACCAATTATGTAGCTGGCCCTGGGACAAACGTTGGGTCCCCGGATCCATCTGACCTCCAGGCAGCCCTGTCCTCTTCAGGGAAGCTCCATGCTCCCAGGGGAACCCATCCCCCAGATACGGCCCCCCAAAAAGCTGGCAAGTCCTTTGGGTGCCTTCATCCTAAATCGTTTTACTGGTCTCACAAGTCAGGGGAGTGGCCCTGGAGACCCATGACCAGGGCAGCCTCCAGGGGACAAAAGAAATAGACAGCAAACTGGAACAATGGATGAATGAATGGAGTGTGTGATTGTACATATTCATTCATTCATTCATTCATATATTCATTCATCCCTTCTGTACTGAGTCCCCTTCGTATGGCAGGCACTGTGCTGGGCACCAGGGCGTTCAGCAGTGACTAAGACAAAAGCCCCCGTGCTCAAGGACCTGACAGTCTAATGAACGAATGAGGGAAGGAATGAATGGGTGGGGTGAATGGAGATGAAGGCATGACTCTGAATTTCCAGCAGAGACAGCAAACTGGAGGCTTCAGGTTTATTGGGGGAGCTCACAGTGTTTTTGAAAACTTTTCAATTAGTTGGCAACATCTAAAAATTAAGGATGATGTAAAACCTAAATTTCTAGCGTCTCTTGAAAAACTGGAGGATCTGGCCACACCGGGTCAGCACTCCTGCAGGGCAGAGGGAAGTGGAGTTCAGTGGGGCCCCTCCCTGGAGAGAGACATGGGCTCCCCCGTTTGCCACAGTTCCCATCCAGCCTGGCACCCACCTCGGTCAACTCTGAGAAGTCTGAAGCTGTTGCCAACCGTGAGACCAACCTGGGCACCCCAACGTCCCCCACGGTAGCCCAGGCCCCGCTTCCGGGCTTCACGCGGCACCCACCTACTCGAGGCCCATCTCTGAGGAGCTCATCCATGCCTTCTCCCCATCCTCAGAAGGTGGCCCCCACCCGGGGATCTCTCAGTAATCAGCACAAAAAACCATGAGCAGCACCGGACCCATCGTTCCGGTTTTGTGGATGAGAAAAGTGAGGTCCAGAAGAGATGAGAGGCATGTCCAAGGTCACACACAGCTGGTGGTGGACCCTGGGCTCTGGGCACGCTGAGCCCACCACACACACTACAGATGGGGCTCAAGGATGGGGACTCACCCATTGTCTTGGGCCCTGGGGGCCTCACTGTGTCCATCTGCAGAAGAAAGGAAGCCGGTCAGCAGCAAGAGGCCTGCCCGGAGCTCCCCGGTTAGCCCAACTCAAGCCCAGGTTCGAACCCGGGCCGAGTCAGATGAGAAGCTCTGGCCCCGTGGACTCACCCCAGGGAGCAGGGCCCAACGCGACAGTCCCTGAGCCCACCCCTAAGCCATCCTGCTTCCTGGCCTTACCTGAGCCCCCAGTGCTGCGGTGCCCAAGGATCTGTCCTCCTGCCTCCTGGGACAGACAGACAGACGTGGGCAGACAGTCCAGGGCCATCAGCCTTCCTCCCACCCCTTCCCCACCCGGCTTGCCTCAGCTCCCGGCCCCGGTAGTACCTGAGCTGGACCCTCCAAGCCAGCAGTGGTGCTCTGGGCAGGCCTGCCACTGTGGACGGGCTGCGGAACGACCTTCTCCACACCCTTTCTGAGCCAGGTCAGCACCTGGCTGCTGGGACCACTGAGAGACAGAGATACCGGCCTGCCCTCAATGTCCCCAGCCCCTCTCTGGTCGGCATGGCAGTGCACAGCATCCTAAAGAACTTGGTTTGAACCCCAAACCTCTATCTCCCCACTGTGACACTGCAGACACATCACCTCCCTCCTGGAACCTCGTGTCCCTCTCTGGAAAATGAGGGATGCCAACCCTTGGTGCCATTCCAAGCCCACCGCCATCAGATACTCAGTAAAACATCACCGTATCACCCTGCTGCCCCATTAGCCTGGCTCCAGGGGGCCCCTCCTGCACTCGGCACATGTCTTGTGCTCTGAAAGGGTTGAGAGTTTCCTGTGAGGTGTTTCCTTGTGATGGAAGCTAGTCAGCCTAAACATGAGGGTCACAGACTCACCATCTGAGGCCAGCCCTCCCCACCCTCTGCAGATATGCTTACCTGGATAAGTACCAAGGGTCTAAAATGTCTGAGCTATCTGGGAGATTTCACGGAAAAGTCTGGATTTCTGTCTTCATTGGGAAAATCAGAAGCTCTGGCCGCACTAAACCTGCGTTTCACCCAAGCACTGAGAAACCTCTGGTCCCCACCCCCCCACCCCCCCCCCACCCCCGCTCCATTTCTCTTGGTCACATGGTCCATTTGGCCCAGGAGACCCCCTCCTCTGCCTGAGGCTCCCTTCAGCCAATTCCTAAGATGTTCTGGGCCTTTGCTTGGGCGTGACTGTAGACCTGAGAGCAGTGCCCATCCCCACCCCCTCAGTGGTTCCCTAGCTTGGCTGGGGGGCTGGCCCTGAGGAGAGGGGAGGGTGGTGCAGTACCTGTTCGCTTCCGGAACCACAGCGACCTGAGCCTGGAGGGATGTGGGTGGAGAAGGGGCAGCCTCCTGGGTTTCTGGAAAGGAGTCCCTCATACTTTAGAACTGGAGCCTCAGAGAGACCTGTTTCTACCCCGCTGGGGAGGTCAAGTCAGAGGCAGAGGAGAGGGGAGAACGCTGAGGGAGTCAAAAGCCCAGGGTTCCAGCTCAGCTCAGCTAAAAGGTCCCCAGGAGCCCACCCTTAGCTTCTCTGAGCCTCAGTTTCTTCATCTGTGAAATGGGTCTGCCAAACTCGTGGGCTGCTGCAAGGCTCCAAGCAGTGGAGAACACAGCCCTTCCCCCGCCTCCCCAGCCACCCCGCCAGCCTGGGCTTCCAGCACTCACCCTGAGGGCCCAGATCAGCCTCAGCCGCTTCCTTCCCCACGCAGGCCTCCTCAGGTGGCTGGAGGGTTCAAACAGGACCATGTAAACCCTCAGAGAGACTAGCCTAAGGCAGGGGCAGCCCCTGATCCCCCTCACAACCGACCCCCACAGGATCAAACAGCTCTATTCTCACAGTGGTCTCTGTAAATCCTGGTGGCCTCACCTTCCACCTGGGACACTCCCTTCTTCCCAGCCCCAGGGGCCCCTCATCCAGGGCTGGGCCCTCACCATGCCCACCCCCCCACACCCACCCCCACCAAGGTCCCCCCCCCAGGCCTATCACATCCCCCAGGAAGCTGCCCCACTCAAGTGGCCTGAAAAGAAAGAGGAAGAGAGTTACAAGGCCTTGGGGCAACTGAGGGGAGGAGGAGGCGGGAAGAGCCCACCCCTCAGCCAGCCCCCAGCCAGCCGCTCCCTCTCATTCTGCGCCAAACCTTCCATTTCCCCCCTAGTAGCTGGGCGGCCTTCAGCTTCTGCCCTCTGCCTCTCATCTGCCTCTGCAGCTGCACCTCTGCTGCTGTGTGCGCATGTGTGCAGGTACAGACAAGCATGCACGTGCATACAGACACACTAACATGTGTGCATACATACACTAATGCACTCACTCTCATATACTTTATACACATACACAGACACACACAAGCACATGTGTATACAGAAAGTGACACACAGACACGTGCGTATACACACATGCATACACACACAAGCTGACACAAAAATAAGTCCATCTGCTCACACATAGATGTGCACATGCAAGACACAAAGCACATGTGCATATACATTTGCATGTGTGTGCATGCCCCAACACACGCACATGTGCATATAGGCACATGCCCACTTGTGCATATACACATGCACATGCATGCAGATGCACACACGTGCAAATATCTGCAAGTGTACAGACACAGACATACAAACATGCATATGCACATAATACATTTGCATATATACACAGACACAGATATCTGTGTGTACACACATGTACATATATATGTTCAGTCACATAAACAGGCATATACACACGCATACCTGCACTGACACACAAACATGCACTCATGAACACATTATTTCACACGTGTATTAACACAAAAATACACACATAGATGTGCATACATGCACAGGTGCACAAAATATGTATATATACAAACATGCAGGCACATACCAATATGTCCAACCATACAAACATACAAGCACAGATACGCAAACGAGCATACATGCGCACACACATGAATAGATTCACACACTTATACACACTAGCATGCCCCACATGCACATGGAACTACAGGCACACGAACGCATGTGCACATACACATATATGTGCGTACATGTATGTGTGTGCACACACCTGTGAATCAGCATGCATGTGTTCGTGGGCACACAGTTTGCTAATACACATGCATACACAAACATACCACTAAGAACACGAGGCACACATGTATGTACATACACCTGTGTGCACATGCAAACACATATGCACAGCAACCCTATACCTGGATAGCTCACTGTTTCCTAAACACACCCTGCATTACCCAGTAATAGCCTTTCTTCTGCCAGGAAGGCCCCACCTCTTCATCTCCTCCAGTTACGATTTGGCCCAGCCCACTGTGGCTAGGAAGCACTCTTCCACCAGCTTCCAATCTCCAAAATTAAGATGACTCTCTCCTCTGAGCTCCCAGAGTTTCCAGTCTGATACACTTCTTTGGTCCTCCCAGAAGGGTAAGCTGAGGATGCTGTTGAAGCTCCCCACCTTCCCTCATCACCTCTGTCTCCTAGAAGAATAACCTGGTTGGGTTCTCGTCTGCTGACCCCCAGGAGCAATGCTTTATTCATCACTGTGCTCCCGGCACTGCATACAGGCCTGGCATCAATTAGAAGCAAAATCAAATCTGTTTGAGTTTCTGAATTGGTTGTCATCAGGTTCCCGAACGAATGGGATACAGAACTGGCAAGTTTGATGTGCCTGACTGAAAGTTCTAGAGCAGTGCTGCTCAAAATGTGGTCCAGGAACCAGTGTCAGTCTGCAAACTGTTACTGGTCCACAGTGATTAAGCAGTTTGCAGCAGATTGTATAGCAACACACTGCTTCCCTCATGGAGAAAGTCTTACTGCAAAACAAATACAACTGAACTAAGCAGTGTGCTTACTTATATAGTAAATTTATATCTGGCAAGCTTCTGATCGCCTCCTGGACTGGTAACAAACAGTTCATGGATTGGCTACTTTGAGTAGCTCTAGAGGTTGGTAAACAATGGTCAGTGGGCCAAATCCAGCCTATTGCTTGTTTTTGTAAATAAAGTTTTATTGGAACACAACCAGCTACGCTCATTTATTTACGTATTGTCTATGGCTGTTTTCACACTACAGTGGCAGAGTTGAGTAATTAACAGAGATGGCATGATCTACAAAGCCTGAAATATTTACTATCTGGCTGTTTACAGAACCAGGTGACCGCCACGTTTCCTTCTGGCTCCAATTTTCTCTGTTGTGGAAGGTCGCTGGGGGCAGCTGACCTGAGCTGGGGATTCTCCAAGCAGTGAGGCCAGTGTGCCCTTCCTCACCATTCAGTTCTTACCAGGGACTCTTCCTCTAGCTCAGTCTCCTCAGGGGCTGTTTCAGGCTCCGGCTCCAACTCTGGCTCTGGTTCTGCGCCCTCCTCCTCCTCTCTCTTGGTCTTCACTGGTGTCCCTGGGGGCTGAGGCAGCACCCTCTGGACCCAGCCCAGCATCCTGACACCTGTAGGGGACCGAGTCCTTAGGCCTCTCCAGAATGCTCACAGTTGCTCCCACCATTCATGGGCTCCTTTTGTGAGTTATATATTTCCCTTTTCCTTCATCATCTTTAAAAATATTTTTGCAGTTATACCTCCAGGTATTTTCCTGATAGAAATACTCAAGCCCACAAACATATGTGTGTAAAGAGGTCGGTCACAACAGTGTTAGAGCAAAAGATGAAAAACATCCAAATATCCATCAGTAGGAGACTGGTTACTGGGAAGTACCTAATCGGTCTTCTGTAAGAAGGGCACAGATTAAATAAATTATAATATATCCAATAATGGAATATTATGGAGCCATTTTTTTAAGTAGGTCAATTTGAACTAACATGGAAAGATCTACACGCTTTGGACTCCAGTCATGAGCAAATCAGTTAAATGCTCCATGCCTCAGTTTGCTTGTCTGTAAAATGGGGATGTTAATAGTAGCTATCTTGTGGAGGTTATTGTGAGGATAAAATAAACTGATAAGAACAGTGACTGGCACACACTGAGAGCTTAATAAATGTTGGCTGTGACTATTATTGGATGTTAAGCCAAAATGCTAATGATAGACTATCATGTTCAGCATAATCCCATTATAAATTTTTAAAAATACATTATGAGCAGCATATGAATGGAAAATATTTTTTGTTTAATATAAGATAAAAATCAACCTATTTTCATGATTTAGACATTTTTAAGATAAAATAACAAGCCCCTTTTTTCATGGTTTACTGCAATAGTTCAGCCCTACCTTACACGGGCTCAGTTTCTGGCATCATTTACTTTCAGGGAATGGGCAGCCCTGCCCTTATGACTAAATCCCTGCAGGATGGCTTGGCCCAGCGGGTTCCACACAGGTCAATGTATGCAAACTCCCAGCCTTGAAGGGCCCTTCGAGGCCGTGCCCGGCATGGTGTATCCTCCCTCCCCCCAGCCATGGGCAACCAAGGTATTCTCTGTCCCTCGTCTGCCAGGGACCCTGGCCACAGGCTGCAAAGGGCAGGCACAGGGCCCAGGACCCCTGCCCCAGTGCCCATCTCCCCGCAGCCCCAGCCATGCTGCCTGCCCTACTACTCACAGCCCTGACTTCTGTCCCTGCTCTGGCCTCAGCAGCCCAGCTTCTCCTAAGTGAAGCTGTGCTGAAGGACACAGCTCTGAGTGGGGGGTCAGATCCCTGGCTCAGCCGCCAAAAATGTGACTTGGGCCAGACATGACACCTCTGGTCTTCCACTTCCTTGTTGGGTATGGGGGTAAAAACACTGATTTCCAAGGTTGGTAGAGCCCAAGATTGCATGTTTAGGATGGCAGATTCCACCGACCCCAGCCAGCCCAGGCAGCCCCATAAGCCATGATCACCTCATCCTCACCTCCTCCCACTCAGCCTCAGTAAATAAACGTTTTCATCACCACTTTATAGCCAAGGAAATGGAGGTACAGAGAGGTCAGCAGACTTGCCCAAAGTGACCCAGCCAGTAAGTGGCCCAGCTGAGTTTATGCTCAGGTCTGCCTGTCTCCAGGTGTCCCACATCTACCCCGGAGGTACTGACGTTTGCCCAGGATCGGCTGCTTCTGCAGGCCAGTCCTGCAAGCCATTTCCCAGCAGGCAGCAATGCTGGCTTGTGCTTCTGAACCTTCTGGAAATGACTAGGGAAGCCTTCCCCACTCCCAGTTTCCCTTCTTCCCCCAGACCCAGCCATTCCTCCTGCATAGAAACACGTGCAGGCCCCTCCCATCTTTTTGCCCTGTTGCTGCTGATTCCACGTTGATGAGGGAGGTGCAGGCGGGAAGAGGGGCCTGGGAGTGGTACCCAGAAAAACAGCAGTGCTTGGACCACCAGCCTTTCAGAGTCTTCCGGGGAGCTGTGGAAGATACAGATTCCTAGGCCCCTCTAAACCCTCTGCAGGATCTGGAATCCATATTTCCCAAGCTGCCTTGGATATTCTCTAAGGTTTGAGCCTCACAGGGGAAGACAGAAGCCTCAGGTTTCCAGCCTTGCCGGGTTCTCCATGTCTAAATGGCTTGATGGGAGGAGAGCATGGAGGGAGTCTCATCAGGGGTCCCACCGAGCCGCCACCTCACCCTGAGTTACCTGCTCAGATGCCGTCCACCAGCCAGGGATTGCCTTCTTCCTGCCTCTCTCAGCTGGCCTCTCAGACACAGAGGGGATTAATTGGCAGCAGCCGGGCCGGCCCGTATGCAAAGGATTAGGAGGTGCTAAAGAGGGTGGGGAGGTGGCAGTGGAAGAGAAGAGATTGATGTGGAGGGAGCCAGCAGCAAACCCCAGGGGCCACCAGGAGTCGGCCCCGGGGAAGGAGCCCTACATGGCCCTGGTCTGGGGCACCAGGAGCTGCCAGGGGACCTGGTTCCCTGCATACCCTGGCCAACCCACAGAGCGGCTGGTGGGAGGTTAAGAGCTTGGAGTCCCCAGGTGATTCTGGGAGGCTCCTCAAGGTAGCAGGGGCCTGTCAACTCTCAGTCAGCAGTGGCAGGAGGCACATTCCAGCTCTCCAGCCCCAATGCAGGGACTCAAGCAGAGTCCCTCTGTCTCAGAATCTTCTGCAGCTTGGGCAGGGCCTCAGCACCCACTGCCTTGGGATCCACCAGAAGGGCTGGGTCTTTAGGGAGGATCCAAGGACGGATAGATGACTGCATCCAAGCCGACCTCCTGAACTGAGGTCAAACCCTAGAGGGGGATGGCAATCTCAGGGGAGAGGGGGAGAGGGACAGAGGCCCAGCACAAAGGGGTCAGTGAGGTGACAGGACCTGGTGGGGGGCAGGGCAGTGGGCTGTTTAGCAAAGGGGCAGGGAACTTGACTTGATCACCTACAACATTTCTCGACCTTGCCTACGTGCCAGGCAGCTTGCCAGCCTTGGCACATTGAGAAAGACAGAAATAGGACCTGCCCTCACGGACCTTACATTCCAATGGAAGATTCAGAAGTAAAAAAGATTAACGATGACCTTAAAAATATTGCAGATATGTTGAGTATCATGAAAGAAACACACAGGGCAGACATGTGTGAGGTGGTGGGGAGTGGGAGTGGGCATAGGTGCCTCTATGAAGAGGGACATATTTGAGCTGAGACATAAGATCTGAGTGAATGGTGTTCCAGGCAAGGGTGAATAAAGGTCCTGAGGCTGGAATGAGCTTGAATGCACCTGAGGAACAGAGAGGGCGCCAGGGGCTTAGTGGGTGTAGGGGAGAGTGGTGGGAGATGAGGTCCAGGACAGATCAGGTAGGGCCTGTAAGTCACGGTCGGAAGATTGGGTTTTAGCTGATGGCCCATGGAAGCCCATGATGGTTTAGAACGGGGGCCGGACGCCATCTGTGCGGCTGTTTTGTAGTGGGCAGGTGCGGAAGCAAGGCACTAGTCAGGAGGTAGCGGTGGAACAAACCAGTTTGTGACTGGACGACCCCTGTCCTCTCCTTCCTGTGCAGAACCTCTGATATGCACCCACCCGCAAGGCAACTGGTGTGAGAGAATGTTCTTTCTGCCGTGCTCTGTCAATACGCCAGGCTGCTGGGGATCAGCGCTCCTCCCCATGGCACCTCCAGCCAGAGAGCACCGTGAGCTCTACTGCTCTGCCAGGGTGTGCAAGTGACGGCCAGCGTCATGGGTGATGCTCTCCCTTGCCTCTAGCTCGACGGAGGCCAGTGCAGAGATGACGAGGCTTGGACCCAGCAGGTGGCAGGAGAGAGAAAAGGGGAGGGGAGTGAAAAGGGAGCTGTTGAGGGTGCTCAGCTTAGGCGACTGGCAGGTGGAACCATTTACTGAAAAGAGGGAGCCGGGGGCTGTGGTGTGGAAGAGTTCTGGGGGGAAATCACGAGCTCTACTTCGTTAAGATGTCTGAGAGACATCTGAGTGGAAATGTGCAGCAGGTGGTGAGAGGTGTGTTTTGGGGGGCGGGGGGGTGTCTGGAGTCTGGGAGAGGTGGACGACTGGAGGTGGAAATTTTGGAGGCATCAGCTCAGCTTGTGGATGATGCTTAAAGCCACAGGACTGATTGAATCAAAAGTAAAGAAGGGCCAGAGATGGTGCCTGGAGCACACGGGCACATTTCGAAGTTGGGAAAAGAAGGAGGAGCTAGGAAAGGAGACTGAAAGAGCTGCTGGTGGGGTAGGGGAAGAGCCAGGAAGCCGGGTTTGCTGCAGCCAAGACGGCCGAGTGTGTTGGGGGAGGACTGGCCACATGGGACCACCGTGTGAGCGGAGGCTGACCTGTGCCCCAAGGCTCGGCAACCTGGGGGCATGCAGCCCGGCCAGTGGGCAGAGTCAGGTGGGCCTGGCTGAAGAGTAACGAGCTCTAGGGTGAGGCAAATGAACGAACCTCAGCTACACCCCAGTTGGATGACTCTCGTGTGCATATATACGGAGGGAAAGAAGCCAGACTCAAAAGACACCAATGGCCCATGCATACAAAGCTCAAATAGGGCACAATTAGCCTGTCTTGTCTATGGCTGCAAACATAGGTAGTAAAATTATAAAGAAAAACAGTGGTTATACTACTCGGCCAGGAGAGTGGTTACCTCTTGCAGGAGGTGGGACTGGGAAGGGGTATGCGGAAGCTTGTAGGGGCTGGCGGGGCCCTAACTTGCTTTCTTTAGCTGACATCAATTTTTTAAAACAATGTTATTGTCGTATAATTTGTATGCCGTAAAATTCACCAGTTTTAAGGGTACAACTCAATGATTTTTAGTAAATTTACTGAGCTATGCAACATCTAGTTTTAGAACATTTCCATCAGCCCAGTAAGATCCCTCATGCTGGTTAGAATCACTCCGCATTCCCCCTGCCAGCCTCAGGCAACCACTAATCTGCTTTCTGTCTCTAAACATGTGCCTTTTCTAGACATTCTATATAAATGGAGCATATAATATGTGGAGTGTTTCTGTGTCTGGTTTCTTTCATTTAGCATAATGTTTTGATGATCATCTACATTGTAGCACGTATCCATAATTCATTTCTTTGTTAATTCCCAAGAGTATTCCATGGCATACAGTCTGTTTCCATGGCATAGATATATTAGAGTCTGTTTACCTATCTGCTAGTCAATGGACACTTAAGTTGTTTCCACCTTTTGGCTATTATAAATAATGCTGCTATGAACATCTGTATGCAAGTCTTTCTGTGGACATATATCTTAATTTCTCTTGGGAAGATTCCTAGGGGTAGAATTGCTGGGTCATATGGTAAATTTATGTTTCACTATTTAAGAAACTGCTACACTGTTTTGCAAAGTAGTACCCATGTCTTGACCTGACTGGTAGTTACACAGGGTCTCACTTTATAAATTATGAGTTACATTATATATTTATGCACTTTCTGGATTTTGTTATATTTTTCACTTTAAAAGAGTTAAAAAAAAAAAAGTTGCGATGGGGTGGTGAATGAAGTCCAGGGAAAGTTTTCTTTAAGGGGTGGGACTTGGGGATGCTGCTCTGGGGTTGGATGGAGCACTGGAGGAGGAGCAACTAGGGAGCCAAATCCTACTTGAACCTCACAGTAGGGGTGCCAGGGCCCATCAGGCTCAGCACTTGGGCAGGTGTATGCAAAAGCACGTGCCAAGATATGCAAATAAGTTGAGTCTCCCCAGGGTTTCCTCACGGGGGGAGGGGGGCAGGGTCCACCTCCAGTGGTTCTTTTTTCTTTTTTTTTTTTTTTTGGCCTCACTGCAAGCCTTGTGGGATCTCAGTCCCCTGACCAGGGATTGAACCCAGGACCGCGGCAGTGAAAGCGCTTAGTCCTAACCACTGGACCGCCAGGGAACTCCCCCAGTGGTTCTGACCTTGGTGGTGGTCAGGCCCCAGGGCTTCAGGGTGCTGGGCTTAGGACCTCATGACCTCACTTTTTTGGGAAGGCGGGAGGGAGGTTGCAGGCCTGCAGGGGGAGTATCACCTGCTAATCCCTGTCCTGCTGAGGCCACCACTCTCCCTGATCCCCTTATGCTGACCCTGGATCCTGGCAGCCACTAATCTCCACCTCTGGAGACTCAAGGACTGGCAGGCAGGGCAGTGCCCTCTTCCCTGAGGCTTGTAAGGAGGGGAGTAAGTGTCCGTGAGCCCTGCCAGCTCACAGACACTCCTCCTGGCAGGGCCCGGGGCCCTTGCCTAACACAGATGGGAGATTTGAGGCCCAGAGAGAGACAGTAAGTAGTCTAGGGTCACACAGCCTGCCCTGGCCAGCCCTGGCCAGCCCTGGCATGGCCACCCCCAGGGAGACCCAGCTCCTTGTCTGATTTCCCCAACATGCCCAGCCTGTGTGAGGCCTGGGAGACAGCATCCTTCAGGAAGGCTGAAAGAGGGGGCCAGGGCAAGGACTCCTGGCAGCAGGCTCTTCTCCTCGGAGCCTCTGGTTGTCATGGTTGCCGAGGAGACGGTGCCCTCACAATCAGGCTGCAATGGGCATTGTCTCCGCAGAATGTCCCTTTATTCTCCTACTGCCTCATAAGGCACTGGGGCTCGGCCCATCTCCCTGCCGCTTTTCCCCATTGAGCAGTCGGAAGAGCAGAAAATCCCCGTAAGCCTGTGCACCTGGGGCCCGTGGCCTGCAGGTGAGGTACCACTGTGGTGGATCAGGAGCAGGGAGTCCTCCCTCCCCTCTACCCTCACTTCCCCACTTCCCTGTCCCTTCCCCACGAAGGCCCAGCCTTCGAGGCGGCTTCCCCATCTGGTCGCCATGCTCTCTCCGTGCTCCTCCATGGCCCAAGGTCCTCTCTCCTCCTGCCCACCTCCCTACCGCCCACCTCCATCTCTCACCTCCAACTGGAGTCAGGAAGAAAGCAACGGGACTCAACAAATTCTCACTAAAGTTTAAATGACTCAAAGGCTCTGGGAATATCCACTTTTTAAAACGAAGCACTGGGGAACCAGCCATATTTTTTCTAGTTCATGTCTATCACGTCTCTCCCCTTATTTAAGACCTTTCTATGTCTCCCTGTAGAATGTTGAGTAAATGCCAGATACCTTAGCTAAGGCCAGAAGTCCATAATTAATTACCCAGAGGCAGACTGAGCTCAATTGTGAATCCACTTGCTGCTGCTGCCGCTTCCTGCTCATTATTGAAGAACAGACAAAAATGGCATCTCTTTTAGACCATTCGCTGAATGCCTCAGCCTCCCCAGACACACACCCCCTGTACTGCCCTCTGCCAGGGCCCTTAGCACATCCTCTGTGTGTGTGTGTATTTGAGCGTCCCTGACCCCACCATAGCTCCTGGCACACAGTAGGTGGTCAGTACCTGTTGGACGAGTAGACAAACCGGCACTGGCCAAGGTTGTGTTCCCACACAGAAGGGTGTCTGGTTGGGGTGTCTCTGCCCCCCCAGCCATGGCCCGCATCATCAACCTGGTGCCCTGGGAGGACGGCTCCACCCACGTGTACGCACCCCCGGCCGTCCTGCTGCCCGTGGCGCGGTGGCGCAACAAGCTGGCCGGCGTGAAGCAGCAGCTCTACCACCCAGCCCTGCCCAGCCTGCGCCGCATGGACATGGACTCCGTCAAGGCCTGCCTTTCCGACGAGCACTGCCAGACCACCACCTACTGCCGCAAAGGTCAGGCCACCTGGCCACCACCGGCCCCTCTGGGCCTTCGGGGAAGGCGTGGGTGGTTTGGAGGAGAGAGATCTCGGAGGGAGAAACCATGAGTGGCAGGTGAAAGGGTTAAAGGGAGTCGTCCCCGCTCTGCTCCTCCCTGCCTGGGTATCCTCCAGGTCTGAGCCTCTGTTTCCTTATCAGTAAAATGGGGACGCTAACAGTGCCGGCCTGTCAGGGCTATTTTGAGATTAAAATGAGATAAGGCATGAAGAGCACTTGGAGTAGTGCCTGGCACATAATATGTGCTCAACAATAATGTTGTTATTATTATTAATGGAGAGGGAACTGTGCAGAGGTCAGCAGTTGCAGGAGGAGGAGGAATAATAATAGCAATAATAACAACTTCTGCCCAATCATCTCTCCCTTTGAAAAAGGAAGAGAAAGACACCTGTCATGAAAGAGAGATGGACATGGGAGCCTTTGGGGTAAAGGGCCACACGGGGCTAAGGAAGAACTCTTCATCGATTGAGAAGCTTGGGTATGGAGATGGGGTGCCACACAGACACCCACACTCATTCATTCCAGCACATTTATTCATTGCCTGCTTTGTGCCTGACACTGTGCCTGGAACAAAGGCGCTCCAGCTAGCGGGGACAGCACATGCAGAGGCCTGGAGGGGAAAAGCTGCATGAGGTGTTGGTGAACTTGAGGGGTGTGGTTGGGTGGGAGGATAAGGAGTGCGGGGGCAGCAGGAGCTGTGGCTGGGGATGAGGACACAGCTCAGGGAGGGCTAAGCTCTGGGGTCTGGACTTCCTGGGGAGGTAGATAAGAACCTCTGAAGACTTTAAGAAGGAAAGAGGTCCGAGCATTGGGGCCGTGGGGAGTGGGTGACCCAGAGAGACTAGAAGTGGATGATGGGGGGGAGGGTGAGTGATTAGGACACTGGGAGGGACCACAGTCTTCAGGAAGTAGTGATAGTGTCTGGCCACAGGGGAGGGATTTGGAAGGTATTTAGGAGGTAAGGTAACACGATTTGGTACCAGTGTGGGTAGAGGGGCAAGAGTGAGGAGTCCAGGGTGATACCCAGGTTCAGACCCAGGTGACAGATGGAGTGAGGGTGTCAGAGACTATAGGGAGATCTCCAGAGGTCCCACAGAGACCCCTACAGGGCCACGATGGGAAACACAAATACGGGAAGTGGGTGGGAATGCAGTGTGGGGAAGGGGTGAAAGGTGAGGTGGAGTCCCCACAACCCCCCCTCCGAAGGGGAGCAGTTATGGGGTCCTGCTGATACTGTGTGGGAAAGGTCAGCACAGTTCTACCAATTTCCTGGCTTCCAGGAGAGGCCAGGGATCTAGATTTTTAGGGAGAGCTCTTGAGTATTGCAAGTATGTTTTTAATAAAAGCAATGGAGTCACAGTTTCAAAATTCAAAATGCTGTAACAATGTACATTTTAAAAATTCTCACTCCTCCCCCTGCCATCCCCACTTACAGGTAACCACTCTGAGCTCCTGCTGAATCCCTCCATTGTTTGCTACTGTAAATACAAACCTATTATTTTCCTCCCCAACTTTATTTGTTAGGAACATATTCAAACATAGAGGAAGGTTGAAAGACTAATACTATGAACATTCATTACCTTCCACCTGCTTCAATTAATGTTTTGACATATTGTTTTCATTCTCTTTCTCTCTCACAAACATACACACACACACACTTTAGCAAGCAGTTCCCAATGATAGAAACAACCTCAATACCATTATCACGTCTAGGAAAGTTAAAAATAATTCCCTAACATCTAATATTCAGTCCGTATTAAAACGTCCCCAATTATCCCCAAAGATGTCCTTTATAGCTGTCAAAAAAATTTTGGAACCAGGGTTCAATCTAGGATTGTGCCTTGTAATTTGTTGTCATGTCTCTTGTGTCTTAGTCTAAAACAGTCTACCCACTTTCCATTTTTCCCTCATAATATTGACTTTTTAAAGAGTCCAAAACAGTTTTATTGTAGACGAGTCCTACATTGTGAATTTGAGTGATTGTTTCCTTATGGTGCTGTTTACCTTGATAGTCTATTTTCTGTAAACTAGAGGATAGGTGTAGAAGCTTGATTGTAGAAGCTTTCACAGGTGTCGGATGCCATATTTGCCATGATGGCTCAGCAGGAGGCACATAATGTCATTATCCCACTATACATGATGCTAAGTTTGATGACTTGGTTAGGTGATGACCTGAATGTATATTCTTCTCTGCCTCCAATCGTCTCAATTTTAGGCTTTAAAGCCATATAAAGGCATATACCCTTCTGCACCTTGGAAGGTTTTGAATCAAGAACTTCCTCTACTGATTTTTAATCAAGGCATAGTGAGGATGTATCATAGTTTATTTAACCAGTCATTTAATGACAGACACTTGAGTTATTTCCAATCATTTTCTATTACAAACTATGCTGAAATGGGTAAACTTTCTACCCACATCATTTCCCAGTTGTGCAACTGTAAAGTAGGATAAATTCCCAGAAGTGGGACTATAGGGTCAAAACGTATGTGTATTTATAATTCTGATAGATAATGCCAATTTCTTTCCATAGGCTCAAATCAATTTATAACCCCTGCTGGCAATATATGGCAATGGCCCTGTTTCTGATAACTGCACTCATTTTTGGATTGTTTCCAATCTGATATGAAAAACTGGTATCAATGTAGTTTGAATATGCATGTATCTTATTATGAATGAAGCTGAGTGTCTTTTCATAGTTTAGGGACCATTTGCATTTCTTGTGTTTGTGTGTGAACTACCTATGCAGACTGTTGACCCATTTTTCTTTTTTTCTCTTTTTCTTCTATTTTGTTTTATTTTATTTTATTTTGTCTTGATTTTTAGGAATTCTTTCAATATTACTGAAATTTCACCTCATCTACAAAATAAGTGGAAATATTCTTTTCCCATTTGTCTTTTGACTTTCCTTGTGTTTCCTTATGTTGCCATGCAGAAGTTTATTTCTATGTAGTCCAAGTTATCAACATTTTCTTTAGGCTACCTGATTTTGAATTAGAGTTGGTAAGGCCTCCCCCACCCCAAGGTTATAAAGAAATTTATCCATGTTTTCTTCTAGTACGTCTATGGTTTCATTATTTTACATTGAAATTTTTTATCTATTTGGAGTTTGTTCTGTTGAATGGGGTGTGTTAAGTAAGAATCCACTTGATCTTAGATTTTTTTAAAGTTGTCAAGTATTTCAAAAACCTTTTAAAGCAGTGTGGACCAAACCTCTCCTGTGTGGGCCTGTGACCACTGGTGGACTCCTCCCTTTCTCTTTCTCCTTCAGATGACTTTGACAATGCCTACTTCACACTCCTTGGTGTCCCCAACAAACGCCTGCAGTGCTTGGTGAGTGTCCTTTGCCCCTGGCCCTGGGTTTGCTCTGGGGACCTGAAGGTCCCGCGTGCACCTAGCCCCAAGCACCTCGAGTGCTGGGCTCTACTCCGTGCACTTCCTCAGCTACCAGCTTGGGACCCTAGCCCCTTTGCATCTCCTTCAGGGGCTTCAGAGCCCCCTGGGTCAGATGGTTCAAGTGCCCCCCGCGCCCTGACTCCCTTCATCCTGGCAGGACATCACGGCGACCGGCCAGAGGCTCCAAAATAGGTGCCGCGAGGGAAAGCTGGAGCCCATCGCACCGGGCATCAACAGGGTCGACTGGCCCAACTTCACGCGCGCCATCGAGGACTGGTCCCGCTTCATGTCCTCTGCCGGAGAATTCAAGCTGCCCTGCCCGAGCAGGAAGGGTCAGTCTACCGGTGGGGAGGATGCCTTACTGTGGGAGAGACAACTGGGCCGCTGGGTCCCTGGAGCCGGGACCCCGAGCGCTGACCGCGGGCGGGGGGCTTCGGGGGTGGGCTCTGACAAAGACAGGTCTAGGAGATAGGAGCAGCTGGGGCACTCAGAGCGGGCTGGACCCAGACAGATTGAGGTTCACGGAGACAGGGCTTGTCCTGGGGAGGGGGCGGGGCCAGGCCCGAGCCAGTGGGAGCCAGTGAGGCGGAGGTTGGAGGGCAGGGTTGGTTCTGGGACTGCCGGAGCTTAGTCCGGAGGGGGGACTGGTTCTAGAAGTAGGCGTGGGCGTGGCTTGATCTAGGGGCGGGGCTCAGTTAAGAGTAGGGGCGGGGCTTGCTCTGGGCTGGCGGGGGGCCAGAGATGGGCGCTCTCTCCGCAGTCGAGAGTTTCAGCGGCTACGCGGTGCGGTACTTGAAGCCGCAGGTGACCCAGAACTGGCGGGTAGGTAGGCGCGCTGCTCCGTCCCTGGCGGGGCGGGGGTGGGAGAGAAGCGGCTAACACGGGGGTCGGGGAGGGGGAGAAGAGACCGAGAGTAAGGTCTCCCAGTGCCCAGGGCCAATATCCCCGGCAGAGAGTGCTGTGCGGGGCCTCGGCGGGGGAGTCCGTGTCCCCTCTACTCAGTGGACACCCCCCCCCCCAATTCCTCTGGTCCGCCCCAGTTCTGTCTTAACCAGAATCCCAGCCTGGATCGCTATGGACAGAAACCCCTGCCTTTCGACTCCCTGTAAGTGACCCCACAGACCCCGGGACCCCATACCTGGCGGAAGGAGAGTGGGGTCTTGGCTGCTTTCACCACCGCATACCTAGTGGCCCTTGAAAATGTGAGACCTAGGAAGAATTGATTGGCTCTGAAACACCACAAGAAAATTACAATTTTAAAACGACTAAATGGTTAATTCCTACCAAACGGAGCATCCTGTCATCCAGTCCCTAGCAACTCCACCTTTCAGAGTGGAGGAGTTAAGGTGGGGCGAAGGTGCAGTGTAATCTTGGTGGGATGGCGCCTGCTGACGTGTTTGTTCCCAGAGAGGGTCACCCTTCCTCACCTCGGCCTCACCCTCCTCTCTCTTTTGCAGGAATGCTTTCCGACGCTTCGGCTCTATCTACAGGTAGGGCTCCAACTGCAGTGGTGGGGGGGGAATGACCCCGCCCCCGCCCCCGCCCCCGCCCCACATTTGGCCATGCCCCCCAGTCGGGCAGCGCGCGGGCCCTCATGAAGGAGGCGCCAGAGGATTGGTACCCTCCCGGATGATGTCAGGGGGGCGCGAAGGTCTTCCCCCTGGAGGGATCTTCGCCAGGCAAAAGTGCAGCCCACTGGGAGGTGGAGGGAGTAGAGTGCCTTTCCCTCTCGATTTGGCCCAGAGGAGGCCGAAAGGCAAAGACGGGGGTTAGGGGGATTAGGGGGGGCGGGGTTACCTAGGAGAAGAGCAGGGACTGGAAGAGTAAACAGACATATAAGAAATATAATGGAAGGAGCCAAGAATCTGCCTTCCAGGAAGCAGGTGAAGTGGTAAGGGCTGGGACAAGTGCTCCCAGGAGAAGAATGCAAGATATTCAAGCACCTTCATAATTTGGCCATCTCCCACCTCTCCAGCCCCATTCCCTACACTTTAGCAGTACCAGACTCCTGGGTGCAACCCAAACCAAGCAACCAAGCACTCCATATCTTTGCTTGTGCTGTTTCAGCACTTAGATGATCTTTCTACCTCTGCCTGGAAAACTCCTCCTTACACTTTAAAACCCAGCCCAGATGTCCCATCCTCCTTGAAGTCTTCTCTGACCTTCTGCCTTTCCCCTCCAGCTCAAACCCCCCTCCAGTTGGTCTCCGTATGTGCATCCCTCTCCATCTTAGAGCACACAGGCTATTGCATTATAATTATTGATGAAAGTTTGCCTTCTCTCACCCGCCCTGTGCACACACAAGGGAAAGCTTTTTTTTTTACTACCATATAATGCCTGCCAGAGTAGGCTCACTAAATGATTGAAAAGTGAGTAAAGCTCACGGGAGATAAAGATGAGGCAAACCGGAAGTGGGGCTTGAAAGCCAAACAGACCAGCCAAAAATATATTAAAGGAAATAGGGAGCCATTGAAGGCTCTTGAGCCATAGAGAGACAGGACAGAAGCTGTGTTTTCAGAGCCTTGAGGGCAGGAAGGTGGGTTTGGTGGGGAAGGCCTAGAGAAGGACAGTCTGATTTTTCCCCAGGACATCCTAGAGGCCCCCACCTCACCTGTTTCTTTCCACAGTCGTGTTAACTACCTGACACCCTGGCGTTAATCTGTGAAAAGGAGGCCGATCCCCAGGCTGCCAAACCATGCCACCTCAGGTTCCCCAGCAGGACAGAGGGTGTATGGTGGCAGCACCCATCTCCCTAAGAGTTTAGCCTGACTGGAAATAAACCTTATGCTCCATAAGGAGGCACCACACCCGTGTGTGTGTGTGTGTGTGTGTGTGTGTGTGTGTGTGTGTGTGTGTGTGTGTGTGTGTGTGTGTGTGTGGTGCAGGGGCTGGGGGAGGATCAGGACCTCAGGACCTCAGGATGTCTTACCCTTACCTGCCTCCTGCCAACTCCTGGAGGACTGGTGGCGGTGGGGGGAGTTGGGAAAGATGTCTGGTGACCCCAGGTAGAGAATCAGGGTCTAGGCCCCAGGGCCCAGCCAGGGATGAGGCACAGAGGCAGGCCTGCCTGAGAATTAGGTTTTCTTTGTGCCCCCGTTCCCCTGCTCATAAGCCTACAACCAAGCCCCTTCCACCTCAGACTCTGAACTTGAGCCCTAAAGAGAAAAGAGGGGGCTCAAAAGGGATTTTAGACCCCTCTCTCAGAAGCCCTTGCCATCCCAGCGTGTGCTGGGGGCCTCCCTGGGCCCAGGGTTCCCCTGAAGAAGTGGAATCAGGCCCTGGAGGGTTGGCCTATGGTCTCTATTCCCTGTGAAGCAGCTGAGTGTGGAAGTAAGATGAGGTGCCCAAGCCCACTCAGAGAAGAAAGTTTCCTCTCCCCAAAGCACCGCCAATGAACATACCATGTAAGCAAAAAGTTATCTGCTCTATCCACATAGCTTCAGGACTAGCCCTCATCTGCCTACCAACCTACAGAAAGGAGGCCTGATGTGCTGGGGACAGCCGTGGGGCTCCTGGGCCAGGTCCAGAATAACCCTGCTCAAAGTTTTGGGCTAAAGAAGAGTGTCTCAGCGTGGCTGGGTGTTAGAGCAGCCAGCATCAGCACTTAGCTCCAGGACCTTCCAAATACCATCCCACCTGTGGCCAGTCTGCAAGGACAGACCCAGATCAGGGTAAATAGCCGCCAAGCTCAAGAACTGTTTGAACAGGACTTCTGGTGCTAGGATCTGAGGCCTCAGGGATCCATGAACCTTCTGAAATCATGTCCAAAATCGTGGGTCCACCCACATGTGCATTTTCCATGGAAAGTCTCCTTGTTTTCATCTGATTCTCAGGAGAGTCAGTGCCCACAAAGGTTAGGAAACCCTGACTTACATCCTCCTCATCCCCTTCCACTAATATTTACCGAGCACCTAGTGGATGCAAGCCTGGTCTCAGGTGGAAGGAGATTAAAACAATAATACCAGCCCCTCACCTCTGGACCCTGTGTTATACTGTTTAGAACACATCATCTCCTCCAGGCCTCATACTCCATAAGCACCCAGGAGAGTGAGCAGAACCAAAGCTACTCTATTTCACAGATGGGAAAACTGAGGCCCAGATCAGGGAAAGGCTCCAGCCAAAACCAGAACCCAGGACTCAAAGTCAGTCCCAGCACTTGTCACAGTACTCACATACAGTTTGTGCTCAATATTCGTAGAATAAGTTATTTCCCAGAATGGGGGTCTTTTGTTCAACCTTGGGTAATAAACAAGGAAATGAGTTGTTTTGTTGTCTGATATGCAGGCAGAGCCTGCCTTACAAATTCGAGACTGATTTTAATTTCTTTTGGGGGTGGTGTTGGAGATCATCACCCTTATACTGAGGTGAGGGAGGGAGTCTGTCCTCTGTCCTGAAGTATGGAGCTCTGCTGACAACAGGGCAGGAGACAGGAGCATGGGGAGGAGGGGATGGGAAGTGGTAAGTAGATCAGAGCCCTTTCCTCCTTGGGGGCCTGTCAAGGAGGTATCCAGCTTCCTGCCATTTCATGCAGGAAGAAGCACTTTCCTCCAAGCCCAGGGGCAGTCCACCTGGATTGAACCTTGGGAAGCCGTTGGCGAAGGCCCCTGAGGTATGAGAGCCACATTCTTCAGCCCTGAGTGTCCCCTCCAACATGACAGCTCAGAGAGAAATAGATTTGCCCGAGGCTCAAAGCAGAGATGCTGGAGTCCTGGCCTGTGTGAGACTGGGGACAGTCAGGGAGCTCCAGAGAGCGTGCTGAGATACCAGAGGGAATCAAGTGCCTGTGTGTCTTCTCGTGGCCCTGCTTCCTTGACACTGAATGACCGGACAAGTCCCTCTGGGAATTTGGCCCAGCAGACATTCAAGGCCTTGCCAGACCCCATGCTGGGCGCTGGGACACAGACCAGAAGACTTGCCTGCCTTAGAGGTACTTCTAGTCCAGTAGGAGAGAGGTAAACCCAGCTGATTCAAACCTGAAAGCAGAAGGTGAGAATGTGAGCACACCTAGACCATGTTCCTCAAGCCTAGGAATTTGATTAGGTCCTTCCTCACCAGTTGTACATGGAATCCTAATTTCGTAGATATAAAAATATGTGCCCAAGAATAAAGGAAATACAGAGTAGATGCGCATTAACAAGTCTGATTTAGTATGCACTTGCTATTTTTTACGTGCAAGGCAATGTATCAATATTAAGCACTTTGCAGTGCCCAGGAGGTGGGCAGTTTTAGACCCATTTTACAGACGATGAAATGAACTCAGAAAGGCTAAGTGACTGGCCCATGGTCACACAGCTGGTGGTTGGCAGAGCTGGGAATTGAAGCCAGCCTGCCTGACCCCCTGAGCCTGTGGCCACCATACTCTACTGCCTTCCTGCTATGAGAGAGATGCACGCCAAGAGTCGGGGGGAAACCAGTGGGGACATTCGACCTGAGCTTAGAGAGAGGAGAAGATGTTCCACCAGAAAGTTCTCTTGGAGTTACTGGCAGTGGCAGAATCTGCAGGTTGAAAATCCCAAGAGATGGAGAGAAGCCACCCAGCCTGGGCCACTGTCTCCCCGCCTGGAAGTTCCCTCAGCCTCAGGGGGCTCTTTGCTCCTCATAGAGAGATCACAGTAGAAATCCTCCCTGTGGCCATTGCCTTGGGGACAGCCCAGCCCCCATGGCCTCACCTCCAGGCCTTTCTGGCCTGATCCCAATCCAGTACCCAGGCCCTGGGCCTCCATGTGCTACCCCTACCCCCGACGGCATCACCAGTCTCCTTGCTGTTCCAAACACCCAGGCTCCTGTCTGCCTCCTAACCTTTAGTCAACGCCTTCCTCCCACCTGAAATGCTTTCCCCATCTCTTCCTATCCAAACCTCACCCTTTCTTCCAGGCAGGCCTCTCTCAAATCCTCCCTTCTCCCCAATTCTTCCCCAAGACTATGAGGACAGGAACCGTAGCTGTTTCAGGGGGACTAACTCATAGCCTCTGGCCCACAGTAGGATCTTGGGAAATACTGCACTCGCCAGCCCCTCTTATCTCTCTAACAGGATCTGGGACTCAGGAATGGGGCCTGGGGCCTCCCAGAACCAACACACGGAGGTGGACTAAATGAAACAACTACTACAAAGTAATAGTTGTGTTTATTACAAAGCAACACGCAAAACACATACCCTCACCCTGGGGCTGGCAACGGGGAGGATCAGGGATGGAGTAAGGGTCCTAGCTCAGGGAGAACGGGGTGAGGGCTGGGGAGGACTCTCACAGGTAATATTTTGTACTAAGTACCAGCAGCTTTGACATTTTTGACCCTACCTTTTGATACATGAAAACCTCAAAACTCTCTCATCTGAAGTTCTACCTTCATGCCCTGCCGCGCCAGCTCAGTGTCTGGCAAACAGCCGGTGCTCAGTGATGCTTATGGATGAACAAAGGCAGGAATGCAGACCCAGAGTGGGGATGGACACACACGCATGGTGAGGAGGGAGACCCCACGGGCCCCAGCCCACCTCCGCCCCTCCCCTCAACCTCCTTTTCAGGGCCCTGAAGGAGGACTGGGCATTCCTGCCAGAATCTGCAAAAATCAATAGCGGCCAAGGCTTTTCCTGGAGGCATGACCTTCAAGGAACAAAGAAAGCACCATCTTGAGGATGGGATGCGGAGCTTATCACAGGCGAGCCTGGCCCAGGCGCAGAGGCCTTGGGCAAATTTCCAAGGCCCGAGCAGTCCACGGTCCTGTCTGGGGCCTGCTCTGGAGGAGGGATGAGGTTGGGGACTGGGAGGTCAGATGGAGGCTCTCCATGGAGCTGCCTCTGCACAGATGGCAGGACAGAAAATGGAGGCTCCAGTCCCTCAAGGAGCTGAGAGTAGGCCCGAGGGCTGGCTGTCCCCTCTGCCTGCTGGTGAGGAGCTTTCCTGCTCCCGTGGCCAGCCCTGGTGCCAGCACCAGTTCCGGCCATTGTTCCCGGCTTCCTGACCCGCAAAGAGTGGGTTGGAGCCAGAGCCCCAGGCTTCAGTGGCTGCAGCTGGAGGTCTGTGGGTTCAGAGCCCAGGCGGTCCCACCCCGCCGCCTATCCCCCCACCTAGCCAGACCCCACAACGCCAGGCCTCTCTCATCACTAAGCGTACGGCTTTGGGAAGCCCCTGGACTTCTCAAGGATCAGCACAAAACACATCCTCAGGTCTGCCCTGCCCATCTCATGGAGGTGGTATGAGGCTCAGATCAGCTGGTGGATGGGAAAGGTCTTGTGTAGCAGGGTGGGCGTGGGAGAGCCCTGACGCTCAGGTAGGAGAGCTAGGCTCGCTCCCTTCTGCCTCTGACCTCCCAGTGCTCTGCTTTCCTGAGTGGCCACTACGTGGCAAACACTCCACACAGGTCATTTCACGGGACCCTCACCCTAAGCCCAGAAGAGAGCATTAATGGCTCCATTTCACAGATGAGGAAAATGAGGCCCAGAGAAATCCAAAAACCTTCCCAAAGCTTTGGTGCTGATGAGTGGCAGAGGCAGGACTCCAGCCAGGCCTGACTGTGGTGCTCTTAACTGCGACAGCACAGCACTGCCACGGTGGTTCACGAGCGCAGGCTCCACCCCTGGAGAGCAGGGTCCTCTCCCACTGCCCCCCGGGGGGCCGAGCACAGAGCCAGCCACACAGTGGTAGTCTGACAGAGCCGTCAAGATGATGGGCTCCCTAGGAAAGTTGTCTTTGGTGGCCCAGCTTGCCCTGGCAATGACTTCGAGGACCCAGGAGAAGGGACCCCCACCCCACCCAGCAGTGCCTCTTTCCCCAGGAAGGGGAAATTATTAAGTCCAGAGTGTGAATTTATGTCAGCCTCTCGCTCTCGCTCCTCTGGCCCTCATCCACATGTCACCCCTCACCCCAAGGTACCACCCTCTTCCCATCCTGTCAGTGGTTGGGGCAAAGGGGATGACTACCCGGAGATTAAAGATGATAGTGCTAGTTTGTACCCCAGCCATAGCACCTGAAGTTCCCCCATGAAAATTCCATGCTCTAAGAGATGGATCAGCTATGGGACACAGGAAGCGGTGGGGTTCCCGGGCAGGTAGGTGGGAGAGGTACCTGTGTGTGTGGCCGGGTACAGTGTGTAGCTGCTTAAGCCAGTTTGTGCTGTTTCTGTCACTTACAATCAAGAGAAACCAGAATGAGACAGGTGGGGAGCAGACTGGAGGCCGAGAGAGGCAGGAAGGGGAATAGGGGCCACAGGTTGATCCGGTTACCTTCCCAGAATCAGAGCGACAGGTCTCTAAGGACCCTTAGAGATCAGAGGTCAAGAACTCTGCTTCAGATGGAATCAAGGCCCCAAGAGGAACAGAGCCTGCCTGGGATCACTTATCAAAGGTCTAAGACCTGAGCCTGAACACGCAGGCCCCCAGGCCAGGGCTCCATTCACGGCCCTGGTTTTGGTCCAGGTGGGAGCCCCACTGCTTTGTGAGGGGAGGCAAGGTGGGGACAAAGGAAGAAAAAGTCATTGCACCCTCCATGTGAGCCCATCCAGGGCTCCTCTGGCCCCTGGCACACGCAGAACACCACCTGTTCAGGAAGAGCAACCTGAAGCTATAAGGCACCCAACACATGCCAGTGCTTTCCAGGAGTCTCTGCGAGGTGGGTGGGTTTTGCCTAAGGTCACTGAACTAGAAAGGAAGCCAGGATTCAAGCCGGGCACAGGGACAAGGGGCCCTGGGCGTCCTCGCTGAGAGGTGGACGCTTGCACACGGCTTCTCAAGGGCAGAGTCCTCCTGTGGCCACACGCAGAGGGAGTAAGAGGACCATGGGGTCCTGGTCACATCCGGGGTCCCCCCTGGCCTCTCCACTAAGACTTCTGCAGCCAATTTTGAGCTCCCTGCGGCGTGGGTAGCTCCTTGTCCTCTTTCTACCCTCACCTCCACCCCTACCTTCGGGCAGGGGTCCCTCCTGACCACCCTCCACTGGCTCTCAGACCTGGGGGGAGTTGCTTCTACCTTCCTCTCCCCACCTCCACCCTTGCCTTTGAGAAACAGGAGGAGCTTGAGTTGCAGTTGGCCCGCTGGGGGACAGGATAGGGGACAGAAGAGGGGTGCAGGAAGGCTGAGGTGGAGGCGGCTGGGCTGGACACGCAGAGGGATCACCGTGCGACAGGGTGAGCAGGAGTGGGGTGAGAGCATGTGATCCTCGGGGGCGGCGCCTGTAGGCTGCTCCAGGCAGACCCTGATTTTCCACTGGGGCTAAGCAAGCTCTCCTGCTTACCAGGCCCAGTGCCCAGCTTCTGACCATCCACGAGCTGCTGGTCCCTCACAGATCAGCTCCCTTTACAGGGGCTGCAGTTAAACCCCAAGGATGTCAAGAGGTCACAGCCCAAGGATCCCAAGTGTCCTGCAGTTGGTACCGTCAGCATCGTCACAGCTTCCCCACCAGGGCCGCCATATGCGACTCCACTTAACTCTCACAAGAACCAAGCAAGGCAAGGGTTAACCTCCCCATTTTATAGATGAGGCAACTGAGTCCCAAAGAGGTTAAGTGACTTGCCCAAAGTCACACAACCAGAATGTTCAAAACATTCGAACCCAGCCTTATGTCCCAATCCCAAGCCTGCCACCCTGGCCTGCACACCTCACTCCCTCTCCACGACCCAACATTCCCCTCTAAAGAATGACCAGAACAAACTGTGCTTTGGTCTGTGAAGGTCAATGTCTTTACTTCTAAAGCATACATTGGACTCACTATATATTAACATCAAAAGGGCTATCTAAAATGGAATCATTCTTTTTAAAAATCCAAATTCTCACATTTTTATATAAGATCCAAAATGACATGAAATTAAACTATACAATGTTATGAACAGTATAACAACTGCTTTTAGAAAGCAAAATGAAAGAAAAACATTAGCAGTTGGGACTGTTTTCAGCCTGGGTTCCATGTCTTTTGAGGCATTGTGACTAAAGCCAGCACCGAGGGGAAGGACCAGCCCCTCTCTGCGGGCACAGGAAGGGAACCTAGACAGAGGAGGGGGATGAGGGCTTTTCAGACTTCTGAAGGTGAGAGTGGGACAAGACGGGTCTCCCTGCTCCTCTGGGATCTTGGGGTGGGCACTGATTAAAGTCTCCTTTTAAGACCCAGGGAAGGGGTCTGGGAGAGGGTGGGGCAGAGCTGGGTTCAAAAGAATCATTTTGATAGTAAAGGTCTTCTGGCCTTCCCGAGAAGAGTCCCAGCCATCAAGCAATACCAATCGACTCCATCTACCTACCGGTTTCCTTAACAACCCTGTTCCCCTGCCCACTCCTTATCCTGGACACCATCAGCTCCATGAGCCCAGTGGGCATCCAGAGACCTAGGGGGACCCTAGGAGGACCCGAAGGAGAACACTCTGGCCTTGGAAGTAGCTGAATGTTGTCTAGAGCATCTTGGTAGAGCAAAACCCCTGGAGTACAGGTCAGCAGCCAGACTGATGGGGGAGGGTGCCCATGGGCTGGGAGGGCACTGTGGGGTCAGAGGCGTTCCCATGGTCCTTTCACCTCCCCTACCCTGGGTACCCAGGCATGGTCTTGGCCCTGAAGCAGGGCTGGGCCGAGCTGATTAGGGCCACGCCCTTGAGGCTTTGGTTCACACAATTCAAAGGGGTGACACTTGTTCCCATCCACTGGGAAGATCACGGGCTTAGCCCTGCTTCCTCCCAGGCGCCAGGTGATCTAACAGTCCCCTCTTTCACATCAGTAGTTCTGTCGGGCTGAGAGCGCATTCCCCACCAGTGCTTGGAACCATGCCGCAAAGGTGGGAGGGGCACTTCCAAAACAGTGGGATTAGCCCTGGGTGCAAAGGCTGCCTTTCCTCCTTTCCCTGTGGACAGCACTGTCCCTGGCTGAGTGAGTCACAGGAGAACTTCTCTGCCTCCTCCCTCTGGCTGGGCCAATTGTCCTCCAAGCAGACTGAGCCCACAGGTGTGCAGCACCCCTGTATGTCTCGCCTGCCAGAAACCTGGAGGATGCATCGCCCCCGGCTGAAGCTGACGGAGAGGCCGGTGGCTCACAGTTTGCCCTCCTGGTTCCAGGACTACATCACGGAGCTGGCCTTCTCCCTCAAACAGCAACCTGAAGGGGGATGCCCTACACCCAGCCTACCTCTGGAGTCCAGCCCTTCTCCCAGGCGCTACCGTGACCCTCCTCTTTCCTAACCTATCCGATTTCTAATTAGGCTGAAAGGTCTGGGAAGGTTGGGCTAGCACCACCCCCTCGTTGGGGTGGAGAGAGGCCATTGGACTTCCAGCCTGGTTCCAGGCCCCCAGAGACAAGGGAGGCTGAGGTCTCTCAAGAGAGCGAATCCTGTAATGGGAAAGAGGTCTGTGGGGTCAGGACCAGCCACAGCAATCTGCCGCCCCCGCCCCCCGCCCAGGCCTGTACCGGGAGTGCCAGGCACCCACACCCTCCACCTGCCCAGTGCCCTTCTGTCCTCACGCCCAGGGCCTCCCTCAGAACACCGAGCCGGTGCAGGGATGGGTGCGAGGAGGCCGGGCCGGGCCTGGTGGGGGCCGCGGCGGGGACTCAGGGCAGGCAGGCGGCTACCTGGTAGGCGCCCTCGGCCGCAGCTGCGGCGGCGCTGTGCTGCGCGCTGTGCTCCTGCAGCAGGGCCACGTCCAGGAAGCGCTCGCCGCACCACACGCACTTGAACTGCTGCTCCCGGGCGTGCACGCCCTGGTGCTTGTTGAGGTGCTCACGCTGCTTGAAGGCCTTGTCGCAGTTGGGGCACTTGTAGGGTTTCTCGCCCGTGTGCACCCTCCGGTGCCGCTGCAGGTCGGAGGCGTACTTGAAGCGCTTCTCGCAGTCCGGGCACTTGAGCGGCTTCTCGCGGGCCGGGTCGCAGCGGTGCTGCACGAACTCGGAGGACGAGAAGAAGCGGCGCTCACACAGGGTGCAGCGCAGAGGCTTCTCGGCGGCCGAGCAGTGGGCCAGCTGGTGCTTCTGCAGAGCCGACGCCCGCTTGTAGGCCTTGTTGCACACCGGGCACTTGAAGGGCCGCTCGGCCGCGCCCGGCAGGCACTTGTGCCGCAGCAGCTCGGCCGACTGGTCGAAGCCCTTCTGGCACACGGGGCACTTGAAGAGGGTCTCGAGGGTGTGCACGTGCTGGTGGTAAAGCAGGTGGCTGGGTTGCCCGAAGCCCTTCTCGCACAGGCCGCACTTGAAGGGCTCCTCGGTCTTGTGCGTGCGCCGGTGCCGCATCAGCGCGTACTGCTGCTTGAAGCCCATGGGGCACAGGTCGCACTTGAAGGGCCGCTCGGCGCTGTGCGTGCGCTCGTGCTGCCGCAGGTCCGACGGCCGCTTGAAGGCCTTCTGGCACTCGCCGCAGCGGAAGGGCCGCTCCCCGCTGGGCGTGCACGGGTGCTGCAGCAGCTCGGATGACTCCTTGAAGTGCAGCTCGCACACGTTGCAGCGGAACAGGTGGTGCTCACCCGAGTGCGCGTACATGTGGCGCACCAGGTGCGAGCGGTGCTTGAAGGTCTTCTCGCAAACCGCGCACTTGTACGGCCGCTCCGAGCTGTGCGTGCGCTTGTGGTGCACCAGGTGGGAAGACTGGCTGAAGCTCTTGTCACACAGCGTGCACTTGTAGGGCTTCTCGCCCGTGTGGATGCGCTCGTGTCGCGAGAGCTCCGACAGGTGCTTGAAGGGCTTCTGGCAGATGGGGCAGCTGTAGGGCTTGTCGGCCTGTTCTGCAGGGGCTACGGCGGGCGGAGGGGGTGCTGGGGGCAGCGAAGGGGCGGCAGTGGCCGCGGGCTCAGCCGCCTCGGCGGGCTTGTATGTCTTCTCGCAGATGGAACATTTCACGAGGCCCCCAGTGCCGCTGTGCGCGCTGTGGTGCTGCGCCAGCGACGTGAGCAGCGAGAAGCCCATCTTGCAGACGCCACAGACAAAAGGCTTCTGTTCGGCCTGCACGCACTGGTGCTCCAGCAGGTCGGTAGCCTGGTGGAAGATCTTGAGACACTGCGTGCACTGGAACGAGCGGTCGTGGCCCGCCAGGCACTGGTGCTCATGCGGGCTGGACAGGTGCGCCAGGTCGTGACCGCACACGCCGCACTTGGGGCCCGGCTCGCCTGCTGGCTGCAGGGGCGCGTGCTGCGGGGGCTGCAGGCCCGGGTCAGGCTGCAGAAGGATGCCATAGACGGCACAGCCCAGGGGGTTCTCAGCTGTGCCTGGGGTCAGTGTGTGCTCGGCCAGGGCCGGCGGTGGTTCTGCGTGGTGTTGAGGCTGTGGCGGCTGCGGCTGCTGCGGCTGCGTCTGCGGCGGCTGCTGCCAGCTTTCCGACATGCTTGGGAAGATGAAACAGGGTTTGGAGAGTAATGGCTTCAGTTTCCCTGCTTAAGGTGACCCACACCAGAGAGAGAAGCTGCCCAGGATCAGGTATGGATGAGGACCTCAGACAAGGCACAGAGAGGGGCTAGTCAGGCAGCCCAAGTCATTAACCAAGACAGACTACAAGGCTCTGCCTACAGGACGGGGGTCTTCGAGGCAGGGTGCCAGCAATGGCAGGGAAGCTCTGCCTTCCCTGATGATTGGTTCTGTAGAGAAGAAAGAAATCGTGAGCTTGAGGCAGGGACATGCAGCTGTTCCCGGGCCCTCTCCCTGATCTGCCTGCACTCGCCACATTGACATAAACCACATCAGGGAAGCGAGAGGGGCTCAGGGCTGGGAGATCTGCTCCCTTCACATGCTACCAAAGAAGTCTGCTGGTGGCTCAGCTCCTCCAGCAAAGGGGATGGTGGCTGTCTCCATGCCCAACCCACCTTCAGTTCCCCATCCCTGGGCCAGGCATCCCAACCTCCCAGCTTACTGTCAACCCTCTTCAATTAGCTGTCTCACGGGTGACAGTCTGGAGTGATCTGTCCACAATACAAAGAAGTCACAAGTTCTGCTCTTGCTCCAAAGAAAGAAGGAGGTGACCAGATAGGGCCCTGGCATCCAAAACAAGAATTTTAGTAACATAACTTTTTTTTTGCAAAACACTTCTTACTTGGAAGCCCAGTACATAAGATAGATAAAAGCAGAAAGGCTCTGGTTGAGGCCTCTCTGTAGGCCTGCCAGCTTCTCTCCTGTTGCTGAATCTCAACCCAGGACACAACTGCTCATAAGAACAGACTGTGGGTCTAAGAGGCCAGGCCTCCCAGACCTGAGGGCCCCACAGCAAATGGCCTCAGTCAGTCAATATCTAAAACAACTGCATGAAACTGAGGACCATCTCAGAAACCTTCTCCCATCAGGGGCTGGCCCATACCCCTCTCAACTACCCCCCAGGCCCTCCCCCCTGACCATGTGCCTGTTCTCTCTTCACATAAGTGGGATGGCTTTGCAGGGACCTGAGCCAGTGCATGATGGGGGTTAGATGACGGGTCCACAGACCCACGCAGCCTAGATGTCCACACAGCAGAAGTTCCCTAGTCTAGTCATCTCCCAGAGCACCAAAACAAGTCCTAAATCCTCTTCATCTGACAGTGTCAAGGCCTGTAGGAAAATGTAAGCAATTTCGAGTTTGCCCCTGCAATGTGGGTAGTAGCATGCTAACCACAGAGTGTTCGTCCCTATCACCTTTCCGGAGAGAACCCTGTTCCCTTGCTCCAAGTCTGTAACATTTTGGATAATCAATGGAAGGTAAAGACCACCCAGCTCAGGCAAATCTCTAACTCACCACTTTGTGGCAGCATAAGGTAATGACAGCGAGAGGGAACAACTTTTAGAATCAGATGCAACCCACTTTCAGGTTCCCAGCTCTTCTGCCTCTAACATTGAAAAGTTTCTAAGTTTTCTCCTGATGAAAAGAGAAGGAAGGGATGCCTTTACAGGCCAGCCTGGCCTCTAACTGTTCTGCCAAAGAAACGTAAGAGTCAGGCTAAAAGCTGTCAACCTCAGAATCTTTCTGGGAAGGGAAGAAGTAAAGAAGCCGCTGCTCTGGGTGGAGGCAGCAGGTTGCATGAGTGAGCAGGTACTGAAGCCTCCCCAGGAAAGAGGGAAGCAGAACTACTCTGAGCGAGGTCTAGGTCAGGCTGCGCCAACCCAACTGTTTTTTTTTTTTTTCTGGCATGAATGGCTGCCAGACACAGGGTCCACGGTCCCAGGCCCCCAGCTCAGCTGCCCACCCTGGTCCCCCTCCAGGAAGGTGCGGCCAGAGGCCTCTCTGACCACTCAGGAAAGAGGATGAGAGACTAGGGTGAGGGAAGCAAGCGGAGGCCCCCACCTGCGCTCCACCCCAGCCCTTCCTCTTCCCTGGGAAACCGAATGAAAGCCGATCACCTCCCTGCCGGCACTGCCCGCCGGACCAGCTGGGCTGCCTCCTGTCAGCCCTCGCCGGGAATGGACAGGCCGCTGCGGCCCGAGGGCCGGCCCCGCGGGCGATTGGGCCCGAGAAAGGCCCCAGGGCTGCAGGCTTGGCCCGGGAGACAGCTGCGCGTCGAGGTCGGCCTGGGCCGCCCAGGAGCTCAGGAGGCCGCCGGGTCGGGCTGGAGGGAGTGGAGGGGCGGCCGGGCCGGCTGGGGAAGGGGTGCGGCGGGCGCGGGAGTGGCGCCCAGCCGCGGCCCCGGGCGCCCAGCCGCTCACCTGCTCCAGGCCGCCCGCGGGGTCAGGCGCAGGGCGAGTGGCGACCGGCTGCTCTCTCAGCCGCCCCTTTATTCCGACTCCATCCGCGGCAGCGCGGCCTACGCGCTCTGCCAATCCCCGGCCTCGCGTAGCGGCGGCGTCCGGCTCGGGGGCGGGAACGGGCTAGCGGCGGCCGGAACCGAGGAAGCGACGTGCGCGGCCGGGATAGCGGGGCCGGGGCGGAGGAGCGCTGGGAGGGCGGGCGGACGGACCGATGGCCTTGCAGAGACCGGCGGACAGGCGGGCGGCGCGGGGGCCAGGGAGGCGGGGCCGGGGGGAGGAGCGGCAGCCTGGGTGGCGGCGGCAGCGGGAGGAGCGGGCGGCGCGGAGCGAGGCCGCCCCCTGCCGGGGACCCCGCGGCCGGGCCGGGTCGGACAGCCGGGCGCGCCGGGCCGGCTCTCCAGTAGCCCGGCCGGCACGCCTCAGCTGACCCAGGGAGGGCGCTGTTTCCGACCACCCTACTCGGCCTTAAGGGAGGGGGCTCCCAGGACCCGGCCCCTGGTCCGACCCCTGAACCTGAAAGGAGGGGCCTCCTAGACTCTCTGAACTTCTGGAACTGACCCGCCTCTGACTGTTCAGCTCGCTCTTAGCGGAGGGGACCCCGGAGCTCGGACTTTGGGCCGGCTTGAGTAAGAGGCCCCGGGACCTCTGACCCCGTCCAGACGGCGAGGGCAAGGGCGAGGGCACTAGACTCCGATGAGTCTAGTGCGCTGACCTCTGACCCAGGGACCATCTGCTGCTGGGAGGTCCCGAGCTGCTGCAGACCGAGCAGCGGACAGAGAGGTCAGGGCCGAGAGCGATCTGTTTAATGGGCACACGGAGGATGGCGGTTCCGGGAGGCTCCAGGTAGCGGTCAAACCGCGGCGAGCCAGCAAGCAGCGTGGTCTGGGTGGGTAGCCTCTTTGCTCGAGTCCTGCCGGGCCCCGCCCCAGGCCCCGCCCCGAGGCGGTGCTAATCAGGGCCCCGCCCCCAGGAGAGCACTTCCGGCGCAGAGGAATTCCGGGTGTGGTTCGACTGCTGGCGGGCCGGCTGTGCCGTAGCGGAGGGGGTCCCCCATGAGTGCGGCGCCCCTGGTGGGATACAGCAGCAGCGGCTCCGAGGATGAGGCTGAGGCCGGGGCCCGGGTCCGGCCGGGGACTGGAGGCTGCAGTCGGTGAGGAGCGAGGACGACTTTCTGGGGAGGGTGCGGTTAGGCACCCGGACCGGACCCGAGCTTTGGGGTGGTTGGGGAGGGTGCCGGGCTGCTCGCGAGGGAAGGAAAAGGGGCACCGGGGGAAAGGAGGATCCGGAGGACAGCGCCCCGGAGTGCCCCCACCCGGCTAGGCCAAGGTTAGGAAGCAGGAAACGTGGGTTCGGGTCCAGCCTCCGCCGCTGGCCCACTCGTCTCCCAGCGCGCACCGCTGTACCACCCTAGGTCTGCTTCCTCATTTGGAGAGTGTTTTCCTTTATCCAGTAAATATTCATTGAGCACCTTCTCTGCGCCAGGCTCGGGACTGGGGACTCAGCAGTGAGCAAAACCATCCAAGTCTCCTACTTTGTGCAGCTTCAGTTCTTAATTGCCAAGCCTGGTGCATCCTGAGTGCTTTTCAAGCAGTCTCCCGGTTCATCTCACAATAGCCCTATCAGGTTGCAGTGCACTGTACAGATGAGGAAACTGAGGCCCACAGAGGGCACATGACTTGCCCAAGACCACGGAGCTAGCAAGTGTCACTCCAGCTGAGGCCTGTCCAGTTAGGGCATGTGACCTCTGAAGCACATATTGCCACTTGCCCCGTTGTTTTCCATGGGGACCACGTTCCCTGCTAAAGTCTGCTTCCACGAGCCGTTGGGAGACCCCAATGAGACAGTGTTGGGGAAAGAGCTTTGTGGTTATCTAGAAGCTGCTTACAGCACCTGGTGAGAAAAAGACACGCAGACTCACCTGGTACAAGGGGTTACAACTTTCATTGTGTGTACAGAGGTAGAGAATACTAAGAGGCTAAATGTGCTTGATTTCTTCTTTTCTCTTGCAGGGGCCAGAGCCCCCTTCCCAGCCAGAAGTTGCCAGTACCCGACAGTGTGCTGGACATGTTCCCAGGCGCCGAGGAGAGGCTTGCAGATGATAGCGCAAAACATGGGGGCCGGGTGCGCACCTTTCCCCACGAGCGGGGCAACTGGGCCACCCATGTCTATGTACCATGTGAGTAATGCGTGAGAGGCACTGACAGGTGCCCGTTATGGGAGGAAGCTGGCCCCAACCAGGAGGAAGAAGCCAGAAACCTCTGACACTGGTGGTGGGAAAGAGATTAACTCAACAGAGAGAGAACAAGTTTCAAGAACTAGGGAATTTTTCTGTTAACTTGGTTTCAGGTTTTCTGGTCTTTGTTTTTATATTGGGATATAGTTGATTAACAATGTTGTGATAGTTTCAGGTGTACAGCAAAGTGATTCAGTTATACATATACATGTATCTATTCTTTTTCAAATTCTTTTCCTATTTAGGTTGTTACATAATATTGAGCAGAGTTCCCTGTGCTGTACAGTTCAGATTTGAATTTGTTGCCTGAAATATTTTTTACTAACCCTGTGTATACTGTTCTCCCTGCTCATGAGGATGTGACCAAGGGAGGGTCTAGGGCAGAGTGTCAAGGCCATCCCAGACTGCAGCTGTAGCTGGTACTTTATTTCAAAGAGGGCTGTAGGTGTGCTGGCCTCCAGTCCCACCCCACCCTAGCCCTAATGAGTGAGTGGCAGGCAGAAAATGCCCAGGCTTCAGAGTCTGACCTCACTCCACTACCCACTACTCTGTGTGCCCTTTAGTAAGTTGCTAACTTCTCAGAGCCTCGGTTTCCTCATCTCTAAAATGGGGATAGTAGTAATACCTATCCTCTAGGACTTTTGTGAAGATTAAATCAGATAATCTCTGTCAAGGTCTTAGCACGATACACGGAGAACGTGGTGGCTCCTATTACATTGTGTTAGATCAGGTAAACTCTTGGAACCTCCATTTTCCCATCCACAGAATGAGAATGATTCTCTATACTGCCTACTCCACAGGGCACTTGAGCAAATCGAGTAACTTATTAGTTGTGAGCAGACTATTAACCATGCAGCTCTAGTCACATGTTTGGTTAAAAAAATGAATAATCTGTGGAAATACAGTGGTGGTCCTTGTTGCGTTCTTTGTCTTTATGAACAATTAGGAGCATTCTAAATGTCTATCAGGAGATTCTAAATGTCCAATAAATGTCTGATTAAAGAAATGAACTGTTTCTGATTATGGGTTACTGTGGAGCTGTAATCATGAGCTTGATTTAAGTAATGAGAGGAAGGCTGGCCAACATGTAGTGTTACATGGAGAAAGCCAATGGAATAACTGGTATGCCCTCATCTTTTTTAACAAATAAGATATATACGTTAGTACATGCACTGAGAAGAGGCTGGGGAAATAGGCATCACATTTGACAGCCTTTATCTCTAGGGCAGTATCTTGAAAGTGGGCTGTATGTGCCTGGGGAAGGGATCAAGATGATCCATTAGAGAGAAAAGTATTAAAACCTTTTTATGTATTTCTCTTTATCTCATCTTTTAAAATTTCTGTTGTTCCACGTGTACATTTTATAACACACATAATTTTGCAGTGTAGCACATGTTTGTAATTTATAAATAAATACACATTTATTGCGGGTATGTGTGCGAGCTTGTTTGACTAATGGCCTGTGGAATCACAGTAGTTTGGAGACCACTGCTGTAGGTCATAGGATATCAGGGGCCCCTACTTTCTCTGTCACATATTTCTTTTCTCACTTGAATTCTTTTCAAAGAGCATGTATGTGTTACTTCTATAGCCATAAATGCATATTAAAGTATTATTCAAAATACATAGACATAGGCTGCTCTCAAAAACCTTTCTCCGCCTTCTGGGCTTCATCCAGCCATGCCGCCCTGGCTAAGAGAATGGCCCACCCTCTCCACTCCTCCCCTCCAGATGAAACCAGGGAGGAGTTCCTGGACCTGCTTGACGTGCTGCTGCCCCACGCACAGACATACGTCCCCCGGCTGGTAAGGATGGAGGCCTTCCACCTCAGCCTGTCCCAGAGCGTGGTTCTGCGCCATCACTGGATCCTCCCCTTCGTGCAGGCTCTGAAAGACCGTGTGGCCTCCTTCCAGAGGTGAGTGCCCAGTGCTTCCCTCTGCCCCTCATCTCCTTCCCCTTCAAGGATCCTCTTCCTGTCCTGAGCTCTTGTGGGGATGGACCTGTGGGATGCATCACCCCTTCAAGCAGGCAAACCTAAAGGTTAGCACACCGAACATCTCCCAGAGCCGCCTGCTGTGCGCTTCCTCCCATGTGCCCTTGGGCGTGCCGCGTAAGCTCTGGAAGCCTCCGAGCCTTGCCTGTGTGCGGGTCAGGGGAGTGGTGGTGGCTGCCTCAGAGGGGACTTGTGAGAGTGAACGAGATCCGGGTGCCCTCAATGTGGCACTTGGCGAACGATCAGAGCTCACCCCCACTCTGGTTTTATCTGCCAGCCTAGGCTTTTTTTCCCTTGACTATTTCATACCTCTTCTTTCTACTAGAAATGCCTCTCCTTCTAGACTTGGCCAGATCAAAGTACTGCTCCTTCACTGAGGCTGTCCCAATTGGTATCTCCTCCAGAATTCCTCAGTCCCAGGGACCCTGCTGTCCTGTGCTCGTCTACACCCCAGTGCTCGTTTCACTCATCCTCATGTCCATATTCAGTCATCCCCATGTCCCATCTCCCGCTTGGAGCCCAAGTTCCTGCAGGCCAGGAATGTGGCTGCTCTCTGAATTACCCCACAGCTTTTTTACAGGTGCTTTGCTTACTATAGGCATCAGATGGATGTTTGTTGAATGACTGAGCAGGAGAGAGAGAGCCCAGGAATCCTCCTCTGGATCCTCTGAGTGTTGGTTCTAGTAGGAGCCTAAGAAGCCATCCAGGTGGTGGTTTTCTCCTCCTGGTCTTACCTGCAGAGTCCTTTCTTCTAATGAGGTGTCACACAGATCCCTGATGTGTAGCTGCGTAAGAGAGAGAAAAACAGAAGTCTTTTAGCCAAAGTCCCACCCTCGCAGTTCAGGAGGCCCGAGGTCCAGGAATTCCATAGAACTACTCTGCGCCATTGGAGGACTGCCCATTTCGTGTAGCCCCTACTCAGGGCCAGAGGAGGACGGGATTTGCTCCAATTCAGTCAGTTAGCCAGAGACTCAGGACTAAAACTCATCTCTCCACCTAATCCAGCCCCCATCCCTCTTTTTATTGAGTCATATGTATGTTAGTCAGGACCCTCTTGATCGCAGGTGCCAGAAATCCAACCAAAAGTGGCTTAAACAGGGGGAATTTATAGGCTGGTGTAACTAAAGTGTTTAGAGGTAGCACTGGCTTCATACATGGGACCGGGAGATGTCAGATGGCACCAAGTCCTTTCCCCTGCTGCATGAGAATGCTTCAGTTATCCTGCTTCTAGCTGTGTCCCTGGATAAAGGTGGAACGCCAGCTGTGTTCTCGGGCCACGTCACTTACGGTAAAAATGACTTATTAGCACGTCATGCCTGGGCTGGGAAGACTGTGAGTGAACTAAGCCCCTCCTGGGAAACCATGGCTTGGGCCTCCCTGCATGCAGTGGTTCTCTACCTGGGCAAGTCCCTTGCTGGGACCTCTGGAAACTTTGCGCAAGGGCTGTTACAAGAGATATTGCTCCCCGGGGTGGGTGGGGTGGGTGGATATAGCTTGTTCTCTTGCTCATTTAGGGAACAGCCCCTGGACCACTGGGTTGGCCCTCCCTGGTGCTGCCCTGCTGGTGCAGTGTTTCCTAGCCTGTGTCCTGAAGGAAGCTGGGCCGGGTGGCCTCTTCAGGTTTGACTGGTTGAGCCTAAGATGACCAAGAGTGGGTAGTGCACCTTTGATTCTATGGCTGTGACTGAGGGAATGCTATGCTCTGATTGTCCAGGCCTTTCAAGTACACACCCCTGGGTGGGGGCACGTTGACCACTCTACCAGCACAAAATGGGAGAGCAGTCCTCCTATATAATATCACCAGGAGAAAGGGCGTTGGTTGATGTATTAGTCAGGGTTCTCCAGAGAAACAGAATCAATAAGATGTATACAGATACACATAAGAGGAGATATGTTATAGGTATGGGCTTATGTGGTTATGGAGGCCAAGAAGTCCACTATCTGCCATCTGCAAGGAGAGAACCAGGAAAGCCGGTGGTGTAATTCAATTTGATTCCAAAGTCCTAAAAATTAGGGGGCTGATGGTGTAAGTCCTGGTGTGAGCCTGAAAGCCTGAGTACCAGCAGCGCCAGTGTTGGAGGGCAGGAGAAGATGGACGTCTCAGCTCAAGCAGAGAGGGGGAGTTTGTCCTTCCTCTGCCTTTTTGTTCTATTCATGCCCTCAACAGATTGGATGATGCCCACCCGCCCACATTGGGGAGGGCCGTTTGCTTTACTCAGTTCACCAATTCAAATGCTAATCTTTCCAGAAACACCCTCACAGGCAAACCCAAAGATGTTTTACCAACTATCTGGGCATCCCTTAGCCCAGTCAAGTTGACACATAAAATTAACCGTCTCAAGTCCACCCCTTATCAACTTGACACTTATATGCATCTTCTTAAATCATACTTAATCTCTAAATTAAGACCACAACAAGGTCATAATTCTGCCTAACATGATACAACATCCAGTGTACATCTGAAAATGCATTAATCCCTTCCCCAGAAGAGGAGGTAATCTTCTTGAGCAATACTTTTTACTCTTCTAAAAGCCCATAACTTGAATACTATGATGTAAAATTAACAATACTTGAATACTAGAATAAAGTCACTACATCTTAGGTTACATGATAAGGGAATAAGAGAAAAAAAACAAAGATATTTGCTCAACATATGTACAGGCAAACCTTGTTTTATCGTGCTTCACATATACTGCATTTTTTACAAACTGAAGGTTTGTGGCAACTGCATTGAGCAAATCTGTCAGTGCCATTTTTCCAACAACAGTTGCTCACTTCGTGTCTGTCACATTTTGGTAATTCTTGCAATATTTCAAGCTTTTTCATTATTGTTATATTTGTTGTAGTGATCTGTGATCAGTGATCTTTGATGTTACTATTGTAATTGTTTTGGGGCGCCAGGAGCCACGCCCATATAAGAGGGCAAACTTAATTGATAAATGTGTGTGTTCTGACTGCTCCACCAACCTACCATTCCCCCACATCTCTCTCCCTACCCTTGGGCCTCCCTATTCCCTGAGATACAACAATGTTGAAATTAATAACCCTACCGCGGCCACTAAGTGTTCGGGTGAAAGAAAGAGTCACACATCTCTCACTTTAAATCAAAAGACAAAAATGATTAAGCCTAGTGAGGAAAGGCATGTCAAAAGCAGAGGTAGGCTGAAAGCTGCTAGGTCTCTTGTCCCAGTTAGCCAGGTTGTGAATGCAAAGGAAAAGTTCTTGAACAAAATTGAAAGTGCTACTCCAGTAAACACAAGAATGATAAGAAAGCGTTTTGCTGGTTTGGGGAAAGTTTTAGTGGTCTGGATAGATGATCAAACCAGCCACAACATTCCCTTAGGGCAAAGCCTAATTCAGAGCAAGGCCCTAACCCTCTTCAGTTCTCTGAAGGCTGAGAGAAGTGAGGAAGCTACAGAAGAAAAGTTTGAAGCTAGCAGAGGTTGGTTCATGAAGTATAAGGAAAGAAGCCATTTCTGTAACATAAAAGTGTGAGGTGAAGCAGCAAGTGCTGATGTAGATGCTGCAGCAACTTATCCAGAAGATCTAGCTGAGATAATTCATGAAGGTGGCTACACTAAACAATTGATTTTCAATATATGAAACAGCCTTCTATTGGAAGAAGATGCCATCTAGGACTTTCATAGCCAGAGAGGAGTCAGTGTCTGGCTTCACAGCTTCAAAGGACAGGCTGACTCTCTCCTCAGGGGCTAATACAGCTGGTTACTTTAAATTGAAGCCAGTGGTCATTACCTATTTCAAAAATCCTAGGGCCCTTAAGAATTATGTTAGGTCTACTCTGTTTGTGCTCTATAAATGGAACAACAAAGCCTGGATGACAGCACATCTGTTGACAGCATAGTTTACTGACTATTTTAAGCCCACTGTTGAGACCTACTGCTTAGAAAAAAAGATTCTTTTCAAAATATTACTGCTCATTGACAATGCACCTGGTAACCCAAGAGCTCTGATGGAGATGTACAATGGGATCAATGTTGTTTTCATGCTGCTAACACAACATCAGTTCTGCAGCCCATGGATCAAGGAGTAATTTCAACTTTCAAGTCTTATTATTTATAAGTCTTATTATTTAAGAAATACATTTCATCAGGCTGTAGCTGCCATAGATAGTGATTCCTCTGATGGATCTGGGCAAAGTCATTTGAAAACCTTCTGGAAAGGATTCACCATTCTAGATGCCATTAAGAACATTTGTGATTCATGGGAAGAGGTCAAAATATCAACATACACAGAAGTTTGGAAGAAGTTGATTCCAACCCTTGTGGATGACTTTGAAGGGCTCAAGACTTCAGTGAAGGAAGTAACTGCAGATGTGATGGAAACAGCAAGAGAGCTAGAATTAGAAGTGAAGACTGAAGATGTGACTGAATTGCTGCCATCTCATGATAGAAGTTTAACGGATGAGGAGTTGCTTCTTATGGATGAGCAAAAGAGTGACTTCTTGAGATGCAATTTACTCCTGGTAAAGATGTTGTGAAGATTATTGAAATGACAACAAAAGATTTAGAATGTTCCATAAACTTAGTTGATAAAGCAGTGGCAGGGTTTGAGAGGATTGACTCCAATTTTGAAAGAAGTTCTGTGGGTAAAATGCTATCAAACAGCATTGCATTGCATGCTACAGAGAAATTATTCATAAAAGGAAGAATTGATCGATGCGGCAAACTTCATCGTTGGCCTTATTGTCGTCTCATTTTAAGTAATTGCCGGGGCTTCCCTGGTGGCGCAGTGGTTGAGAATCTGCCTGCCAATGCAGGGGACACGGGTTCGAGCCCTCGTCTGGGAGGATCCCACATGCCGCAGAGCAACTGGGCCCGTGAGCCACAATTACTGAGCCTGCGCGTCTGGAGCCTGTGCTCCGCAACAAGAGAGGCCGCGATGGTGAGAGGCCTGCGCACCGCGATGAGGAGTGGTCCCCACTTGCCGCAACTGGAGAGGGCCCTCGCACAGAGGCGAAGACTCAACACAGTCATGGATAAATAAATAAATAAATAAAAGAACGTGAATTTCTAAAAAAAAAAAAGAAAAAAGAAATTGCCATCACCACCCAGTCTTCAGCAACCACCGCCTTGATCAGTCAGCACCACCTACATCGAGGCAAGACCCTCCACCGGCAAAGAGATTATGACTCACTGATGATGGTTAGCATTTTTTAGCAATAAAGTATTTTAAAAATAAGGTATGTACATTGTTTCTTTAGACACAATGCCTTTGTTTAATAGACTACAGTGTAGTATAAACGTAACTTTTATATGCACTGGGAAGCCAGAAAATTGTATGACTCACTTTATCGTGGGGTTCTAGATCCAAACCCGCAATGTCCCTGAGGTGTCCTGTATATATACTCGCAGACGTATTCATAACAAAGTAAGGAGGAAATACTCATGACGATTTTAGTCCTCATTTTTGTAACTGGTCACATGGTCGTAGCTGATATTTACAACTACCTTCCACTACCTAGCTCTCTGTTCCCTTTGCCTTCAGCAAGCACCTCAGATGGTTGTGGTTCTTTACCTGGGGTAGTGACCCAAACCTTCATTCCTGAAGGGTCTGGGCCATTACTAATCCTGCCTGGATTAGGTTGTTGTAGTTTTCCATTGGCCTGAAATCAGTAGGCATGGTAATACTGAAAGATGCCCTAACAGATCTCCTGTATTCCAGATATCCTCTTCCATATCTCCATTGTGAAGTAGTAATCCAATTTCCCCTCGGTAGTCAGGATCAATGACCCCAGCCAACACTGTAACTCTTTTGTCTGTTGATTCAAAGGTACAGGAGCCCAGAGTGGCAAGGTGGCAAGTCTCAACTTCCAGTTCAGTGGAAGCACTATGTCTCCTGGTGGAAGCATTCCTCCCTTGGAACTAAGACCTGTGGGCTATCAGAGCATGAAGTTGTGGGAACAGGAAGCAAACATTTTGCTAATGCATCACTAGGGCAATGGTGAGTGGTACCACTCCCATTTCTACCCCTTGATTCCTGGCCCCGTGAATCCTGGCTACAAGAGAAACAGCACCATATGTGGCTGCTGATTCAGAGCAGATACAGATATTGTGGGTTCTGTTCCAGAATAAAATAGAGTGAATGACACGAAGTTTTTGGTTTCCCAATGCATATAAAAGTTATGTCTATAAAGTGTGCAATAGCATTATGTTTAAAAAAAAAAGGTACATACCTTATTTCAAAAATACTTTATCCTTCATCTCAAAGGGGATACCTCGATATGCCCCACACCATTGGACCTCTAGACATTTCACTGAGGTAGAAGGCCCTGCATTTTAGTTGGATTTATTTCCCACCCTCTGACACACAAATGTCTTAGCAATAAGTCTAGAGTAGTTGCCACTTCCTGCTCATTAGGTCCAGTCAACATAATTTCATCAGTGTACTGGAGCAGTGTGATATCTAGTGGAAGGGAAAGGTGAGCAAACCTTCTACAGTAAATTAGAACGTAGGGCTGGAGGATGCTGTAGCCCTGAGGTAGGACAGTGAAGGTGCATTGCTGGCCTGAAAGTAAACTGCTTCTGGTCCTTATGGACAGGGATGGAGGGAAGTGTATTTGCCAAATCAATAGCTGCAAACCAGGAACCAGGGGATGTGTTAATTTGCTCAAGTAATGAAACCACATCTGGAAGAGCAGCTGCAATTGGAGCCACCACCTCCAGTCATCAGTTTATGATCATCCACTGTCATCCTCCACGATCCATCTGTCTTCTGCACAGACAGAATGGGAGTTGAATGGAGACGTGGGAGTCACCACCCCTGCATCTCTCAAGTCCTTGATGGTGGCACTGACCTCTGCAGTCCCTCCAGGGATGCGGTATTGCTCTTCATTTACCATTTTTCTAGGTAGAGGCAGCCCTAATAGCTCGCACTTGGCCTTTCCCACCGTAATAGCCCTCACTCCACAGGTGAGAGAATCAGTGTGGGGATGGATTCTGCCTGATGCTGAGTATGTCTCTTCCAATTATACATTCTGGAACTGCAGAAATAACCACAGGATGGGTTTGGGGACCCACTGGGCCCACTGTGAGATGGACTTGAGCTACGACTCCATTGATCACCTGACCTCCATTAACCCCTACTCCGAGTGATGAGCCACAGTGACATTTTTGGTCTCCAGGAATTCGTGTCATTTCAGAGCCAATGTCCAGTAGTTCCCGAAAGGCTGGTTATTTCCTTTTCCCCAGTGCGCAGTTACCCTGGTAAAATGGCATAGGTCCCTTTGGGGAAGGCTGGGAGAAAGATCAACAGTATAAATTTGTAGTAGTGTACCAGGGTCCTTCCTCAAGGGGACCCGGCCTCCCCTTCATTCAAGCGGCTCTGGGTCTGTGAACTGGCTCCATTCTGGGAATTGAGGGGCCGTGACTCTGCCTTTATGATTCAAGTTAGACTTTGGCTCACTTGGCCTAGAACTTTTCTGCTTATTCAGATGAAGGAAGAATTTAGTAGGCTTCCTATCTATATCACTTCTAGAAACAGCCAACGCCCTATGTCTGCACAAGTCAGACTATTCTGATTGCTGCTTCGACTCCGCTGTCCTTTACGGTAACTACGCCCACCTTGCGGGCCAGGTATTTCCAGTTCACTCACTGTGGGCCACCTTTTGGTCCGTGTTTCAGCCATCTAACCAAACAGACCCCTTTCCAACTCCCAGAGTTGCAGCATTACATGCCGAATCTCCGCTTAGCAAGCCCATATCCATAAATTCAGCCTGATCCCACTTTTGATCCTTCCGTCATTACCCCACACCTTTTTTTTTTTTTTTTTAATATTCACTTATTTTTATTTTTGGCTGTGTCGGGTCTTAGTCGCGGCATGCAGGATCTTTCATTGTGGCGCACGGGCTTCTCTCTAGTTGTGGCGTGCAGGTTCAGTAGCCCTGCAGCATGTGGGATCCTAGTTTCCCGACCAGGGATTGAACCTGCATCCCCTGCATTGGAAGGCGGATTCTTAACCACTGGACCACCAGGAAAGTCCCACCCCACACCTTTAATATCCATTCCCACACACGTTCCTTGGATTTCTGCTTGTATATATTAGGAAACTCAAATAGTTCTGGAGCGTAGCACATCTCCTCGTGGGCCACACATCGTACCTCACCTTTAGGGGGTCTGCTGGGACTTGAGTCTAGTTATAGGTCTAGAAGCAAAGAGGGGTGTTGGAGGTGGGTCCTGAGGGGACTCAGCATTTTCTTGGCATCTGCCTCAGGGGAGGCCATTACCATTTCCTCAGGCAATGCAGGGTTAATCCCCTCAGATAGAGGTGGGAAGGTCCATAACACCAGTGGGGGGAGGACCCTTCCACTGCGTCCAAGAAGACTCATCAGAATTTAAGGGCCCGGGCTTCCCTGGTGGTGCAGTGGTTAAGAATCCGCCTGCCAATGCAGGGGACACGGGTTCGAGCCCTGGTCCAGGAAGATCCCACATGCCACAGAGCAACTAAGCCCGTGTGCCACAACTACTGAGCCTGTGCTCTAGAGCCCACGAGCCACAACTGCTGAGCCCGCGAGCCACAACTACTGAGCCCGCGAGCCACAACTACTGAAGCCCGCGCACCTAGAGCCCATGCTCCGCAACAGGAGAGGCCACCGCAATGAGAAGCCCGCGCACCGCAAGGAAGAGTAGCCCCCGCTCGCTGCAACGAAGACCCAACACAGCCAAAAATAAAATAAATAAGTTAAAAAAAAAAAAAAGAATTTAAGGGCTCAATACGCCCAGCTTCATCAGAGTTTCCCACAAGTCCCCATGCTTTCCCAATCAGTGCCCTCACTTTAACTGTAAAATCCTGCTTGTTCGAGGAGTTCAACTTGTGTTATAATTCAGCAAATGGCAGGATAAGGTTCCGGGTTTGATTTTCAGCAATTTCAGCCCTGCAGCTACAGGGAATCAAGGTCTCCTTTAGGGCACACCGAGAAGCTCTTAGGTCCTTTATGCCTGAGTTGGGAATTCAATACCCTGAGCTCATCTTTTTATTTTACCACTTTGTCCAGCAACATTAGGAGCAACCAACAAACATCATTATATTCCTTAGTTTTCCAAAAATGTTCGCAAGTATCATATAGGGTCACTTAGCTCCTTGCTTCTAATAAATGGCTGATGAGGGGTATCAAGGAAGACATTTTCACATCTCTATAAACAGTTCGTGCGTGGACTCTCAGTGCTCTCTTTACTACTGGAGATAGAGTCTTTGAATCTAATCAGATTAGAAAGCGAATTCCAGGAACCCCAGAACCAATTCAGAAAACTCATCCTTAAAATTCTGTTCCTCTAGAACCATTCTCAGTGCCAAAATCTGTATTAGGGTTCCCCAGAAAAACAGAACCAATAGGATAGAGAGAGAAATAGAGATATGAGGAAATGCATTGTAGGAATTGGTTCACGCAGTTATGAAGGTCAGGTCCCAAATCTGCCAACAGCAGGCTGGGGAACCAGGAAAGCCAGTGGTGTCATTCAGCATGAGTCCAAAGGCCTGAGCACCAGGGAGGGGTGGGGGCACTGGTGGCATAATGACTGATATGAGCCTGAAAGCCTAAGAACCAAGGACCCCAACGTCCAAGGGCAGGAGAAGCTGGAAGTCTCCGTTCCAGCAGAGAGAGCATGCATTTGCCCTTCCTCTGCCTTTTTGTTCTATTCTGAAAAGTTGGATGATGCCCACCCACACTGGAGAGGGCAGTTTGCTCTACTCAGTTCACCAATTCAAATGCTAATCTTTCTGGAAACACCCTCACAGACACCCCAGAAATAATGTTTTACCAGCTATCTGGGCAACCCTTAGTCCAGTCAAGTCAATGCATAAAATTACCCTTTATAGTTGGGTGTAAACACCCCATGTCCACTCCAGGACATTCGGCAGGTGCTCTACACTTAACCAAGCTCCTGCTGGTTCTATCACCCCTTACATTTTCCCCAGAAGGGATGCACTAGGAGGCTGAAGGCTGACAGGAAAGCCAAAAGTGAACTGACTTCGTGCCCTTGGACAGGTTGTAAGATTCTAACCGGCAAGCTGGGTTGTTGTGTTCCCTCAGATGAGGGTGAGAGCTTGGCCTGGAGCCTGTAAAATGAGTGTTTCCTGTAATGGCATTTGCCAAGTTGGTCCAGGAAGGGCAGGAAGCCAGTTTGTCCCTCTGAGATCACCTAGTGCCCCAGAGAACACAGGCGGAACCAGCCAGAGTCAGAGCACTTACCTGGCTGAACTTGATGGTCCCCGTGTAACTCATCTGAGAGGTGGGTGACTGGGTATTTCTGCCCCGATCTCACTCCAACAGAGACCCCTCACTAAAGCATCAGGTGACAGCAAGGGCTCTGGAATCAGGCAGATTGAAGTTCAAACTGTGACTCACCAAATTCAGCCTCACCAAGCTTCAGTTTCTGTGTCTGTAAAATGGGTGCCATTATAGCACCTGCCTCACAGAGTTGTATGAGGATCCCCAAGCTCAGCCCAGGCACACGGAAATGTTCTTGTTGTTGCTTAGACTGGATCAGAATTGTCTTTTGTTAACCTGCAAAGAAAAAAACTGGCTCTTAAGTGATCTACTATCACCGACCTGATGACTTTCTCAGTTCCCATCAGTAAAGCTGAGGTAGTCTCAAATCGCTTATTGGAATCAACTGCTCTTAATAAAGTAAAATTTTTGCTAGCATCTGCGTGAAGCTATGTGTTACCTGGACTGGGTGATTATTTAAGGTCTTGCCCAGCTCTAATATTTTAGGGTTCAGCTTACCACCTGTATAATAGGGTGACAATACTAAATGTGAAATGAGTTAACTGTATTTTCAAAGTGATGTTTTTTAATAGACACTATTTTCTCTGATTTTTTTCCTTATTATTCTTCCTGAAATGTGGTCCTTCTCCTAAATTTCAGATTCTGCTTTACTGCCGACCGGGTAAAGATTTACACCAATCAAGAGAAGACCAGGTGGGTCTCCCCACTCTGCCCCCAGTTGTTTCCAGAAGAGGATTCTTTGGAGTAAAGACTTGAGGGGGCCTTGTCTCTCTCAGTTTTTTGTGTGTTTGTGTTTTAACCGGCCCTATGACTACAAAGGCAGCTGTTCCCAAATCTGAACCTTTCACTACGAAAAATAACTCAGGGAGCATGGGAGGAGGAGCAGAGGTAGAGAACAACACCTTGGTTTAGTGGGAAAAGCCTGAGACTCAAAGAAAACCTGGGTGCCTGCCCAGCTCTGTCTGCAATTTAACGTTGAGCTCATACCTTCAACCTCTGTGACCTGCCATTTCCAAGCTGTCACATCATCCATCACATCCTGTCACATTTCCAAGCATCCATCATTGGGCAGTTGTGAAGCTCAGATGAACCAAACAAGTTTTATAAAAGCATTCAAGGATGAGATGAACATAAGAAGAAACTCTTGTTATCGAGGCTTCAAAGCAAGCCTCCCTGTCAGATCCACTCACCGGATCTGAGCTGCCTTCTGCTCTCAGCACCTCTGAGAAGAGGACTCATTCGCTCATTCATTCGCTCATTCACTCTATGCTGCACAAATTTGCTAAACACCACCTGGCGCCAGGCACTTGCTGAACGTTACAGATCAGTAGTGAAAAGGTCGGCATAGTCCCTGCTCTGTGGGCTCTCACATTCTGCAGGGGAGACAGACAATAAACAAGGAAATGAGATCGTTAACAACTATCGCGTGAAACGACAGTCTGGAGCAAGTGGCCAAGGAGGGCGCTAGCAAGGTGGCATTTGCTGGCGACATGAGGACAAGAAGGAATCAGCCTTGGGAAGAGCTGCCCCAAGAGCCTCCAAGCAGAGGACACAGCCAAGGAGGTGACTCTGAGGAGGAAAGAGCCTGGCATGTTGGAGGAGGCCAGTGAAGTAGAACTTGGGGAGCACGTGGGAGAGTGTGAGGAGATGAGTCAGGCAGGGTTAACTCCTGCAGGGCCTTCAAGGTCAAGGTCAGGAGTTTGGATTTTCAGTGTCACAGAAGCCGTTGGAGGGATCTAAGCAGAGATGTGATCCAATTTACGTTTGTAAACATCAGTCCGGCCCTATCGTGTCTGTGTCTGTGGCTCCTGAGTGGAGAAAAGATACAAAAGAGCGAGGTTGGATGCAGGGAGAGCAGACAGGAGACAGGTGAGGCGCCAGTGGTAGCCTGGCTTAGGGCGATGGCAGTGGAAGAGCCAAGAAGCAGACACATTCCCGATATACTGGAGGTAGAATCAACTGGAATTACCAGTGGGTTGGGTCTGTGCACAGTAAGGGGAAGAATCAAAGTAGATTCCTGGGTTTGAGGTTTGAACAGCTAGGTAAATATAGATAAATGGCCCCATTGTCCGTGATGGGAAACACCTGTGGGAGGAAGATCAGAAGTTCTGCTTTGTACCTGGTGGATTTTGCCGCCTATGAGACCCCCGGGTGGAAGAGTCGCATACACAATTGGGTATACAGGAGAGGTGCTAGCCGGAGATAGAAATGTGGGAGCCATCGGGCTGTGTGATACTGAAAGCAGGGCTGGGTGAGATCAGCCTGCTGGGGAGGGCAGGCGGAGCCGGCTCTGCAGCCCCTGACCATTTAGAGGCTGGAAAGAAGAGAGGGCGGCAGAGGAGACTGAACAGGAGGCCAGAGGTGGGGTCACACCAGGACGGTGTGATGGGTGGTCTCTTGGAAGCCAAGAGAAAAAAGGGCTTCAGGGAGGGAGGAGTCAGCTGTGTCAGATCCTGCAGAGCGGCCAAGGTGAGGACAGAGAAGTATCCAAGTTCAGGAACACAGAGGTGGTTGGCAGCTTTGACGGGAGCGGTTCCTGGCCGAGTGGACTGAAGATGGGCGGGGAGGCGTGAGAGACAGCTGAGGGAGACAAATCATTGGAACGCAAGTTTTGGAACGCAAGTTTTACCGGGAATGGGATGGGGGCTGGCCGAGGGTGTGGGTTCAAGAGAGGGGTTTTAGAGATGAGAGGGTGCGGACGGGAGGGAGCCGGTGCCAGAGAGGGAAGCCCTGGAGAAAGAGTCCGACAGGGGAGCGATGCTGGCGAGCCTGGGCGCCGCAGCCTGGGGGTCCGTAGACTTGGCAGCGGCGGATGAAGACGGCCCTGCTAGGGTTCTTAGACCCTGGGGAAGGAGGGGAAATGTGCGATTAGAGACGGGGAAGGATGGAGAGCCAGCTCGGAGAGCGGGGAAGCAAACTGAACTCACAGCCCAGACCTCCCTCCCGGCCTTCCTCTGTCGCATCCTCTGCCCCCTCGCGGATGGTTTCTGTTCTCAGAGGCTACGTCTCATGCCCGTGTGGTCTCCACCTCTGTCTCCCCCCAGGACCTTTGTTGGACTCGAGGTCACCTCGGGACACACCCAGTTCCTGGACCTGGTTTCCGAGGTGGACAGGGTCATGGAGGAGTTTGACCTCACCACTTTCTACCAGGTAATCAGCAGCGTCTTTTTCTCTCCACTGACCCATCTCTAATAGGAATAAAATCAGCCTTAAAGAAACCCTTGTTAGAGGCAAACCGAAGAGCCCTCCAGAACTTGCCCGTGGGAAGTGTCCATTCGGCCAGCCCTCAGAGGACACACAACCCTGGGGAGTTGAGGGTCTGAGGTGTAGTCGGATGCAGCCCAGCGGAAGTCCAACATTTCTTACAAATCTTCTGTTATCTCTTCAATATGCATGAGATCTATGTCTTCTACTCTATAATGTATCCATGTTTATTTTTATATTTTTTAGGAAGTAGTTTTCCCCAATACTTTTTAGTCACGTTGACACTCCAGGTAGAGTTGCAGCTTCGCATACCTTCCTGTGCCTTGCCCCGTGCCCTCCAGGGGAACTTGAACTCCAAGTCGAATATCAAGGCTTTAAAGGGCCAGTAATTTTGCTTGATATATTCTTTTAAAATCATGCTGAGAGATATAAGGATGAATTTGATTGGAGATAATTTATAGTTTTATAATTTTAGACATTTTGGTTTTTGTTCATCTTAAAAAGTATGTCATCTCTTGAAATGTTTTTGATCAGAAAACATTAAATCTGGGACATGTGTTCTCTTCCACATCCCAGAGGTAATGATTCTCTATGATATGTAAAGGAGAGCCTCTGAGAACAGGACTGTCTTAGCTCAGGCTGCCATAACCAGATACCATAGACTGGATGACTTACACAATAGAAATTTACTTTCTCGGGCTTCCCTGGTGGTGCAGTGGTTAAGAACCCACCTGCCAATGCAGGGGACACGGGTTCAAGCCCTGGTCCGGTAAGATCCCACATGCCACGGAGCAACAAAGCCCGAGCACCACAACCACTGAAGCCCACGCACTTAGAGCCTGTGCTCCGCAACAAGAGAAGCCACCGTGATGAGAAGCCCGCACACTGCAACGAAGAGTAGCACCCGCTCGCCGCAACTAGAGAAAGCCCACGCACAGCAACAAAGACCCAATGCAACCAAAAATAATTAATTAATTAATTTTAAAAAGAGAAAAGAAAAAAAAAGGAATTTACTTTCTCACAGTTCTGGAGGCTAGACGTCCAAAACCAAGGTGCCATCACGGTCAGTTTCTGTTGAGGCCTCTCTTCCTGGCTTGTAGATGGCCATCTTCTCACTGTGTCCTCACGTGATGGAAAGAGAGAGGAAGCAGCTCTCTGCCGTCTCTTATATGGGCACTAATCCCATCATGAGGGCCCCACCTTTAGGACCTCATCTAAACCTAATTACCTCCCAAAGGCCCCTTCTCCAAATACCATCACACTGGGGGGTTAAGGCTTCAATATATGAATTTGGGCGACACAGTTCAGTCCATAGCAGGGACCAACCCACGGCTATTTTATCTGTCTGTGGAGGGTGCTTGGGATCAACACTGAGGATCTAGTATCCCATGAATCAGGTCAGGGATGCAGCAGGGATACCGTGACAACTCTGTCACAGAGCTGCTGTGATGTCTGAGCCTACCATGACATCCAGGTGACCGCCTGTCTCCCCGCCATTCCTCTGCAGGACCCCTCCTTCCACATCAGTCTGGCCTGGTGCGTGGGTGATGCACGTCTCCAGCTGGAAGGGCAGTGCCTGCGGGAACTACAGGTGAATTCCCAGGGCAGGAGCATGGAAGGTGCTGAACTCCAGAAGCTGGAGGGTGGGGGGGAGCTGACAGGCGCTGAGGATTAGGCGTGCAAACCTGAATCCTGGCATAGGAAATACCTGGTATAGCCGGAGACCCCAGCACCTTACCCTGCTCCTCACAGTGCGGTCCCAGACCACCTGGGAACTTATTAGCAACACTCACTCCCAAGCCCCAATCCAGATCTAAGAAATCAGAATTTAACAAGATCTCTAGGGATTTGTGTGCATGTTAAAATTTGAGAAGCCCTGCCCTAGAACACTAATCTGAGAGGATGCTGCGGGCCTCCCCTGAAGTCCTAGACCCTCACCCAGAGGTCAAAGGCTCAGGTGCTCCCAGGGGCCTGGCAGGTGCTGGAAATGAGTGAAACACATCAGGTCTAAAGAACGTCCACCCTCACAGCCTTTCTCGTATTGTGATAAGTAGGGGATATCTTTCACTTTCCCGTCAGTGCCCTCAGAGGAGCCGGTACTCACCCCTGGTGCAGGCAGTTGCCATGCAGGAATGTGGACCTCGTGTTGCAAGCACTTCTGTTTTTCAAGAGAAGCGAGAAATCTTATTTTTGTGGGTAATCCCTCTATTTTCAAATGTTGGCAACCAATGTATTTTTTAAGAAAACATTTTGCGAGCCAAACAACACATGTGCAGACGGGACACAGCCCGTGGGCCATCACCAAGTAGCCACATCTGCTCTTGGTCTAATCATTCTGGAGGCAGCAAGGAGCTCCGGTCTCGGGCTCCAGTAGACCCAGGTCCCAAGCCTGGTTTTATTGGATTCTGTGGTCCAGGGCTCTGAGCATCCATTTCCTTATCTGCAAAGTTGGGATGACAGGACTAGCCTCACAAGACTGCAGAGCTGATTAGACAAGGTAACCTGGAGAGCCTGGCGCCTGCGTGGCCCTCAGCCTGCCCTGAGCAGGCCTAACCTCTGAAGGATTTCAGTAGGCTGGCTTTGTTTGCAGTGCCCTCTGGGTCCCTGATTCCCCTTAATGTGACGGTGCTCTCCTGGTTTAAGGAAATCGTGGGTGAGTTTGAAGACTCCGAGATGTTGCTGCGTGCGCACGCCGAGCAGATCCGCTGCAAGTCTGGGAACAAATTCTTCTCGATGCCTCTGAAGTGAGCACCAGAGGCCCTTGTTGTCTTGGGCCCCTCCCTCTGCAGCCAGGCAGAGATGGAGGAACCCACTCGGACTGATGGGGATGCTGCCAGCCCCGCCACTGGGAGGCCCGGCCAAAGGTGCAGTCGCTCCTGGTCCTCCCCGGGAGCTGGTTCTCTTTTGGCCCTTTTGGGTTGCAGGTTGGGTGCTGCTGCGTTGCGATCATTCCCAGAAATCACCAGTAGAGGGCAGCCAGGGCTTCCTAGTTCTAGGTCTGTGGTGGTTATGCCAAAAACAAGACACAACAAAAGATGGGGGGTCACCTGGTGAGCCCACCCAGACTCAGCCTGAATCCCCACTGTAGTCCCTCCAACAAATGGCCGCTTCCCCACAGCCCCGTGAGCTGTCTGCATTTTGATGCCATTGGCCCCAGACGAGGAGTTTTGTAAGCCATCATGCCCTGGCTCATCTCTGCTCAAGCCTGACACAGCGTGCTTCCACGGGCCTGTCATCCTCCCTCCTTGACACGGTGTCGCTTTTATTTGTTTTTAGTCTCACCCCCTCCTATGCCAGCGGAGGCCATTTCAGGGCCAAGGCCCAGGGTGCTAATTTGTGGTTTAGCATCAGTTTTCTCCATTCCTTCCTCCCACTCACCCCCAGCCAGGTGCCTGGGGAGACTTGAGCAGATGTTTCATCTTGGCCTGACTGGTGGCTTTAAGCCAGGCCTCCAACGCTCTGTGACCTCTGGCTTCCCGTCAGCTTCCCAAAGAAGCAGAGAGGAGCCTTCACCAGGCAGAGTTCTCTTTCTGCTGCCTCCCGCTGCCTGCTGTGGCCTGCGGGCATCCCCAGGGGACGCCAAGGAAAGGCCAGGGGCTGCACAGGGGTTTTTGTTTTTCTTCGAGCCCTCACGGGAGCAAAGGACCAGTCCTCTCCAGTTGTCATCTGATTTCTAGTGATGGAGGAAGAGACACTTTGATGTTTTAGTTTTAAATTAGGTTCAGCAAATAAAAATTGCAATTCTTATTTTGGATTTTGTTTTGGACCACTTCTCTTCAACTAGGTGCAAAGATGACTTTCCTCTGCCCCCACCTTCCCCAGCCTGCTTCACAGTTTGGCGGTACTCTCGGCAGTCTCTGTTACAATGTCTAAGGTGGCCGGGAGAGGCCTTAACGATGCCTCAGTACCGGGTGGGGTCACCCGTCCTGCCAGGCCTGCTGGCCAGAGGGTCGCACACACCGCACCTAGACCAGGGCGTAAGCACAGACATTTAGACGCGATCCTGCTATGACACTTCTGAGTCCTTTCTAGGACCCTCTCAGCTGTTCCTCCCAAGAACCCCCTGAAAAGTAAACTGGGTTGGAATGATTATTCTGCTTTTCCAGAAAACGTGGTTCCATGACTTGCCTTGGGTCACATGAGGAATCAGGTAAGGCCCTAACCTCAATGCTGCCCTTTGCAGCCTGCCAGGCCTGCTCTCCCCTACTCCACCCCGGGCCCCCAAGGGAAAGATGTGGGGAAAGGGGGCCTGTGGCTCTGGCCCCCACTCTGCCCCCCGAACGTCTGTGCTTCCTGAGGCCAGCTCCCAATCGCCATGCTGAAAGACCCAGGAAATCACATTCTGTGCCTTCTTCCCCAAGCCCTGTGCATTGAGCTGCTGACTCAACTAGGACTGGCCAGTCAGTTCTTCTGGCTTTTGAGGTCACGCGGGCTGGAGGGGGAGAAGCCGGCCATCCTTCCTGGCAAACCTCCTGTGCAGCCAGCACTTACTGACACCTGCCCTGTGCCAGTCCCTGACCTGGGCAGTTGGGTGAATCAGACTCCTCCGGCCCTCTGGATACTCGCAATGATGCGGGGGGATGGTGGCAGCAGACAGGGTGCAGAGAAGAATCCCCATCCCCAAACTTCGCACTTCTCAGACTGGGAGATACAAGCAAAGCCACCCAATTTCCTACAGGTTCCAACCTCAGGATGGAGGCAAGCCTCCAACAAGGCAGGTTCTGTGGGCACAGACCACCTGATCTTCCCCAGCAGGGACATGGAGCCTCCATCTCGGGCACGCGCTCTTCCTGGGAGGGGTCCCCATGTCGTGTAGCATCACCATTAACAAACCCAGGAGGACAGACTGACCGGCCGGTCCCCTGGGGGAAGATGTGGCACGGATGGAATTAGAGTGCAGCGACTTTGAGAAATGGGCCAAGATCAATAACCGGCTCTTCAAGAGAGCATGGAAGGTGGTGATAGAGGAAGGAAGCAGGAGATCCACCAAGCGGGGAGGGGCAGCAGGCGGCAGGGCTTGGCGGGCGCCCAGACACTGAGAGTGCAGCTGGAGAGGGTGCGTTCACGGGTGCCGCGCTGACAGTGCAAGAGCAGCTGGGGCTCTTCCATAAGAGGAGATGTGCTCCGGAGACAGGAGGCAAGACCAGAGCAGGCTGGGGTCCACCCCTCGGCAGGCTGGCTCGGAATAAAGACACGCTCTCGAGGGGGATTTTATCACACCAGGGAGGGTGCAAAATCAACACATCTGGCCTCGGTGTCCTCAGATGTTCCCCGCAGGGCAGAGAAATCATCATCTCTCGGCCTGTTTGGCCCTTTTCCACCTGGCACTCTCCCTTCTCTCCACACGCCTCTCCAGACCACCCCAGCTTTGTTTCCAAGGAAGCGGGAAATTACCTCGGCTTGTTTGTTTATTCCCTGTCTTGGTACCAGAAGCCCAGGGGGCCCGCAGGGGGCGCCAGGGGTGGGGGTGGGGTCTCTGGGCCTGGCTCCAGCCCACAGTGCCTTTCCTTTCCTGAGCGAGGGATCTCAGTCTCTACCTGAGCCAGAATCTGCCTTTAACAGATGAGGAGGCGAACCCAAAGAAGGGAGATAACTTGCTCGAGATGGCCCAGTAAGTAAATTTGCGCTGGACAGGAACCCCTGGCCTGGCTTCGGATCCAGAGCTGTTTGTATAACCTCTCACACCACAGCAGGGTCTCAGAATGAAACTGTGCTGTGAAATGAGGTGTCTGGGCTTTAATTCAAAAGACTCCAGGAAAAAAAGCGGGGAGGTTAGGGGCTAGATGAAAAGATAGAGGGGAGATGGGGGTGGTGTTTTAAAGCTGGGTGACTGAGAATAGATACATTCAGTTAGAGATACATATATATAACTGAATCACTCTCCCCCTATTGCAGTAGTCTTTCTGAATAAAATTTATCTTTACTACTTTAACCTCTGTCCAGCTCTAGTTCTCTTTAACAGTTTTTGGTGCCATGATTCAGATCTGGATCAGAACCACCACTGAATCCTCAGATGCGACAGCCAGGCCTCACAGGGCACACCTACCTACACTTTGTGTCTCCGGTCTGCTTGCTGGTTTGGGGATCCAGTGGTGAGGCCGACTCCAAAACCCAGTGCTCTGGATAAATGTCCATTGACGCGGAATGAGGACAGATCTTGATTCTTAGGACTCAGAGTATACTCTAGAAGCTGGGTTAGAGCCCTAGACAAGCCAAGGCCAGGTGAGAATCCTGGGTTTCTCTGTAACAAGCTAGGTTAGAGTCCTAGGCTTTTCTGTTGGTACGAGGCTGGTCCCTGTAAGGAACAGAGGCTGGGTTAGAATCCCATGTTTTTCTGTTCATACGTGTAAAGGCACTATTAGTCAAGAACATGGGGGCTTCTTAATCAACTGGAACTCTCCTCATACTCCTGCTGACCACATGCTTCTACGGCCCTATTACTGTCTGCTTTTGTTGGCAAAACTTGACCACAAACTCTCTTAAGCTAACACAGCCCCTCTGGGGCTCCTGGAATCTGCTCAAATTAGTCTACCTAAGGGGAAGCCCTAGGGCAAAAGGGAACTAAAATTTCTGATGCACAATGGTCCACTTTTTTCACTTGGTATGAAGAAGCCGAAAACAGCTAAATGATTCAAACCTCATTCAAACTATTGAAGTTCTTAAATAATGTCTTCAGAAAATGTTTTCTGGGACTTCCCTGGTGGCGTGGTGGTTAAGACTCTGCGCTCCCAATGCAGGGGGCCCAGGTTCGATCCCTGGTTGGGGAACTAGATCCCACATGCATGCCGCAACTAAAAGTTTACATGCCACAACTAAGGAGCCCGCCTGCCTGCCACAACTAAGGAGCCTGCAAGCCGCAACTAAAGAAGCCCGCCTGCCACAACTAAGACCCAGTGCAACCAAATAAATAAATATTAAAAAAAAAAAAAAGAAAATGTTTTCTGACCCAGGAAACCCCCTAGACACCTTCACAGTGCCCCAGAGTTCCCCTCCCAGCTCTCCATGATATCTGTCCCTCTCTCCCAGAACGTCCTTCACCAGCGGCACCCCAGCCCCTCAACTCCCTGAAACTGTAAGGTTCTCCAGATCCCCACCTCTTGTAGATGAAGCTCAGGGTGTGGCTGTTACCCATTCTCAAGGGAGGCAAACAGAAAAGAGAACATTTAAACCTTGGTCTCTGTCAGAATTGCATGCCATCATCAAGAAATTTCCTGGACTTCCCTGGTGGTCCAGTGGTTAAGAATCCACCTTCCATTGCAGGGGACGTGGGTTCGATCCCTGGTTGGGGAACTAAGATCCCACATGCCGCAGTACAACTAAGCCCATGTGCTCTAGAGCCCGTGTGCCACAACTAGAGAGCCTGTGTGCCGCAACTACCGAGCCCATGTGTTCTGGAGCCCGCACTCTGCAACTACTGAACCTGTAGAGAGAAGCCCACAACTAGAGAGAAGCCCGGGTGCCACCACGAAGAACCCGCGTACCTCAAGGAGTGATCCTGCATGCCGCAACTAAGACCCAATGCAGCCAAATTAATTAATTAATTAGTTAATTTTTTTAAAAAAAGAATTTTCCTGACTCCCGAATGAAAAAGGAAAGATTTATTGAAGATTTATTCAGTCTTCAATTGAAGACTGTTCTGGGAGCATACTCTCCAGATTCCCCAATTTATGTCAACTTATCCACCTATTGGTTGGCCCTGGGGATACCTCCCTTTGGCTTGGAAAGGCCAAATGGAGCACCAACCCTGAAGACCCTCAAGGGTCTCAGATGACCCTAATTCTCATTGGAGAACGAGGGAAGTAAGAGGAAAGTTACCAGGAGCCATCCCTCGGGTCCCTCTCACCAAAACTGGTCGGTTGTGTATTCAGAATTGTAAACAGCAAAGAGATGAACTGTGGCTGACCATCACCATCAATTAGAAACAACACGGAAAGAGCATCTGGGGCTGGACCTGACCTCCCTAACAGCCTCTGCTCTGGCCACAAGCTTTGTACATGGCCTCAGACCAGAGCTTCGTGACACATTACAGACAAATAATATTAACTGGCAAAATGCAAACATGTCTGAGCTCCAGACATTAGCCCAGCATTATGAAGATGTTATTTCCAGAAAATTGGAAAATACACAACACAAGCTTATGGCATTGCAGTTAAAACAGCTAGAAGGACCTGAAAATTTTAATCTATGGCAAGCTCCAAAATCACAGTCTCCTATGGATCAAGACCCTTGCTGAAATTGTAAGAAAAAAAGACATGGGTCTGGGAGTGGCCAGACCTCGAGAGGAGGGGGAAGCCTACCCCTTAAGATAGAAGTCGATCTTTCCATGCCCCTCTGCAGGATTCCCCAATAGCACTGAAGGCCAGAAGGCCTTGAGAGGCTCTGCCCGATAATCCAAGATTAATCAGACAGGAAACGTCGAGCTCCCACTTGTAGTCCATGCACAACTCCCATTTGGACCATCAAAGCCCCCAGTGGGCAAGGATGTTCGTCGGTCCAGATCTGAGATTTATCAAAATTGTGAAACTCAGATTTGCCCTGGTGCCCAATCCTGGCACTATCCTGTCTGCTATTCCTCCCAACACCCAATATTTCCCAGCCCTCAATTTGTGTTGCGCGTTGTTTAGGATTCCCCTTTATAAGGAATCCAGTACTTGTTTGTCTTCTCCTGGGATAACCAGTAATATACCTGGACTGTTATGCCCCAGGGATTTACTGAGGCTCCTACTTCCTTCTCACACACCCTGAATGCCAGTTCGAGGGACTTAAATTCCCAGGAGACTCCACTTTAATCCCATATGCAGATGACCTCCTTCTATGTTCTGGCAGTTAGGACAACTCCTTTTGGACACTGAATACCTTTTTAAGGCATTCGCAAGAAAGAGCCGTGAGGTGGCGAGAGACGAAATTCAGATATGCTCTCTGTGTGTCGGATATCTGGGTCATGATATTTCAGCTGCAGGGAAAATGATCACAGACTGAGCCTCTGCTATTCAACATTTTCCTCTCCCTGAAAGAGAAGGGCAACGGACAGGGTTTTGGGGTCTTGTGGTATATTGTAGGCCGTGGATACCTAATTCTCTATGATTGCCTCACCCCTCTATGCCGTGACTGGGGAGGCACCCCCCAGACCCAGTAGTCCGGGACCCCCTATCCAAAGATGCTTTCAAGAACCTTAAGGGCTCTCTGCTTTCACCTCCCACCCTTGAACTTTCCAACGACTCCCTGTCTTTTTCCTTGTTTGTGCACGAATAAGAGGGTCATGCCCTCAGTGTTATCCTAGAAGCATAATGGACACCAAAGACCTCTGGGATATTATAGTTTGGCCTTTGACCCAGCAGCTAAGGCACATCCCCCTTGCCTGTGAGCCATGGCTACAACCACCAAACTTGTCCAAGCTACCTCTGACTGAGTATTAGGTCATCTGCTTAACATACACGTCCCTCATGCTGCACAGACCCTATTGCCTAATGAAAACACACAGTACTTTTCTGCATCTCGACTCACCTCTTATGAAATCTTACTACTCTTTCCCTCTCACATCACAATACGTCACCGTCAAAACCTTAACCCTGCTATCTTGCTTCCTTTACCCACTGATGGGACATCCCATGACTGCGTCATTAACACTAGATCATTATCCTGTCCTAGGCTAGATTTAGCAGAAAAACCCCTCCCCCAAGTTGACCTCACTCTTCATGTTAAAAGCTCCTTCCTCCGGAAGGAAGATGGGGCCTTCCAGGCTGCATGTGCCATCACTGATCAATATAAACCTCTAGAATATCGAGCCTTGCCAAATGTCAGATCAGCCCACGTAGCCGAGTTAATTGCTCTTACTTGGGCTTGCCTAAGAGCATAAGGAATGAAGGTGAACATCTATGCTGATAGCTGCTACACCTTTGGGTTAGTGCATGATTTTGGGTACATGATAGAAACAGAGAGGATTCATGACAGCAGCTGGTACCCCAGTCAAAAATGGGCCCCAAATAGCAGAACTTCTAGAGGCATTGTTATTGTCCTAGCAGATCATGACAGCTAAAACTGAAGGACATAGCACAAAAACATTCAGATGAGGCCCGATAAATATGATACATTAGCAGCGTCTTCCCCAACCACCCAAGAAATCCAAGCGGTTTCTAAGCCTTGGGACCATGCCCCCTGCATCCTGCTTCAAGGCCCTAGACCCCAATGGGATTATTCACCTTTTCTTGAGGGAGAGCACTCATTTAGGATGACTCCTAAGGAAGTCTTAAAAGGGGTCCACATGGCCTAAATAACAGCTTCAGACTCAGAAAGAACTGGATGGGGAAAAGCTGGCTGTTCAAGCCATTCAGATGGACTTTGCAAGCACCGAGACAGCTGCTTGGTAGCTCTTAAGTATCTCTCTTGAGTCACTGTGTGTGGTTTATATGACATGACTCACATGCAAAGGACAAGATGCAGGATGCGTTACACAAACAGTAGTTTGGACCCTTTGGCTTTTATTTGGATCAAGCAGTTCACTTGCCTCGATTGCCAGTAACATGACCCCGGAAAACCTGTAAAGGTGGGGCAAGAAGGGAGGCAGCTCCCCCTCAGATCTTCCTTCACTAGCAAATAGATTTTATCCAGTTACCAAAAGCACAAGGCTACCAACATGTTCTCACTGTCGTCTGCCTGTTTTCTAAATGGTTAGAGGCTTTCCCCTGCCCAAATGCCTCAGCAGCATCAGAGGCCAAAGTGTTCCTGCAACAAATCTTCCCCACTTGGGGCATCCCCTCTGCCATCTCTAGTGACAGAAGATCACATTTCATTGGAAAAATTATACAGGAAATTGAAAAGGCAACACATTTAGTCAAAGACTCTACCATCCTCAGCCATCAGGTGCCATAGAAAGAGCACAGAAGCAGCATCCTCAAGACCAAACTGGCTCCACTGTCTGAAGGACTGGACTTACATGGCCACAAGCACTGCCCCTTGCTCTTAAGACTCTCAGATCATCACCCCTATCTCCAGGCAAGCTATCCCCTTTTGAAATGATCACAGGAAGGCCCACAAAGACGCCTTATTCATCTTGTCTAGTGGAAGATTCTAACTTAATTCAATGCAACATCCTTAGATACCGTCAAGGATTAACAAAATATACTCGATCCTATAATCAAGTCAAGACTTCCCTTGATTGCCTTCCCTTTAGAACTTCCTGATCCCTCATGTGCTTTACAAGTAGGCCATCTGGTATTCTAGAAATGCCACCATTAGAAAACCAATCTTGAGCCCAAAAGGGACCTTATACTGTTTTACTGGTTGCTAACACTGCTGTCAAATCACAGGGTGTTCAACCTTGGGCTCATGTTTCACAACTAAAGAAACACAAGAGTCATACAAATAACTCATACAACTCAATGTCAAAAAAAACAAACAACCCAGTTTAAAAAAATGAGTAGAACTGAATAGACATTTTTCCAAAGAGGAAATACAGATGGCCAATAGGCACATGTAAAGATGCTCAACATCACTAATCATTAGGGAAATGCAAATCAAAACCACAATGAGATATCACCTTACGCCTGTCAGAATGGCTATCATCAAAAAGAACACAAATAAAAAATGCTGGAGAGGATGTGGAGAAAAGGGAACCCTTGCACATTGTTGAGGGAAATGTAAATTGGTGCAGCCACTGTGAAAAATGGTATGGAAGTTTCTCAAAAAACTAAAAATAGAATTATCATATGACCCAGCAATTCCACTCCTGGGTATATAGCTGAAAAAAACCAAAACACTAATTTGAAAAGATATGTGCACCCCAGTGTTCATAGCAGCACTATTTACAATAGCCAAGATATGGAAGCAACCTAAGTGTCCATCAACAGATGAATGGATAAAGAAGACGTGGTGTGTGTGTATATATATATATATATATAATGGAGTACTACTCAGCCATAAGAAAGAATGAAATTTTCTCATTTGCAGCAACATGGATGGACTTGGAGGACATTATGCTAAGTGAAATAAATCAGACAGAGAAAGACAAATACTGTATGCTCATATGTGGAATCTAAAAAATACAACAAACTAGTGAATATAACAAAAAAGAAGCCGAGGGCTTCCCTGTGGCGCAGTGGTTGAGAATCTGCCTGCCAATGCAGGGGACACAGGTTCAAGCCCTGGTTCGGGAAGATCCCATATGCCGCGGAGCAGCTGGGCCCGTGAGCCACAACTACTGAGCCTGTGCAACTGGAGCCTGTGCTCTGCAACGAGAGAGGCCGTGATGGTGAGAGGCCCGTGCACCGCGATGAAGAGTGGCCCCCGCTTGCCACAACTAGAGAAAGCCCTCGCACAGAAACGAAGACCCAACACAGCCAAATAAATAAATAAATAAATAAATAAATAAATAAATAATAAAAGTGTTTTCTTAAAAAAAAAAAAAAGAAGCTGACACACAAGTATAGAATACAAATTAGTGGTTACCAGTGGGGAGAGGGGAGGGGGAGAGGTAATACACAGGTAGGGGATTAAGAGGTATAAACTATTAGGTATAAAATAAGCTACAAGGATATATTGTACAACATGGGGAATATAGCCAATATTTTATAATAATCATAAATGGAGTGTAACCTTTAAACATTGTGAATCACTATACTATACACCCGTAACTTACATAATATTACTGTACATCGACTAAACTTCAATAAAATTAAAATTTTTAAAAAAGAAATACAAGAGCTATTCAGACCGTGGAAGTATTCCAAGTGGGACTTCAAACTGGGTCTCTATTGAGAGCCTCCATAAGCAGATAACAGCCAGAGCAGAGAGTTGCCCCAAGAACCTTGGAACAGTAAATGAGGTCAGGAGGGAGTCAATTTCCACTCAAGACCACAGAACAAGACCCACCTGGGTCCCTCCCCTTTCTCCTCTGCTTCTTATCCTTACCATTTGCGTGGAGACCCTCCTGCTCTTCCCACAATAACCTTCTGCCTTAACTATGACTTTTCCTCACCTGAGATGAGTCTCCACCTTCACTTCTAAATTTATGAGTTCCTGCTCCTCTTCCACGCCCTGCTTTTCCCTCTCTCAGCAAGACTATTTTGCCCACAGAACCTGTAAGCTTGGGTAAACTAGTTGCCACTTCCATTAACACCACAGACTATTGGTACTGTCCTCCCTTTCCTGTGCGCACATCTGATCTGGCATTTCCCAGATCCCTTGATCAATCAGGATATCTATTTTGCTAAAACCCTCCCTCCCTTTCCCTCCACCATTTTTTTTTTTTTTTTTTTGGCTGCTCCGTGTGGCACGCGGGATCTTAGTTCCCCGCCCGACCAGGGATGGAACCCGTGTCCCTTGTAATGGAAGTGCGGAGTCTTAACCCCTGGGCCGCCAGGGAAGTCACCCCTCCACCATTTTATACTGTAAGAAACCCCTGCACCTATTCCAGTCTATCCTCACAAGGGTCAAGTCTGTTGCCATCGTCATTTTACCACAGGCTCCCTTCTGAGAATGAGCATTCACCATTACACTTACTTAGCTGCCACTAGATCAAACATAAAACCCCCAAGCCACTATAGGAACCCTGGATATCCCTCACATGAGTGGAAATGATCCCACTGCCCCTCCCAGCCTAATTTCTGGGACCCAGACCAACCACACAGGGACCACCTTCAAACAAATCCTTTCCCCACCCTAAATTTAGCATCCTTTGGTTACCCTCAGCCATCAGATAACTATCTCTATGACCCCTCGCTAACTCCAGATGATTCTTATTTTGTCCATGGAACCCAAGTTTATTGGCTGTTACTTGCCAACTGGGCCAGATCTTCCTACCTTGACAATCTTACCAATCCCTTCATCTTACTCTATTCCCCACAACCTCCTTCCTCTCTTAAACTGTCTCTAAAACAATCACCCACTCCCTCAGGTTCATCTCCTCTCACTGTAGGAGCAAAAGGTATCCAGGATCATTGTAGATGATCTTGGTTCCTGGGGAGACAATTTAGAAAAAAACAGCTACAGAACTGGGCCTACATTCCATCCACGACCTCACTACTTTTGGGGGAACGGTTTGCCACCTTTTGGGTACCATTCCCAGGAATCTATAGCCTGGCTCAAGAAGTTAGACTCGGGACTTCCCTGGTGGCGCAGTGGTTAAGAATCCGCCTGCCAATGCAGGGGACACGGGTTCGAGCCCTGGTCCGGGAAGATCCCACATGCCGCGGAGCAACTAAGCCTGTGTGCCACAGCTACTGAGCCTGTGCTCTAGAGCCTGTGCTCTAGAGCCCACGAGCCACAACTACTGAGCCCGTGTGCCACAACTACTGAAGCCCACATGCCACAACTACTGAAGCCCACGTGCCACAACTACTGAAGCCCACACACCTAGAGCCCATGCTCTGCAACAAGAGAAGCCACCGCAATGAGAAGCCCGCGCACCACAATGAAGAGTAGCCCCCACTCACCACAACTAGAGAAAGCCCGTGTGCAGCCAAAAATAATTAATTAATTAATTTTTTTTTTAAGATGAATAAAAACAAAAGAAGCTAGACTCAACGACAGAATCATCTACTCATTGCTGAAGCAATTCACCCTGTCCCCAGATAACATCACCACTGGCCTGAAATCAGTGACTCACCAACAGTGAGAAACCCAGTGTGCTATTCTCCATAACTGCATTGCCCTTGATACGACCCAAAAAGGGGGCACATGTACAGTGGTTGGAAACAACTGCTGCACCTTTGTCCTCAGCAACCTACCTGACATCTCTGCCATAACCAGGAATGTTCGAGCTGTGAACGAAGAAGTGTGTGCATCAGTGCCATCGCGCTGACACCACCCCCTGAGGAAGGACAACAGGTCCTGGGACTTCTGGTAGATCCCTGAAGGTCTACAAAGTTGGGCACAAGGACCAATTCAGCCTCTAACCTTCATCTTTCCATTTATCTTCAAGGTATTCCTCTCATCAAATGTCTGTGGATCCTACAGTACAGCAATTAGCAACCATCAAGTCTCAACAGATGATTCAGCTGGTTCTAAATGAATAAAAAGCAATAAAATGAGAAATGAATGTATATTGATCAGAGGAAAGAATGCCTCTCCTTCCCTTGAACAAAAGGGGGAAGTGACAAAGACCCTTTGCTTAACCAAACTTTAGTCAGGCTCCCTTGAACCTTCTCCCTAACAAGACTCATCCCTGTACTTCCTTCCAGAATCCAGTTTTAGCAAGAATCTTGCTAAGTCAGTTTAGCTGAATGCCCCACCCTTGATATCTGATCAAACGCAGCATCCCCACTATGCCCCAGGGGATATCTGATCACCCTCACCTACCTTCAGCCAGAATCCCCCAGACTTGATGTCTCCCCTTAGTAATTTTCCATCCACCAATGCCACCCCGCCCCCCACTTGCTCCTTGGCAGTAAATCCCCACTTGTTCCAGTTGTATTTTGAATCAGGCCCAGTTCTATATCGGAGTCTCTATTGCAATAGCTTTTTTTTAAAAAATAAAATCTATCTTCGTCACTTTACTGCCTGTTCTCTTTAACAGTGCTCTTTTTCTTCACCTGGCAGGTCGGTGAACAGGCCATTTCTGAAGCTCTGCCAGATCTCTGTGGATTTCCAGGACGTGAGGCCTGCCGGGCGACCTGAGGGCTTACATTAGGGAAACCCTCCCTCAGGTAAGGAAAGCTCCCATTTCCGGGGCTGGGAGGTGGCGTTGGAGAGGGACGGCCTCCGCCCTCCTGCCCTCCCGAGGGGGCCTTCACCTCACGACTCTGCCCCTCCCGGACTTCCCTTGGTCTGGATGCGCAGCCTCTGTGGACCTTAGACATAGGCCTCCCACCTCAAGCCTTCAGCATCCAAACCGACCGGATCTCAAGCCGCTCTTGGAAAAGAATTAAACTAGCACTTTAAGCTCCGCTCTGCGGGGAGTTTTGCCCACCCGCCCAGCACCCTGTGGGGCTGCATTGTCACATTTCATTTGCACAAAATAGTGTTCTTTGCTCGGACACCTAATGTGTGCTAGGCCAGCAGCCAGAAGTATATCTAACCCCCCACCCCAGCCCTTTGCCCTGCGTTCCAGATAAGGACTTGGAGGTTCAGAAAAGTTAAGTAACTTGCCCACCTCCATACAGCAAGTATGTGGCAACCCAGGACTGCAACCGCGTCTCTGTCGCTTGGCACTGCCCATCCAAGGTACCCAACGCTTCACTTGGCAACTGAGAAAAGTCCTGAAGGGCCAAAGACACCCTGAGGCTCTTGAAAAGAGACCTCAGGCCAACAAATCTCTAGATTTTTGTTTCTTTTTCTTTTTTTTTTTTTTTTTTTAGCCTAAGACCAGACACTTGGGTCTCTCCTTCTCGGCTCTCCCTGCACACCGCTGCCTCAGTGTCCCCACCCACCCACTAGGCGGGAGAAAGAGGCGTCTTCATTCCTTTTTGCCCCTCCCTCTGTGGGGCGGGCCTCTTGGGGGTCAACCCAGCTCCCCAAAAACAAGGAGGCGAGTGACAGGGGCGGACTGGGGAGGATTGCCGCCGTCTGTGAAGAGTTAAAGGGTCGCCTGTCCGGCTCCACCGCCGGCACCTGCTACCAAAAAGCCTCTGGCTGAGGTACCGCCCCCGGCCCCCGCCCGGGTCCGCCCGCCATGAGAGCACTGGCCCTTTAAGAGCGGCGGCAGTGCATCGCGGGGAGGAGGGCCGGGAGCGCTCGGGGCTGCGCGGAATTCGCCGGGAACGTCTGGCGCCGGCTCTCTGGCTCGCTCACTCGCTCCGACCGGCTCCCTGCGCCTCATCCCTGGGCTGCGCGGGGACCCGGGCCCGGTCGGGCGCGGGGCGAGCAGGATCCACGGGCGGGAGGCGCGCGCTCTGGGCAGCGCCTGGCCCCGGACATGGACAGAAGGAGCTGGGCGCGCAGGGGGCGCCGCGGGACCGGGCGGCCGGAGCGCTGAGCCAGACAAAGGCTCAGGAGTTGCGCTTGCTCTCGAGAGCCGGGCCCCGGGCGCCGAGGCTGCAGGACCCCGCGGCGGGCGGCTCCGGCCCGCCCTCTCCCCCGTGGGCAGGCTCCGCGCTCCCGGCCCTGCCCGGCCCGCTTTTCCTCGGGCGTGGGAATTTGCCGAGGAGACCTAAGCGGCTCCGCGGTGGCCGGGACCGGGAGGTCTGCCTCGCGCCCGCCGGGCGGGGAGCCAGGGAGCGTCGCAAGTTTCCGAGCCGCGTGCGGGGACCCGGCGAGCGGGCGAGCCGCGCGTGCAGCAGCGCCCCGGGCCAGGCCGGTCGCCGGAAGCATGGGCAGCGACCGGAGCGCGCCCGGACGGCCGGGCTGGGCGGGCAGTCTCCTTAGCGGCCGGGAGGCGGCTGCGCGGCCGCGACTGCTGCCGCTGCTGCTGGTGCTTCTGGGCTGCCTGGGCCGCGGCGCAGCGGCGGAGGACGCAGAAGTCAATGCCGAGGTAAGGACCCTCGCCCAGTCCCTTTGCCACGGGTTGGAGGACTTGGGGCTGGGGGACTTGGGGTGGGAAGGAAGCCACGCCCGCAGCCTGAAGCGTGGAGAGGAAGGGCGCGGAGATGAACCCCAGTCCCGGAGTTGGGGGCGAGGAAGAAAGGGGACCCGGCAAGCTGCCCCTCCCCAGCTGGCCCTTGACGGTGCACCTCTTCCCAAACCCTGGAGGGCGTAGGGCTTGCGGCCACTCTCTACCCCTATAGCCCCGCCCTGGGCACTGATCCTTCCCAGCCCGCGTCCCGGGAGCCGCTTCTGCCGCCCCCAGCCCTTGCTCCTCTCCTTCCCTCCCTACCAGACTCCTGATTCCTCGAGAGCTCTGCGGACGCACGGTGACGTTCTTTGCGAATGGGAAGGGGGCTGCTCTGTGTGTGTGTGTGGGGGGGGGGTCTTGGGCACAGCAGGCAGCGCTCCCGCCTAGATAGACTCTAGTTTGGGTGACACTGAGCCTCGCGCGGCAGGCTGGGGTAGGGGTAGGGGGTGCGAACCTCCGAGGCAGCCCATTCGGGTTGAGGGGGCGCTTTGGCGACTTTCTCAGACTCTTGCGCGCAAGCCGCACCAGGGCCAGATGGCATCTAAGAGGGAAGCCCGGTCTCAGCCGGCGCTTCCTCCACCAGCGCCCCTACGCCAAGGCCCGGGCCCAAGAGGGTGGACCCCGAACATTTTTTCACCAGGAGCCCGGCAGACGTCCCTACCGGGGCCCATCTCTGGAGCGGTCCCGTGGGTGATTAGGCGCCGCCTCCTGGCGCAGAGCTGCGTCCAGCCAGCGTCCCCGGCTCCATGGGGTCGCTGAGCGCCGTCCTCCGGATTAGGGACAGTGAGGGCACTAGCTCCGTTGACCCAGAGCAAAAGCGTAGACGTTCATTCACGACTTCTAAGGCCCTGCTCCCCGCCCAGGAGAAGGGGAGAGGTTTGGCATGGTGGGGAGACACCCCTCTCAGCGCGTCCCCGGTAGGCTCGGGCCTCGGTGCCCTTGCGCCGGCCTGGAGCCTCCTGCCGCCAGGGCTGCTGCCCTGAGTGCCGTTTCTATTTGCAGCCAGGCCGGTGCTCCCTCCCAGCTCTCAGCGGCTTCCCCACCTCCCCTGCTGCCTGGGAGATTTTTCCGATGGAAGCCTGCCCTTCCCCGCCCTACTTTAATAAAAGCACTGAGGAAGGGCAGGGAATTCCTCCCAGCTCAAGTTACACCTCCCAGCCAGTTCCCCACCTGCTCTGCCCTCCCTCTTCGGCCGGCCAGGGAAAGCTACGGGGAGCCAGGCCCAGGCAGGAGGCAGAGTGGGACCCCAGGCCATGCCCAGTCCAGCTCCACCACCCCACCCCTGATTCACACAGGCAGGCAGGCAGGGGCTTATTGAGGACTCCTGCTGGTGGGGATTGCCCCTCAGCCTGCATCCAGGTACTGGGCAGAGAGTGCTGTTTGGGCCCACCTGCCACTCTCTGGAGTTGAATACCAAAGAATTGCAAGTCATAGACGCACCCCCGAGGAGTTTATAATCTATACTTAGAAACGGCATCTCCACACAGAAAGCAATTGCAGACCAGACTGGAATTTGGTAGCCAGGCATTGTGATTTGGCATTTTAGATGGCCAGGAGCTGGGGCACTGGGACCTGTGGTCTGAGGGCCTTCGTTCTCTCTTTCCTTTGCTTCTGCTCCTCCATCACCTCCTCCTCTCCCAGCTGCAGGAGTACCCATAGCCCAGGGCCTGCACTGGGGCCACAGACCATGGCCCTATGCCTGTGTGGCACTGACTAGGGATTCTGTGACTGACCTGCAGCCCCTCCCCTCGGGAGAAACTTGGGTTGGGCTATTTCGGGAAGAAACTCTGGAAAGTACAGGGCACCCTTGAATGCTGGAAGCCAAGGTAGATGCAGGACTAGAGACCGGTGGGCTATCCCAGATCCTAGAGTTGGCTTTGGAGTACAGGCTGTTCCATGGAGTCCCATCAAGTCTGGCCGGATCTGGGCCCAAAGAGTCAAATGGCTTCAGCAGCCAGCCCATTTGCCCGGAGGCTGTGAAAACTGTCCCCAGGTCCGTGCTAACCAAGAACCAGCATCAGAGATTCCTGGGCCTGGCTGTACCCTGTGTCCAGAGCTTCCGTCCCTTGGAGCAGGGCTTTGGTCCTTGACCACAGCTCCAGACCTCCAGTCAGGTCATGGCTGGGACTGTCTCTGAGCAGCTTAGAAACTGAGGCAAGGCCAGCCCCTCTCCCTCTCTCTCCCTCCCAGGGCAGAAACCAGAGGCATCTCATCAGACTAAGGAATCAGACGTGTGCTAGGAGCCAGTGGACACCGGCAACCTGCCAGGCCTCAGCCTGGAGAAGGCTGTCTTCCTTGGGGAAGCCACCACTGAGCTACTCTGCCCTGTCCCACTCCCTCCCTTGGCTGTCAGGTCCCAGTCTCCAGCCATTCTGGCCCACACAGACCTAGGCCCCGCCTGACTGAGGTGCCAGCTGTAGCTCCTGGCCTCCCTGACCTGAGAGTCCAGGCCCTCCTTCAGATTTCTGTCTTGCTCTTTCTGGCTATAGCACATACTCCGCTTAAGTGCCTTTGATTTTTCACCAGAGAAGCTTTGGCTCTCCCCACCTCCCCCTCCCCCCGAGACACACATCTAGGCCCTCAGCCCACCCACCCCTCCGCATGGAGGTGACTCAGGCCGCTAGAGTTCAAAGGTGTGGTGCCACTGCCACTAAAACATGGACACACCCACCTCCTTGCCCCTACCTGGCAGCTTAGCAGGAGAGCAAAAAAAGGGGTAGGAGTCAGCTGGAATTCTGCTTTTGACCTTCAGGTCTAACTTGAGCCGCAGCCCCAGGCTTCCTGGGTTCCAGTCTCTGTCCACACCTCCATGCTGGCCCCTGGGGCCCCACTGTGTGCTCCTGTCAGTGCCCTTTCCTAACTGCGGAGCAGAAGCGGCAGGGGCCCCTGTGCCCACCCTTGAGGAGAAGGGGTTAATGTGAGGGCTTGTCTTTGGGAACCTACAGAAGCTGAATCTTCTCGCCTTCTTTCTCCCTCTCTGCTTTTTAATCTGTTCTCCTCTTATCACTAACAAGCTACTGCTCTCTATACTTTATTTCAAAACCCAGAGAGAACTGGGCTGACTGGTGCTGCCAGGCACTCGGGATCCGACTGGGCTGTGCCCTTCATGCCCAGCCCTTTGCCAGGGCCCTGTGTTAGGTCTGCCCTGGGGTGCAGTCAGTCAGCTTCCTCCTTGCAGAGAACAGCCCAGTGTGCGCTCCATGTGTGTGCATCACCTGGCCTGCCCATTCTGACCCCTGGACTCAGACGCCTTCCTTTGCCCCAGCCCAAGGAGGGTGGAGAGGAAGCAACCTAGAAACACACCCAGACGCCCCCTTAGAAGACTTCCTGCAAATCCCTCCAAATACTACCCATGTTCTCTGATGCCAACTCAGAATAGCAACGCTGCCCAGCAAGGAAAATCCTCTCCCTGCCAAGCACTTGGTTCTGGTCACCCCTCCATGCCCCCTTTATTGCTTGGTCCAGATGTCCCCTGCCATCGAAGCCTCTGCCCAGCTGGAGGTTTGACTTCTGCCTGAGGCCAGCTTGAGGTGGTCGTAGTGGTGGCCACTGCTTCCCACCTCCAATTAAAGTTGGTGCTGTAGGCCTTTGGGAGGTGATTAGGTCATGAGGGCAGAGCCCTCGTGAGTGGGATTAGTGCTCTTATAAGAACTGCCTGAGAGGGCTTCCCTGGTGGCGCAGTGGTTAAGAATCTGCCTGCCAATGCAGGGGACACGGGTTCGAGCCCTGGTCCAGGAGGATCCCACGTGCCGCGGAGCAACTAGGCCTGTGTGCCACAACTACTGAGCCTGTGCTCTAGAGCCCGCGAGCCGCAACTACTGAAGCCCATGTGCTTGGAGCCTGTGCTCCGCAGTGCATGGGGTCGCCGCAGTGAGACGCCCGCGCACCGCAACAAAGAGGGGCCCCTGCTCACTGCAACTAGGGAGAGCCCGTGCGCAGCAATGTGGAACCCAACGCAACCAAAAATAAATTAAATAAATAAATTTTTTTTAAAAAAGATAATTAAAACTGCCTGAGAAAGCTCCCTTGCCCCTCCCACCATGTGGGGACACAGCAAAAAGTTAACAGCCAGGAAGAGAGCCCTCACCAAACCTGACCGTGTTGTCTCTCTGATCTTGAACTTCTTACCTCCAGAACTGTGAGAAATACTGTTATGAGCCACCCAGCTCATGGTATTTTCATTATAGCAGCCAGGGTGGACTAAGGCAGTTGGCACCTTCAATATCGTCCCAACATTTATGTAGTTCACACAGCTGACCACTCGGGCAGGGGTCAAGCCCCATGGCCAGCTCTGCCCTGGGCGTGGAGATGTGTTCTCTGAGTCAGCAGAAGCAGAGAGGGCTTGGGAGCTCTCTGCTTAGATCCTTCTCCAGCTCAAAGAGGGCCCAGGGAGGAGTCCACAGATGAATGTGAGGACCTGGGACCCTGCAGGTGGCTGAACACTCCAGGCCTGAGGCACACAGTAGGTGCCTTCTGACTGGACAAGCCCCCGCTGAGTTAGAGCTCATATGAGGCCGTTCCCCAGAAGAACAGTGGTTCTGGGGATGCCTGAGCCCTTTAGGGGAGGTAGTACAGATTTTGCAGCCCCGGGCAGGAACAGCAGAGGTGTATGAGATGGTCCTGGATCGGAGAGACAAAGAGGGATGCCTCTTAACCAGATCCCATTTCCCTTGTGGGAATAGCAGGAAATGAGCAAGAAGACCCAACTCAACCTCCAGTATCTGGACAGACAGATGGGGACCTGAGTCCCAGCCATCAGCCAGCCCTCAAAGATGCCCCACAGCCACGGAGCCTGGAGGTCAGGGTCTAGAACTGCTCTCTAGGATTCGCCCTTAGTCCTGGACACCACCTGGTCCTTCTCCCAGAAGCAGCTGCCCCCCCCGAGGGGTGAGAGCCCAGCTTCATGTCCACCACACATGGGCCTGGCGCCTGGTACATAGGAAGCACTTACAAAATGGTGGCAAAATACAGTGACAGTGAGAAGCACATGGCATTTGCTGTTGTGAGCAAGTCATTAACCCCATCTGAGCCTCAGTTTCCTTGTCTACAAAATGAGACTAGTAATAGTATCTACTGGATGGAGTTACTGGGGAAATTCAGTGCGTTTATGTGTAAAATGCCGAATGCGATGTACGATGTCCTTCACGTGGGGCCCATGGAGGATCAAGTGTTATTTTTGAGCGCCTTCAACATACTTGGTGCTATCCTGGGCAGGGCCTAGGTGTGTTTTGTAAGCATTTTCACATTTAATCCTGTATTAACTCTGTAAGCTTAGGTGCAATCATGACCCCATTGTACAGAAGAGGAAGCTGAGACCTTGAGGTGAGAGACATTACCCCTGATTCCCCAGCCTGGGTGGTGGCAGAGGAGCCTGAGCTCCCAGCCCCCAGGCTGGGTTAAAGGCTACAGATCAGAGCCCGGGGTGTCATCCTTTGGAAGTGCCGCCAGGCAGGAGCCTGCTGGGCCTGAGCCAGGTGGGAAGGAGGGTGTGGAGGTGCAGCCAGGGCCCGCCCTCAAGCACGTGAGCCTGGAGCCCTACCCCTGCCTGTCCAGCCACCCAGGCTCTGCCTGGAAGGCAGCCCCGTGTAAGAGGCAACACCTACAGGGGGTTTCCAGGTGAGGCCCCAGGCCTGGCCCTCGGCCAGCCCGAAACCACTAGCAAACAGGGCCCTTTTCCCCAGCCCTGCCCGCCCACTGGCCGAAGGACCCGGCTGCTTTTCCCTCCGGGTTAAGGAGTGCGGGGCAGGCTGGGAGGCCACAGGGTAAAGAAGTGGTGTCCACTTCCTTCCTGCTTCCCTGGCTGGACGTCCCCCACCCCGCCTGCTCTCCCCACCGCCCAGAGCCCCTTCCCCACCTGCAACTTTCCCATCTTGGGGGGTTAGATTTGAGCCCCAAATGAGCAAGTTTGTTCTTCTAGAACTGCTTAAATATGGACTGTGCTACCTCTAAAGGGAGTAAATGATCCACTAAGGACAGGGTGGTCTGGCTTGGCGCCCCCCTTCTTCCCCGGCCTTGGACTAGTTATGCCATCTGCGGGCACAGTGAGGACCTCAGGACACCATGAAAGGTCTGCGTCCGTCCGTCGCTGGCGGGCCTGACAAGACGCCTTTTGTGCCTGTCTGGGCAGCCCCGCTAGGGTCTGCTTGGCCTGCAGAGAGAGCTGTGGGTGAGTGAAGCAAAGCAGAGCCAGGAGAGGTTTTTCTTATCGCACAGGGTCTGATAAGGCCGGGTGGGAGGCGGCTCGGCCGTCTGAGCCCCAGGAGTTGGATGCGGTGGCAGCAGCAGCGCGCTCACCCTGCCCCCACTGCTGCTTCATGCACAGTATTGATCGGGCAGCTCCTTGCCAGACACGCCCGCCCTGTGGGGAGGGCCTGCCTCGCCGCTGTCTCGGCGGTCCTGGGGGGCAGCCCTGCTGACGTGGCCCAGCGCCCAGACCCAGCCTGAGATGTGGAGTGTGGGGAGGGCTGGGCGCTGTTCCCGAGAAGGGCCAGGGCCCAGTGTGCCCTGCCTCAGGCCCAGAGGAGCTGCTGCTGCTTCACAAACAGCCTGGTCCGGTAGCACTGCCCACAGGCTCCGGTGCTAGCCACAGAGCAGCTGCGTGACCCTGGCTGGGCCCCGCACCCTCTCTGAAACTCGTAGTCTGTGTAATGGGGATGGGGCACTTGTGAGCATTGAATGGGGTGATGAGAGTGGACAGTCTGGCCTCCAGCAGATTCTCGGCCCCTGGCTGCTGCATTTATGGCCTCTCCTAGGGGCCAGGGGGCCAGGAATTCCCCCTCAGACTCTTGATGGCTCTACATCTCTTTGCCTGGGGCAACCACTCACCTGAAGCCTCTACACACACTTATTGGATGGGGTCTGGAGCTAGAGAAAGAAATGGCTGAAAGAGCCAGGGTGGGTGGGGTCTCCTGCAGCAGCCTCCCTCCCTGGGCTGCAGGCAGGAGGAGGCCTCGTGGCCCAGAGCTCTCTCTGCAGAACCCTTACCTGCCTCCCACTGGACAGTGGTCCTCACGGAGGAGGGCCCACCACTCTGCTGCTTACTGACCTCCCTGAACCTCAGTTTCCCCAGCTGAGCAACAAAGCTTCACTGCTTGGCTCACCCCACCTGTGAGAGTCGAGGTGACCGGACGGAAAAGGAGACACCTTATGGAAGGGACAGTCTTTACCGGTAGGAGCAGCAGGGGCTTGAGCACAGCCCTTCCCCGACTTTGAGACCAGGGGTCAGTCATGACCTTGGGAATTGCTTCCCGCTTTTGTCCCAGGGCCGCAGAGCCCCTCAGGAGGCTGGAGTTAGGGCAGCACCTGCCATGCACCTGTGTCCCCCATGGTCTTTCCCCTCCACCCCCAGGGCTTGTCGAACTTAGCAGAGCAGTAAGGTGATGAGAAACTTCTCCTGGACACTGGGGAAGGAAAAGCCCCAGCCCCGCAGGCGGTGTAGACTGACTGGTGCATTGCCAGTCAGGCGGGCTCCGTCAGCTCCTTCACCTTGTCTTCCGGGGACTCAGCTGCTCTGGGCCAAGGCTGTATTTCAGCTTAGCCCACTCATGTCACCAGTCCTCAGCCTCAGCTTTTTACCCAGCAGTGGCCGAGAGACATTTGTCATCAGGAAGCCTTGGCTGATACTGAGATGGAAGTTCCTGGCTTCCCTGGGACTCAAAGGGTGTTTGCCTGTGTGAAGGAGGGTCCACAGGGACCCTTGGGCCTTACCTGTCAGCCCCCCGAGCTGTGCCCAGTACTGAAGGGGCCCCTCTGCCCCATCCCCCGCCGGGCTCTGGAGCTCTTCACTGCAGACAGGCCCAGCTCCCTCCCCTCCCCAGGGCCCCAGCCTGAGCCTCCCCCGCCCTGCCCTCCTCCTGTCACTCACCAGACACCGCTAATCAGCCCCTTGGTGGCCTGTGATTGCGCTCCCCGGGATATTTTTACCTTATGCAAATAGGTGATATAGAGGTGCCCTCATCTGTCAGCAGCAGCCCCAGTTCTCCCCCCACCTCCAGCTGGATTCCTTTCACTGTCAGAGCTGGCCGAGCATCACAGCCTCGCCTTCTAGATCTTTCCAGGCTTCTTCAGGCAAACTGTGTCCATTAAGGGTGGTGGACATCCCCCTTTACAGACACACAGGAGCCTCAGGAAAGGTGTCCATGCTTGGGAAGAATGGGGAGGGCGCCCGTAACATTGCCAGTGTCTGGTGGACCTGAAGGAAGGGGGCCCCGGGCAGGAGGGGTGAGGGGGGTCCGTGGGGGATGCCACAGGGCGCTCCTGCCTCCCCCAGCTGCCCTGGCCCCACCCAAGGCTGCCATGTCGGAGCCTGGATCCTTCAACCCTGTCGGCCGATGCAACGGGCTGCCACTCTAGGAACAACTGGGCAGCGCCCCTGCCCCCACCAGCCTCCATGAGATGAGGCAGGTCTTGAGGCACCCCCTTTTACAGACTGAGGCACAGGGAGCAAAGTGGCTGGGCCAGGATCTGTCCCCAGAGCCGTGGTCATTTCTCAGCGCGGTGTCTGCCACATTGTTCTGCGAGGCCTGGAAGCTGTGGCTGGGCATCCTCAGGCTCTGGCAGTCTCCCCGCGCCGCCCTTGTTGGCTCAGCCCCCGCTCCCTCCAGCGGCAGCCTGGGCGTTGCTGAGCCCGGCTGTGTGGGCACCCCATCCACACCAGGGGCCTGGGCAGGGCCCTGGGCAGGTGCCAGGGCTGGGCTGGCGAGTGGCACTGAGGGAAGCCAGTACCTGAGGAGCTGGATGTGACCCTGGTGGCAGACAGATGAGAGTGTGGCCCAGGCCAGCTGACACACGGCTGTCGGCCCAGAGCAACTACCATGTCCAGCTGCCATCCTGCCCCGTGGGCCCTTGATGTGCAGCCCTCACCTTCCAGAGCGTCTCAGAGAGCAGGCCTTTAGGTCCCCTCACTCTGGGGGTTCCCAGAGACCAAAGATAGACAAGGAAGGGTTCAAAGGACATGCTTCCATGTAGCCAAGGCCCACAGCAGTCCCTGGCCTCTGCTCACCAGCCTCCCACAGTGGTCACCACGTTCTCGTGGCCTTGGGGGCACCAGGTGGGCAGGGCAGAGTCCCCTTCCTTACCACCACTCAGCTTGGCTCACTGGGGATCCCGTCCACCGGTTTTGACTGCAATGGTCCTGTCTGCTCACAGACGTGCGGGCGCGAATTCCTCGCTCTGCGAGTGCACCAGGTCTCCGCAAGGAGATCATAAACCCCTGGAGGTCAGGACACCTCAGCCGCCTCCTCCACGGCCTCCAGCTGGCATGGTACCTGGCACAGAGAGGGTGCTCAGAAACACTTGGCAGGATGGCTGGCTGGCTGGGTGGACACACAGACAGACAGATGGGTAGATGGATGAGAAGACTTGCCCAGCAAGGCTTGAAGGGGACGGGCACCCCCACTGTGTCCCAGCTGCTTTTCCCAGGTCCATCTCTCTCACCCCACCCCCTGACAACCCCATGGCTCCCATTTCGCACACGAGAACACTCAGGCCCAGAGAGAACAGAGTTTGTGGCAGAGCAGAGACTGGACTTCAGGTCTCCTGTCCGACCCTCCTGGGCCTGGGTGGGCTGGGCTGCCTGAACCCACCTGCTTTCCCTCCGGAAGGTTCAGGGTCTGTTGGGGAGCAGCACCAAGGGGCTGGTTTTCCTACTTGGTGAGAACTCAAGAGGTTCTGAACCCTGCAGGGTCCCCAGTGGTCTGCCTGGAATGGTAGAAGGCCCCACCCTGGAGGGGCCAGCACAGTAATAAGGACGGCAACTGTGGACTGTCCTCAGAGACACAGCTTCTGTCCTAATGGGGGAAGGCAAATGATAAACACCTAAGTGAAACATACAGTGTGTCAGATGGTGACAAGTGCAGGGAAGCAGGAGAGGGAGTACAGCGGATGGGTGTCTTTTTTACATTTGTCAGAGAACACCCCTCCAATAAGGTGATGAAGCAGAGACCTGAAGAAAATGAGGGCATGAGCCATGCAGATTTCTGTGGGGAGAACACTCCAGGCAGCAGGAACAGCAAGTACAAAGGCCCTGAGGCCTCACAGGTAGCTCCTGTGAGAATTGGCTTTTCCTCTGAGATGGGAAGTCTTTGGAGGGTTCTGGACAGAAGACTGACCAGACCTGACTTGTAAAGGCCTTTTGTTCCGGCTCTTGTGTGAGAACAGACCGTAGGAAGTGGAAGCACGGAGAGCGTACAGAAGCTCACATGGTCACCCGGCGGGAGGTGGTGGCGGGAGGTGATGGTGGTGGAGGTGAGAGGTGGTGGGATGCAGGCCATGCATGTTTGGAGGTAGCGGTGCCAGAACCTGCTGACCGGGTCATGGCCTCTCCTTTGCAGAACTGGCTGCGGCTCTATGGCTACCTGCCCCAGCCCAGCCGCCACATGTCCACCATGCGCTCCGCCCAGATCCTGGCCTCGGCCCTCGCCGAGATGCAGCGCTTCTACGGGATCCCCATCACGGGTGTGCTGGACGAAGAGACCAAGGCGTGAGTCCCTCGGTCGGGCCATTCCCAGACCCCACTGGCACCTGCCCTCCTTCTGGCCAGCTCTGATGAAGGCTTGGCATGTGGAGTTTCCAGAAAAGAGTGGCCTAGATAAGAGATGGCATATGGCTTGATCCTCCGTGCTAGCTCTGATTGGTTGGGAGTGGCTGCCTGCTGCCTAGTGTTGAAAAAGCTCCTGAGGCCAAAGCCCAGCTCAGCAGCAAGGAGCATAGGATTGATTAGTGATGTCTGCCACGGGCACGGGAATGGGGAGGTGCAGCACACATGCGCACATGTGGTTGCCTAGCTAGGCCTTGCTCTGAATCTGGCAGAGGTGATGTGACCCAAAGCCACATCCTTGATGAGCACACACAGAGCATAACGTATCAGGGATAAGAAGCCTCAGGGTAACTCTCCTCCCATTCCTGGGTGATACTGCTGAAAAGGGGCTCACCTTTGCAGAGCCACTGCTGGGCACCCAGTCTTCCAGTACAAGGTCACTGTACCGTTTTCCTGATGAGGAGCTCGAAGCTGAGAGAGTCTCTCACCCCCTCCACACCCATATAAGGGGCAGCTGGAGGCCAGTGGGGGGAGGGTGGGAGACGGTGGACTGCCTGGAAGAGGCAGAGCCCAGCAGGCAGGCGTGTTGAGGGGAGGCTCTGTGCACCCAGTTGGATGAAGCGGCCCCGCTGTGGAGTGCCAGACCAGTTCGGGGTACGCGTGAAAGCCAATCTGCGGCGGCGGCGGAAGCGCTACGCCCTCACCGGGAGGAAGTGGAACAACCACCACCTGACCTTCAGGTAGGGACCCTGGCTGCCCAGGGTGGCGTCCCCCCAGGGCACCCTCCAGAAGCAGCTGGCCCCTCTCTGCCTGGGCTGAGGCCTCAGGCTTCCCAGTGGGCTCCTCTGGAAGGCTTCCTTTCCCAGCAGCCCACTGCAGGGTGTCCGGCCTAGCCGTCCAATCCTGCCAATCCCGCTCCCATGCTGATTAGATCAGTCACCCCACTCACCCACCCACCCCAGGCAGTCTCCCTCCAGAGAAGGGCAGGAACTTTGAACTGCTTCTGCTCTGTCCTCCTTCCCTCCATCCCCTGACCCGCCAGCAACCTAGGGCTGGCCTCACCTGCCCAGATGGGCTCCTGCACCGGTGCAAACTGGGGGCTTCAGGTGTCTGAAGGGTAAGGGAAGACTGGGGTGCCTGAATCCAGGCAGATGCAAGCAGGTAAGCAGCAAGTCACCTGCACAGACCCTGGTTCAAGCACCCTCCTCCTTTCCACTGAGTCCTTTGGCAAGAAACCCCCCTGAGCCTTGAGCTCTGTGGCAGTCCCCAAGGGTTCCCCCTTCCTGTTCCAATCCAGCCATGACCCCACCCGCAGCTCCATCTGCTGAGGAAGAGCAGCCCACAAGGTCACATAGACCCAGGCCGCCAGAGTGAATTCATGATCCATGAGTTGATTCATGATCTTTGATGGAGATCTGTCCAGCACATGGACTCTTAATCTGCTTTATGTGGGAGATAACAGGCTTCATCATGCTTTGTGTGTGCGTGTGTGTGTGTGTGTGTGTGTGTGTGTGTGTGTGATGCTTGTTAATGTTTAACATTTACATGTTCTCAGGATGAAATTATGTAAGAAAGAAAAAAATCAGAATATGTACCCTTTATAGGCATCACAGTTTTGTTTGGGTCAAGTGTGAGGCAGAGTTGCCTTTAGTCTGTACTCTTCAAGGCAATGGAAATCTAGAAGGACAGATATTTATTATTAGGGGCTGGTATATTTGTTTAATATTTATCTGCAATAATGATAGAATTGTTTTTAGGAGAATATGGATAGTAGGGTAAAATATAAAGAGAGAAAGAGCTCTTTTAGAATTATACATAGATTTAACCTACTAAATTGCAGAACATTGGTAGTAGAGAAGCAGCATGGCATGTTGGAAAGAAGTATGTTCTGGAAGCCAGCAGTCCTGAGTTTGAACAGGCTTCATCATGCTTTTATCATGTGCAGGCTCATCTGTGCCTATGTTCTACCTGAGTTAAGTCATTTAATCCTCCCAGGCACTCCATGATGAAAGCGCTGCCCTCCTTTTCCCATTTTACAGATGATGAAACTAAAATTCAGAGAGACTAAGTCAGTTGCCCAAGGTTCCACAGAAAATGTTAGAGCCGAGCCTTGAACTCAGGTCACCCTGACCCTGGAGCCCAACATTCAGAACCTCTTGGCCTGTGTTTCCCAAACCGCAGCCATTTGCATCCCACTTGCTAGGTCTTTCTCTTGGCTATGTATCACCTATACTTTTAATTACTTAATGTTTTTCTTTCTTAAAATAAGCTTATTGGGCACAATGCAACCTTATTCAGTGATATCCTAATGAATTCCTTGGCTTCACGTTAGTTCCTTTTTTTTTTTCAAATTCACGTCAAAGTAAACTAACAGTTGATATTGATGAGCATTGTCCATGAACCAGCTCAGATCTTATGCCCTTTCCTTCAGACCATGTGTCCCCGCCCCCAACCCAGTGAGTGCTAGCAGTGGACAGCAGCCCCAGGCCCTGTGTTCACTCACACATCTCTCTGCCCACCTGCAGCATCCAGAACTACACGGAGAAGCTGGGCTGGTACCACTCGCTGGAGGCGGTGCGTCGGGCCTTCCGCGTGTGGGAGCAGGCCACGCCCTTGGTCTTCCAGGAGGTACCCTATGAGGACATCCGGCTGCGGCGACAGAAGGAGGCCGACATCATGGTACTCTTTGCCTCTGGCTTCCACGGCGACAGCTCACCGTTTGACGGCACAGGTGGCTTTCTGGCCCACGCCTATTTCCCTGGCCCTGGACTGGGCGGGGACACCCATTTCGATGCAGATGAGCCCTGGACCTTCTCCAGCACTGACCTGCATGGTGAGAACAGCTGGTCAGGGTGACAACAAGGGAGGCGAGCTGGAGCCTCAGGGCTCAGAGGAGAGAGCATCCCCCGTGCAGTCCTCAGGAGCAGTGACGCTTGGTCTCCGTCTCCTGCCCATCATCTCCAAGGGGGGGTGGTAGGGAAGGGAAGGGATCATCGTACCCATTTTCCAGATGGGGAAGCTAGAGGCCCAGAAGTCAGAGCAGTTTAGCTTCTTCTAAGAGTAAAGCATGGCCAGGCTCTCTGGCCCCCTCAGCCCACCCCAGCCCTGTCTGGGGTGTCCAGGACCTGGGCCAGGTCAGAGCTGACTGTGCTGCCTGCCCCCACTACAGGGAACAGCCTCTTCCTGGTAGCAGTGCATGAGCTGGGCCATGCGCTGGGGCTGGAGCACTCAAGCAACCCCAGTGCCATCATGGCACCATTCTACCAGTGGATGGACATTGACAACTTCCAGCTGCCCGAGGACGACCTCCGGGGCATCCAGCAGCTGTACGGTGAGCGGGCGGCACGGGTGTGGCCGTGTTCTCTGCACGCGGCTCTCAACTCCCAGCCCTACGAGGCGTAGGTACTACTGCTACCCCCATTTTGTAGACGAGGAAACTGAGGCCCAGAGAGGATTAGTGGTGGTCCACATCATTCAGTGAGTAAATGGTGGTGCTAGAAATCAAACCCAGGGCTGGCCGACTCCAGGACCTGGCCCTCCCTCAAGGTCCTCACCCAGAGCTTTCATGATGGCCCCAGGGCCCCTCACTGCCCCCCTTTCCTCCTCAGCCTGAGTGATACTCTTATTAGACCGAGGGTGTCCCTGGGGTCCCAGGACCCCATTCCTCCCACTGTCACTCCCAGCCCGTGCCTGTCCCAGGCTCTCCACTGAGTGTTGCTGGTTTATCACTTCCCAGTGCCTTTGAGGCAGGTGGCATCCCTGCCGCCCCACTGCAACTAGGCCCCACCATAGAAGGCCTCCAGTGGGGAGGTGTCCTGGGGGCCAGTTCGGTGGGTCAGGGCCACACTCAGTGCCCACCTTGAGCCCTCAGTATGTTCCTGGCCACCTGGGAACCAAGTTCTTCCCTCTGTTTGTGTCCACTATTTCCTGGAGCCTCCACTGGAGCAGGCTGGCATCCTGAGGGGAACATCACCCGGGGCGGGGGGGGGGTGGAGCCAGTGGCAGCCTCAGGGGCGCAGTGACCCAAGCCCAGTGTGGGGAGGTCAAGGAAGGGGCTGTGTGGAGGAGGATGGAGGTCCTCCCAGGGCTGATGGCCGTGCGGGGGAGGGGTCTGCCGTGGCCAGATAGGGCCTTTCGCCTGGGTGGGCTGCCCATGGAGCACAGGTCTCCCCAGGCTGGGGACCCCAGGCTCCCAGGGTTCTAAGTAGGAGACCCTGGCATCCTGGCTGAGTTCCAGGGCTATACCCCCTCACTTCCCCCTGCCGCCCTCCGCAGGCACCCCAGATGGCCAGCCACAGCCCACCCGGCCTCTTCCCACCGTGACCCCCCGGCGGCCAGGCCGGCCAGACCACCGGCCCCCCAGACCCCCTCAGCCACCTCCCCCAGGCGGGAAGCCGGAGCAGCCCCCAAAGCCAGGCCCCCCGGCCCAGCCTCGAGCCACGGAGCGGCCCGACCAGTATGGCCCCAACATCTGCGACGGGGACTTTGACACGGTGGCCGTGCTGCGCGGGGAGATGTTCGTGTTCAAGGTCTGGCCCTGCCTGTGCCTCCCCAGCCCCTGGGCCCAGGCTCAGAGCCGAGAGCACCCTCTCACCTCTCCCCCGGACCCTTGCCCCGCCTCCCCCCCCGCTTCACTGAGCAGCCCCTGTGGAGCCATCAGACCCTAGACCAAGAAGAAACCAGCCCGAGGGACAAGAGAATTGCCCGGGATCGTACAATAAGCCTAGGAGTCCACACCCCACCCGGGCTCTCTCCCTGGTGCCACCCTGGCTTCCTAAGCCACCTCCCCCTGGACCCTCCCTGACCCGGGAAGGGGTGGGTGGAGGGGGGCCTCCCCCAGGCCAAGGCAGCAAGCCTGCCATGCTCGCTCACACCCACGCCCTCCCCAGGGCCGCTGGTTCTGGCGGGTCCGGCACAACCGGGTCCTGGACAACTACCCCATGCCCATCGGGCACTTCTGGCGTGGTCTGCCCAGTGACATCAGTGCTGCCTACGAGCGCCAAGATGGGCGTTTTGTCTTTTTCAAAGGTGAGCTGGGGCAGGTAGGAGGGAGGGGACTGGGCGGCCTTCCTGCCCTTACCTCTGGCCTGACCTCTGACCCAGCCGGGACTGAGGGAGGAGGAGAGGGAAGGACCGTGCACATCTCGTCTTGTTGCCCACTGTGGGCTTACTCGGGGGAGACGAGTCCTCCTGGCAGCAAGGCAGGGGTTGGGGACGTAGACAGAGACCAGAGGACTGGGCGGCAGAGGCTGCTCTGATTGGAGGCAAGTGTCCATCTTCTGCAGCACAGGGGCTCCGCCCCATCGCCCTCCTTCCTTGCATCCTGTGCCCCTTCCTTGCCCCTTCCTCATAAGAATGGGTCCCCGAGCCCACTCTGGGGCAGGATTCCTGAGTCTGTCTATGGAAACAGTGGCGCTCTCTCCCCTCAGCCCTCCCTCTGGGGCCTGCCTTCCTGGGGAGGGCCTCAAGGGCAGCACCCCTGATGGACCAGCTGTGTCCCCAGCCCCGCTGGCCGAACCTCAACCAGGCAGGAACTCCCCGAGGACAGGGCTGGGTCCACACTAAAAGTAAGGAGCCCTGGGCCATGCACTGGGGTGCCCCAGGGATGCAGCCCCCAGACCCAGAGGCCAGGCAGGGCTCCCCCTCTTTCCTCTCTCTGTACAGGAACTGTGTGGGGGGTGGATGTTCAAGTGGGAATGGAGGCCCGTATACGGTGCGACTGTGTGTGGTGTGTGTACAGGTGTGACCCGGCAATGTGTATGTGTGTAAATAGGTGTATCGCAGGTGTCCATGAGTGTCCACTGTGTGTGATGCGAGGGTGAGTTGCGCTGTATGTTGTCATGGGTGTGTAGGTGTCAGTGCCTGCCCTGTGTACGAGGATGTGTGTGTGTGTGTGTGTGCGTGTGTGTGTGTGTGTGCGTGTGTGTGTGTGTGTGCGTGGTAATGGATGTGAACAGATTTGGGAGCCCAGAATATCCCTCCCGGTGCCCCCTTCCTGCACACCCACCACCGGCCCCAGGCCTGTCCTCACCCCCCTGGCCCCTCCTACAGGTGACCGCTACTGGCTCTTCCGAGAAGCGAACCTGGAGCCTGGCTACCCACAGCCACTGACCAGCTACGGCCTGGGTATCCCCTACGACCGCATTGACACAGCCATCTGGTGGGAGCCCACGGGTCACACCTTCTTCTTCCAAGAGGACAGGTGAGCACCCCTCCTCGAAAGGGAAAAGGCCCGCACTGGGACCCCACCTTCAGGCCTGACCGGAAAGAACCCATGGCCCGTGCGGACCGGGCTCCAGGCCCCAGCTGGCCCGCAGCCCTGTGCTTTTGGTCACAGGTATTGGCGTTTCAATGAGGACACGCAGCGTGGAGACCCCGGCTATCCCAAGCCCATCAGCGTGTGGCAGGGGATCCCCGCCTCCCCTAAAGGGGCCTTCCTGAGCAACGATGCAGGTACCAGGGCCAGCCCCCTCCCAGTCTACCCAGCACTCACCATTCCCCCTCCTCCATACACAGGAACAGAGCTTGCCTGAGGTCACCAGCATCGAGATGGCATGCATGGGGGACACAGCTGTTACCCCAGGCTACCATTTACCCCATTTACAGAGGCCAAAGGGAGCTTGCGTAAAGGGCCCCAAATCCCGCAGTGAGGAAGTTACGGAGTCAAGAGTCCAGCCAGACCTGCCTGTGTCCAGAGCTGGTGCTCAGAGCTGCCCCGATCCCCACAGAGCCTTGAGCCTGGCGGGGGTGGGCGGTGAGCTTGGCTCAGAGCGACGGGAGCAGGAGTCCTCCCGGGGTGCCCCCTTACCCGCTTGGCAGGGAAGCATGATCTCTGTCGTTATAACTGAGCAACAGGGAGCTGTGGCTTTTATTTCTCCAGCAGGGTCTCTGGTGAGTTTAAGAAAACCCATCAGCCCTGGTTCTGAGCCTCCAGGTCTCAGGGGAGACCCGGCTGGCTTTGCTAATGCTCGGGTGGGTCACACAGCTGGTTCTGGCGGGTCCGGCACAACCGGGTCCTGGACAACTACCTCCCCCGTGCGTGTCACGCGGCTTCCACGCGTGATGGTTTCACTCTGCAGCTGCTCTGACCTCCTTGTGCTCAGCTGAGTATAGACGCACCTGGTGGTTCAAACCTGGCCCTTCCTGGAGTTAAAGGGATGTGGGTGGAGTGCCCAAGACCAGAGATCTGGTCCGAGGCGGCATCAATCCCCTCTCCAGGTCTGATGCAGGCTGACTGTGTGGCCTTGAGTAAGACACTGGCCTCTCTGGTGCAGGGAGAAGCCAGGCCTGGGTCCCCTGACTGTAGCCCACAACCCAGCAGGCTACCGGACCCTTCTTTGCGCTGCCCTAGTCAATGTCAGCCCAGCCAGGAAGCCCAGGATTCTAGTTGTGCCCCTGACCTAAACCCTGTTCTTCTCTGAGCATGGCCTGGCTCCTATAAGTTGGTAAGGGACAGATTTGAAAATGCCCAGGGAAGCCAGTGAGAAGGATGGTGTTTTAAAGCTGGGGCCCCTTCAGCTCGCCCTGGTCTTCTTTGAGGTCTCTGGCCAGTGGGTGGGCCCCGGCCTGACACCCCTCTGGTCTGCTTGCCCTCGCAGCCTACACCTACTTCTACAAGGGCACCAAATACTGGAAGTTTGACAACGAGCGCCTGCGAATGGAGCCCGGCTACCCCAAGTCCATCCTGCGGGACTTCATGGGCTGCCAAGAGCACGTGGAGCCGGGGCCCCGGTGGCCTGACGTGGCCCGTCCGCCCTTCAACCCTGACGGGGGTGCAGAGCCCGGGGCGGGCGGTGACAGTGAGGAGGGCCACGAGGCGGGCCCCGGCGGCAAAGAGGGGGACTTCGGGGAGGGGACAGACGAGGACGGGGGCAGCCGCGTGGTGGTGCAGATGGAGGAGGTCACTCGGACGGTGAACATGGTGATGGTGCTGGTGCCCCCGATGCTGCTGCTGCTCTGCATCCTGGGCCTCACCTACGCCCTGGTGCAGATGCAGCGCAAGGGCGCGCCCCGCATGCTCCTCTACTGCAAGCGCTCCCTGCAGGAGTGGGTCTGACCCTCCGCACCAGCCCCTCCTGCTCCTCACGGTGCTAAGGGGCCAGGCTGGCCGCGCCTGTGGTTCTGAGACAGCTCCTGGGGCCTTTCATCCAGAGCCTTCAGTGGTTCCCTCAGCCCCTGGGTGGGGGCCCCTCCAGGCCCTCTAACATCCCTGCCAGGCCTGCCCCCTTGTTTATTTATGCCCAGGTATCTTTTTTTTTTTTTTTTTTTGCACACTGATTGAGCATTTCTTCCTACTTTCCTGACCAGGGCGGTCCCTCAGGGCAGGGGGTTAGTTTTCTAAATGTAGTTCTGCACCAGACAGGGAATTAGGCTCCCACCCACTTCTGGCTTAGCCAGAGGAGCAGAGGGTCAGAAGGCCCGGCTGGAAGAGTGGCCAAAGGACTGTTGGGCTGTGCTTCAGCCTGAGCACCAGGGCCAGAACCGAGGGCTCTGCTGGCTTTGGAGTGTGGTGGGGCCTAACTGGTCTCAGCCCTCTGAGTCTCTGTGGTCTTAGAAAGAGCTTTCACCCGGTGGCAGCCCCAGGCCAGAGGGGCCAGAGGGGGCAGAGGGGGAGGTGGCCTGCTGATCGAGAGAGTCCTGTTGAGGTCTGGTTCCTTCCCACCCACCTCTGACAACTCCAGCAGCCTGGTTCCTTGTGCCTAAGAACCTACCCTGCCCCTGGCCAGCACAGGGCCAACAGCCCCCAGCTGCCCTGTACCCCTTGAGCCCGCACCTCCTTCCCTCTCTGGAGAAGGGGCCCTGGGCCTGCCTTACCAAGGACCAAAGGGGGTCTGCCGAGGCCCCTCCCCCAAGGGTAGCACCAGCCTCGGCCCCGGGCTGGGTCTCCACCCCCGCCCACTTTCTCCTCTCTGAGTCATGACCCAGCTGGGCTCTTTCCGTGAGCGTCCTCCCTCCCTCTCTCACCCACACCACCATCCTCAGAGGTCTCAGAACCCCAGCAGCCTCAGGCTCAGCTGCCAGTGTCCCGGCTGTCCCAGGGAGAGAGGGGCGGATGGGCGCCCAGGCTGGCACGGGAGGTGTCCACAGACGCGCGCCCACCAGCCTGGGGGTGTTCCTCCCTGCCAGCTCCCTGTCCCCCAGGCGCACTGGTAGGGAGAGGCCAGCAGCTCATCCCCTCACACAGGCTGTGGGACAGGGCTGTGGAGCCCCCAGAAGAGCCCACTAGTGGTAGCCTGGAGATCCTCCCCGTCCTGGGCTCAGCCCTGAGCGTGAAGATGATTCCTCCCTCTTTTCCTTCCCAAAGTAAGCAGGAGGCGAGGCTGCTGTGGGAAATGGTACTGTACAGCCGGCTCTGTCCCCTCTGCTTCCCTGCAGCCCTGAGCAAGCAGGTCTGCCGCCCAGAATCCCTGAGGCCCCTGCGGGGAGGGGCTCCTCATGGGCTGGCCCCAGTGCGGGTCCAGCAGCTTCCTCCCCCCTCCATCCTCAGAACCACCGGTGAGCCAGCCAAGGGGGGTGGGGAGGGAGGGGGTCAGTGTCCACCCCCATACGTTTCTTTCTGTAAATAATCTGCACTGATTAAATTGTACGGCCGGCGAGTGTGCCTCCTTTGTAAGAGGCCTTGGGCTGGAGCTTACAGCTGGAGGGGCTGCAGGTGACTAGGGTGGGGAGGGCGTGGTCCAGGCTGGGATTAGGGGACTTGCCCCCCACCACACCAAAGAGACCTCGTTCCCAGTTCTGCGGGGGCTCCTTCCTGATGGCCCTGGAAGGGGCAGAGCTCTGGGGAAGAGTGGGAGGCGGCTGCCCTCAATAGACCAGAGGAGGGTGAGGCAGGGGACCAGGGGTGGCCCTGCTGGGGTCGGGCAGAGAAGGGGTGGGGAATTTACTGGCCATTCCTTCATGGTGAGAAAGGGCACCCAGCTTCCCGCACACCCTGCACATCTACGAAGGGTGGGATAACCAGTCCAGGCCACCCAGCCTTCCCACCCATCCGGACTGGTTCTAGGCAGCCTGAAGACCCAGCTTGGACGAGAAGAGATGAGAAACGATGCCACTGTGGATTCCAAAAGTTCCCCTCATCCACATGCTCTGCCCAGAAGGTGAGGGGCCACCCAGGATCTGCCCTCTTTGAAGAAGCAGAAAACCTCGCCCCGGGCAGGGGGCAGCCGATGCCCAGGAGTGCAGGAGACGGGCGTCGCTGCCCTCGGGTCTGAGCTTGGCTGGTGAGCCTTGCCCTCCATGTCCGACCTCTGGGCCCAGCCTGTTGGGCGCCAGCCTGTGCACCCAGGACCGCGACGCTCAGCCACGGAGCAGGCCAGGCCCCCAGAGCTCCTTAGGCGGGTCCTCCAGCCCGCTCCAGGCCCACCCTCCCCCGCAGCTGCGTGCCCCCTTCATCCCGCCCTTTCCTCTCTTTGTGTTGAAAACTGGCTGAGGAGAGTAGGAAACACTGGCCCTCGGAAGCCCCAGAGGCCACTCAGGCTCAGCTAGGAAACGCCTGTGTGCTTCCCCCAGCCCAGGGGCCTTGGTGGGCGGCACGGGGGTGCGGGTAGACGCTGCCTCGTCAGCCTTCCTGTGGCAGCAGCCGCGGGGCCCCACCAGGTCTGCCTCCTGCCTGAAGCCTTAGGGTCACCCAGAAGCCCAGAGGTCACCAGGCAGGAGGAGGGCGGTGTGGGGCACGGGGACGAGAGAGGACAGGATGAAAGGCCTTCTCGCCCAGCTCTTCCGCAGCCGCCGGAGGGGAGACTTAGCAGAGGCCTCACCTCCTCAGGAAACCCGCCCGAGGAGCCTTCCAGCCCCAGCTCCCGGCTAGAAGCTCAAAGAAACCCTGCGGCTCAAGGAACAGCCCATCTCACGAGCCCAGTTTATGCTTGCTCAGGGGCCCAGGTGTGTGGAAGTCTCTGAGGCACAAGGGGTGGGGGAGCACCTGGGCCCTTTCTCCCCAGCCCCAGACAGCCCGGCAGCCCCAGTGACCCCCTCCTCCCCAGGATTAAACAGAAGCCCACATCTTTAACGTGGCTTGTTTTTTTAAATCAAGCTGTAACCTAAGCTCACCTTGGGCTCCTCCCAGCCCTCTATTCCCTCAGCATCTTTTGTTTCTTTATATTTTGCTAATTCCCAAGTAAAACAGGCAAGACATTACAGATAAACAAAAAGAAGAAAAAGATAAGTTGCCATCACTTCCCCAGCCAGTGTGGACAGCTTGGTGTATTTCCTTCCAGCCTCTTTTCCTCTGCTTCTGCACAGCTTGGGGTTTTAGAGTCCAAAACGTCCTGGGCTTCAGCCCTGGTGCTACCGGTACTTAAACCTCAGTGGAGGGGATCACATGACCTACCCCACTGGCTGCTGGGAGGATGATCGGAGGACGCTGACTGTCAAGTGCTGGCGAGTGCTCAGTGTGTGATCACGACTCCAGTCGTCTTGCATGCTCCCTTGCTCACATTTCACTCCCGAGACAAGCAGGGCTCAGAGAGGTGAAGTTACTTGGCCAAGGTCACACAGCCGGGAAGTGGACGATTAGAACCCAGACAGAATGACTTGCACAGCAGCCCAGCGCCCCCACCCCCACCCCCACCCCCATGCTGCTGGAGAATCCAGCAGGGATGAGGAGGCCCCTGACCATCCTGGCCTTCCCTCCTCACACGTTCTAGACATTGGAGACCCCAGGGCCACCAACAGAGCCTCCTTTCAGGCTGGGGCAGGGCTGAGCTGGCCGATTCCTCCCCCTCCGACTTGGCAGAAAAGCCTTTTTGTTGTGGCTCACATAGAGGCCATTCTCCTCCGGCTCACGGGAAGAAATGGCCAGCTTCCTGTCCATCCACAGCCGCCCAGGCGGCAGTGGACTCCTCCGTGTACATTCAAGAGGAGCAGGGCTTCCTGCCCCTCCAGGTCCTCTAGTTCTGCCTCAGGGGCCCGAGGCTGCCGGACTTTGCCCCTCGATCCGTGAAACCACACAAGGGGGTTGGACACAGCCTCCTCTCAGCTTTCCTGGCGAATGCTGGGGATTCCAGGCCTCAAGGCACTCTCAGGACACAGCAGTACCACCCTCGGCCCACTGTTCAAGTGGCCTCATGACCCACAAAGCGCTGGCAGAGCCCCTGCCAGGCTGCTTGCTCTGTCCCAAATGTCCTGGCACTTGCTTGCCTCTATGCCTTTGCTTGTGTTGTTCCCTCCTGCTGGAAAACCTTTCCCTGCACATTTTATCCTATTCAAATTGCACAGATCCTTTAAGGCACAGGTTAAGGCTTGCCTTTTCCAGATTTCCACCCTCCCTCCTCAAGATGATTGTTTCCTTCCACCCCTGGCTCAACCAGCACTTGTATCCTAACCATTCCTTGCCTCCGACTCCAGTCTGCCCATCCTAACAGGCACCCAGATGCTGAGTGTGACTCCATCACTCACAGGCTGTGTGTCCTTGGGCAAGTCACTTCACCTTTCTGAGCCCATCTGTAGAATGCGGCTAATAGCCATGCCTATTTCATTCAGCTGTGAGGCTTGATTGAGCTGATCCATGTAAACACTTAGAACAGCCCACAGCAGGCTCTCAATAGTTTGTTACTCATATCTCTGTTTTAGGTGCAGGTACCTGATGGGCACTAAGGAGTCATCCCTCCTTGCCTTCCTCTCCAGGAGTATTTGTGGGATGGGGTCAAAGGTCGACAAGCCCAAGGACAGGTGCCAGGAAGAGGGACATTCCTCTCCCACCAGCTCCCCCCCTCAGCTGCTGTGGCCTCGCCCTGCCGACCCTGGCGGCCCAGCCTCTCCTCACCCACAGCGCCAGCACTTCTTTCCAGATCTTGACCGTGAGGCCCCGGCTCAGGTTTTCTCCCCAAGTGCTCCTGTCACCTCCCACCCCTACATTTTTCACCCACCTCACTCTTTGCCAGAAATAGCCTCCAAACTCCCCTTCTCTTACAGCCAATCTAACAGGCCCCTCCTGGAAAAACTATATCATTCCCCTGCCAGCATGGATCACAGCAATAAACTGGATTCCATTAAGAAATTGAGTCAGTGGAAAGGGAGGGGTGGCTATATACCCCAATAATTTCATCAGAAAATTACACAGCACCATCCTAAAACCTGTCGACTTCAGCCAGATTAAGGTTCCTTTACAGATGGGGACACTGAAGCCTGGACAGGGGGCTGATTTGACCACAGTCACTCACTGAGTCTTTAAACTGGTGCCCAGGCAGGACTCCTCCACCCACACCCTCTCTCACCATGCACCCCACGCCACCTCCCCACCCCTCATGGGGCCTCCCTCTTCTGCACTTTGGAAGAACTGAGGGCAGGGTGTTGTGGTTGATCCAGCTTTCCTGATAAAGGGCATTTCTGTGCTTCATGCGTACATGAAGCACAGCCTTCAACACAGCTAGTGGAGAGGAGATCTTCCCTCTGCAAATTGCCCCCCATTGTCCCGTGAGAACAAGACCCTGCTTCCTCCCAGTCCGTGGATTCTGGTAGAGCTGGCCCTATTGCCTTGGTGGCCAGATGATCTTGTGACCCAGAATCCACCCAATCAGAACCCCAGCGCATGATCCAAGGGTGGGTAGAAAACCCAAGCCTGGCCAATCAGGGACTCCCTGCGACTTTTTCTGGAGCCCCGAGGAGAGAGAAGCCCTGTGTCTGCTGGGATTGCTGAGCTCCTGGAGCGTGACTCTGGAGCTGCTGATGGGTCATCTCGCCACCACACAAAGAGAGCCTGCCTCAAAGCAGAGCCAGCAGAGGAATATAGAGCCTTGAAGGTTCTGGAAGGCACCACTTGAGCACCTGGATCCAGCTGTGCCTGAAGCTCTTTCAGTTACATGTACCAATAAACTCCTTTTATTTCTTAAGCCATTGTGTTATTATTTTGTTTGTTTGTTTGTCCTCACTGATGCCCAGGGTGCCCTGAGTTCCAAATTTGTGCTTAGCTTAACACATTCTTCTTGCAAATCTAGGACTCTTCTCAAGAAAGTGCCAAACCCCAGGACCACAAGCCACCCATCTCTTCAACACTTGAATGTTTACTGAGAATGTTTACTGGGGTCCCTGGCACAACTCCCAGCCTCAGTAATGCTGCCTAAGACAACATAGGACACCTGAGTCTTCACAAGAGGCCCTGGGAATCACGTAGCCAAATGGTAGCAGGTGAGGGTAGTGGGGAGGCTCACTTAACTGTTACATGGGCTTTTTCAGATTGCATAAGGTAACAGACAATGAGAAAACCACAGAAAAGCCAAAGCTGTCTATGAAAAATGTCATCAATATCTACTCTTTCACCAAACAACTTTAACAAAATTTTTTTGTTTTTTTGGCTGAGCCATGCGGCTTGCGGGATCTTAGTTCCCCGACCAGGGATCAAACCCGTGCTGGGTCTTAGCCACCGGGCCACCAGGGAAGTCCCCAACCTTAACAATTTAAATGTAAATCCTACAGGCTTTCCCTTATGAGTACATATTAATATATTTTATTTTCTAAAAGTAAGCTCATACCAGGCATGTTGGTTTTTTTAACCTGCCTTTTTCATTTAATATAGCATGAAATTTGGATGAGAAACTTGACCTGCAGGATTCACTTTATTTGTTGCTTGAATTTTTCTGAGGATGCATTGTATGCCCATCATGATGAAATAAGTGAGTAAACAGTATATCTTTAACCCCTTTCATGTCCACAGGTTGATTTCTACAACATGCTTTTGGTGGATACATTCTGCGGACACCCAGGAGGAGATTCCTCAACCCACGTCTGGACAGTTACAGATAATATTTTGGAAACATCCATAATTATCGCAAATAGTTTTTGAGGGCTCATAACTGCACCAGACTTTATATGCTTTACTGACATTAATCCTAATTATGCTTTACTGACATTAATCCTAATAAGAACCCCACAGGGCAGTTCTTCTATTTGTACTTCACACCAGAGGAGCCCAAGGCTCAGAGAGGTGAAGGAACTTGCTCAAGGTCACACAGCTAATCAGTGGCGGGGCCTGAACTGAAGCCGCACCTGCTCTCAATTGTTCATTTGTACAATGAACATCTACTGCTGTCAGGGGGCAGGCCAAGGATCCAGCAGGGAACTAACACAGAGACCCTCCCTCATGGGGCTCACTTTCGAGGGAGATGAGCATCCCAGGCAGAGGAAGTAGCCAGTGCAAAGATCCTGAGGGTGGACCAAGCCTGACAAATTTGAGGAACAGAAAGGAGATAAGGAGGGTGAAAAGGAGAGAGAAAGAGAGCAAGGCCAGGCCACGGGGTCAGGAGCTGGATTTATTCTAAGCTTGACAAGAAGACTTTGGAGTATTTTAAGGAATGGGGAGGGAGGAGGTGGGATCTATGATTTTAGAATATTCCTCTGCCTACTGTATGCTTTGCTAAACTACCTTTGCAAACATCCATGATTCTTGCCTTTAGAGAAAGTTCTAGATATGAAAACAAAGTGGAATCACCAGCCCACAATGTTCTAAGCTTTTATTACATACTGACAAATTACCCTCCAGAAGGAGAGTAGCACCTGTTTCTACTCCTCCCGCAAGTGGCCGAGTGCCCATCCCCCCACCCCTCACACACCTGGAATGAGATCATTTTTATCAACATGATTGGTGGAAGCAATATTGTTTTGTTGGTTTTACCTGCAGTTCTTTGATTGCTGCTGAGTTTGAACATTTTTCTCATGTTAGTTGTTAACTGTTTAGAGGGGTTTTTTTAGGCGAGGGGAGGAAGGCCTGCTTATGCCCATTGCCCAGTTTTCTTTGGGGGCGTTTCTTCTCATTGATTTGTGGGAACCTTTTATAGTGTGACAAAATTGACCCTTTGTCAATCAGTGAGTTTTAGAGCCAGGAAGTTCCACAAACGGGTAAACTGAGGCCAGGACAAGCATGGGTACTGGTTCTAGTCCACGCTCTCAGCTCTCTGGGGCCCTGCTCGTTCTGGGAAGATGCCTTTGCCAGCTCATTGCCTAGAGAGATCCCCTCCCCTCCCGCTGGCCCCTCCTGGTCTTTCCCTGCTTCATCCCCAACTCCCCACCAGAGCCTCTTAAGGGTTCCTGGTGGAGAGGAAGACATTCTGCAGACAATGGCTGTGTGTGCAGATGATGTCACCGATGGGGGAGTGGGTCCCAGAGAACAGAGCTTAGTTTCCTGGGCGGGGTGCCGGTGAGGGTGAGGGAATGGTGCCCCTGTCCTCCCCTTGTCCCCAGTTACCAGGAGGGGCCAAAGACTTTGATTGGGAGACAGGCTGCATACACACCCTGCCCCAGCAATCTTCCTTGGGCAGTGCGGGACTGCAGGAGCATGAAACATGAAAGGGGCATCAGAGAAGGGCAGTGGGGTGAACCAGAAAAAGTCCTAGATCATGGCTCAGAAATCCTGGGTCGGAGACCAGCTCTGTCTGGGCAACTCTTTGAGCTCTCAGCCTTTGCCATGAGATGGGGGTTGTTTCCAGAGTTGGTGCTAAGAATCGGTGAAATGATGGACTTAAAAATGTGCAAACATGAAGCTGTGCTTACTGTGGTGGCATCAGTGCTTTTGCCTGCCCAGCACCCATCTTCCCATCTCTTGGCTCCTCTAGGGAGCCACCCCTCTCCCACTCTGAGTTCATGAATTGCAGAAAGGCTGCTCCTCCCCCCACAACTTCAGGGACAGGTGAGACCCAGGTGGAGGCAGTCCCCTATCCCCTCCTCCATCCCTACCAGGGATGGCCTATGTCCAAGTCATCTCTGGCCTTTGTTCACACATAGAACTACCTGTGTGAAAATGAGCAGCACACAAGGAAACGGAGACGCAAGACAGAAAGATGGTATTGTTTGAACCCCTGGATACAGCCAGACCCGACAGCCATCCCCCTTACTCTTGTGAGAGCCAATAAATACTCTCTTTGGTCAATCCAGTTTGAGTTGGAATTTCTGTGATTTGTAACTCAAAAAAAATACAACCAAACACAATTGCCACTTAATTCAGTCCTTCGTCACCAAAGCCTGGGGCTCAATGAGAATAGATTTGTCCCAGGTCACATACCACTTCGCTGTAGAGTGAGAGCTCTGGAAGCCCAGATGCACTCCTCCTCAGCTACATTCCCCTGCTGGCCTGGTCAGGATGTACAGCCCCCGTCACTCTCCCTCACTTCCTTGCGAATTCACAAGTTAACAAAAGGCTTTGTAAACAAGTGATCTTGTTTGTTTTCATAAACAAATCAAGCAGAGTTTGGGTCTGCGTCTAGGGTGGCAATAGCACCCCACTGGGCTAGTCTTGTGCCTCAACTTGCACTGTAGAGTCCAGTGGTCCTGACCACACCTCTGTAAGTCACTAAAACTACATTTTCTTGGTCCTGTGTGAAGTGAATTCTGTATCCTGCCTGGGCTCGAACTAATACAGCAGGAGAGAAGCTGAAATTCCCAGATCCCTGGACATGTGTGTTGTCTATTTTAATATTTGCTTCCACGTTGCCCTTCCAGGTCGCACGACAGCTTGCCTGACTGGGCCACTGGGTAACCTTGGGGAGAGATGCGGATGTGGGGCTCCCCCCATGGATCCAGGCACCTGCCCCTGAGGTGCAACCTTGGGTTCTGGAGCAAGTGTCCTGGCTGATGAACAGTTGTACACTGGGGCACCCGCGGCCACCTCTGGCTGGAAACGTGCCCAAGAGCACGTGAGGGGCCCAGGCCCCGCCAGCCACTAGCGGCCACTGCCAATTGAGACCAGCCTGGAGCGCCTTCCCCTCTCCTGTCCAGAGGCAGGACAGAAACCTGACAGGCGTGTTTTCACCAGCGTGAGAGTTTCGGCCCCTCTTTGGGGACTGTTTGTGTTTCGGGTCACGCTGTTGGCTGCCCCACCCCCTTCTTTCCTCTGCCAAAGTGACACTCCCTGGGCTGCCAGGCCTCCAGGAAGCTGGCAGTTCCTGCCCTGAGCTGCCCGGTGGGAATCTCCTTTTCCTATTCCAGGCACTTCCATATCCTCTGTTACATTTCGTTCTCTCATCACAGTTCAGCAAATGGGAGGTATAGCCTCCACCTTACAGACAGGGAGCTGAGGCCCAGCAAGGGAAGGCAGCTTGCCCAAGGTCACACAGCAAGTTAGGGGCTGAGAACGTGAAAACTGACCCCCAGCCCAGTATCCACTCCCCACCCCCAAACCCAAACTCAACCACCAGACAAGGATCAGGCCTGGTAGCAATCCCCACTCTCCAGTCCGTTCATTCATTTGACAAATACTGAAACTTCCCGGGCACCAACTGCAGAGGGTTGGCCCTGGACCAAACCCCGCCCACCTCCTGTTTTTGTAAATAAAATTTTGTTGGAACACAGCCACTCCCATCCATCTGTGTATGTCTACGGCTCCTTTCTGCTACAGGCAGAGTTCAGTCAAAACAGAGACCATCTGGCCCCCAAGCTTAATATATTTACTATGGGGCCCTTTACAGAAAAAATGTGCCCAGGGCCACATTATGACTTTCTAGGTACTTCTGCACCTTCATGAACCCTTCCTTATAAAAAACTATATATATGCTTATATATATATATATGAATCCGAGTCCCCCTAAAACCAAATTCCCTTACTGAGTTTATGATTAATCTCTCTATCCAAAACTTGATTTCCCTGCTGTCCCCCCTGATCTCAGTCCTATGCTAACTGAACCCTAATCAACCAGCGTCAGATGACTAAGATTGCTGTTGTCCAAAACATCATTAATGTCCTAAAACTGCTGTTAGAGATTCATCATTAATGTACAAACTCGGGTTCTTTCTCCGGGGCAAGATGAGCTCACAGACCACCTCCCGCCACCCGCCTCAGCCATGGACCACCTGGCTAGAGAATGGTAAGCCAGAGACATCCTGACTCCCAAAAACACAATTAAGAAATGTCACAGAAACGTCACAAGATGATGACTAATCCCAGTTCCTTTGTCCTTAACCTTTAAAACATCCTTAACTCGAAGACCAAAATGGGGTGGATCTGAGACTTGTCTCCCACTCCCTTGCTTGCTGCCCTGCAAATAAACCCTTACTTTGCTGCAGACACCGACTGTCAGAGTTTGGCTTTCTGCACTGTGGGTACACGAGTCCTTGCTCAGTTACATACACATAAAATTATAGATATAGCTATATATATAATTATATTTTATGACTGCATTGGTATAAAGACAAATATAATCCAGGCATGATTGTATCCTTTTTCTACTGTTTTAAATCAATTCCAACATTTCTATGAGCCACTAGAACTCTTGTGGACCTCAGGCACTGCACCTGCTATTCCTCACAGAGAAGTCAGCCCTGAGGGTTGGCCACAGGTGGGTCCCATACTGCTGAGAGTAGAGCCCCAAAAGGAGACACCCCAATGTTTAGCGCTCACCTTGGTCCTTACCCCAACAGTAGAGGTTGCAGGGAGAAGTTTTGACAGCTTTGAAGGGAACCATTCAGGACTCAAAGTGATTGCATACATTTCTTAGGATGAAAAATTTTATTCCTTTTCAAATTCTTATATTTTGTATTTTTCAATTTTTAAATTACTTTTGGGGGATAAATAATAAATGCACACGGGTTAAAAATATTTTGAATGCCCCAAATGATTTGCAAAAGAATATAACGCTCCCTTCCACTCCTGCACCCCCATCCCCTTCCTACCACTAGTGCAATTCCTTCCATGCAGACTGCATATTCAAGAAGAGATGTGCGCACACAGTTTAATGCACATGCTGTTCCACTCCCGCCTTTTTTTTGCGTCTTAAGTCTACATTCTTATGCATATATTCATCCTGTCTTTGTTGAACAGCTCTTTAGTATTCCACTGAATGAATATACCACAATTAGGATGTGCGGGTATTTCCAATATTTTTCTATTACAGCATTGGAACAGAGATTACTTCTATACAGACTGGCTATGCCTGGATATTAGGCAACTTTTTTTTGCCTCCAAAAAAATCTCTCAGAAAAGAGGGGGTCCCCTTTACTGTAAATACAAATTCCCATTACCTGATGCTTTCTGATTCCTTTATTTTAAACAAGGAAGTACTACTTGCGGAAGATACAATAGCCTGAAATGACCTCAGTGAATTCTAATTTGGGATGTTTATGGCGGACACCCAACAGAATTGGTTAGAGGGGGAAAAGGAGGCAAAGGCATTTAACACAAGTGCCATAATTTTTCCTGGGGATATGACTTCACAATTACAAGTGTTAAAATAACACTGTAAACAAACCTTTTAAAGATCACTTTAGAAAGCAATGCTTTAAAATTAAGAATGTCCCTTCATCATACACCGTTAAGAAAATGAAGAGGAAGCCACAGATCAGGAAAAGATACTTGCAATCTGTATGGCCAGCAGAAGACTTGTATGCAAACTATATAAAGAACTTCTGGGGGCTTCCCTGGTGGCACAGTAGTTGAGAATCTGCCTGCCAATGCAGGGGACACAGGTTTGAGCCCTGGTCTGGGAAGATCCCACATGCCGCGGAGCAACTAGGCCCGTGAGCCACAACTACTGAGCCTGCGCGTCTGGAGCCTGTGCTCCGCAACAAGAGAGGCCGCGATAGTGAGAGGCCCGCGCACCGCGATGAAGAGTGGCCCCCGCTTGCCGCAACTAGAGAAAGCCCTCGCACAGAAACGAAGACCCAACACAGCCATAAAAATTAATTAATTAATTAATTTAAAAAAATATATATGTATAAAAATTAATACACTAAATATTTTAAGTATTTGACTATTTAACCTACATACCTAAAAGTTATAAATACAAGCTGGTCCACGAATGTGTTGTTGGTTTTTTAAAAATTATTATTATTTTCAGTTGTGGTAAAATACACATAACATAAAATTTACTGTCTTAACCATTTTCAAGTTTACAGTTCAGTGGTATTAAATACATTCACACTATTGTGCAAACATCATCACCATCCATCTCCATAACTTTTGATCTTGCAAAACTAAAATTCTGTCCCCCCAAAACAATAACTCCTCATTCTCTAGTTCCTCCCAATCACCATTTTACTCTCTGTCTCTATGATTTTGACTATTTCACGTAAAAGTGGATCATACAGTATTTGTCTTTTTGTGACTGGCTTATTTCACATAGTATAATGTCCTCAAGGTTCATCTACATTACAGCATATGTCAAATTTTCCTTCCTTTTTTCAGGCTGAATAATATTCCATTGTATGTATAGACCACATTTCGTTCATATATCCATCCATCCATCAGTGGACACTTGGGTTTCTTCAACATTTTGGTTATTGTGAATAATGCTGCTATGAGCATGGGTGTACAAATACCTCTTTGAGACCCTGCTTTCAATTCTTTTGTGTATATAGCTAGAAGTGAAATTGCTGGATTATATGGTAATTCTATTTTTAATATTTTGAGGAACCACCATACGGTTTTCCACAGTGGTGACACCACTTTCTATTCCCACCAACAGTGCACAAGGTTCCAATTTCTCCACATCCTTGTCAAAACTCATTGTTTTCTGGTTTTTGACAGTAGTCCTCCTAATAGGTGCGATGCTGTTTTTGGTTTTGATCTCTTTGGGAAATAGAAAATTGTCATATATTTGAGCAATATGCTACTTTCTAACATACATGCGCAAGTATGCATATGTGTGGAATAAATCCCTAGAAGTGAAATTCCTGGCACAAAGGATGTGTGCATTTTATTTTATTTATTAATTTTTAAAAATAAATTTATTTATTGTATTTACATTTTTTATTTTTGGCTGCGTTGGGTCTTCATTGTGGTGTGCAGCCTTCTCATTGCGGTGGCTTCTCTTGTTGTGGATCACGGGCTCTAGGCGCGAAGGCTTCAGTAGTTGTGGCACGCAGGCTCAGTAGTTGTGGTGCACAGGCTTAGTTGCTCCGCAGCATGTGGGATCTTCCCAGACCAGGGCTCGAACGCGTTTTCCCCTGCATTGGCAGGCAGATTCTTAACCACTGCGCCACCAGGGAAGTCCATGTGCATTTTAAAGTCATCAAATTGCCCCCACTGAGGTTGCCCCAATTCACAATGCCACCAACAGTGTGTCAGAGCACCCGTTTCCCCACACCCGAGCCATCGCAACACATGATCAATACTTCCATTCGCTAATGCATCTCCTAGTGCCTCTGGTTCTACTGTGGAATGAGGTCCCTCCACCCTTCCTTCTGGGCCACAGCAGTCACCCACACACAGAGCCCTGTTGCATGTCCCAGATGAGACCCCCATCCTCAGTCTCATTTCCTCCATACCACCCTCCACACAGGCAGCCAAAAAGATTTTTCTCAGGTCCTGTCCTGTCTGCCTCTGGGGAATCCCACACCTCCCCATTCCCACCTGGTCCAGATCAAATATACCCTTTTTGTGAATCCTGCTTGGATAAGACTCCAAACAGAATGATTTATTCCCTCCTCCTGTGCTCCTACTGTTTATAACTTTCTATTTAAAGCAGAGCTTGGTGCTCAATATGATCATTCATTCATTCATTTAACAGTTATTTACTGAGCATCTCCTGTGTTCCCAGCACTGTTTTGTGCATTAGGAATAGAGCAGAGAAAACTCTGTCTTCATGGAGCTTACATTCTAATAGGGGAACAGACAATAAAGATCTACATGTAAAGTAAACTACACATGGTATACCTGCAAGTAAGGACTAGAGAGAAAAATCAAGCAGAGAAGGAGGATTAGGAGAGCTGGAATGGTGTGTGTGTGTGTGTGTGTGTGTGTGTGTGTGTGTGTGTGTGTGTGTAACTTTAAATAATGTGTCCAGGGATGGGAATTTCCTGGCGGTTAGGACTCGGTGTTTTCACTGCCGGGGCCCGGGTTCGATCCCTGGTTGGGGAATTAAGATCCTGCAAGCCGCACGGTGTGGCAATAAATTAATTAATTAATTAATTAAATAAATGTCCAGGGAAAGTCTTTCGGAGAAAGTAAAATTTGAGCAAGGACCTGAAGAAGATTAGGAAGTGCAGTAGGTTGAATGGTAGCCCCAAAAAGATATGTCTACGTCCTAGTCTCCAGAACCTCTGAATGGAAGCTTAATGGGGAAAAAGGGTTTTGCAGAGCTGTTAGAGAATGAATTTATGTTAAGTAACCAAATTTGTGGTAATTTGTTATGGAAGCCCTAGGAAACTAATACAGGAAGCAAATCTTGTGGAAATCTGGGGTGGGGAAGAATGTTCCAGGGAGAGAGACTCTCAAGGACAAAAGCCCTGGGATGGGGATTTGGTGGCTTATGGACCGCCAAGGAGCTGGAGCTGCTGAAGCAGACTGCACAGGGAAAGTGGTAGGAGTGAGGTCAGAGCCTAGGGAACCAGATCATGTGAGACCATGTAGGGTCTTGCTGGCTTTGACCCTGAGTGAAGTGGAGCCATGGCCGGGTTTTGAGCAGAGAAGTGGCATGATCAGACTTACAAAGACATAAATGAATGCATAGCAGCTACCATATCACATCCTAACTGTGTCCATGACTGCTAAACTCTGAGCAATTTGAGGGCAAGGGACTATAGTAAATTTTTTTGCATCCCTAGGGTCCATCACTAATAATTTAAGAGTTCCTACAAATCAATGAGAAAAAGACCAAAAAATAGGCAAAAGAAAAATTCAAGTGTTTAACAAACATGAAAAGCAACCGGATCAATTGCATTCCTAGGAATTTATCCAAGAGCAATGAAAGCATGTGTTCACAAAATATTTGCATATGAATGTTCATAGCAGCTTTATTTATAATAAGGAAAAGTTTAAGCAGCCCAGGTATCCATCAACAAGAGAACTATCCATACAGTGTATCCTTATCCATGTATGAAATGTATCCATACAACTGGCTATCCATTTGTATATCCATACAATATACATTCAATGAATATTGTATGGGTATTTGCATGTCCATACAGTGGAACAGTATTCAACAATAAAAAGTAACTAACTATTGCGATGACATAGATGAATCTCACAAGACATAATGTTGAATGAAAGAAGCCAAACACAAACTAGTATGGGCTCTATGATCCCATTTATAGGAAGTTCCAGAACAGCCAAAATTAATCTCTGATGAAAACATAAGAATGGTGATTGCCTCTGAGGAGTCAGAGCAGAGATTGACTAGGTAGGGACAAGAGAGTTTTCTGGGGGTCACGTTCTACAATATATCATAATATAAGGTCTGGGTTACACAAGTGTATGCATTTGTCATAACCAATCAAACGATACACTTAAGAGTTTTGCATCACCATGTGTAAATTTTACATAGAGGTGAGAGGGGAGAGCGATAGACAAAGATTGAACTCTAGTTAATGATATACATGCTTGAGTGTTTAGGATGAAGTATAGTGACGCCTGTAACTTGCTCTGAAATGTATCAACAAATAAAGACTGATGGATGGATGGATAGATTGATATGTGCTAAAGCAAGTCCAGTAAAATGTAAATTGCAGAACCTACATGATGGGTAAATGGGTGTTCACTGTACAACTCTTTCTACTTTTCTGTATGTTGAAAATTTTCATAATAAAATGTTTTTTGGGGGAAAGAGGCTCAATAATCAGGGATGTGTAAATTACGAGACTCTATCTTCCACCCCTGGGATCAAATTACAAGACTCTATCTTCCACACTCTGGATTGCCAAAAATGTTAAAGACTAGGGATACAGTGGGCACAAAAGTGTGGGGTTTCTCACACTGCAGGTGGGTGGACCCACGGTGGTGCCCCTGCAAAGCCATCGGCCCTGACACCCCGTGTGCTTCCTTCCTGTTCCCTTCCTGCCCTGAGCTTCTTGTCCTTTACATACGTTGTATACAATGTTGTATCCTGTTTTCCCCTCAGCTTGGATTATCAACATTTCCCCACTTCTCTAAAAACTTTAGTAAACGTTTTACTTAAAAGAAAACAGGTATTGCAGGATTTGAGTGTTTTGTTTTGATTTTTTTTTTAGGGTTACAAAGTTCATTGTAGAAAAATTAGAATGTTCAGAAAAGAACAAGGAAGAAATAAAAATCCCCTGACACCCGTTGACATTCTGTTGGTCCTCTTTCCTGTCTCCTCTGTGCACATGCACGGGCGCGCAAACATACACACGCACACACACACAGATTTTTACGTTTGTGTGCATTTTAACAAAATAGGGATCCTATAGGACATCATGTTTTGTTATTTGCTTTTCTTAATAAAATTCTTCTGGGATGTGGTTTTATAGGCTGCCTGGTTCTCTAATGAGGGACTCATTTTCCTCCATTGTTGGGGTCCAGGTAGGGTCAGCCTGGTGCTTGCTATGCCTTTGCGGAGCCCAGGGCAGAGACAGGCCCACCGACACCGGCTTAGAGACGTGCCGGCTCCTTGGGTCAGAGCGCCTGGCAGAAGTACCTTCTGATCCTCAGGGAGTCCCCCTGGCCTGGCCTCTGGCCCCTGGTCTGGCTGCCCCAGCTGCTCCCATCACCACCTGGTTCCAAGCTCAGCTGGGAGCGAGCTGGTCACCCCTCTTCCCTCGGGGTTCCACTGCCAGTCCTGACATGTGCTGGCCTGTCCTGAGCTGCCCTTGGCTGGGCCGGGTCGGGGGACGGTGGTTCCCAGAGTCCCCCTGAGGACTGTGGGAAAAGTCAGGCATTTGAGGCCAGTGGTCAGGGTGTCTTGCTTCAGCAAGGCCTTTGGCCTAAGAAGCATCCTCGGTCCAGCCCTCAGCCTGGAGGAAACCCCTGTGCCCCAGGCTTCATTGTATTGTCAGGATTTCCTGTTTCCTGGCCACCTAACCTATTTATGGGCCACAATGGCCGCTTCCCTGGGGAGGTCCCTACTGTACTTGGGCCATTCTCCACAGGCCTCTGGGCTTGGCCCACACATCCCATGACGGCCCAGCCTGGCCTTTCTCTGGGGTAGGGACAGTAAATGGGTGTCACCTCACGTGCTAATTCAGTAGATTGATAGAGCCTGCCAGGCACAGCGTGAGGCTTCTGAGGCTCTATCTGGGCTCAGCAAGAGTCTGACAGTCCATCAGCCGTAAGCGCTGTGTGGGGCTGGGTGACGTGAGCATGCAGCATGGTGACGGCAGCCTTCTGCCCAGGCCCTAACTTCCTTTCTTGTCTCATCTCCTACCTCGCTGCCATGCCCCACCCCTCCAGCCACAGGTCCACTCTCTCCTTTGAACATGACCTGCCTTTTCCTGCCCCAGGGCCTTTGCTTTTGTTGTGCCTCTGGCCTCTCATGTCCTGAGCAATTTAATCAGGCAAGATTTATCAAATGAAGCAGACACTGTTCAGCTCAACAATTCTTACTCAACCTTCAAGGCCCTGATTCTAATGTCACCTCTTCAGGGAGGCTTTCCTGTGCCCCTAAGACTGGCCCCCCATATTCCCCTTCCCCAGCCCTGGTACCATTCTATAGGAGAGGCCACCAGGTCAATTTTGTGGGTATCTGAGATCAAGTTCTCTAGAAGCAGAGCCTGAGATGCAATTTTTATGCAAGTGGTTTACTGACATCCTCAATCCATGTGAAAGTGAGAGAAGCAGAGAATAGGGCAGAGAAAGACGCCAAACAGGGTGTGGTTTCAGGAGAAATCTTGCCTCAGCCTGATCCCCGAGGACTCCAGATTGTGAACGGTACCAAAGACATTGTGGACTCCAGAGGCCAAGGGACCTGGCTGCTAACCGCCCACGTTGGTCAGTCACTGCTCATAACCTCCCGAGCATCTCCAGGTGACGCGGCTCCCGTCAGCCAAGGGCAGCCTCTGGAGGGGGTGAGCTGAGAGCAGCCAACAGCACAGCAGCTCAGGGATGGGAGCACCAGCCCGGGGAGCTGGGCGGACATGAACGGCACCTGCAGCAGGGAGTATCCCACCAAGTGGGAGCTGCCCACAGCAGGTGTGGCATCTGAGGCACCCCAGAGCCCAGAACTGGGCACCCAAAGACAGACGTGACACGTTGACATACGGCTGAACCCAGGGAGGGCAGCAGCTTCAGGGCTGGTACTGACTCTGTGGCCTGAGCCCGGTTATGTGGGGGTCACCCCCTGCCCCAGTGCCTTCCCAGCAGGCCTGGTGTCTCTGCCCCTGGGCCTCATCTCCTCTGGCTGCGTCCCACCTCCCTCCCATGGGTCATGTTGGTCGGCCCGGCTGTGCGTCCAGCAGGCTCTAGGAGGGCCGCAGGCCTCTGTGCCAAGGATATTCTGGACCTCTCCCCAGCCCTGTCCACCTTCCACTCCTCTCTCTGCCTTGGGCACCATCCCTACACAAGTCACGTCTAGATGGGTAAGCAGCTCCCTAAATCCCTCCTCCTCTTGGAAGCCTCCCCAGACTCGGACTCAGGAAAAAGGTGATACTGGGGAAGGGGCACGGTTCTGGCTGCTTCCTGTCCCCTGATGGTGGTAGTGGCGGTGGTGAGGGTGGTCCCCAGGCTGACCAACCAAGGAGCTGGTCTCAGGGGCCTCAGTCATCCAACCAAAGGCCATGGTGTTTAGGCCATGACGAGGGGGTCAGGGTACAGAGCTGGGGTCTGGAGAAGAGCTGGCTCCCTTTGAGCAGCCTGCGGGAGGAGTTGTTCACGTGCTGGAAAGGGGTGGGACCAGGAAGGGTGTCCAGAAGCTTCACTCAGCATCCCTACCCTGCTGAGCCCTGTGTTTGGGGAGGGCAGGGAAATGTGGTGGGGTTTGGGCCAGGCAGAAGAGAGTGAGGAAGGGGAGTGCGCCTGTGTTGATAACCCCTCCAGGAACCGGTTCATGCTTAAAGGAAGGAAGAGAGAAAAACAGCCCACAGTGGGGACCACCAGGCAGGAAGCTGGAATCCCAGCTCTGCCCCCTGTGCTTTGCAACCTGAAGCTCTGGGCCCCTGGGCCTCAGGCTGCTCAAATTAATGACAACGAGTTGGACCAGGTGGCATGCGGGGATTCTTTGGGCTGGAACAACCTGCCGAAAGTCCCTAAGTCAGGAAGGGCCCCCGGTCCCTGGGGAGAGGCAGCTCTTCAAGGGGTGGGACAAGGAGCCTCAAAGCCCAGGATGGAGGAAGAGGCACCCAGGGACCTTGTCAATAGCTGCATCAGTCAGACCTGGGCTCCAGTCTCAGGGCAGCCACTTGCCCCCTGTGGGCCATTTACATCTCCGAGCCTCAGGCTCCTCACTGGGAAAGGGGGACAGTAATATCAGCACCTGCCTCAAGGGTTGGCATGAGGGCAACGGGTACCCAGGGCCCTCAGGGACATGTTCCCGCTACCCCACCGTGGCTCTGTGATCCCTACATCAGCCCTATTAGGGAAGCAGGACAAGGCTAGTGCCCATACTTCAGATGACAAAACTGAGGCTCCAGGTGCTCAGTTCAGGCTGCCTCTCCCTTTGATGCACCCTGCCTCTCCCACTTCCATGGCTGCAGGCGATGCTGGCCAGGCCGTGCGTGTGTGCACACGTGCACACTCACATGCACACACACTCACATGCACCCCCGCCCCCTCTGCAAGGCCACCCTGGGCTCAGCACTGCTGAGGGGGGAGACGGGAGCAGAGCATGGTGTTTCCCACTGCTGGGCTCCTCCTGCCAGGAGAGGAGGAAGGAAGGAATGGCGCTGGTGGCAGGAGGGGGATAGGATGGGGGTGGAGGGGTGAAGTGGCCACCTGTTCCATGGAAGGATCCATTTTTCCCTGGAAACACTTCTGCCTTCCACCCCCTCCCCCAGCTGCCTTTTCCTGGAACAAAGGCTGGGGGCGGAAAGGAGACGGTCCCAAGACCCACCTGGACAGATGCATTGTGACTTCACCAGCCCAGCTTGGCCCCAGAGCCTGGCCCCAACCCCATCCGGGAGCCCAGACCCCTGACCACCTCTCTGCCTCATAGAGGGAAACCGAGGCAGACGGTCAGAAAACCACCTTCCTCCACATCGGGTCCTGTCAAGTCAGAATAAAACGGTGCAGCCCACACCCTTTGAGGGGTCATGATGGTCAGTCCTCTGCCTCAGAAAGGCCAGGGCTCCAATGAGGGGGGTACTTCCCTTGGGGGCCTGTTCTGCTCTTCATCAAAAAGTTCCTGCTTGTGTCCAGTCGGATCATCCCCGGTGGAGGACAGACTAGCAACTGCCATGCCCCTGCCTCCCTCCCTGGCCAGCAAGGCCTGGGGTGAGGGTGCAGGGCGTGGGCCGGGCAGTGAGAAGGCGAGGCCGGTGAGGACTGGGGAGAAGTTCTCTGGCTTTTCACCTGCTCTGCTCTCTGCTCCGCGTGGCTCTGGCCTAGCTCTCCCTCATCCTTTCTTTCCTTCCTACTCTCCCCCTCCCCCACCCCCGCTTTCCCCCCTCCTGTGTGTCCTCCCTCTCTCTTCCTCTGAATCACTTCTTGTTCTCTCTTTTCTCTCTTGTGTGTGCGTGTCTCTCCCTCTCTGTCCTGGGCGCTCTCTCACTTTCACTTTCCTTGGCTTTCTCCTTTGCCGCTTCTTCCCCTCTCTCTTCTCCTCTCTCCCTCCTTTGCTCCCCCCTCCCCGTCCCTCTCTCCCCTTGACTTTCCAGCACTGCCCTGCCACAGATCCAGCTGTCCTGCAGGCATCTCCCCAAGCTGTTCCACCAGCTCCTCAGCCGGCCCCTCCTCCCCCAGTGCCCCCCCAGGCTCTCACCATACCTGTGCAGCCCCTGCATGCTCCCCACTTCCTGCCTGTCTCCCTCCAAAGGCAGGCCTCTGTCCAGCACAGAATGTCGGAGCTGCAGTGCGAGGGACCTGACATGGGTTAGGGCTGAGAAATCGAGGTAAAGACTAGCCAGGAGCTAACAGACCCAAGACGAGGCCAGTTGAGGCAGCACCCCAGAACAGCAGAGCTCGGGGGCTCTGAAATTACCAGCACAACCCCTGCACTTTACAGCTTGTAAGTCGGGGCTCCCACTATGGGGTCCTAAGCGGGCAGGCCCAGACTCAGCAGGGCAGGGCTCCCTATGCCAGGCACTCCTGGCTGGTCAGTGCCACCCCAGCAGGCAGCCCTGCAGCCCAGCAGCCCAGCAGACTGTAAATCACCACCATTGTCTGGCCTGGCCCCAGTCTCGCCTGTACTTTAAAAGGAAGACAAGAATCTCCCTGCACGCGGCCCCCCTGCCTGCCAGCCGAGAGAGGGCTGACGCAGCAGAAGAGAAAGGGGGTCTTTATGCCCACGGGCAGGAGGGCACCGCATCCCCTCCCAGTCCCCCTACAATGCCCTCTGGTGAAAGGAGTCTTTGTGATGCTCCCTGAGACTGGTCAGAGCAGACACAGTGCCCTCCCCAAACAGGAGGCAGTAACAGGCAGCTGGGGGGCTCTCTGTCCTGCGGGGAGGAGCGTCACAGGCCATACTGGGGGAGGCCTCTGGGCCCAAGGACCTGAGGAAGAAGCCATGTGATGGCAGGAAAAGAGAGAGGAGACACTCAAACTGCAGCATGCGGAAGCGAGGTTAGAGTTGTCGTGTCCTGTGTCCACATAGGCCCTGACCTTTCGCAGCTGCGGAGGAGTGAATTCCTGCGAAATTGGTCACAGAGGAGGGGCAGCTCCTCTGCCACCCAGTCTCACTGACCACATTCTCACCTACTCTACCTCTCACCCACTCTGCTTTCACTGCTTCTTGAGTCACTTTGCACAGCCCAGGCAGGAACTTTGCAATGCTGTTCCTTCCACCTAGAACACTGTTCCCTGCGTCTGCACTGCTCATCACCTCAGAGACGCCCACTTTGACCTCTCCTCCTCTGCCCCTCTGGGCTACCTCTACTTCCCCTTATCCCACCTCCTCACCTTCCAGCCTACCACGTCATTTGTTATGTCTGTATTTTTTTTTTTGGTCCGTCTCCCCAGCTGGAATGTGAGTTTGGTGAGGAAACTTACATTCATTTTTCATTTATCTCTTGTCCCAGTGCCTGACACACAGTAAGTGCTCAATGAATATTTCTTTGAATGAAGGTATAGATCATTTCACTTCCCCTTTCTCCTACCCTGAGAGGGAGGCACAATGGTTCTCGATCCGGAACTGAGGGATACTTCTCAAGTTATGCAGTGAAAAAGAAGTGGAACTGAGGGACTTCCCTGGTGGTCCAGTGGGTAAGACTCCACGCTCCCAATGCAGGGGCCCCAGGTTCGATCCCTGGTCGGGGAACTAGATCCCACATGCCACAACTAAGAGCCCACGTATGGCAACTAAGAAGTCCACATGACGCAGCTGAGTCCGCATGCTGCAACTAAGACACGGTGCAGCCAATACAAATAAATAAATAAAAAATAAATATTTTTTTTTAAAGTGTAACTGGGATTCAGATTCAAGGCTATCTGACCCCAAAAGCCATGCCTTTAACCCATAGTTCCCTATCTCCCTGTGACAGCCACCCTCACGCACTGGGACCCTGCCTGGAGGGACCCCAAGGAAAGAAGGGCAGAGAGAAGGGCTCAGCCCTCAGAGAATGTTCGGACGGCCCAATCCCTCCCTTACAGGTCCAACGGGGGCCCAATGCCAGGTCCTCAAGCAGAGCTCTGTGCCTGTGAGAACAGGGGAGCAGCTCCACCACTCCCCTGCACCTCACCCCTGCAAGTCTGACCCTGCCCAGCTGTGCATCATTAGGCAGGGCTCCTACTGCTTCTGGAAATTTAGTGCCCCCCCACCTCTCCCACCCTGTGTAAAGTGGGGAAGTAACACCTGCTCAGCAGGTGCGTCTGTGAGGACCACAGGTGAAAATGTGCAGAAAGGGCTCCTGGGATCGGACTGTAAAGCCACAGACCCCTCTGCAAAGGCCTGAAGCTGGCAGGAAGCTAGGGGTGGGAAGGACTCCAGAGAAAGGCTTGGTTCCCTCAGTCCCCGACTGGAGGAAAAGGCTGAGCTCGGGGCTGCCAAAGCCATGAGTCAGCCATCCCTGAAAAGCCAGGCAGCCCAGGGCCCGGCAGGGAGTGGAGGGCCAGGGGGCCTGGGGCCTGGGGCCTGCTCTGTGGATGGGGACAGTCTCCCCAGGGAAGAGCAAAGCCTTTCAGGCCAGGAGCCATTGGAATCCATCTCTTTCAATCCTGATCCAAGGACCTGAGTGATGCTAACAGTGGTCCCTGAAAAAGGGACTTCCTTATAAAGGCCAAACGTGGGGCTGCCTGACCCCTCCAGACTGCCTTCATGCCCCCCTTCATCTTACCACTCCATCCCCATGAGCCCACAGTGTCCCGCAAGGCCCCTCCGAGCCAGAGACAGGGCCTTAGGGGACAGCAAGCTGGGTCCTTCACTGTGCAGATGGGGAAATCGTCCCAGGGAGGAGCAGTGAAGGCCTGGGGCAGAAAGAGACGGGGCCCGGCTCTTCCCGCCCCAGGCCTCGCACTTGGCTCTGCTTCGAGGACAAGCCGCTCAGGTGCAGCTGTCCGTCACAGTGCCGGGTCGGATGCTCTGGCACAGGCAGGCTCAGACCCCGGAGTGGAGACCCCATCCAGTGCGCCCTCTTGCCCCATCTCTCACCCCACCCCAGCCACGTGGAACTTCTCGCAGTTCCTCAAACCGGCCAGGCTCTATCCAGTCTTCGCCCATGCTGTCCCTTCTGCCTGGAAGGTCATCTCCCCTTTCTCTTTCCTGGCCAACCTGTGCCCATCCCTCAGCTCTCCTTACAAACAGTAGACACAGCTTCCTCCAAGAAGTGCTCCCTCTCCTTCTGCCCCCATGAAGCCGGGGCTATGAGGCCCTCTCTGTGTTTCTACCCATCGTAGAAGCCACTCTGTAGGGCTGTGGTTCAGCCCCAGATCCCAGCACTATGGCCAGTACACAGCAGGAGCTCAGTGTTTGCTCAGTGAAGGGGACTGTGAATGAGGGGAATGAGCTCCTCATGATGGAGGGTCTCTAGGATAGGGGGTAGTCCCCAGGGAGCACTGCCTTCTTCTCTTTTGAACTTCCCCGCTCTGGTCACTTAAGGTGGCTGAGGAGATGGAGGAATACCTGGGAGAGGGAGGAGGTACCACTCTCTCCCCAAGGGTCGCCTCCCTCTTGGAAGGGCCGACTCCACCCCTGCTCTGTTGGGCCCACTTCTCACTTCCATTTCCCAAGCCCCTACTGCTAACAGGGGCTCTATTTCCCTGTTCAGATTCCAGACAGAGGGACCTGATGGCCATGTCCTGGGTCACTGACCAGCCCAAGAATTCATCATCCAGTTGCCTTCAGCCAGGGCCCCAGGGTCCACATCCCAGGCAGCCAATAATTCACTAAAAAATCTGTTCATTCCTTTATGCAAAAAATTTGCTCTGAGCACTAAACCTGTGCTGGGCACTATCCTAGGTGCTGAGGATATATGGCAGGGAAGAAAACGGATGTGGGCTCCGGCCTCTCGGGCACACAGTCGAATGGGCTCCTCTCTCCTCCCCACATTTCTGGAAGCCTCCGTCTTCCTCCCTGATGAAGATGTTTTCGTTTCTCCTCTCCATGGAACCTCTCTAAGCAGGCAGACACACCTGGGCCAGAAGGAGGCCAGCCACAATGACACCCATGAGGCTGATGAACCGAGGACAAAGACCGTCACCCTGACAACTCCAGCCCGGAGTGCTAGGTCTTGCCCTAAGCACGGTCCCCTCATTCTCTCAGCGAACCCCAGCCACAGCACTATGAGGTGCACATCGCTACTGTAATTCCTGTTGCTGTAAAATGGGAAGGCCCAGTGAGGTGAACTGTAGCTGAGTTTGCAGGGCCGGTAAGCAATAGAGCCAGGATTCAAGCCCACGCTGGCACACGCTACAGGGGAGGGCTTAATCACTGGCCACTTGGCTTTTCCAGGCCCAGAGTGGGCACATCCATTCATCTCACTGCCCTACAATGACCCCGCAGGCGGGTAGGGCAGATGCCCCAGAGCATCTGGTCTCCACCAGACTTGCTTTCTGCTGGGAGGGCAGTGCTGGAGAGGGCCTGCCTGGAAGAGAGGGGACGGTGACCAGCCAGCCCAGTCCCTTACAGAAAGCTCATTCAGTGGGAGACCTCTCCCCCCACAGCCCCAGTCTCGGTCACAGGGACTCCTGTGGCACAGGGGCCTATTTTGGGGAGGCTGTGTCCACCTTCCCCATCCTCTCCAGCCAAATCCAGAGTACACTCAGGACATGGGCTCCGTTTTTGCATCCCCCGTCTGGGGCCTGCTTCCTCCCTGGTCCATCACTCTCCTCTACGGCCCCCATCTTGGTGGGGACCATGTCCTCCTCCCCAACACCCCCTGTAATTAATCGTGGCTCTGGTCCTGCTCACCCACCCCACTGCCAGGCCCGGACAGGGCCATCTACCTCTCCTGGTCAGAAGCCAGTGACCAACTCAAAATAACTATTTCCCTTCCCTCCAGCACAACTGTCTTTCCTGCGGGGGGACAACAGCTGCAAGGGATTAGGCGTGGGGAATGGAACCCCACCCACTGAGCTGGAGGCCGGGGCCGGGGACGTGGTGTGAGGGGCCTGCCCCACCCCGGAATCCAGCATCCAGGGTCGCCTTCCCCCCGGAGTGAAGTCCTCTTCCCCAGGAGCAGGAGGTGAAAGAAGGGAGCTGAAGGACGGCTGCCTCCCACAGCCCAGCCCACCTGTGGCCAGGACTGGGCCCCCAGCCTGAGGTTGCTGCTTGCAAGTCAGGCGTAAAGGAACTGCATGCTCTCATTGCAGCAGGAAGCTGGAGTTCCCACTTCTGGGTCTTTGCTCCCACTGTTCCCTCCGCCTGGACCGCCTTTCCTCCTTTGGCCTCCTGGCCACACAAAGTCCTCCTCCACAGAGCCTTCCTCGATCCCCCCCCCACCGCGCCTCCAACAAAACGCAGAGACTGGAAGTTACACCTTTTACCTGCTCACACAACCACCTCTAACGGTACTTCTCCCAGGAACAGACCCCCTGGTGAGGGCGACTCAGTGAGAGGGCAGAGCCACCCTCAGCTGAAGGAGATGGGGGGCTCTCTTGGACCCCGGAGTTGAACTGAGCTGGATAGGCCTCACTCTGAGCAGTGACACCTCAGCCAAGCCCAGCTCAGCCAAAGGACAAGGGGAGGTGTGACTGGGCTGGGGAGGGCCCCGAGAGAGCTCTGAGTCCCCAAGGCAGGGCTGTGTCACATGAGCGCCAGCCTCAGTGCACATTTCCCCACTACTTTTGGGGCTGCTGCTTCTCTCTCTGGACGGCCCCTCTGTACCTGTGCCACTCTGCCCTGGGGCCACTCGAAGTTCACCTCGCCCCCCCACTCCCACCTGCGGCTCCTCCTCCCTCTGCAGACACCCCATTGTCCCTGCGTCCCTTTCCTGAGGCAGCCTGATGGATCGTTGCTTTCTCCCTGCAGGTCTTGGTCACAAGGGCTCTCAAAGCCACGCTTTCAGGATAGCCCCTCCCTAAGCAAACTCGAGAGAGAGAGCTGGCGTGTCAATACACCTTCGTCTGGCAGGTGGCACTTTGCCCTCCCACGCCCTCCCACCCTCAGCCTTTCATGTCTGAATGAGGTTACACAGTGGCTAAGGTCAAGGACCAAGGTCAGGAGTGAAATGATGCTCATCACTCATATAATTTTGAACTTGCATCCCAGTCCCGAGGCTCATCACCTAAAACGCACCCTAAGTGTTTGTAACTAATCCTACAATCCCTTGCAGGTCAAAGGGTGGTCCATGGATCGGAAGCATTAGCACAGCCTGTGACCTTATTAGAAATGCTGAACTTAGGGCCTCATACCAGATCTGCTGAATCAGAACCTGCATTTTAACAAAATCCCTAGATGACTCCTATGCACATTAATGTCTGAAAAGCCTGCTCAGATCCATTTTTAAGGAAGTGATTATATTACATTAAACATTTTTTGGTAGTGGTGATAAAATCTTATTTTGTTTAATGCAAGCATTTAAGACAGCACTGTCCAATCAAAACTTCCTGTATCTGCACTGCCCAACATGGTGGCCATTAGCCACATGTAGCTACAGAGCACTTGAAACGTGGCTAGTATGACAGAAGAACCGAATTTTAAATTTATTTAAAATTAATTAACATTTAATTTAAATAGACACAGGTGGCTAGTGGTTACCATATTAGCACGAATTTTCAATCCACTTCACCTTCTACAGGTCTGCCAACCTAGGAAACTGCAGCCTGGCTCCCTTCTCCGTCTCCACGAGGATTCGCACAGCCCTGAACTCCTTCCTGGTTACAGTGCAATATTGTGATATAGGAAGAAATACCTATTTTGGTCTTTATCCCCAGCTCCTGGCCAGAGCTCCTAAAACCTTTGTAATTTCCTAAGCAATAAGGGTGCCAGGAACACCTTTTGTTCTGATATTTGATCTTTGACCTCAGTTCCTGACACAGAGGTCTAAACTCCATGGAATTTTCTGGGTGATAGGAATGTCTTTTGTTCTAATGACGTGACTCTTGGTGGGTTCCTGGATGGGAGCTGTTACCTGAAAGACCAAGCCATAATCAGAAGCTCGGAACTTTCAGCCCCCCTCCCCATCCTCTGGGGAGGAGAGCGGGGGTAGAGACTGCGTTAATCATGAATCACGCCTACATGATGAAGCCTCCATAAAAATCCCTAAAGTACAGGGTTTGGGGAGCTTTTAGACTGGTGAACACATCCAGTGTACTGGGAAGGTGGTGCACCCCAACTCCACAGGGGTGAGCCATCACAGCAAATTATCAAACCTGAGGAGTGGGTCAGGAGAATTCCCAATTTGTAGCTCAGTCAGACAGAAGTGTGGGTAACCTGAGGACCCACTACTTGCAATTGCCCTCTGAGTTGCGGGGCGGGAAGTCTTGTGGAACTGAGCCCTTAACCTGTGGAATCTGATGCTAACGCCAGGTAGACAGTGTCAGAACTGAATGGTAGGACGCCCAACTGGTGTTGGAAAATTGGTTGGTGTCAGAAGTATTGTGTGAGTAGAGAAAGAAACACATTTTTTCTTGTGTATGGTTTCACAGATAAGGCAGGAAACTGGTGCCTCTGAGGCCCATGGAGCCACCAACGGGAGGGGAGGGTGGCAGCCACCATGGGTCCCCACACCAGCTGAGCTCAGCCTCCTGGGGAGTGGGTGATGCCCTGAAGCACCCTTCAGGCCTCAACAGTTTCCTCGGGCAAGGGGAGTAGAATGGGACAAAGCTAATGTCCAAATCCCACAGGGAAGGCCAGTGGCCCCTCTGAGGCTCAGCTGCCTAAGGAAGCTCCAGCTTCTCCATTTCTCTTACTTGAGGTTGCTGGGATTTCCTGGGCGTGAGGACTGGTGTAGAGCTTTGGGTGTAGAGTATCTCCCCTCCCCCACTCATCTGCCAGCACACGGACCAAAGTGAGCACAACCCTTGGGAATGAATATTTACTCCCTACAAGTAGTGCAGGGATATCAGAAATACCATTCCATAAGAAATAAATAAGATCCACACATGGCCAAAAAAAAAAAAAAAAAATATCTTTCCACTGGAGAAATGAGTCAATTCCAAAATATGCGACTGAACATTTTACAGGTATCTCTGTCCCCATTAGAATGGGGCATAAGGGCTTCCCTGGTGGTGCAGTGGTTGAGAATCTGCCTGCCAATGCAGGGGACACGGGTTCAAGCCCTGGTTTGGGAAGATCCCATATGCCGCGGAGCAACTAGGCCCGTGAACCACAATTACTGAGCCTGCGCGTCTGGAGCCTGTGCTCCACAACAAGAGAGGCCGCGATAGTGAGAGGCCCGCGCACCGCGATGAAGAGTGGCCCCCACTTGCCGCAACTAGAGAAAGCCCTCGCACAGAAACGAAGACTCAACGCAACCAAAAATTTAAAAAAATTAAATAAATAAAAAAATAATAATAAAATAAAAAAATAAAATAAAATGGGGCATAAGAACTTGGCAAGCCCAGCCACCTAAGACCTTCAGAACGGTATAGTCTGGAACTCAGAACCGGCAGCTCATCCCTCCTCCTGCCCACACACTTAGCAGAGAATCCCCATGTGATCCTACTGTCCACATATCCTCACGTTCTCCAAAGAAGTGCACCAAGAGAGAGCAAGCGGACACTTCACCGAGCTTTAGGAACGGGTGCCAGGAGTCTTTTTTGCATGCTCACTTGTCAGTTTTGTACTTGTGTCCTGAGACGTGATTTCATAGCACACCATGGGGTAGCCAGCTTGGAGGGGAGAGAACTCAGCTTTCCACTACCTCTGATACAGGCTCCCGAGAGTCACCAGGACTGACATGTTGGCTTAGGTCAGTTTCCGACACCAAGAAGAGAGGCCCCAGGCTTGCAAGGATGCTTTAGGCTTCAAGTGAACATGAGGACAGCCCTGGAGGAGGGGAGGTGGCTTTGAGGGTGACTTGGAACCCAAAGGCTAGTGTGTGTGTGTGTATGTGTGTGTGTGTGTGTGTGTGTGTATGTGTGTGTGTGTGTGTGTGTGTGTGTAGTGATTCTACTGTATTTCCTGATTTTACTGTATTTCCTCCCAAATACCAGGAGGATTCACAACTTAAGACTTTATGGAAAAAAGGGTTGGGGGAAACCCATGGGATGAGAGAATTTATGAAAGTCCTTATTAATATTTATTACCCTCATGCAATAAAACAGCAGAGGCTCTCAGTGACATTTTACACCCTTTGCTAAGGGGTTCTGTCCAATGTGTTTCCATATCCCACCCTTGCACACTGTTTTGCTTTGCTTCAGACACCATGGATACCAAGAAGCACAATTTTTCCAAGGCTCATGCTCCGTCCAGATGCTCAATGACTTATGGATTTACAATTTGGAGGGCCTCTATTGCAGCCCAGGGGTGCTCATGATTTGCATTACAGGACTCCATATTTTCAGGTTATGGAAAAGGTACAGAGATGTAAGTTACACACTAGAATTTTGTATAAAGGGAACTTAAGGATTTCAGAGGTAGTGGGGTTGCTATCTGCAAACGTGCCAGGGTGGGTTGCTTTACACTCTCCTTCCCTCCCGGCATCTGGCTTCTCAGCACTCAAGAGGTATCACATCAACTCTTGCTCGCTCCAACTTGGAGTAGCTTCAAGTGACAGAAACACCAAAAATCACCAGGGGACGACGTTAACATGCAGATTTCTGGGCCAGATTTAGATCTCCTGAAAGAGAATCTGCATTTTAATGAGCTGGGCCCCAAGAGCCTGCATTTTAATAGATCAGGGCTAAGTAATCTAAATTTGACTTTTTTTTTAATTGAGAAACATAATCGGAAGAATATATTCAACTGTGTGTGCAATTCAAATAGTAATGAAGCAAACGTCCATGTGTAAGCACTGCCCAGGTTAAGAAATAAAGCACTGATGGTCCTTGGACGCCCCCAAAGTGCCTCTCCCAACACTTGTATCCCCATCCCCAACCCCACCTCTAGGCAAAAGCGCACTCCTGAGTTTTCAGATACTCCGCCCTCCGCCTGTCACTAGAGTAGTCCCCAGAGGGATACGTTCCAAGACCCCCGGTGGATGCCTGAAACCGCAGATAGTACCAAACCCTATATATACTACTTTTTTCCGATATATACATGCCTATGATAAAGTGTAATTTATAAATTAGGCACGGTAAGAGATTAACAACAGTAACTAATAATAAAATAGAACAATTATAATGATACACTGTAATAAAATTTATGTGAATGTGGTCTCTCTCAAAATATCTTATTGTACTATACTCACCCTTCTTCTTGCAATGTGAGATGATAAAATGCCTACATGATGAGATGAAGTGAGGTGGGTGACACAGCATTAGGCTACTACTGAACTTCTGACAGTGTCAGGTGGAGAGCATCTGCAGCAGGTGATCTTGCGTCATCGAGCCATGACAATGTCAATGGTGGGGTGTTAAGAGCAAACCATGTTGATGGTTGGGGATCCCAGGTAGGGCAGCACGAGATTTCATCATGCTACTCAGAATGCAGCACAATTTTACACTTATGAATTATTTCTGGAATTTTCCATTTAAAATTATTGGACTGCAGCTGACTACAGGGAACTGAAACCAGGAAAAGCAAAACTGCAGATAAAGGGGGACTACTGTATAGACTGTCGTTTATAAATGCATCCTAAACAATATATTGTTTTGTCTATTTAAAAATTGTACAGAAGTGGAATCATCTCTACTATATTATGCCTTGCTGTTTTCACTGCATTATGGTTGTGTGGTTCCTCTTTTCTTGCACCTAGCTGTAATTTGCCCCTTTTTCATCACTGTACAGTATTCCACCGGGTGAAGATAATACAAATGATCTAATCTATCATTCACAGACGGACATTTCTTCCAGCCCAGCTCTGTGGTAAGTTTCTTGTGTTTTATCATGAGGCTAATTTTGTCGAGGAGGAAACAGTGGGTCAAAGAAGTCACGTGATTTAAGAGCCTAGCACAGGAGTTAAACAGCCTGAGTTTGAAACCTGCTTCTACCACCACTGTGTGAGCTTGGGCACATTAATCTCTGTGCCTTGGTTTTCTCATCAGTAAAATGACAATAATAGTTCTTGTTTCAGTGTTGTGGTAATTCAGTAAAACAAATACATGTAGTTAAAACCTGGCCTGGGGAAACTAAAATTAGAATTACCACATGACCCAGCAATCCCACTATTGGGCATATACCCTGAGAAAACCATAATTCAAGAAGAGTCATGTACCACAATGTTCATTGCAGCACTATTTACAATAGCCAGGTCATGGAAGCAACCTAAATGCCCATCAACAGACGAATGGATAAAGATGTGGTACATATATACAATGGAATATTATTCAGCCATAAAAAGGAACGAAATTGGGTTATCTGTAGAGACGTGGATGGGCCGAGAGACTGTCATACAGAGTGCAGTAAGTCAGAAAGAGAAAAACAAATATTGTATATTAACGCATATATGTGGAATCTAGAAAAATGGTACAGATGAACTGGTTTGCAAGGCAGAAATAGAGACACAGATGTAGAGAACAAACGTATGGACACCAAGGGGGGAAAGTGGGGGGGGGTGGGGGGGTGGTGTGATGAATTGGGAGATTGGGATTGACATGTATACACTGATGTGTATAAAATGGATGACTAACAAGAACCTGCTGTATAAAAATAAATTTTAAAACAAAACAAAACAAACTTGGCCTGGCCCATTCAAATACTTTCAGTTCAGGAATGGGAACAGGGGCTTTATCTTACTTTACATTCTTTGTACAGCTTGAATTTCCCATGAGCCTATGTTACTTTTATGATCCATTAGTTAAACACAAATCTTTGCCCCACAGCTTTCTATCCTCAGCCTCAGGCCCTGAAGTTCAGCTAATGTGCAACCATGAAGGGACGAACCAGGCAAGCCCTCACTGCAGAGGCAGAGCTGAGTCTAGTCCTCTTGAGCAGCCACGTCTGGCCTGGCCCAGCCTCCCAGGCAGACGTTATCTGACCTGTCAATGCCTCTACAAAAAGGATACAGCCACCACAAAGGAAGCAGGGGGACGTCAGCACAAGGGAGGACAGGGATGGCATATGACTCCCATCAGGTGGTCCTCATCCTTGTTCTACTCCTGCCACTCTGACAGGGGCCAGCCCGAGTCTCTCTGGGCTATAGTGTCCTCACCAGTAAAATGGAAGAAGGGAGGGCTCAGACAAGAAGGGCTCCAAGATCTTTTCCAGTGAATTCCTGACACTTGAGGCTTTTGGCTAAAGCTGCCAAGGATCTAGGGAAATCAGCTTGGGGGTTGTTCTCTGGCATTCTTGCCTCCTTAAGAAATGCCCCGGGAGGGGGCTGGACTGGCACGGTCAGTCTTATTGGCTGGGTTGCAGGGGAAGCAATCAATGTGCTGGTTGCAAATAAGGGCCATAGTGGATCTGCTCTCCCCCAAGATGGGTGGGCCCTGCTGAGAATGACTGCATGACATGTCCCCTCAAGTTCATGCCAATTAACTAACACTCTCATTTGGAAGACAACGCCTCCTAAAACACACCGTGACTTCTGAGGAGCTGGGTAACCAACTCTGCCTGCTGCAATTTCCTCAATCTAAGGTCACTCTGGCTCCAGCTCCATGAAGGAGGAGGCCTCCAGGCCCTGCAGCCTGACCTTTCCTTCCTCCTTCCCTTGGCCTCATAATTAGTCGTCGTCATCTTCCTGGTGAGCTGGAAAGCTGAGGGCAGGGGCCATGCAGTCGTTGGTACCACAATTCACATTGGCCTGGGTCCAGCTTAGATAATACATCCCACCACCCTCAACACCCCCTCACTTCCTCTCGGATGGATATGTGAAGCATCTGGGAAGTCAACAGCTGCCGCCTTATACCCCAAAGAGGGTGGTGAGGTAATCCCCATACATAGTCTGACAAGTGCCGCGGGGTGAAAGGGGCTCTGTGTGGAGGAGAGTGCATTACTGTATTGCTCTGGACTTCCAGGAGCACTCCACTGATGTCCTGGCACCGGAGAGAGATGAAAAGTTAACCGGGTTTTCTCGCCTCCACAAAAGCATCTTTCATCCCACAACAGACTCCAGATTGGAGGGAAGATTTCACCACACAGTGGCCAGAGACAAGAAGCTCTGTTGAAGTCCCTGACCACCCACCCCCACCCATTTCTGAAGACCCCTCTGTAACCCAGAAAGCTCGGGAGACAGACACACGGAGTCTCACAACGGGAATGCTAATGTGTTTCAGGACGGAGAAGCGGGCCAATATTCAGATGTGACTGGAGTTGGCCCTGAGAGAGCAGGCTGTCACCTGGGCTGATGGGTGCTCTGCGATGCTGAACGATGGCGACTCTCCAAGGAGAGGGGCGGCATCCATGGCGAAGGCGGCTCCAGTCCAGCTGTTAGCAGGAAGAGAAAGACAAAGTCGTCTTGACTGAACCCACCTAAGTGCCAGGTCCCGACGACTGTGAGGAGAAATGAGAACTCAGTGAGTGTCTAAGGCAGCAGTGGAGCGGCTTTCCCTCCAGCCCTCCGCCCACTGCAGCCCTGCCCTCCTCAGAGATTCGGTCATGCTTACCCAGAGCACACTCTGGAGGATAAGGATGCAGGAGAACAGTGCTCCTTGCCACTGAACTTCTCAGGAGGCAGCAACAGCAATGACGAATTCAGCACTGTGTTTTTACCTCTAGTCAAAGTCAAAACAGCCAGTGCCCACAATTCCAGCCTCATCCTGTGGGATGAAACCAAATCCAGAGGGAGTGTCGGGGAGAGCACAGTATCCAGGATGGCCTTTTGTTCTTTTTTGACTTTGAAATTCTTATCACATAAATATTACCTTTCAAAGAAAACGTCTATAGTACAAAAAAAGTATGTAAATGATACAACCATTCTCTCCAGAAGTAATCCTATGTGTCCTATGAGATCATCTAGGTGTATCTACATATGCTCTTATCCGCCCCCAAATTGTTTTCCCTCCAGAAATATTACATAGAGTTGTATCATGTAAGTGTTTAACTTTTGTAAATGTAACTATTTGTGCCAGGGTCATTTCACCAACCAAGCACATGCCCCAGAATAAGCGTGAGCAGGGAGAGTGGTGCAAGATTTCAGTTCTCTCAAGTGAGTCCAGTGTTTAAAGAAACATTTTTCCTTCAAGTCCCTAAATTCAAGGCATGTACTTCATCTGGAGCTCAAATAGGGAGATGGTGATCTGTTCCAATGCTGAGGAACACTAGATGTGCTGATCGTTACAAAAGGGCAAGTGAGGCTCCAACAAGACACCTTCCTAAGGTGTCTATAAGGTGTCTTCCTAAGGTGTCTAAGAGCAATCTGGAATATATGCCATTTTATCTAACTCCACTTGGGACCCACCCCTCAGTAAGATGATTCTACTGGTGATACACTATTCCGTTTCTTTCCATTTAGTTTATCTTGGAAGTTGTTCTAAATCAGTATCTATAGATGTCTTGTTCTTCAAGTGCTTATTGTAAGCTATTTCACAGCATGAATGTATGGGATGTTCTTTGGAAAGAGTTCTATTTTCATACCATAAAGAAAGAGAAATGTCACCATTAAAAAAGACACAAACTAAGAACAAATTTACAAACCAAGAATGTAACATTTTATTCATTTCCGGATTATGAGTATTACACAGCATATACATATATTTAGATAATATATAAAACAAAGAACAAACCATAGGAAGAAATATCGGTCTGAAATTGCCTTTACGGGACATATTTAATTCTGCAAGTTCATGGTAAATGTATCTCCCCACACACCGAGGCAGGCAGCAAGATAAACTCTGGCATTCATGTATCAAAGGACAGCTTATCCCCCACTGTACTTACAATGCACGGCACGGTCACTGGTAGCCACGACCAGGGACGCCAAGGAGTAGGTAAAAGAACTGCAGCACAGTGAACTAATATAAATATTTGTTTTTTGCATTGTCCTCCAGATAGTTTCCTTTTTAAACTAAGAGTCACATCCAGGGTCTATCCCTTGGAGTTGCATTCGAGTTATTGCTGGAGGGGAAAGAAAAAAAAGTAGAATAAAGGCATCAGTTTAAGTTATTAGAAAACAGACGGTCAGTGCCACTGACCCCCTACCTCTAGTGACACTCAAGGGGATGCTGGACTGTGGGGAGATGCATATGTGTCACCAGTGGGCAGGCATGTAAGCACCCATCGTCGTGTCAGAGGGGACAGATCAGCTGATAGTAATTTGGGGCTGATGAAGAGGTTCAGATGAAGATATTCTGCAAGGAAGGCCTGGGAGCAGGAAGCAGCAGGATGCCCCCCAGGAGGGACAGTATCACTTCATGGAGGTGAGACAGCAGTAACAGAACATTTCATGGGATCATTCCTGATTCAGTGCTGGTGGTGGAAGACCTAAGACCTTATGATGTAAAAGTCCTCCATACTCCATGTCAACAGAGAGAGGCTCTGCAGCTGAACTTGTAGAACAGAGCACTTTCCAGGGACACAGCTTCTCCAACTCACTGTCTGGCCTTCCTCTGAGGAAAGCTGGCTTACCTTTGCCTTATTCTGAACTGGGAGATACAGTTTGAACTCTGCTGGCAGTTCGTCTTCTGAGTAGAGTCTGTCTGAGAAGTAAACCCGTCGGATGCGACAGTTTGCATGGATCTGTGGATGCAAGACTTAAAATAAGTCTCTTAAAATAAGACACAAAATATGATTGTCCTTCCTCTTTTCCTGATTTTCCTCGAGCCCCCCGCATGGTGTTGTCAAAGCTTCACCTCTTTGGCATCTCCTCAGTGTGGCTTAGAGGTAGATTCTGACAAGAGGGAGATTTTACTTGCTGTATTCTCCCACTGTATCTGAGCAGATTCCTGAGTAGGTCCTGGGCCTCTCTGAGGTGAAAGCCCCCTGGACAGTGACTTGGGAACTTTAGCCTGAAACCCACACTGTTCTGTCACCTGGGTCACAAGCCAGTAACAAACAGAGCCTAGACCCCTCTCCCATTTGGGGCTCCATCTGGAAAAGGAGCCAGTACCTGCACCCTGAGGGTCTCAATGTAATTTGTGCCATATGCCCGCCGAGTGAAGTCTGACAGGTTGAACTGAATCTGGTTCCAGCCGTCATCCAGCCGCATGGGCATGGTACAGATGAAGGGTTTGACCCTGGTGGTGCTCTGGTAGTTACTTGCCCGAAACCGCCGACGCACATTCTTGTCATCTAGTACCTATGAAATATAGAGAAGAATCACATTAACTCCATCTTGGAAGAAGCAAACAACCCTGATAAGACAAGGACCTGAAACTCCCACAGCCTGGTTTCCCAAGGCTGAGACCCAAGGGAGAATAAACAAACCAGATACAGGTCACATTGGATGCAGACGGCCCGGAAGTAGCTAGTTTATCTTGTCTGTTGCCAAGACAACACCAGCTGCTTATGACATATGACACATGCATCAGGCCCCCAGACCATAGCATGATTCCATAAACATTCTTCCCTTTGAAAAATTAAAAAAGCTAGACTTGAGACCAACAATAGCCCAGTGTTAAATAGTAACTTTCCAAATGGACACTACTCTAACCCTCAAGCTTTGAACTCCTGTAGCTATTGATTAGATTTTCTAGATGCTTACTGCTTCTTTTAAAACTTGGCATTAAACTTTGATTAATAATACCAAAATTATGCCATAATAATAATGGTTGCATCAAGTGTACAGCAGAGGCAGAAAAGAATACATACAAAAGGATAAAGATACTTTCCTGCGGCCACTTTTTTCCTATAAATTGACAGGACACCTCTTTGGTATAGCCAAGAGTGTAGAGATTCATGTGCACATACTTACCTGTACTTCAAAGGTAAAATATTTCTTCAGGTTTTTGATAATCATGACAAGGAAGGGAAGTTTAATTCCCAATGTTTTCTTTGGGTCTGCAGGACATGTGATATATGTGGTGCTGTAGAAAGAGGAAACACCAATAAACACACTACTTGTCTTTTCCTTTGTGGTATGCACAGCAATAACACTCAGTCCAAGAGGATAAATTGGAAGGCAGATCTAAAAGATCCAGATATGTCATCCAATGATCCCTCAACCCTTAAGTTAAGCTAATGCGTTAAAAAAAATGCTGGACTCTGAAACAAAAGCTTAACATAGCACTAGACATCAACAATAAAATATCTGAAAAACAAAGCCAGACCCGTGGATCTGGAAGTTCTTCCAGTGAAAAAAGATTTAATTCTGGTCTAAGAAACTATCAAATGATAGAAAACCAAAACTAAGACCATTGTAACACTGAAAACTACCCTGGCCACCCACTGGATGATTACTGTAAACCCATACCTCCACATAAACACATCTGAGTTAAATAGTAATAACTAAGACTTATACAGCACTGACTAAGTGCTAAGCAGGTTTTAAGTGTTTTATACACATTCACTTATTTTATCTTCACAATAATTCTACAAGGAAGATGTACTGTTATTATCCCTATTTCACAGGTGAGGAAACTAAAGCCTGGGGGATTAAGTAACTTGCCCAAGGTGAGCTCTAAGTAGCAGAGCTGGATTCACACCAGGCAGTCTGACTCTGCAGTCCATGCCATTAACCTCTATGATGTACTACCTCCTGGCATTCCGTGTCTCTGGGAGAACACAGTGGCAACCTACCTGACATTTGTTCCTTCAATCTCTAGCACCAGGGACTGGATGTCATTATCAGTGATTCTTTTGATGTGGCCATTCCGTACCTACAAGGGAGGAAATTAAACTGGTTAGTACTGAAATATCGACAAATAACTCTGTTAAGATTTTGAAGGCTGAATAGGACTATTTAAAGCAGCGGTCCCCAACCTCTTTAGCACCAGGGACCGGTTGTGTGGAAGACAACTTTTCCACGGACCGGGGTTGGGGTGGGGTGGGGTGGGATATGATGGCTCAGGCGATAATGCGAGCGATGCAGAGTGGCAGATGAAGCTTCGCCGGCTCGCCCGCCACTTAACTCCTGCTGTGCGGCCCGGTTCCAAACAGGCAGCGGACCAGTACCGGTCTGTGGCCCGGGGGTTGGGGAGCCCTGCTTTAAAGAAAACCATAGTAGCCCAAGGGGCATAACACAGAAGTCTGTGACACCATATGTTAAAGCTTATGTGAAAGTAAGCCATGCTATTACCTCTATACAGGGCCCAATCAACCACCACAGGAATTGCAGGCAATTTGGCAATCTATAAATCAGGACAAATTTCTTCCCAAAGAAATCAACTCAATTTAGATTCAGCCAACGTTTACCAAGTGTCTACTATACACTAGGAACATTCCTAACAACAACGAGCTCAGTCCTAACAACAACAACAAAAATTGCAAGGTCGTTGGTGTTGTTTCCACTTTACAGACGTGGACACTGACACTCAGGGAGTGCAGATGACACACCCTAAAGTAAGAGGGGCAGGATTAACGACCAGGCTTTCCACTGCCCTACACTGCCTCACATAGTTCTCTGGCCAGAAAGGCCAAATGCTGAGTGTCACTGAGAGGGAGGGTAGCAACCAAAAAAACGAACGTATTACTACCCCAGGTTTACTCCTACTTCATGCTTCCTTACCTTCTTTTCCCCAAGTTTCTACTTTTTCAAGTATGAATTCAAGCCCCATCTGTGCCACACACAGAAGCCTTCTTTAGCATTTTCAGTCTACACTGACCTCTCTTCTCTCTGATTCATTTTTCTTGCTCATGTAGCCTAGACTATATAATTTAGCACTTCATCCTACATTGTTTTGCATTGTTTGCCGCAATATGTAGGAGGAATATGATGGAGAGGAATCAATATTCGATACGGATTCCTCCTCTCAAAACATATTTAGGAAAGCACAATTATCTTCAAGCATTACACCCAAGCACCTTATATGGACAGAGCAGAGACATGCAAAGGCACTTCTGAGACAGGGCTGGACTGTTAGGGCTGAATGTATTAACACATGAAAAAGATCAACCAGGTTTAGAACCAGATGCATCAGAATGACAAGCATGTGGTCTTTTTCTAGGTATAGTGAAAAGGGCTGCCTGTGCTGTCATATTCAACAACTCATCATGTGGCTTTCCATGAGACTTGCATATGGGGAGAGAATACAGCATTGAGTCTGATAGTTGTATTGTTCAACACAATTATTAATAATATGGCATTCTGTCTTTAGACATCAGCCTCTGTGTGCTCTGTTCCTGTTAATTTGATCCACTTGTGGTGTGCGTGGTATTCCCCAGGTAACACCTGATATCACTGCCCATCTTTTTCTGCCAGATGCAACTGATTCTTGTCTCCTCAAAAAAGTATAAGCTGAAGGATAGGGACCAAGTATTAAACATCATTTATATGTTCTATAATGCTTAGTACTCTGCTAGGCATAAACTAAGCATTCAAATATTTGCTGACTTCTGGAATTTGTCACCCTAAGAGTTGGCACATATGAAGAGATTCAAGGATTTTTTAAAAATTCCTGGATAACATATCCACCATGGGCTATTATGGGAAGCCAGAGATCCTAGGGTATATCACAAAGCCAGTGAGGTTACCAGCATAAAGAATGCCTTCCTACAAATCATCCTTTGGTACCCATTGTCAGAGACAGAATGCTGGGTGGATGGGCCCCAGATCTCTGCCAGTGTAGCATTTCTGGATTCTCAAGTCACAAACATCACATTGAAGTGCTTCTCAAACAAAGCTGGCGACATCCAATGCCCTCCTGCTTTGAATTCTGGGCCTCTTTCCAAGGGAGATTAAAAGCACAAAGACTTGGATCACAAAGACTTGTAGCACATGCCAACACTGCCCACCTCATTCCCCATATAAATGCTCCCAAAGTGGCAATATTCCTCCTCTATTTGCTAGCCCACAGCTGCTGTGGAAAATCATGCAGACTTCTTGGTAAAGGAGGAATTCATCAAGAAATTTTTCCATGTAATATGTTGCAGGCACATTGATACGAACTGACAGTATCCCAACAAGATGCAAACACTAATTTTATAACATACCACTAATTATTCTCTATAACTTCATTCTTTCTTAAAAAGGTACCAAATGCAACAAACCAGATGGTTAAATTTAAAGGATTAAGTAATTAGGGTCCAAAGACTACTATTGCTAAAAGGCAACACGTTGCAATTTATCCAACATTGTAAGTGGGACCTCAGATCTTACATCCTGGAAGGTCTCTCTGACCACAGTCACAGGAAGCCTCCCTCAGCTCTAGAAAACCCAGCCAGATTTCACAGGGAGGAAATGTTAGGACATTTGCCTTCTGCCCATCTCAAAGTTTATAGCACTCCAGTAAATGTGACTACTCAGGTCTTTACAGAAGAAAACAATGCCTTACACTGCACACAGAAGCCAACAGACTAAAAGCCAAAACAGACTTTGTGTATTCTTACACTTCTGTCCCAGGGGCAAACTAACTTTCAGTTGGACTGTCAGTAACTTCTTAAGAGAAATTTCTTTCACAACAAACTACCACACTCACAAACTTAATTCTTACAAAATTAATTAACGTAGCCCGTAAAACACGAGAACCCAGAGGGGGAAAAGGCAGCTTTTTCAAAGGAATGCCCAACAGTCTCTCTAGAGTTTTAACCTGCCTAGTGGCGAGAACAGTCTAAATAGAGCTTTGCCCAAGGAGAAAGTTCAGTCCTCAAAGAAGAAAAGTATTCTCATATCACAAGCTGCCAGAGCTTTAAAATCAAATTAAGTTGATTTCTTAGTGAATTATGATTTTTCTTCTTTATTAAGTTCAAAGGGCTGTAAATACAAATTCACTGAAAGAAGAGTGGAGTGAGGCCGGGGGTGCAATTAACCAGAGATATGGGTGGGAAATGTCCCCAAACCTCTCTCTAGGCTCTAAAACTACGATCAAAGGAGAAAGACAGGTGGACAATTTGGGGCAAGGCCTCCCAACCACCCTGGCAATCTGGCTGTCACTGCCTTAAGTTGTAAAGGTCTTCCAGGAAGCAAGCCCCTCCCCAGTCCAGCTTCTGACAAACATGTATAACAAGACACATGGACTCAGAAAGCATCAACTTCCTTTCCTTAGCTTCTTCCAGTTCAGAGGCCACTAGGCAGGCCTGGCTTTGAAATGAAGATAAGATGAACTGGTCAGCATTTATTGCACATGGTGGAAGTAGGTTTTATTTTACTTCCCTCTCTAAATTAGAAAGTGCCTATTGTTTTTGACTTGCTAATTTTTTAAATTTCATGACACATTCCTGTAGTGTGGCCTATGAGTGTTTTATTCCTCCAAAATAATGATAATAAATAAAGCCAATCTTACAATTTTTAATTTCATGAACTCCTCCCCCCACCCCCCACCGGCCCCAACTATGAGGTGGAGTTAATTTAGAAGCTTCAGAACCCAGGCTACTGGCAATTAACAATCAGAATGGTTCTCAGCCCCTGCAGGCACCAAGAAGGGAATCTTCAAGCCCTTTTTTGCAATCACTCTCCCAGGCTTTCCATGGTTGCTGGGACAACTAATAAAGAACACTGATTTTTTTTTTCCCCCAATGTAAGCCCCAGGGAGGAGGGTCAAAGCTGAGGGGGGAAATACTACTGGGATAGGGAGGAAGCTGGCCAATGCTCTATATTTCATCAAGTGCTTTAAAAATAACACGAGTTGTATCCGTTCCCTACTCCCACCTTTCTTTTTAGTGGCTCCACCCACTTATCCTGGCAGACAGCTGAGCCCTCAGCCATCTGGCATCCTAGTCTTAATGACACATGTTCCAATTTACATTAAGCCTTTAGAGCTGTCCATTTCAGCAGGAAAGTTTCTGCCCTGAGCTAGGGGCTGGGCTCTAAGTCAGAAAACAGGCAGAGGGAGACCTCTGTGGGGAGAGCTGGGCATAGCTCTGTCTCAAGGCCTGGGCCTTACAGGCTCCAGTGGGTTAAAGGCTTCTCACCCTTTGCAGCACTTAACAGGGACTATCCAAACAGCAGACAGGCAACTCTGGACATTTACAAACAGCCCTTTAGTTAAAGTAAGGACAATAATATGTACTGCTAACCAGGCTCTTCCTAAGAATGCCTTGAAAGGGCAAGTGTAACTAAAACCCAGGCCTTTGCCCAATTATAGTAAAAGCTATTTTTTGGAAAAATGAATAACATCCTCAGATTGACCCAGGGATAATCTGAAAAAAATAGTTTTAATACTTTCATGTCCAAATGCTCTCAACTCTACTACTAGAAATTTAACATGTACCAACAAGGTTTGCTAATTAAAAGTTAGGGTGTGGGAACTTTTTTTCTGGAGAGAGACTTTGTTCATTTTTAAAATTAGGAACTGGGAATGGGAATCTAATATTTTCCAGCAACAACCACAAAAACTCTGGTTCTAATATTTCATTTGGGAATGGGGAGGATCAGCAGCAGAAAGAAAGAGAAGCTTGTATGAATTAACAGTCTCATGTAGTAGACTTTTAGGATATTACCAGTAAAGTCTGAAAGTCACATGTTTTACACAGGCATAAGTGCGAAAAGAACCTCCTGGTATTTTCTTTACAAACCAGAAGTAATGTTTACATTAAACATAAAAAGTCCTTTAATAATGTAGTATTTGCTGATCCCAGAAGTTAAGGGAGCATTAAGAAATCCCTAATTTCTGCTAAACTCTTGGTTTGAAAAATTACAAAGGTCTCTATCAGGAAGCTTACCGTCCAGCCAGGAATACAGATCTTGAGAAGCTAATTTCAAGTATGATGAGAAGGAAGTAGAGCTTCTATAAGTGGATATAAACTAACTTAACCTGAGGAAGTACCTTTGCACTGAGACGTAGAGACTAACGAAGAGGGGTAGGAGTGGGTCCCAGCAGAGGGGCCGGCAAGTACAAAAGCCTAAAGCGGGGAGAGAACAGACTTCTTTCAGTTCAGTAGGAGGTCAATACTAGAAGGGGGATCCTGTGGGACGTCAGCCTGGAGAACTAGTTAAGCAGGTACCAGACCACAGTCTGTGTGGCCTTAGAGCCATGTTAAGGTTTTGGATTGGGAAAGCCATGGTACACTGACCATTTCAGAAGTCTGGAGTTACTGTACTTCCTATTCCTAGGCATCTGAATATCGGGCTCAGTTATAAATTTTTCACTTACTCTTGAGCAAGTGCCTCAGTTCCCTGCCCTACTTAATACTGTGTGCCATAACTGTTGCTAAGCATTTATATACATCTTCATTTAATCTCCATAACCATGAGAAGGAGGTGGATTACAAGATGAGAGAACTGAGTAGTTGAGTACTTGCCCAAGGTTACACAGCACAGGACGTATGACAGAGCCAGGACGCACCAAGGTGTCTGACCACACTCTGGCACTGGGGTTTCAAGGTAAGATACTATTCTTCCCCCTAAGGAACCTGTAGTCTAGTGGGAGATATACAATAAATAGGCAACTGCCATTCAGCGTGATATAGAGCGCCACAGGAGCACAAAGGAGACATAAACATTATTTCATTGGGAACTTAAGCTGAGATTTGAAGGATGAGATGGGGGGAGGCGCTGAGAACTTCAGAGTGTCAGATAAATGCAGGTATTGCAAATGTAGCCACACCCCCAAAATGAATTTGCAAATTAAATGTTATTATGAATATGGCATTCACTCCTCATATTCATAAGGAGACACAGAGCCTAAATGAAGCCAAACCTAAGTTTTCCAAGACTGCTCTTCACCGTAAACAAATAACAGAAATTCTCTCTCCATAAACTAAGGAAGGAGAATAGTAAAATTTTGTGAAATCAAAATATGTAACAACTAAAAACAGGCACTTATAGCCAATATGTACCTACTAGCAGAGGGCAGGGTCATTTCTAGATAAATGTGGACAGTCCTTCCCTCCCTCCATCAAACTTTGCCCTTATTACAACTTCTCCTTATTTGGAATCATGGGAGTGGGGAAAATGTCTTCTCTTCCCTAACTTTGTATCTCCCCAAATCTACACAATGCCTGTCACTTAGCTGTTGCTCAATAAATCTTTGATAAGAATATCAGTTCCCAGTGTTTCCCCTTCTGGACTGGATTCCCAACACTTTCTGAGGACTTTATAATACAAATGAGTAAAGGAACACATACACCAAAGCCTATGGATCTGGCCCCAAACTTTCCCTTTTTTCCTCCCTTTCCTTCTCTTGCCTCAAGGGGGAAAAATTCACAGATAAACACTTTTCAATCTAGTCTAAACAAGAAGAGTAGAAACATATAATTCACTTTTACTATTATGAGAATTTTGCTTAAAATGAATGTTCCTCTAAAGGTTTTCTTTGCCAAAATGTCCACTTAATTTACTCCATGTAACCCCGCCAGTTGATCTAACAATGTTTTCACACAGGTTTATGTCATTAGGGTACCATCCGACCTCTAGTGGCGTTGTTAAGGGACACAGTGCACCATGGTTACTTTGCTTTTATATTCCGTGTGCAAACATGTTGACTACGCAAAAAGCTGCATTTGAAAAATAAAACACACTACAAAAGATCAAGCCCGGAAGGGTTAAAATGGGGCAACTCTGATAAAAGTTTCACCTGATAGGGCTTCCCTGGTGGCACAGTGGTTAAGAATCCGCCTGCGGGCTTCCCTGGTGGCGCAGTGGTTGAGAATCTGCCTGCTAATGCAGGGGGCACGGGTTCGAGCCCTGGTCTGGGAGGATCCCACATGCCACGGAGCAGCTGGGCCCGTGAGCCACAATTGCTGAGCCTGCGCGTCTGGAGCCTGTGCCCCGCGACGGGAGGGGCCGCGATAGAGAAAGGCCCGCGCACCGCGATGAAGAGCGGTCCCCGCACCGCGATGAAGAGTGGCCCCCGCTTGCCGCAACTGGAGAAAGCCCTCGCACGAACCGAAGACCCAACACAGCCAAAAATAAATAAATAAATAAATAAATAAGAAAATCCTTTAAAAAAAAAAAAAAAAAAAAGCTATCTATCTATAAAAAAAAAAAAAAAAAAGAATCCGCCTGCCAATGCAGGAGACACAGGTTCGATCCCTGGCCCGGGAAGATCCCACATGCTGTGGAGCAATTAAGCCCGTGTGCCACAACTACTGAGCCTGCGCTCTAGAGCTCACGAGCCACAACTACTGAGCCCGCGTGCCACAACTACTGAAGCCCGTGTGCCTAGAGCCCATGCTCCACAAGAGAAGCCACTACAATGAGAAGCCCGCGCACCACAAGGAAGAGTAGTCCCCGCTTGCCACAACTAGAGAAAGCCCGCGTGCAGCAACGAAGACCCAACACAGCCAAAAATAAATAAATAAATTAATTAATTAAAAAAAAAAAAGTTTCACCTGATAGAAATGCTGAGGCCTCTCTACCACTGGAATTCTTTGTGTTGGTAAGTTCTCTGACCTGCTCTGAAAACCTCTCCTCCTAGATCAAGCCCCATTCTCTATATCAATTGCCTCATATCGACACTTTGGTTACAATCCCAAGTTCAACTGGCATACAATCCACTCTCTCCTTGCCTTTGGACAGTCCAAAATTAAGTCAAGCCACAGCTGAGAAGCCATCATCTTTACAAAGTTCCCAGGTACACTCATTCCGGGTTCTCTTTGTAGAGGTACAATTTCGGAGTTTAAAGTGTTTTTTATTCCAATTTGAACAAAACCATGGAACTGAAAAACTCAGTAAAATGTAGGAAAACAGTTAAGGAGCTGCTCTCTTGGGTAATAAGTAACTCTTGGCATTAGCTCTAGCTTGTGGACAGAATCACTGTGAAAGAGGAGAGCTGGTCAGATTTCTCACACATGCGTAAGGCCAAACTCATTAAATTCAGATCTTTCAACTATCTTATAAAAATGACATTGTGAACACACCATCCCCAAAGCTCCTCTCAGAAAGCAGAATTCCCTAGTGGCAACAGGCAGAAGGCTGTCCATGTTCTCTCCTAATCTCTCTATGTGGCCCCAAACCTTCATCTGTGGATAAGGGAAGACAGGGAATTGTTCTGAGATGATATCCAAAATTCTTGGCCTCATTACCAATGAACTGCTTATTTAGATTATCCTACATTCTTCTCTATAAAAACAGCATTCAACATACCACCTCTCTCCATTTTCCCCGAAGGACTGAAGTACTAAGGTTATACCCTAAATCACCTGTCTTCTCAATGTAGAGTGCTTTATATTAACTTATATTCAAAAAAGGGTACAGATGACTGGGAATTTGCATGAGAAAGGAAATATCAAAGTAATTAAATGCAGACCAACTCATAGATTGCTAGGCACACATGCCCCCAATCAACATCTCCAAAAAGTGGACAGGGTCACCATCTCCCAGTCAGTGAAAGTTATCATCGAGTGGATGCCTGAATAAAGATGATGAGGCTTGTACTTGGCGTTCAGCTTGTTAACACAGACAACACTTTATCACCATTTTGCAATTTCCCTGATGGAGATCAGCCACTGAAGGCAGAGTACAGACCTCAAGTCACAGTGAGTGTGGAGCAGGTGCCAAAGGCCACCGAATTCTGGCTTGGTTGGGATCAGTGGGAGGAAGGGAGCAAATGAATGAAACCCAAACATAACTGAGTTCTGGCTGTGCCTCTATAAGGCGGCCTGGAACAAAGGCTCTGTGTCTAGTGCCCAGCACAGTGCCTGGTACAACACAGGATATCAGTAAATATTTGTGAAATCAGTGAACAGCGGTTCCTTTCATCTGCGCGTTCCCGAAGCAACCTCACGTGAGTTTACGCTTTTCATGCCGTGAGACGGGCACTATCAACCCCACCATATAGATGCGGAAACTGAGGCTGAAGAACCGACTGGCCCAGTCAAGTCTGCGGCGAGGGACCACTATACTAACCACACTACTGCCGCAGGACACTTAAACCCCAGGCACGCCCACCCCACAATGCATCCCCCGCTGCTTACACGACGCGCCCACCTGGCGCCTCAGTCACGCCAGGCTGGGGACAGGGGATAGCAGAGACCGCCCGGCCTCCCTCAGGCCCTAGTTCGACACAACTACCCGCTACCCCGGGCCCAGCCCCGGGCCCCCGCCCCGCCGCCGCCCCCAGCCCCTGACCTTTTTGTCCCAGATTTGCAGGGGCTTGCTGCCAATGCTGTAGAGGATAGAAAGGAAGCCGCTCTGGAACGTGTTCTTGAACATCTCGCCCGCGGCCTTCTCCTCAGCCGCGCCGAAGCCGACCTAAATATGGGCACCAAGTGGCGAAGGCAAAACAGGGGGCCGGCCCTGGTCCGAAGAAGGGACGCTGCGCTCCTGACCTCCCGATCGGTAGCCACAGACAGCTGGACTTGGACGCGGGACGCTGCGTCCGTGAACTTCAGCTCCTAGAAGAACTTCGCCACCTAAACCCAGAAACCACAGCAACTGCCGTCCGCGCCGTTCTCCCCTCCTTAAATGGAGGCGGCGGCCTCCCGCCGCCTGCGATGGATCCCTCCGCCCACTTGAGCCCGCCCCCTGAGAGCGCTAAGCCCAATCCCGCCACAGGGCTCACAGACTTCCTGTTCCTTCCGCTCTTAAGCCCCGCCCTAGTTCCGCCTCCTCTTGAAAAGAACTCCTTTGCCAAGGGACTATTTTCCCATCGTTGTCCCATAGCTGCTTTTAGAAAGCGGAAGGAGACAGGATTATAGAATATGTTGTTAGCAGCTACGTGGTGTCATGGAAACCTGGCGGGGGTGGGGTCAAAGCGCGTGAAGACCAGGCCCCGCCCCCTAAGGGGCTAGGAGGAGTTACAAAGGCAAAAGAAAAGTGAGGAAGGGCACGGAAGGTGGCTCGGATAAGCTTACCTGGTGTCCTGCGAATGACAAATAAATACTTGTTGGCCGAGTACTGGATAAGGTTAAAGCAGCTAACCAGTATTGCGCACTAACTGTGCTAAATGCCTTATAGGCATCATTGCTTTAATTATTGACAGGATCGTTATGAATACTCCACATAACTTGTGGGATGAAGTCAAAGCAATACTTGGAGGAAAATTTATCGCCTTAAATGCATGATTAGAAAACAAGGCCTGAACATTAGGATAAAAGCAGAAATTAATGCAATTAAAATAAAGTTGAGTTGGTTGAGTTGAATAAACAGCTGGTTTTTTAAAAAAATCAATTCTTGGAATTTTTTTTTAATAAATTTATTTTTATTTTTGGCTGAGTTGGGTCTTCATTGCTGCTCACGGGCTTTCTCTAGTTGCGGCAAGCAGGGGCTAATCTTCTTCGTCCCGGTGCATGGACTTCTCCTTGTGGTGGCTTCTCCTGTTGTGGAGCACGGGCTGTAGGCGCACAGGCTCACTAGCTGTGGCACGTGGGCTCAGTAGTTGTGGCTCATAGGCTCTAGAGCGCAGGCTCAGTAGTTGTGGCACACAGTCTTAGTTGCTCCGTGGCATGTGGGATCTTCCCAGACCAGGGCTCGAACCCATGTCTCCGGCGTTGGCAGGCCGATTCTTAACCACTGCGCCACCAGGGAAGCCCTAGAACATTTTTTAAAAGACATAAAATAAGCTATGGTATTTCAAGTGTGGAAGAAATCCCAAATGTTGGAAACCAGTCACTCACTGAGCATTAACCTGGATGTTACTCTGTGTTCAGGCCTGTGTTGGGTATTGTGGCTGACAGAAAAGGAGTTTGCAGCTAACTTCACTGTAACAACTAATGTCATCATTGTAATAACTAATAATTCCTAACATCAATTGAGCATTTATTTTGTGTCAGGCATATAATAGAGTGCCTTAGCCTTTATTAAATCATTTAATCCTCATGGCAATGCCGTGAACAGTCCAACCAGAATTTCCAGACAGAAGGAAAAATATGGATCTTATTACAGCAGAAAGTCAAAAATGTTTATACAAAGCTGTTATTTTTGGATGATTTCTGAGGACTCTGTATAATTCAGGTCAGTGAACAATTTATCCCTTAAGGTTATTAAATTTTTCAAAATATCCTAGGGGGAAACATAATTACTGTACATTAGATTTTCATGTGCACCTGAGTCTATTGCAGGATTTTAAAATTCTGCTCTCTTGAACGCAGACAACACCAAATGCTGGTTAGGATGTGGAACAACAGGAACAGGAATTCATTGCTGGTGGGAATGCAAATTGTACAGTCACTTTGGAAGACAGCTTGGAGATTTATTACAAAACTAAATATACTCTTAATAGGATTCAGCAATGCCACTCCTTGGTATTTACCCAAAGGAGTTGAAAACTTATGTCCATATCAACACCAGTACACAGATGTTTATAGCGGATTAGTCAAAATTGCCAAAACTTGTAAGTGACCAAGACATCCTTCAGTAGGTGAACAGCTAAATAAACTGGTACACCCAGACAGTGGAATATTATTCAGCACTATAAAAGAAATGAGCTATCGAGCCATGAAAAGACATGGAGGAAACTTAAATGCATGTGACTAAGTGAGAGAAGCCAATACGAAAAGGCTACATACTGTATAATTTCTACTATATGACATTCTAGAAAAGGCATGGAGTCAATAAAAACATCAGTGCTTTCCAGGGGTAGGGGGCTGGGGAACGATGAATAGTCAGAGCACAGAGGATTTTTAGGGCAGTGAAAACATTCTGTATGATACCATAATGATGGATACATGTCACTATACATTTGTCCAAACCCATAGAATGTAAAACACAAAGAGTGAACTCTAATATAAACTATGGACTTTGGGTGATTATTATGTGTCAGTGTAGGCTCATTAATTGTGACAAATGTACCACTCTAGTGGGGGATGTTGATAATGGAGGCCATGCATGTGTGGGGGCAGGAAATATATAGAAAATGTGTACCTTCCCCTCAATTTTACTGTGAACCTAAAACTGCTCCAAAAATAAGGTCTTAATTTAAAAACAACAACCTTAGAACTATCTTCAAGACCTTGAGGTAGACAAAGATTTCTTAAATAGGACACAAAATGTACTAACATAAAAGAAAATATTGATAAGTTGAATGTCATTATAATTTTAAAAGTCTGTTAATTAAAAGACAAGATTAAGAAAGTGAAAAGGCATATCACGGTCTGGGAGGACGTATGTGCAATACATACACCAGACAAAAACAATCTTTTATCCAGAATATATAAAGAACTCCCACAAATTAATAAGAAAAAGACAGAAAACCCAATTTTGAAAAACAAAAGAAAATATTCAAATGACCAATAAGCATATGGAAAGATGCTCACCATATCTTGTCATCAGGAAAATGCAAATTTAAATCATAAGACACTGCTGAAGATCAACCAGAATGGCTAAAATTAAAAGGACTGACAATACCCACTGATAGGGAGGATGTGGAGCAACTGGAACATTCATACTTTTTTTTTATATATAAATTTATTTATTTCTGGCTGCGTTGGGTCTTTGTTGCTGCGCGCGGGCTTCCTCTGTTTGCAGCGAGCAGGGGTTACTCTTCGTTGCAGTGCGTGGGCTTCTCATTGCAGTGGCTTCTCTTGTTGTGGAGCACGGTCTCTAGGCGCGCGGACTTCAGTAGTTGCAGCACGCAGGCTCAGTAGTTGTGGTGTGCAGGCTCAGTAGTTGTGGCGCACGGGCTTAGTCGCTCCGCGGCATGTGGGATCTTCCCAGACCAGGGATCGAACCCGTGTCCCCTGCATTGGCAGGCGGATTCTCAACCACTGCACCACCAGGGAAGCCCACATTCATACCTTCTTGATGGAAGTATAAATTGGTTCAGCCACTTTGGAAAACTGTTTGATAATGTCTACTGAATCTAGACATATATATACTCTGTGACTGAGAAATTCTAATGCTGGGTACCAAACAAAAATGCTTGTTTATGTCCATAAAAGACATGTACAGAAATGTTCTTAGCAATGTCATTTATAATAGCCCTAAACTAGAAACAACTCAAATGTCCATCAACAATAGATGGGGACTTTCCGGGTGGCGCAGCGGTTAAGAATCCACCTGCCAATGCAGGGGACACGGGTTCGAGCCCTGGTCTGGGAAGATCCCACATGCTGCAGAGCAACTAAGCCCATGTGCCACAACTACTGAGCCTGCGCTCTACAGCCCGCGAGCCACAACTACTGAAGCCTGCGCATTCTAGGGCCCACGTGCTGCAACTACTGAGCCTGCGTGCTGCAACTACAGAAGCCTGAGCGCCTAGAGCCCATGCTCCGCAATAAAAGAAGCCACCGCACCGCAACGAAGAATAGCCCCTGCGTGACACAACGAGAAAGCCCGCGCGCAAAGACCCAACGCAGCCAAGAAAAAAAAAAAAGAAGGGGCTTAGTTTGTTAACCTGCAGTTTGGGTAGAACCATTGCAGAAGCAGCAAGCAATTCTGTGCCTGGCCCAGAATCTCTGACCATGAACGAATCACAGTCCTGCGTTTAGATAGAATATCTCACCTTGGTGGGATAAGTGTCAAAATACACACAGAGACTATGGGAAGTAAATCAAATTCATAATATCAGTAATCCATGTCAAACAGAGGAATAAGTTTGATTATTGTGATATTTTGTTATTTAAGATATTTGAAATAGTTAACTCATTTAGAGGATTAGAGGATATGGTACTTTGAATTTAATTTGAAATGCTTAAAGGAATTTGAAATTAGGTCTGCAATTTTAGTTTTAAAGTGCTAAGAAAATTTAATTAAGTTTGTAAACAACGTTTGATTGATTAAATCTATGAGTTTAGACTTAGATATGTTAGTATATGAATGCTTAGGAAGATTTCAGGAGATTTTAGGTCTTTCATATTAGCTATTGGAAGTGTTTGAGCAAATCAAACAGACTAAAAATGTGGTTTACTTTGAAATTGTCTAAGGAAACTAGATTAAGTATGTGAGCAATGTTTATGGTTTAACCCATTAAGTTTTGAATTAAGTGAGCATCAAAGATTAACCAAAATAAATGTTCAAATTTACGTACAAAACCAACCAGTTTGTAGTTATAAAAAGATTTGTAGACACAAGACAAATTAGATTTTTAAACGTACAGCTTCTTTCTTTTTTAAAAAATAAATTTATTTATTTATTTATTTATGGCTGCTTTGGGTCTTCGTTGCTGCGTGCAGGCTTTCTCTAGTTGCAGTGAGTGGGGGCTACTCTTCGTTGTGGTGCGTGGGTTTCTCATTGCGGTGGCTTCTCGTTGCAGAGCATGGGCTCTCTAGGCACACGGGCTAAGTAGTTGTGGCTCAAGGGCTTAGTTGCTCCACGGCATGTGGGATCTTCCTGGACCAGTGCTCGAAGCCGTGTCCCCTGCATTGGCAGGCAGATTCTTAACCACTGTGCCACCAGGGAAATCCCAAAACGTACAGCTTTAATAACTAAGATATTATATAAAACACCCAGAACTCCAAGAATCCCTTTTAGAGCACAAAAGCCCTGGTTACTTGCTAAAATCCAGTGGACAGCATCTGTTTATGTCAGTCTGAGACCAGAAACTCCAAGCACCTGGCCACTAAAGGACACAAGGGACTTGCCACACACTGTAAGGCAGAGATTATTCTTCACCCCTCCCTGCTGATGGGAATGGGGAGATATAGGAATGAGGTGAGGGGTTGTGCCTAGAGAATCACCCTTAGCTGGGAACAAAGATGGAAGACTGCCCAAATGACTGGGGTGTTCAGCCAGCAGACGGAGGACCGCTGAATCCCAGCTCAGTGGTTATATCCAAAGACATCGTTAAAAGAGCCAGTGGCGGGCAGATGAAGCTCCTGCTAATCTGAGAGTGAAGTTCAAAGGGGACTGTGTTGGGACCCTGCATGTTATTGTTATTTTTTAAATTTATTTTTAAACTTAAATACAGTAAAATATACTCCTTTTGGTATAATTTTTTTTAAATAAATTTATTTATTTTTAATTTTTGGCTGTGTTGGGTCTTCGTTGCTGCACTCCGGCTTTCTATAGTTGCGGCGAGCAGGGGCTACTCTTTGCTGCAGTGTGCAGGCTTCTCATTGCGGTGGCTTCTCTTGTTGCAGAGCACGGGCTCTAGGCGCTTGGGTTCAGTAGTTGTGGCACGCGGGCTCAGTAGTTGTGGCACTCAGGCTCAGTAGTTGTGGCTCGCGGGCTCTAGAGTGCAGCATCAGTAGTTGTGGCGCACGGGCTTAGTTGCTCTGCGGCATGTGGGATCTTCCCAGACCAGGGCTCGAACCCGTGTTCCCTACATTGGCAGGCGGATTCTTAACCACTGCGCCACTAGGGAAGTCCCTTTGGTATAGTTTTGAGAAAGGTACCAAGTCATATAACCATTGCCACATTTAGGATACAGAACAGCTCCATCACCCCCAAATTCCCTTATGCTATCCTTTGTAGTCAAACCCCCCAGCCCCCAACCTTAACCCTTGACAACTACGGGTCTGTTCTCCATCCCCACAGCTTTGCCTTTTCCTGAATGTCATATAAATAGAATCATCCAGCCTTTTGAGACTGGCTTCTTCACTTAGCACAATGCATTTGAGATGCACGTTATTTTAAAAGTTTGTAGAATATTCTGCAATGAGTTGCTCATCCATTCCACCACCCAGACCATTCAGGCCAGGGATATTTTAAAACATTTACCAGCCCTTTGCATGGTTACTTTTGAAGGCATCCCCATAGCATTTCAAACATTAAAAGGCAGCCATTTTTCATATTTAAGATAACTTTTTTTCCCTGTAATTTTTTTGGAATTCTCAGTTCACAGGATTGGAGAGACATTTACTTACATTTATTAAATTTTTATTTTGCAACTTTCTTATGTTAGAGCCAACACCCTTCTTTCAAGTCTCAAATATTCTGTAGGTCCCTGGAAAGCTCATAGACCTTGGACACCATGCTCCAAGTGCCTGACAGAGCCCCACAAGAATTCCATAGCTAAAGGCATCATGGTGCCAACCTACACCAGTGAGAGAAAGCAATGGAAGACTACTTTCTCTGAATTACAATGCCCTTCCTAAAAAAAGGAAAAAAGAAAAAAAGCATATGGCACAGTAATTCTTTTTTTGAAAAGATTTTATCTCACAAAGGTACAGACTGTGTAAGAATGTATGTGCAAATTTGTTCATTGCAACAATACTGGTAAGCGTCTATCCATAAGGAATTGCTTCAACTGTGGTACATTACACAATGGAATGCTATACAGCCATGAAAAGGGGTGGGGTAGATCTATACATGATGACAGTAAAATTTTCCCGACTAAGTGAAAGCACAAGTTGCAGAAAAAGAATGCAAAATCTGACTACCTTTCTGTCAAATAAAAATCATTATAATTTTAAAATGTTAGTAAATGCATAGAAAATAGTCAAAAAATACATGCCAAATTTAACTCTGGTTTCCTCCAAGGGAGGAAAGAGTTTTTGGATGTGTGGGTATGTGGTTAGGGTGAGGCTGTCATTATTTACTTTTATGTAACATTTGAATTTTTTGCCATGAACATATATATTACTTTGGTAATCAGGAAAAGTCAATAAATATTACTTTAAACAACCGCAATACAAGCAGGACTACTGAAAGATGTGAATTGATGTTCTGAATTTCCAAGCACATTGTGGATGAGCTTCAGACTGTTCTTGGGTTAGTGGGTTCCTTGTCTCCTCTCAAGGCCAAAACAACCTAAGCAAAAACTCCTCCTTCACCTTCTTCCTACAACTGAGCACTCTCCTACCCAACAATTATCATCCACAAAACCCAAGTTTATCTTGGTTGAGAGGTTTCTGGAAAATAAGACTTTCCCACTGGTTGAGAAGGGAAATTGGATAAAGCTAGCATTTCAGTTCTGCATGGCATCTAAAGAACTCCCAAGCCAATCGACCGTGTATATGCTCTGAAGAGACACTCCCTGTTGGGGAAGGCCCTCGAACGCCAGCGGGTCAACATGGTGGTAACATGCTATGTAGATTAACACACACATATGAAGTACCACGTTCATAAGAGTTTCAGGGACATGCTCATTAAAACAAGGTATTGAGATGCTGTCTCAGACACGTGGGAGACCAAAAGAAGTTTACAGAGCCTTGAGTCAAAAAGGGCCTCATGAGAGAGACCGCTTGAGAATACGAGGCCGGTGATGGAGCTGGAAAGGACCAAGTCCAGCGTTCGGTGTCCTGTCAGCTGGTTGGGGGCCTGCGGGCCCTCACTCGCTGGTGTCTGGGGGCAGGCACAGTCTTGAGCTCCCACACCTGAGGAATGGCTTGGATACAACAGGAGCTGGTCCAAGGGACACTGACGCCATGGTGGCCCTGAGGGACCTCTTTGCTTTCCCCCTATAATTGCTTCAAAAACTGTGAGCGTCCACACCTGGGTTCCCATAGTCACCTGTTCAGGACAAGCAGCAGAGAAGACAGGAGAAGGGATGTTGGGCAGACCAGTGGCTTTTGTGGAGAACTAGCGGGCGCCCCGTCTAGCTGCCCAGGTGTCGGGTCTGCCCGCCGCTTCTGCTTTACAGGCGGTGGGAGGACGCAGGCCTCAGCCAGACACAAGGCTGGGCAGCCACCAGGTTGTTGCTTTCACCTCCCCGTGGCACAGCTGTCCTGGGAGAGGACTGAGGGCGCCAGGGAATCTCATTTGTAAAACAGGTTTCGTTTTCTCACTTAACAGACACACCTGGTGCTTCTATTCCACCTTCCTTCACCTGTGAGTGGGCTGCTTCTCCTCCCATTCACGGGAGCTTCGGGATAATCTGAACCCCAGACCCAACCCCTTCCCCTGCCTCTGGGCAGCAGACTCAACCAGCCTCCAAGGTAAGATGCTTTTTGGAAGGGGGCGTGGCGGGGTGGTGGGCAGGATTGGGAGGTGGAATGGAACATGGTGATGCGCTAAGGGAAAGCAAAGAATGGGCTAAGGCAGCTTCCTGAGTTCGCTAGAGGTGACACTTACCTACCGCCTAAATGGTTGGTTGACTCACCTGCTTTGGAAGGAGGGGTCCACGGAGACGAACGCGTTCAAGGCGAGGCCGAGGCCTGGCTCTCCTGGCTCGCCAAGTCTGCTGGAATCACCTGCGGTCCCCCATTGCCAGGGCTGGTTCACATACCTCTTCAACTTCTCATCTCTTGTCAAGAGCGTCCTGGAAACGGCCCTCCTCACCTCTGGGACTGGCCCTCTTCCCTCTGGCTAGAACCTGGCTCAAATGCTCTTCTCTCTGTCCTCTGTGGCCACAGGTCTCGTTTAATGGCCCCTTCCGCACTGAAAACTCTCCATACATTTCTTTTAAAACCTTTTATTCAATAATATATACTTTTAAAATTATAATATGTAACCGCCCATCATGCCATATACGCCCCGTGCCCCCACTGGAGTCTGTGGTCAGCTAGTTAACGTGGTCTGCTGGAAAAAACAGGCGGCCACGGGGATGAGCCAGGGGCGCGGGGGAGCAACAGTAACCAACAACCATTTCGCATACCCTTCACATTTCCCATGCTTTCTGGGTCAGGAGGAAGTCAACAGGAAGCCAAAGGCGTGTGAACCTTTTACATTCAGAAGTGAGGTTTGATATACGGTGGTGGGCTGCCCTTCGGTTGGTCTAGTTCGTGCTCGCCAAACCTGCCACCGTTTTGTGTCTGCTCACGGAACGTGATCTCTCTACACACGTTAAGACGTTTGATTTGGTTCTTGTTCTGCTTATGGAAAAGTGGGAGGAACCGCAACAGACCTGGGGAGAGAGATGGGAGGAGGGGAAAGATGGCATTAATCATTCTGACCTGGAGTGAGGACAGGCCTCCACTGGCTTGTGGCTCCCTTCTCTTGGGGAGCACTGGGAATGGTATACAAGCCTGACTTTCCCATGGCACTTTGTGGAAAACCAGGTAAGAACTAACTGGTTTCAGGTTTCAAATAGTACCCTTTCTCTTCCTCTTCTGATCACCACTTACAGAGGCAGTCTTGGTCCCAGCCTTACCGGACCGAGTCCCTCCCCTTTTCTCGGGTCCAGGACGCTGATCTAGAAGCACCAAAGTCTCTTGTCTATTCTAAGCCAAGCTACAGGTTCAGCAGCCCAGCTCCAGATATCCATCAGACCTGACCAACTTACTTATGTCTTGGGACCAAGAATCAGATGACTGTATTTAGAGAGAAAGGGCCCAGTTCACTAATAAAGAGCAAAAACAGAGCTCAAATATTTTTAACTCCCCCCTGGAAGGAGCTGTCTGGCATGGCCTGAAAACCTCATTCCTCCTTCCATGTCCAGCACAGTGGAGTGGGTCGTGAGATGCCAGCAGAACTCTAGAAGCAGCAGCTCAGAATGGTGCAACAGCAGGGTACCGACAGAAAGGACAATGTATTTGGGAAGCGGTCACACAGAAGCATTTCATGACCCAAACTTTCTTTGGGTACAGGAAGGGTTCTGCTGCTTAGTATCTGAGAAAGGCTGCATGGTGCGTAAGGTTAAGAAATGACTCTTCAGCAGATGATTTTCAAGCATCCCACTCCACAGAGGGATCAGTGAGAAGCAAGCGCACTGATGAAAGACTCCACCATCTGCCAAACAATGGCGTGTGCCCGCTTGTGTTGCAAGAAACGGGGCTGGGGAGAGGTTTTCCTAAATGCAGAACACTCTGCCACAAGGTGAAGTTGTGCAATGAAATGGTCAGTCCCAAGCAGGATTGACAGGTTCTGAGTGGTACAATTCAGAAGCAAGTACCAAGAAACAACCCCCACACCACCCTAGTCCCACCACTTCTGCTCAAGTCAAGTCTTCACACCAAGGTGATTAACTGCAGCCACCCACCCACACAACTTCACAGTTCAAGGTTTATTCTTCCTCTCCCCCAAGAGACAGGAAATACAAGTTTAAGGTCCTCATAGCAGTGGCTTGTCTCCCACTTGGGAAGGCTGGTGATTCTCAACATGCTGGTGATTATCAACATTTTTATTTATGAAAACAGGATTTAACATGGCATTTTTCTTTCCTCTAAAGGGCAGCAGCACATAAATCATACATCAGTCATCCAGTGATACAAAGAGGTGGTCAACTGTGTCTGAAGTAGTCATTAGTAAAGGATCACAACCCAGGCAGTGTTGCTTTTCTGCAAACAGAAGAAAATAGTCGGCTCCATGCTTCTTGAAGATTTATCCAAGCTTTCCACTGGGTGTCAAGATTTCTGTCTCAACCTCTTAGTCACCATTTACAGCAAGAAAAGCCAGCAAGTGAAAAACTGTTAATTTATTGATTCAATGAATTAAAAAAAAAAACAATCCCCAATACATGCAGTTCAGGATTAAGTATCACATTTGTAGCACATTGTTGATTCTCTACACAAAAGTATGCATCACCTGTATAATCCCATAACATCACTTCCCCCTGCCTCTACAATACCTGGTTGGGGTCATTTTCACTGACACATTCACGTAGCTCCAAAGCATATGTTATTACTGGTTTTCTTAAGCCAGATGTTTCCTCGCCACCTCCCCTCCCCTCATCCCTACCCTGGGGTTAGTTTTAATGGCAAGATGTCACTCAGTCTTAGATTTATTAAGCTCACTGACAAACTTTGGCTTCTTGTGTGCTCATATGGACCCTGCTTTTGCTTTCGGGTTTATATCTCAATGGCCTTGACTCTGATCAGTTACTATCCACTCCTGTTAATTTGTAGGAGGGAAGATTGCTTTTTCCTGTGAGTGCTCATGCAGTAACACAGATTCCTAAACGAATCATTAATCTGAACTGGCATTAAAGGAGACTGTCAACGGGGCTCTCTCAGATCCATTTCAATGCATATATAAAAATTCTTCCAATTGTTTGTGTCCCAAAATATTTTTGCTTCCATCCTCATCAAAGCAGCACCTGGGAGAGGCTAAGTCATTTCCCTGAGTAGACGCAGACTGAGACCCACGGCCATGGCTGGCTCTCTCTGGGACTCAGCATCTGCCTCAAGAGCACCACCTTGCAGTCCCACTGGAACCAATCCTGGGGGCGTTCCAGAACTCAGGGCACGTTCCAGAACTTGAACTTTGTGCTCCCTTGCTTTCTTCCCTCAAGAAGTCATGTCCCGCCACCTCAAGATCTACCTTTCAACTGTTTTTACTGATTCCCTTTCTTCTTTTAACAGCCCCCTCTCCTGTCCTCTCTCCCTGCCCCCAAGGATTATAAGCTCTTCCGTCTCCTCTAATCAATCAGTTGGAGAGCACCTTCCTTCTCTGCATGGGAATACATATGCTTTGAGCCTCATGAGTACCAACGTGCTGGAGAATGCCTGTGAGGAGACCCAGCAGAGTGACTGAGGTTCACGTGCCTCACAGAACTGGCTCTGGCACTCCTCTAAGTGGTAAGATGACCCGGGAATGCTTGGTCTGCATTATACACTCATTGGCTGCTCCCACCTGGTCACTTACCACGGGGCTAGGATAGGACAGGGGCAGGCCAGCTGATAGGATCACAGGGAGAGTGAACTGCAAGCAAACCTGATGAAAGTATTTGCACTTCATCAGTTCTGCTCTCGCCATGGGATTTCTCAGCTGAAGCAAAACCTTGCAGTTATGCTCACCTGTGGCCAACAACCTCTGATACACCGATCTGTATTTGGCACGGGAACCTTCCGTTCTCACCATACCGGGTCTATGTTCTTGAACACAGGCAGTACCTGAGATGACAGTGTAACACTACCCTGTTCCCCACATTTTTTTGCTTTTCTTTAGGAAATAATAGGTCCTTATCATAGGCACTTTTAACCTGTTACAAGGTAATGAAGCAAAAAAAAAGTCTAATGAAAATTACTGAGATGAATTTAAGAAATAATATGCTAACCGAAAAGGATATTGGGTGGGTAAATCTACCACAGCTTTGTCTAAATGTAAGATTAGACTCACTCACACACACGCACGCTCTCATCCCTCTTTTGGAACTCTCCAAGACTGCCTCCTAACCCAGGTAAATACTCTAAAATCTCAGGGGAGCTAGGTCCATCTGGACACAAAATGGTTCTGGAGATAGGTAAAAGAAGAAAGGTCTGGACGAGACTCAGTTCAGTTTGGGAAAGAACCACCCACAGTCAGTCAGCAGTTGGGTGTCAAGACCAGACTCAGAAAGGAGTGAGCATTTTAAACTCAGTTATGCTATATGTCTAAGGCATGAAGAGAGGTAAAAAGTATAGGTGGTGGAAAAGTAAACTGTACACATAAAATGGAAGAATTACTCCTTTGCCAAGCTGCAGTCACAAAACCCAAGGACAGGCAGGTGAGCTGTGTTTGCATCTACTACATCATGACCAGAGGAGAGACAGTAGTCAAGTCACCTGACTCTTCTCCGCTGCTTCTACTGCCTCTGTGGGGACCCAAGAGAAAGAAACGGGGTTACTACTCCACCAACACCCTCCAGTAGGCTTCCTCTGCCTGGTCCAGACCGGCAACTTAAAAAAAAAAAAAAAAAAAAAAAAAAGAAGGGTGCGGGGAGGGAATGGGTGACAAAGGAGGAGATGGGTGGGGCAGGAAAGACACACAGTGGCACATTTCCCTGATAAATAATAACCAACAGTTCGGTGTTGCCTAGAAGGGCACATTAGAAGGCTTTTGATAATCCAAAGCACTGAGTTTTGCTGCCTGACATATCAATATAGGTTCACCCAAGAGCTCCTGTCTTGCTTTTGATTTTCAGGTAGAACAAATGTATACATTAATATACAGAATGTGCAATGAAGGCAGGTAGCATTGGCATGAGAACCTTAACTGAATGCATTTCCTGGCTTTGGGATCTTGTTTTATTTGAAGTTCCCACTGACCAAACGACAAAAATAGCATCTACATTTAGAGATAGGACCTGCTACCAATACCAATATGATTTTATTGGGATATGGAATGTAAACAGATGTTTTCAAACAACCTAACCTTATAAAAATGTATGGCATTATTAAATAGTAATAAAGAAATCCTAAAGTGTGATGTGGTGGTAGACACCTTGAGCTCCAGCCTAGTGTGAGAGGTCCCCACAGCTGTAGCATGGCCCTGCAGCTGGGGTCAGGGGACTGCTTGCAAACTATGTTGATGACAAGTCCCCAGAGTGACATCAGCTTTTTAATTTTCTTAAACAAAATATAGCTTCCTTTGCTAACGTGAAGGCTAGCACAATGGATCCCAAGCTTTGATACTTGCCCCAGCAGCTCCACTCCTTTCCCCAAGTCGCTTGTATGCTACTCTCTCCGGTCGCTTGGGTTATCGGTGGGTGGCCCTGCCCACACAACTCCAGTCCCTGCACGTGAGAAAGACTTATCTCTGCCAACACATTCATGTATTACCTATCAGAGCTTAAAAATGCAGATTACCCTGATTACAGAGGGAAACTGTTTCTCATGGGGATAAAAAGGGGTAAAGCATGGGAGGGGAGTACTTGTTTTTTTCCCACCCAACCCGTCTTTCCTGAATAAATTCTAATAAGGACGCTTTTTTTTCTCCCTCCCTGACCTCCCTGAAGACTGACTTTCCAGCTTTAGTTATGGTTGTGAACAAAAAGTCTTCGTTTCAGAGACGTGCGTTAAAATAGGTGCACACACAGGGATGTGCTGGGAAATGAAGTTTTCCTTAAGAGGCTGGAAAAAAAAAGCTACATGAAAAAAATAGCAACAAGATTTTATGGTTAGGCAAATCAACGAAGGTTACACTGAGCTCCAAGTTATGCACTTAGCATCCAACTTTTGATGAGACAGATGGACCTGTCCATGGCATCAGAAGGTTTAAAGTGATGCCTCCTGACATCAAAGGGGACTCCTGTGAGAGTGACTGCAGTTTGCTCCCAAATGAATACACTTAGAAGAAAACTGCAGGGATGAGGTACATTTCCCAGAGAGCTCATGTCATTAAAAAAAAAAAAAAAAAAAAAAAACCATAAAACATGAATTTGTAAAAGAGCTTAGAAAAAAATACTGTCACTGTTTTAGTATCTCCTTTTCGTGAATGAGGCTGGTGTGTCACTATAGACTGCTGACATTTTGCTAAAACTTGAGCCTGAATCTCACCAAAGGAAACCCAGACCACAGTGGAATAGATAGGAAGTCAGATATTCAGAGCTTGTTGACTTGAACAGGTTAATTCAACAGTGGTCTCCTGTTAAATAAAGGTAAATGTACAACAACTCCGAGTCTCTCATCTCCCATGCATTCCAAAGGGAAAGTCCCCTCAGATACCCAACTATGTGCATCGTCAGGCTGCCGAACAGCAGTTCCCTGTAGACTAGTGCTGGGGAGTTTCTTTCTTTTTGACAGACTTTTAGGTCTTTACTCTTCTTTGCGTTTAGAAGGAATGGCTAGAATTTCTTTTTATCACACTGTAGTTTTCCTTCAAGGTTTGTGTTTGGTTGGTTGGTTTTATTGGCAAGCATCAATGCCGCATTACCCGTCGCTTTCCAGTCTTCATCGGGCCGCCGTGAGACCACTGGAAAGTACAGCATTATCTGCACAAGGCTGGGACTGCTCCTTCACCACGGGGTCTGCAAGAAAACAGGAGGACAGTCAGCAGAGGCAGGGCTGGCCAGTGCCAGGGGAGAACACCATAACAGACCCAACCTTCTTCCACAGTGAGATAGAGACACAGGCTACCAGGAAGTCAGGGTCAGGAGGGCAACAGAAATTACAGACACTGAGAAATGATCAGGGGGAAATGCTCTCACAATCAACTCGTATACCTCTTCAGAGTACAAGTTCAACTGCTAAGACTAAGGGAAAAGAGAGGCAGAGAAACACCCATTTCCCACTGTTCAAAATTTCTACTGATTTTCTTATGTGTTGTTTTTCCTTGAATACTAACATCATATCCAACTCCCATTTCGTCAAAGTATGTGCGATAGATAATAAACACTTCGGAGGAAAGGGTGAATAAAAGGAGCTATTAGAAGAACTATCGATTTTAAGCAACAGTATAAAAATTTTTTTATAGAAGTATAATATGTATTTGGAAAAGCAGACAGATCATGATTTGCATAATATAAACATCAGTGTTTTTAATTCAGTCAAACTCAGAGTGTAAAAATAGCCTTCTGTGACAGAAAGACATCCATTTACACTTGTCTGAGGTCTGGAAGAATGAAGGGTAACACCTTTTAAATCTGCTGTCTACTAATGCTTATGGGTTACCAGGCTCAAGACCACAGAGCAATGTATTCTTCAGGCAAGATTTAGTTAATCTCCAGAGAGGAAAAAAAGGAGAAGGAAAGAGCGTATTGGTCAAGCAAGAGATAGGCTGAAAGTTCTCATCTCACTTCAGACAGAAAATTGAGACAGATCACTTAACCTCCCTCCCTCTCAGTCTCCTCTGTGACTGGACTAAATGACCTCACACTGCCTATAATGAGACGAAAGTCTGGGACATACTTTATCAGTGGGGAGAACCATATGCATGCAGACCGATAAGCAACCACATAAACTGAATACACACACATACTTTAAAGTGAGACCTAAGAAGTCTGTAATTCAGATAGGATTTTAGTGAGGTCCTTCCATACCTGCTTTCCTTTCCTCAAATTCCTTGTATTTATTTACCTTATTTCCTTCTTTAAAAATATGCTATGGTCACCTTACTACTTTCAACAAATCACTTTTTTTTTTTGAGGGGGAAAAAAAATCTTTGATTAGGTTTCCACACAAATGTATATATTTGAAAACAAAACTTTAGATACTTGTCATCTATCAACTCAGGGTCATGGGCAATGGTCAAACAGACCAGATTCAAGGGAAATACAACAGTGAACAAGCAAACACCTTCAGGCATCTAGAAACAGATCTGCAGAGCTGTTTCAAGAGTCGAACTAATGAGGCCAAATCCCAAGCATGATTCATCCAAATACCCAGAATTCTCTTGTCTGGCCTCAAAGATAAAGAGTAGAAGAATTTCCCTTTGACAAATCAGGCCCCTGGAAACTCACAGAAGTATGGGTGCTCCATGGCCTCTTTGGCAGTCAGTCTCTGTTGATGGTCATATCGCAGAAGTTTGTCCAGAAGATCTAGGGCCTCAGGGCTGACGAGGTGTCTGTTCTCACTATGGATAAAATTTTCCCAGCGTTTCCGTGAATGTCTGAGAAGAAAAGGAAAGCATTGGTATTCTGAGATTAAATTCAACAAGAATCCTTACATATTAGGCTAAAAGCCAACAAAGTCTTAGAACACTGCGCTGATTACAAGCTCATTAAATCTCATTCTTATTGTTACTTGTCCCACCACCCCCCGCCCCATAGTTATGATCACAGCATCCTCAAACAAAACAGTGCTCTGTGACTGATACGTAGAATTAATTAAAATGTCTGCATCTGATTTAAAATTTGTAGAACCTTTCTAGATAATTTTTTACGCCCCAGGCTTTTAGTCAATTCTGGGTGAGGCACGGAGGTAGCTAAGTAATCTTTATTGTTCAGCAGATATATTTAAAGAGCTAGCCTCAGAAACATGGAGGTTCCATAAAAATTACTGTCTGAAAATTGTCAACACAACATCTACTTTTCAACACTACTGTACTGTATCTGAGAATATGCTTTAAAATTTGCTCCCTTACAGAAAATCCATTACACATAACAAGAAACTACAAATCTTTTTTTTTTTTTTTTTTTTTTTTATAGCTACTTTATTTATTTATTTCTTTATTTTTGGCTGTGTTGGGTCTTCGGTTCGTGCGAGGGCTTTCTCTAGTTACGGCAAGTGGGGGCCACTCTTCATCGCGGTGCAGGGACCGCTCTTCATCGCGGTGCACGGGCCTTTCACTATCGCGGCCCCTCCCGTTGCGGGGCACAGGCTCCAGACGCGCAGGCTCAGTAGTTGTGGCTCACGGGCCCAGCTGCTCCGTGGCATGTGGGATCTTCCCAGACCAGGGCTCGAACCCGTGTCCCCTGCATTAGCAGGCAGATTCTCAACCACTGCGCCACCAGGGAAGCCCTACAAATCTCTTATTCAAAGAAGAATCACAGCTTTCTAAGATTTTCCATTAAAATAAGCCATATGCTGTTCCAGAAAGCTTTTTTCTGTAGCATGATTTTGTCTTCCGTTTTCTATTGATAAACAGGTTATCTCTTAGAGAAGTAAAATGATTAGAAGACACATGTAAACAATGCCCAAATTTCTCTAGTTAAAAAATATATATGGGGAAAAAAAAGAATATTTCAATTTTGATATAATTAGAAAGGAGAAAGAGCTTTAGAAAGTGATTTCAGCTAACCTTTTCACTTCTGAAATGGGGTAAATTAAGACCCTCTTTCTTTCTCTCTCTTACTTACTGTCCCAGGATATCGTTGAAGTGTGGATCTAGGTCTATGTGATACTTCTTCAGATACCCATACAGCTCATCTGTACCCAGAACCTTGGCAATGCGAACAAGCTGAAACACAAAACAAACTGACCAAATTACTGAGCACAGAACTCACTGCAAGCCCGTGGGGATGCTGGACCAAAGAATTAGGAGACTTCCACATCACTAAATTTCCAGGGAACAGATACAGATCTGAGCCCGGGGCGGGCAGGCAGCAGACTCACAGATATGAAGTTCACATGAATGCAAATTTCCAAAATGCCTTTAAAATGATAACACAACTTATGACAATAATATTCTACAGGCTGATGATTATGGGGACAAAAAACCTAATGACTAGAATCTTTTTTTTTTTTTTTAATAAATTTATTTATTTATTTATTATTTATTTTTGGCTGCGTTGGGTCTTTGTTGCTGTGCTCGGGCTTTCTCTAGTTGCGGCGAGCGGGGGCTACTCTTCATTGCAGTGCATGAGCTTCTCATTGTGGTGGCTTCTCTTGTTGCGGAGCATGGGCTCTAGGCACATGGGCTTCAGTAGTTGTGGCTCTCGGGCTCTAGAGCGCAGGCTCAGTAGTTGTGGCACATGGGCTTAGTTGCTCCACAGCATGTGAGATCTTCCCGGACCAGGGCTCAAACCCGTGTACCCTGTATTGGCAGGCGGATTCTTAACCACTGCACCACCAGTGAAGTCCTTAATGACTAGAATCTTGTTTTATTAGACAAGGAGGTACCTGACTTCCTCATAGACACAATTTGGAAGTTGGGCATAACGCAGCACTATCTGTCTCTATCTTTGGGGACCACAGACAAGATTTTGTGAAACTCTTTACCCTGAAGAAAAGCTTATATGCAGATACTGGATGATATTTAGTGGCTCAACAACAGCATCCCTATCAAGATGCTATTTTCTTGGCATCTGCCCCCAAATGGATAGGAGCCAGATGATGTTTGCTTACCTGGTCATAGTTATCCTGTCCATGAAAGAAGGGCTCCTTTCGAAAGATCATGCTCGCTAACATACAGCCCAAACTCCACATATCCAGGCTATAATCATACATCTGAGGAAATAAAGACAACCAGTCAGTCAAGGGTGTTACAAATGTCATTTTTCTGATCTGAGTTTCTAGGTTTCTAGTCTTCAGTTGACCTCTTCAGAAATTTTAAAATTCAAAGCCAAAAAAAAAGTAGCTGAGAAAAGTCCATAATTATCATTTTGGGGTAGAATAAAGACTGGATTTTATTTTACTTTATTTTATTTATTTATTGGCTGCACTGGGTCTTCGTTGCTGTGCGCGGGCTTTCTCTAGTTGCAGCGAGTGGGGGCTACTCTTCGTTTTCGTACGCGGGCCTCACACTGTGGCGGCTTCTCTTGTTGCGGAGCACAGGCTCTAGGTGCACGGACTTCAGTAGTTGTGGCACGTGGGCTCAGTAGCTGTGGCTCATGAGCTCTAGAGCGCAGGCTCAGTGGTTGTGGCACACGGGCTTAGTTGCTTCGCGGCATGTGGGATCTTCACGAACCAGGGATGGAACCCTTGTCCCCTGCATTGGCAGGTGGATTCTTAACCACTGCGCCACCAGGGAAGTCCAGAGTCTAACTTCTTGAGCCAGGAGACAGATTCCTGGGAATGGTACCCAAAAGGTGGCAAACCTTTTCCCAAAAAGTAGTGAGGTCGTGGATGGTATGTAGGCCCAGTTCTGTAGCTGTTTTTTTCTAAATTGTCTCCCCAGGAACCAAGATCATCTACAATGATCCTGGATACCTTCTGTATCAAAGGCTGGATTTTAAATGTATCCAAATTGACTAAATAAAAACCAGGAAAAAGAAAAAGCCATGAAAAGCCCTAAGCAAAGGTAAAAAGAACCCAGAGGTGCTTCACTAACATTTTACCTGATAGTCCACAAGGAGCTCTGGTCCCTTGAAGTACCTGGAGGCTACGCGGACATTGTACTCCTGGGCAGGATGATAGAATTCCGCCAGACCCCAGTCTATCAGTCGCAGCTATAAAAACGACAGAAATAAAACATGTGAAAGGAGTGTCTCCAGATGCCTGTGTCTTACAACAAGGCCACATCTAATTAGATAACAATTATTTGGCCACATAAAAAATGTTAGCAAGTGCACTGGCTAAAAAGATACACTTTTCAGCAACTGCTAAGAGGTCATTTCTAGAGCAGAGCACTTGGAATCTTATTTACTTTTTCTTTTTTAAAATTTAAATTATCCTGGCTTATCATTCTCTCTAGATCAATAAAGCTTAAGCTTGTCTTCTGCCTCCATACCAGCTGCATGTGTTAACATACCCCCCTCATTACTGATAGCTTTCATTATAAGCTCTAGTCATAACAGAAAAGGTTGGGGACATGTGCCCCACTCCAGGATTCAAGCATTGCTCTAGCTTTTCATTAATCGAACACTAGCTGATTCATTTACTCACCAGTCAGGGACAATCAGAACTGAAAATAGAAAATTGGAGGGACCCAGGTATACTTTTAAGGACAGGCAGATTGGTCTGAGGGTCATTAAGAAAGGAAGTAAAAATCACCAGCTGTAGTTTCTGTCTTGAGGCCCTCCAGAAAATCATGACCAAAGTAAACAAGTGACTACAGTCAGGGTCAGCTGTCTACTCTTCTTGTGTACTATGCTTATGCGAAGTAGAAACCAACACTGGAGACTAGAGAAATAACAATATCACAAGTCTGCCAAAGAAAACAGCATGGGTCTTCAGAAACTACCTAGGTACTGGCCAGAGTTTTGACTGGCCCTAGGCCTTCCAATGAAAGGCTTTTCACTGCCTGGCTGTAATGGTACCTTTTTCTGTTGGTGATCTATCATGACATTGTGAGGTTTCACATCCCTGTGCATGATTCCCTTGCTGTGGCAGTAATCCAGAGCCTATTAGATAAGAAAGCACAGAGAAAAGTAAGCAAACCCTCTACCACCCCCCAATGCAAGCATATTCTTTTTATTTTTTTTGATTCTGAAAGCTTTTATTGAGCATTGTCAAATTTGTAAGCTTCATAGGGATGGACATCATATTTATAAATGCCCTTCTGTAAGTGCTACCATAGATGTGAAATTCTTGCCCTTAATATCATCTTTGAAACTGTTAAACTGAGAATTCTGTTAACATTTTAAGAATTGGCATATTGTATTACTGCAAGATTTGATTTTCAGCATCTGCAAGCATATTCTTATTTGTTTGTGACAGCTTGATCTGAATACAGCCTCTCAAGGGGCAGCCTTACTATCTGTAACAAAAGAGAAAAAACATGCTTCAGAAGGCACCCCTTGCTCTCTGAGCACACTATGCTGGCAGCTGGTAGAAAGGGGGCTGTGGAGAGGACACCAAGGGCTATGATGAAGGTTTCTTAAAAAGGGGGAATGATATACTTCTTTAGGCACTCCTCTCCTACTTGTAGCTGGTAGCAATACATCAGCCACCTGGATTTAGAAATCATACATTAATCTGTTGGTCTAATTTGATGTGTTTAAAACCAGATCTAGGAACCACACTGGAGTCACTTCTCATATGAGTTCAACGACATGAAAAGAGTACATGTGGACACGAAGAATGACATCCAAATATATCTGCAATATGACTTGTCTTTTAGGTAAGTGTCCTATGTGGGTTTTCTAGATTAACATATATTCTAATATTAGTATTTTCCTTAAAAATAATCCCCGAGCCAGTTGGTCTTTAAGAATTATGTTATGACTCTACAAGTCAATGATTTTTTTAGTAAATTCCTCAAGCTGTGCCACCATTACCACAATTCATTTTTAGAACTTCTTCATCATCCCAAGAATTTCCCTTAAGCCTGCCTGCAGTCGGCCCCCAATCCCATCTACCTCCTACCTCCTTCCTTCCTTCCTTCCCTTCTCCTCCCAACCACTGCTCTACCACCTGTTGCTACAGATTTGCCTCTTCTGGACAGTCATCAAATGAAATAATACAATACACAGTATTTTATCTTCTTTCGCGCAGCATACTGTTTCTAAGATTCATCCATGTTGCTTTTTTCCTTGCTGAGTAGTAGTCCATTGTATAAGTATACTAGTTGATAGACATTTGGTTTGTTTTAACTTTCTGGCTATTGTGACTCATGCTACTTATGAACATTCATGTACAAGTCTTTAAGAGGACACACATTTTCATTTCTCTTGGGTAGATTCCTATGGGTGAAGTGCTACGTTGTATGTACGTTTACATTAAACTTTTAAAGAATCTGCCTAATTGTTTTCCAAACTGGCTGCACCATTTTACATTCCCATCAGCACCATGAGAGGGTTCCAGTTTCTCTACATTCTTGTTAACACTTGTTATTATCTTTCTGATTACAGCTGTTCTAGTGGGTTTGATGAGGAATATCATTGTGGTTTTTTTTTTTTTTTTTAATTTTTATTTATTTATTTATTTATTTATGGCTGTGTTGGGTCTTTATTTCTGTGCGAAGGCTTTCTCTAGTTGCGGCGAGCGGGGGCCACTCTTCATCGCGGTGCGCCGGCCTCTCACTATCGCGGCCTCTCTTGTTGCGGAGCACAGGCTCCAGACGCGCAGGCTCAGTAATTGTGGCTCACGGGCCCAGCTGCTCCGCGGCATGTGGGATCTTCCCAGACCAGGGCTCGAACCCGCGTCCCCTGCATTGGCAGGCGGATTCTCAACCACTGCGCCACCAGGGAAGCCCATCATTGTGGTTTTGATTTGTATTTCCCTAATGAGTGATCAAGTTGCACATCTTTTCATATACTTTTGGGCCATCCCATATCTTCTTTGGACAAATGTTGATTCAGATCTTTCACCCATTTCTTATTTGGGTTAAGTTTGTTTTTTGTTTTAAACAATATAAAACTTTGCTCCTAAATCTCCCTTTTCTAACACAGTAACTATTTTCATAAATTTCAATGTTGGGCCCTTTGGCTTGTCTTAAAAAGCACTTAAAGCCTACATGAGGCCCATAATATACTCCTTGAATAAAGACAGCAACCCATAATCGTATGGTACCTACTATGTGCTTGACACTGAGAGCTCTTGCAAGGTGGAGTTTTCCATGGGACAAGATTAGGGTTTCTCGATGTCAGCACTGTTGACATCTGGGACCAGATAATTCTTTGTTGTGGGGAGTGGTCCTGTGTATTATAGGATGTTTAGCAGAATCCCGGGCCTCCACCCATGAGATGCCAGTAGTGCCCCTCCAACTGTGACAACCAAAAATGGTTCCAGACATTGCCAAATGTCCTCTGAGGGACGAAGTTAACCTGGTGGAGAATCACTGGACTAGACTAGCAAGGGCACTGTACCAGGCATCTTTAAGTGGGAGGGAATATATAAGCCAGAGAATGATCCATAGAACCAGCATTCCAAGAATAAGCAAATTTTGCTTTCCCCAGACACAAAAGAGTATACAGTGTACAATGCTTTTCATATGAAGGTCAAGAACAGGCAAAACTAAACTATGGTGGTAGAGGTGAGAATATAATCCATGCAAGGAGAGAAACAGTCTATATTTGCACTGTCCTATATGGCAGCCACCAGCCACATGAGGCCATCGAATGCTTGAAATGTGACTAGTGTGACTAAGGAACTGAATTTTTTATTTTACTTAATTTAAATAGCTACCTCCGGAAAGTAGCTACCGTATTGGACAGCATAGTTCTGTGTCAATGTGGGTGAAGGTTTCACACTTAAGTAAAATCAAAAAACTATACCCTTAGGATTTATTCATTTCATCTATGTAGGTTCTACTTCAATTTAATTTTTCTCTTTGTCTTGTTTTATACCAACAGTTGTAGCAAGATTCCACAGTGGCTCTGTGGCAGTGCTGTAGAGAACCACGGCTCCTGAGGACACACCTCCCTAAATCTGAATCAGGAGCTCAGACTTGGTGGGAAGCCTCAGCGAGTCACTGAGCAATCACTCTGCAGCCCTCAGCCTAGTTCCTTCTGCATTTTCTACATTCCACCTACATTTCCTCTCTCCCATCTCTGTTTTTTTTTTTTTTTTTCTTTTCTATGAGAATATTTAGCAAGTGTTGATTCTGTTATTTTGCCTGGTCTTTGTCCAAAGGAATAAACTAATTAGGACCACAGCACCTGAGGTGTGAAAAATACCTGACGAAAGCAGAGGCTGGACAAATACAGTAAGGGAATAAATTCTTTTGCCACTAGTCAGATTCCCTGTGGAGTTACTGACTGCTTTTAAATTCCTTGGGGGAATTATTTCAATTTAAAAATCTGATTGTTTCTGACCATTAAGCATGAAAGAGGTTTTTCAACTTTCATCTGGGGCTCTGCCTCATTAGCACAAAGTATGCCCCACCGCATAGCTGCTACCCCCAGAAGGCAGAGAGGACATCAGACACTGCCATCGGAATGACCAGCCTGTATCACTGCGATGCTGTTACCTGATCTAAGGACAACTGCACTAGGTTATATATCTTACCTTTGGTGTGCTAGCTAACCACAAAATCTTAATACCTTACTTAAAAAAAAATAACCAACTGTGAGATTTGGATTGCTGCTCTTACGGAGTGAATGCCTGGGATTTTCTGAGAAGCCCTAGGAAAAAGACTAGCCTGACAGTTCACAGCACTGCAAACCTCTGCCCACCAAGGCCTTCCATTCTAGCCCGGAGGGGATATGAAGAAAGGTAGAAAGGTGTGATAAACCAAGCTCTACTTTCTTCATCTTTCTGATCTTAATGACAAAGAAAGACCCATTCGCCATAAGAGTGAATCCACCACCTTGGCTCGAATGATAAGTAGTTTGTGTAAGTGCTTGTAAGAAAACACACTGACTTCACATAAAGCTAGTCCTTCAAATTCCCATTCCTTAAAGCCTAAGCCTTGATTTAACTTGTATTTTCTTCGAGCAGCTGTTCATAATCCCATCAAAACTCCATCCTGACAATTTTCTTCAATAATACCAATACCTTAGACACATCTATATTCTTTTAGAAGTTCTTAAATTGAGACCCATCCATTCCACCCTATAACTTTATGTAATGTTGTATGTATATTTTTACATGCATTGGCAGCGGGAGGTGGGGGGTGGGGTTCATAGCTTTCATTAGATTCTTAGTGATCCATGACCCTAAAAAAACACTGTATTCCATTTTAAAAACCTTTTTAGAATTCTTTACTTAAGCATTTATCTAACCAAATTAGAAAAGATCACTCCTTTGTCAATCAATAACACTTGAAAATTTCAGTCTCCTAGAAGGTCCACCCATCACCTCTCCTTGCATGTTAAGGTTAACCAGCTGGGGCTAAACGGGTAGGTTATCTCATACAAGAAGGGGACTATGAGAAATGGCAAGAAAAGGATGGCCGTAAAATGCCCACCATCCCTGTATGCATGTCCTTCCACGATGTGACTTCAATGCTCTGCCCATGAAAAGTGGAGTCTACTTCTCTACCCTTTGATTCTAGGTTTGGCCACGTGACTTGCTTTGGACAATAGGGCATCAGCAAACGTGACACAAGCAGAGGCTTGAAAAGTGCTTACATATATCGAGGTTTGCCCTCTATTGCTCTTAGGACCTGATGAGACCACCATGGGAAGCAGCCCAGACCATCCTTCTGGAGAATGAGACCTCAGCTATTCCAGCTGCCATCCCAGATATGTGAATGAGGCCATCCTGGACCATCTTGCCCTAGTCAAGTTGACCCAGACCAAAAGACTCACTCAGCCAACCCACTGAATTATGGGAAATAATAAATCATTTTTAAAAAGTCACGAAGTTTGGGGTGATTTGTTATGTAATGAAAACTAGTGGTAAGTATTAATTAAGCAGCAAAAACAAAACAAAACGAAAAACAGTAAACAAAAAAACAAGGACCAACCAGAGTTATGTTCTAACCTCTGGTATAATGTCCCCAGTACCACTAACTTAGCCATTTTTCTCAGTTCCACTGAAGTTTCTATGTAAAGATTCCACAATGGAGGCCTCAATGTAAGTTAACTCCCCACCCCAAACCAAAAAACACCACTAAATTCTCTGGGTATCAAGAAATATTCTTGAGGTCTCTGTGTCCTCTCGAAAACTTCTTTAATGAATAATCCTGAAAAATTTCACGGTTCATGACTGTCACTTACTTTAAGTAGTTCATACATATAAAACCGGATATCAAAGTCTGTCAGGATCTGGTAGAGTTGCTGAAACAGATTTCAGAAAACATTAAGTTAATTTAGTCTTATTGCATCTTGTTATCCAAAGTTGGTCATTATTCTCTGTAAACCTAAGTCACTGAAGAATCCCAGAACTTTTTACTACCTGATCTGGAACAAATGAGGACAAAGACTAAAGACAAGGGTCTAACACTTCGGTCTTCAGAAGAAAAAACAAAAGGAATTCCAAGGGGAGAAGAAAAAAACCATTTACACCAACTTGGATCTTTTAAAAACCTGTGTAATGCTCCATGATTACAACACCCACAATTACATTATTATGAAGTCCAAATTGTCCTCATATTCTTACTGAACTTCAAACAAACTAACCCCACTGCAGCACCACAGTTTACTTTAGAGAACCAAGTTCTGAGCAGATAGCAGAATCTGAAAAACTTCATCAGCCCACATGGTAAAATGATGGCAAGACAGTCTGTTCATGAAACCCAAGGAAAATGAACTGCTATAGCATTTGGAGACGGCAAGAGACTTCAAAAAAAATCTATAACCTCCACTCCCTCAAAACCAATTCCAGGCTGTAAAAAAGAACACTTCATTGGCAAAAACTGATGGAAGCTAAAGACGTAAAATGTTTAGGGGGGAAAAAAAGGAGTGGTGGAGTGAGATGTTTAAAAAAAAGGAAGGAAGGAAGGAAAAAAGGAAGGGAGGGAGGGAGGAATGGATGGATACCAGTTCTGAAAATGATTACAGGCCTAAATGACATACCAATGTACGTTTTCATAATTGGTAATCCAAAGACCCACTCACCGGGAGTTTTGTTTGTTTGATTTCAATTTCTAAGAGACGGAGTAGAATTTACACAGCCAGGTTCATTTAAATCATCACAAACCCCCGTCAGAAACTATATTATTATTTTAGACAATCAATTCCAAGTAAATCTCTTTCCCCATTAGTCCAAGCAGCACCTTCTGTAAAATTAATCAGTACACCTTTATTAAACCTATTTTGTTTCTCTCTTTACTGGAAGACTCAAGCCATGTAGGGAATCTCTCCAAGGAGCACAGAACAGCGTATACAATGTGTTTGTGTAAAAAAGGAGGGGAAACTAAAACTACACATGCATATTTGTATCTGCAAGAATGACTTTTCACTGTGTACCGCTTTATATTTTAGATCCATGTAAACATACTACCTGTTCAAAAAAATTTTTTTACGAAAAACAACAGATTTACCAAGAATCGAATCCAACATTTTCGAACACCAGGACTCTTAGCCTCTTTCTCAAATTTCCCCTTTTCAGTAAGAGTAATTATCCCTCCAACTTAGTAAGAGTGTCTGATTTCACTCATGGCACTGTAGAAAATGAACACATACTTTCCAGTATACTGGTGGTGGCTTGGAGCTGCTCCACTACTGGAGGCTGACCCTGCTTGGGACTGAACCGCGTTTAGGCCCAATGGCATGAACGTGCCACCACTTCGGCTCCCGAGAGACTCAACTGCATAACAGCTAAACACCCAAGTGTTTTGTTCTCCCCCAGCTCTGCATAGCAAGAAAGGCTTCTCAGCAGCACACTGACAGTCTGTATGTACAGACCCAGGCCGAAGATAACATCTCTTCGGGTGCCAAATCAGCTCTTCCTCTGAGAGTTAAGGAGATCACTCCCAGAGACTGTGCCAAGTTGAACCTCAAGTCAATAAACAGACAATGAAAGTGAAAAGGGCATTTTCTAGTAACCCTCAGAGGGCTAGAATATTCTATTTCCAGAAAACAAACATGGGCTATTTTATTATTTGGACCTTTATCTGCGGAAGGCTTTCCTCTCATACCATGCGGTATCTATCCCAAGCATCCACGTGAGTATTAAGGCATAAAAACAAATGTCCTTGGACTGCCAACACAGTATTTATAGCTACTCTAACCAATATCAATTTTACGTAACACAAAAAACACTAGCTGACTATAGCGTTTAGGCCTAATACGTTACAAAGTCCCGAGTGACAGGATGATACTCACTTTCATTTTTCAGGAGCTCTGGGAAGGAGGAGACCAAACTACACCTGTAACATTTTACCACCCGGGCCTGAAATTCAGGACTCACCAGAGTGCAGGGAGTAGCTTCCTCCAACCTTTGTAGCTCTTTCTTCACTGCAGCCCCCAGGAGTTCCCCACTCTGACCAAAGAAACCTGTCTTTGCCACCTCTGTTCTTCCCTCCCCCAAATCTAGAATGCCTGCCCCTCCCCCTTAGCTGGTAAAGTCATAACCATCCCATCCGGGTGCCACAGTCCACAGTGGTCTCTTCCTTCTCTGAACCCCCAGGCTATTCACCGTTCTCTGGGGCGCTCACAGGACACCGATAGCAGCAGCGTCCCCAGAGTTAATGTTCTGCACTCGGGTACTGGTGGTGAAGTTCTCAGGATACTTTCTCACTCTACTGTGAACAACAAGAGGCTTCTTCACCTTGCCCACACGCCAAGAGCCCCAGGCCACCGCCCCTGCATATCGAGGCATATGCATGCTGGGGAGGAACGGATGCCACAGCTGCTGGCAGTCACCGATTTGGTGATTAAAGATCTCTGAACTTTCCTTCCCTCAGGCATGTCAAGGGTCCACCGTACAACTCTGTCTGTGGACAGCAACTCTGTCCTTGCACGTCAGAATAACATGTTTTATATAGCCCATAACACGTGTGGCAATTCTGTGCTTGTACACAGAAGGCAGTCAATAAATGTCTTTGACGATGCTCACTAGTCAATGGGACAAAATTAAAACTGTCCTCAAGAAACAGAAGTACTAAGATTCCATGACAAATTAGGAAGGGAAATTTCACAAGAAGCACACTTCTCCTCCATTCTTCTTAGTCAGCTACGTGGAGAACATCCTTAACCGACCAAATGCAAAATGTTGTCAGGAAGTTTGTTTTATTTACGTTTTCATAAAGTTAAGTGACTTACCAAAAACAAAACAAGCCTATACTTCCCGGAAGATTACAAAGGTGCTGAGAATGGAACCAAACTAGGATTGGTGAATAGTTTCTAAGTCTCAAACACACTGGCATTTCCCTAGAAGTCAGTTATACTCCAGGACTATTCAAAGGGCCCAAGGTAGAAATCTCCTGGGACTTTTTTTTTTTTTAAACTTTGGGTTTGTTTGTTTGTTTATTTATTCATTCATTCATTTATGGCTGTGTTGGGTCTTCGTTTCTGTGCAAGGGCTTTCTCTAGTTGCGGCGAGCGGGGGCCACTCTTCATCGCAGTGCACGGGCCTCTCACTATCGTGGCCTCTCTTGTTGCGGAGCACAGGCTCCAGACGCGCAGGCTCAGTAGTTGTGGCTCACGGGCCTAGTTGCTCCGCGGCATGTGGGATCTTCCCAGACCAGGGCTCGAACCCGTGTCCCCTGCATTGGCAGGCAGATTCTCACCCACTGCGCCACCAGGGAAGCCCCCTCTCCTGCGACTTTTAATTAACCTCAGAAGGTCCGAGAAGAAGAATGGGAAAAATGCAATTTGACCAAAAGAATCAGTGCCTTCTTGGTCTAAAACCAACATCCAGAAAGGAATGGCCACAAGTGGGCCTCACTCATGCTGTCTACACACAGATAGTTCTTTAGGCTCCAGTCGTGGTGCAGCTAGATTCCAAGGCCCCATCCCTAACGACTGTCATTCAGGAGGACTTCTCACTTCAAGAAGGTTCCCAGCCAGATGTGGGAATCACCAGCACAGCAAACTCTCACGCTGCACACACAGCTTGCATCTTCCCTGCCATACACAGCTTGGTCTATGTCCAGAAACCAGTGGTCCCCACGTAGGGAGAATAAAAAGTGGGGCGAGTGCGAAATAAAGTAAAAGTGAAAGGTGCTGAATGCAGGAGGCACCCATTTTATAGCACTGTTCACACATAACCCCAAGATCCAGAATGAAACCAAGGGCAACATTTTTAGAAACTTAAGGAAGCAGAAAAAATCATTAATCAAGAACATCAAAGTTACTACAAATCACCCGAAAATGTCTTACAAAGAAATGACAAAATAATGTCAGTGATCTATAATAAAAGTAAATTTTGTTCCCCCAATTAAGGAAACTTCATTTAGTCTGTGAATGCACCATCTCCACATCAGACCCTAACAGCATTAACAAGGCCTCAAGATAATCAGGTAGTCAAGGCCTAATTCTATGTGAATGATATGAAATTTTCCAAAGATTAATATGGGTCTACCATCTTCTCAAGATGGAGCCCATTTGGGATGTCTTAAACAATTTTTAAATGCCCCAATGATATATATTTTACTTAAAATGTATACTTATTTTTACTGATACTTTTCCAAAGGCATAGAAAACTGAGAAGCATGTCTCAACAAAAAACTCTTTCTACCTTAAAACAGTACCTTAGCTTCCTTGAGACAATTCTGAGTTTGGGAGTTTTCTATAACTATTCATTCCAACTTTTAGAAACTGGCTTTTCCTATTCATTTGCTTTCAAATTTTGTCTTTTGTTCCAAGTATCACCATGTATCTTTTATTATCGCTTTGACATATACAAAGCATAACTGATGATTTTAAGGAGAAACTGACCAAACCAGTACCACTACCACAAAATAAAATATCAAGGGAAAAAATTATCAAGGCCATAGAAGATCTGAAAAAGATTTAAATTAACAAGCTTGATATAAAAAAATGACTGTGTACCAAAGCCACAAAGCAACCATCAACAAATTCCAAATAATCAACATTATACAGATGTTTTCTGGACACAGTGCAATCAAATTAGGAACCAACTAAAAGAATCATTAAAAAAAAATAAACAAAAAAATACCAAGTGGATCCGGAATGGACATTCCCAGGACAATAATTACTGGGAAACTTTTGAATATAAACTCTATACTATATATTAGATGGCATTATAATATAAATATTAAATTTCTTAAGTGTACTAACAGTATTGTGGTTATACAGGAAAATGTCCTACCTAGTTCCAGTGATGGCATATTTAAAAGTGAAGTATCATGATGACTACAACTTACTTTAAGATGACTTCAACAAAAAGAAAGACAAAGAGGGGAGGATGGGGAAGGGGTGAGAAATAACTACAAATGTGGCAAAATAATAACAGCTAGTAAATCTAGATAATGTAAGGGTATTAACTGTGCTACTCTTTCCAATTTTCAGTAGATTTTAAATTTTTCAAAGTAAAAGATTTGGGGAGAAAAACCCAAATCCACAAGTTTGGAATCTGTACTTGTAATCTGAAAACTATATAGAAGTGAGTTACATAACCATGGAATGTAGCTACAATGGTGCTTGGGGTTGTATAGACTTAAAGCACACTTACTACCAATCAAGAAAGACAGAAACAAATCAAATGAGCTGATTTCAACTCAAGAAGTTAACAGGAAAAAACAGTGAAAACCCAAGAAAGAAAATAATTAAGGAAGAAAGAAGAAAAGTTGGAACAAAATAATTAAGACAGGAGCAGAAACAGAATGAAATCGAAAACCTAACATAAACTCTCTGAGCACAAAACCAAAAGGCAATTCTTTGAAAGCATTAATAAGAGATCTCTAGCGACACTGATTTCTTTAAAAAAAAAAAAAAAAAAAGAGAAAAGAGAGTAAAGGTACAAATAATATTACAAATGTAAAGGAAAGCATAATTAGAGACATATTAAGTTTTTAAGTCCTAAGAGAATTCTATTAACAGCTTTATGCAAATATAATTTAAAGTAGACAACTTTAGGAATAATTATCCAAATAGACTCAGGAAGAGATAGAAAACCGGGATAAAACTTTAACCAACAGTATGTTTTAAAAAGGAAAGTGTAGTTCAAAGTCTCCCCTCCCCACCTCAGAAGATACCTACTACCTAGATCATCCCTATTTTATACAAACTTTCAGAGAATAGAAAGGAAAAGCTATCTAACTTATGTTATGAAGTCAGTATAACCTTGATACCAAAATCAGAAAGACTCTACAATAAAAAGAAATTACAGATAAAAATTTATTATCCATTGTATCAATAAAAAATACTGAAAAGAACAGGCTGTGTCACTGTCAATTCATCCCTGATATTTAAACCAGGGACAAACCTTCTCTGGATGATACCTTAAAACCAGTTATTAATACACTTAACAGTAAAATTTTAAAAATAAATAAAAACATCCTTTCCTAATAAGATGGACACAGGACAAAATAATAAGCCTGAAGGACATTGGACAATAAATCAACTGATTTCCCCACTTATGGCCTGTCATACTATCTGGAAAAAAAAGTAATTTTCCTGTTATGATTTGCTCTTCCTGATATTTAAGATATTTTAAGTTGACTAAAATGGCATCGTTTGAACATTCAAATGGGACCTACAGTTTAATAACATGGCAGAACCAACCCATCCTACTTCTGTTTCTTCCCAAAGCTCCTCTAAAATAACTGTAAGACAGACTTTCCTGGTGGTCCAGTAGTTAAGAATCTGCCTTCCAATGCAGGGGAGGCAGGTTTGATCTCTGGTTGGGGAACTAAGATCCCACATGCCAAGGGCAACTAAGCCCACGTGCTGCAACTACTGAGCCCGCGTGCCACAGCTAGAGAGAAGCCCAGGCGCTACAACGAAAGATCCCACATGCCACAACTAAGACCTGACGCAGCCAAATAAATAAATAAATAAATATTTTAAAAAAACCGTTAAGAGGAACAGGGGGATTTACTCACAATGCTAAGAGAATGGAAGAGGCAACAAACTTTGAAGCTATAAAACAGGTGTCCAGTTGACTTAGCAGACCAAAAAAGCTGAGAATTCTCCCAACATTCTGCCAGCGGAGGGGGCCCAGTAGCAAACACTTCACAATGAAAAACTACAGAAAGGCTCAAGAATTGGTGACCCCGGGTATCACTGAAAAAGGGCAAAGAGATTGAGCTGAAAACAGGAAAATGAGTTTAAAAACACGACACTGAAAAGGGAGAATTAAGTGAAAGTCCACATGGCACTCCCTATAGCTCTCCTCAACTTGAGGCTACTAGGGCTGCTGGCAGCCAGGCTTGCATTCTTGAGACAGGAGCTGACAATCAGTAATCAGTAATTTCATTACTCTACAGAGGGAGCAGACATTCAAAAACTGTGACATTTCAGACAACTGTAGCAGAGATAAAACCCAAAAACACCCCCCCCAAAGGAATTTGGAAGGAAAACAGAAAAAGAGATGAAGAAGAAAACATAATGGGAAAAAAACCCCACATATTCTCAGTGAGAAAATAGAAGATATTACATAAAACATAAAAGAACAGGATACTATTTTTAAAATTCAGAGAAGAAAACAGAGTGCCAATATATGAAGTCTAACATTTGAATGAGTTCTAGAAAGTGAGAACAAAGAAGAAAGGGAAAAAAATAAAAGAACATTAAAAATATTTTTTCAAAATGGAAGGACATGGGTTTCTAGACTGAAAAAGCCCAGTAAGTCCCCAGAACAAAGGATGAAAGCAACCTGTATGAAAGCACATCACTGTGAAATTTCAGAGACTGAGAATAAAGAGAAAATACTAAAAGCTTTCAGAAGAAAAAAACAAAAAACCCAGATTACATATAAGATGAAACCAGAATGGCTTCAGTGGTAATAGTGGTAACAATCTCTTCAAAATTCTGAGGAAATTATTAATTACAACCTAGAATTCTATATCATGGCAAATGTATTAATTGGGAGGATAAAATAAAGATGTTTTCAGATATGCAAGCCTCAAAAAACATCAATTTCCCATGACCCTTTTAAAGGAAGCTCCTAGAGAATATATGCCATCAAAACATCCTCTTTGTAAGAAGTAAGATTTCTCTAGGAATTAAAAACTGATCCTCTGTATGTTATTAAATCAACAGAACAGCTGTCAATTTAAGAAACACAAAAATACTGAAGTGAGGGACTTCCCTGGTGGCGCAGTGGTTAAGAATCCGCCTGCTAATACAGGGGACACGGGTTCCAGCCCTGGTCCAGGAAGATCCCACATGCTGCGAAGCAACTAAGCCCATGCGCCACAACTACTGAGCCTGCACTCTAGAGCCCATGAGCCACAACTACTGAGCCCACATGCCACAACTACTGAAGCCCGTGCACCTAGAGCCCGTGCTCCGCAACAAGAGAAGCCACCACAATAAGAAGCCTGCGCGCCGCAATGAAGAGTAGCCCCCGTTTGCCACAACTGGAGAGAAAAGCCCATGCACAGCAACGAAGACCAAATGCAGCCAAAAACAAATAAATAAATAAAAATAAAAAAATAAAAAATACTGAAGTGAAATTTTTACATCTGTGGCTAGATAACTGGTAAAAATTCATTAAGGAAGCAGAAGCACTGAAACCTGAGGGATTTCACTATGAAGTTCCATTAAGACCAGCTTTTAAACTTTTGCATTAGGAAAATGTTTGGTTTCACTAAAGCTTATTTCTTAAGAAACACATTCCCAATCATGGACCTCTTGATAAACCTCAGTTGTTCACAGCAAAAGTGTGATCAGTTACGTATATCAGCACAGTACTCTACCAGCTAAGCACTGCTCTGCTAGTTAATGATAAATTTACATCCCACTTTTTAGAGTTCACCTTTAAGGAGTCACATCAACAAGGAAACTTGTTACAAGTGGGAAAAGCCATCCAATTGTCCCTCCATATTTGAGGATTCAACCAACTGCGGATTGAAAAAAAAAAAAAAATTCCATAAAGTTGAATTTGCTGTGCTCCACCAACTATTTACATACCATTTACATTGTATTAGGTATTACAAGTAGTGTAGAGATGATTTATACAGGATGACGTGCATACGTTACATGCAAATACTATGCCATTTTTATTGATATACAAGGGACTTGAGTGTCCTCGGGTTTTGGTATTCCTGGGGCTCCTAGAACCAATCACCAATCACCAATCACCAATCCCCTATGGATACCAAGGGATGACTGTATTGAATATAAAACTTGCTTATTGTTTTGTAAGTCATAATATCCATTTTTGCTTATTTTCACTAATTATTTTAGAGTGATTACCAAAGAAAAAGTAAATGTGAGGATAAGATTCTTTTATTTTCACCCAAAAGCATCACTCCCCAGAGCATCAACTTTCAACTGCTGATTTGGTTTTGTCCTAACTTCCATCACAACAAAATCACAAGCCTTTCATACACTGACAGAGAATTATATTCACCTAAAAGTTCTCTAAATGCCCCTAAAAATCAACACCACTATTTGCTTTTATATTGGTTTTCATATTATGCTCTACCATGTCCAGTATGCCTGGCTCCTTATCAGAAGGTTGCAGTGTTTGAACAAAAATAAAAACAAATTCACGAAAAACCAGCTTAAAACCACGCTTTTGGAACACTTTAAAGTCTAAATTAACATGCATTATAAACATAAGAAATGTAAATAACCCAAAATAGGGCTTTCTATAGCACAGTGACTCTGTGTCATCTGCTTTGTACACAGTGTGCATGAATACACATGCCATCTGACAGCTTGAATCCAAGGTACTATACTGACTTGTTTTCCACACAAGTCCTGTATCCATTTATCACTTCCTATCAGTAATATAAGATCTGTATGAAAATTAAAGTTAACACCTACCTAAAACTATGCTGTCTACAACAGGAGCATTATAAATGAGGCATTAACTTAGACCCAGCCCAGCAGCTCTCCCCAGAGTAAGCAAGGCAAAGAGTGATGAGTAATTTCACCTGTGCAAGAACCTAACCACTTTCTGCATTCTGTACTAATGCTTTAAGGAATCCAATGTTATTTCCTGCTCTCACCAATGACCTTTCCCGGCCCCCTTGTGTTCTAGAGTATCAAGAGTACTTATCGCCACCTCCCCACTCTCCATTAACCCCATGCCAGAAAGAAAAAGTATATACGCACCTTAAAATCTGTATTATTGATATATTCAAATACCAAAGCTGGTGTCTTTGACTGCAAGAGAGAATATTAATGCTTCGTAAGTTTCAAACAATAAATGTAATTTGCTTCTGTTGTACTGGCCTACCCCCAAATCCCACTTAGATGAAAGAGATTCACTCATCAGGGAGAGCCTATTAAGAAAGAATCCTCTTGAAATTTTAAGTTTGGAATTTGCTTCAAAACAACTGGGGATGGTGGTTGGTGGGAAGTGGGTGGGGTATAGATGAAACAAAGTTGGCCACAAGCTGATTAACGTGAGCTGAAGTTGGGTGATGTGTGCAGGGAGGTTCATTATACTATTCATTTTATTTTGCAAATGGTTGCAAAATTTCATAATAAAGGTTTTCTTTTTGTTTTTTAAGAAGAGTTGTATTCTGTGACCAACCTGTCAGTGGGCCTGGCACATTATGTGAAGATTTATACTCTTCAGTGTTCCAGGTTGCCAACTACAAAAGGAGTGTTAGTTTTCATCTTGGGTTAATGAGCCAGATGCATTTTACAGAATTATCATGGGTCTTGGGAATTTATTACTGGTCTTTTTAGGATCCAAAAAAGTCTATAATTATCAATAAGGTAGAATGTGAAATTATTGCCTTGGCTAGGGACAATTAGAGAATGTCTCACGTTACAAAGATGTGTTTCCCCCACAAATCATATAAAATCCAGTATTTTTGAGTACTATAATCCTTAATGCAATGAGTACAAAATGTTCAATATTTCCTTGTGTAAATACAGATATTCAAAAGTCAGGTTTACCTAAGTAAGGTAAAATAATGCTAACTGGCAGTAACAAGCTTTCAAAATTGAGAGAAAAGCAGGGGCTTAAAGGATTATAGGAAGAAATAAAATCATCTTGGAAATCTTTACGGCTGTGAAGTTTTGCTCAAGGAAGCAAGTAAAAGTTACCTAGGAAATAGGCCACAGTGCATGCATGCAAGTCTTTGAGCAAGCAGCAGACCTGGTGCAAGGATTCCTCACTAGCCCAATGCTGAAAGTTTCAATAAGACCACCAGATCTCTCTATAGGCTGGGAGCAAGCCTGTCCCCCTACAAGTTAGGGGATGAGGGTTCCCTATTGGTTTTCTTTCACCTTGATTTACTTGCGTTACATACCACGTAAAACACATACATGCTTTAAGTAACAAATTACAAAAATAGTAAGACAGGAATCATTAAGTTCTGTTAACTTAAAAAAAAAAAGCAAAATGAAGATGCTCTAGGTATAAAACTACATACTGGCCCACACTGCAGGCCATTTTCAAGGATTATGTAGTCCAGAGTTAGTCACTGTAAAATCAATCTGAGCTGATAAGGCTGGGATACATTTTTAATGCCTCAGATAGAATCCAGCATACAACCATCCTTCTCGATCTTTTCAGGGTCCAAAAGGAAAAACTTTTCTTTTTTTCAATTCAATGATACTGTGTAATCTTGGGCAAATTACTTAACCTCTGCAGACTTCAGTTTTCTTATCTATACAATGTGACAATGTGGACAATAATGTTACCCACCCCACTGAATTGTTGTGGGGATTAAACGACATGATACCGTTAAACACTCAGAACAGTGCCTGGCACACAGTAAGCATTCAATGCATGTTAGCTACATTATTATGAGGATGTCTTTAGCAGATAGAAGCAAAGACCTACTTCTTAAAAAGCTATCATGGGGGCTTCCCTGGTGGCGCAGTGGTTGAGAATCTGCCTGCTAATGCAGGGGACACGGGTTCGAGCCCTGGTCTGGGAAGATCCCACATGCCACGGAGCAGCTGGGCCCGTGAGCCACAATTGCTGAGCCTGCGCGTCTGGAGCCTGTGCCCCGCGACGGGAGGGGCCGCGATAGAGAAAGGCCCGCGCACCGCGATGAAGGGCGGTCCCCGCACCGCGATGAAGAGTGGCCCCCGCTTGCCGCAACTGGAGAAAGCCCTCGCACGAACCGAAGACCCAACACAGCCAAAAATAAATAAATAAATAAATAAAAAAATAAGAAAATCCTAAAAAAAAAAAAAAAAAAAAAAAAAAAAAAAAGCTATCATGGGAGAACAGGGAAATAGTTGAGGTAGAACAGGTAAAGAACAGAAATTGAATGGGAAGCTTGGCTAATCATAAACACTTAAGGTTAAGTTACTCCCGAGGGGGAGAGAAAACAAAATTAAACAGCACATTTAAAATGGCTAAAAATTAAGCATTTTAACAAAAATATTTAAATTGCATCTGCATATACAATGTGAGCCCCGATGGTGGATGCTGAATTAAAGACCAGTATGAGAAACAGCAAGATAGTGACCTCAAGGGGTCTGTGGGGCTGTGATCTGTTCAGCTCTCTATGGCAAGTGTCCACATGGAGACACTTCCTATTTCCTTCTATAAACCCAGATTTTCAAATGTCAGGCTTACTTAAGTGAGGTAAAATAATGTTAATTGGCAGTAACGAGCTTTCAAAGTTGGGAGAAAAGCAGGGCCATAAGGAAATATTCAGCAAATGTTTGTGGGCCAAATCAAAATGAGGTAATAAACCTGGGACAGGGATTTTTTTCTACATAAACTTTTAGGTTCCATAAAAGTGGTGGTGGCTATTTTATCATTGGGCCACCATGATTTTTTCTGGTTTTCAAAATCAGTTAGTAGTAAAGACAAACACAATCATTCCCACTATATTATAATGATGTTTCCCATTATTTTCAGGTTTTGTGACATTGGCATACACACACACACAAACTCTCTCCCGCAACCACCAGGCACCTACCACAGGGTCCTTCACAGTGTCAATCAGCTTAATGATATTTGTTCCACCACGAAGGTTCTCCAGAATCTTAACCTCTCGTTTTATCTTCTTTTTCTTCACTGGCTTAAATACACAAGAGTAATCAGAAGTAAGACTCCTTTGAAGTTAATAAATAAAACTTTAAAACAATGTTTATATCAAATGGATATTGTACTATCTTGCACACTGTGTTATGCTAAAGGCCATGTCTAAATTAGAAAATAAAAGAAAAAAAAGAGATAAAATGGGCCTGCTCATAAGAATCAAATAATTCATGGACTCATATAGCTTATGTGTCAAATATTTAAGTAGTTACATTTAGGGCATATAAAATTTTGAATACCCATGTCATACTTTAAAAATAAAATGCTTACTAGATAACTAACTGCCAAATGGAAAATGTTATAGCTCTGAACAGCTGTCTATCATGCACTCACAAATGGAAAAACTGAAACAAAATGGTGAGACACCTGCTCTTCCAACGGGTTGCATGTAATTTTGTCTTCTAGGAGCGAAGACCAGTTCACTGACATCAAGTTACAAACTTGTTTCCCAGCTGCTGGCTCCCATGTCCTGTCTGCACTCCCATTTCCTTAATATCTAGAATCTGAAATCAGTTCAGAGCTAGTAAAACTTCCCAAGAGATCCCATTCCTAAAGAAAGAGATGATGGATCAGCAAAGGAGAAAACTGACCTCTGACACAGCAGTGACTGAAAACTCCCGCTACCTACTAACCTTTCAATCTGTTGGACAGAAAAATCAAAAACCTTAATCAGAAATACTAGCATTATACATGTTATTTCTTGTCTTAAATGGGCTAAAGAGTTTGAAGAAGAATAAAAGTAGTTCTGGAAAAACAAGCATTATCATAATCAATCATGCTTTATAAAGTACTTATAAAGTACTTAAACAGTGACTGGCATATAGGAAGCAGTCAATAAATGTGAGCTTTATTATTTTCAAAATTTTAGTTAGTAATAAATCATATTTCATCCTCACAAAATTCCTATGCAGTAGACTCAGGCAAGTTGAGCTATTTGCCCAAGGTCGCACAGCTAATTCTAAAAAGTGGGGGCAGGATTCAAATCTAGACAGTCTGACTGTAGGCCTCACTCTTAGCCACTGCGCTTTCATTTCCCAAGTGTGGCTATGGAAGAAACATAACTGAGGAAAAGGAGTATTCCACCACTGAGGCACTGTTATAAAAGCACAGGCAAAGAGAGTCCAATGGATTAGCCACGAAACAAGACTGAAAAAGCCTTGTGTGTATGTGGTGGTGGTGGTGGTGGGATGGGGGGAGATGTAATATACACACATGCCAGAGAAACCTCTTGTTGGTCACCAAGCTACAGCTTTGAACACACAACAAAACAGAGAGATTATGAAATACAGAACAACTGCATCACCTGTAAGAGGGTGCTCAATTGAGAGACTGGAATCTGGCTGCATTCTTCCAAGCCAGCTGCCACAATCATGGCCACTCCACTTGGTCAGGGTTTTCAGTAGAATAGATCTGGCTACTGTGGTTCTTCCCCACGTCCACTTAGGAATTTTACTCCTTACTTCCCTTTTTCATAATTACAGAGCTCAATATTTTGGGAAAATGAAGCACTTGAATATGAAGTACAACTTGGTCAGAAAACAGCCAGAGAAGGATATACTACAAAATAAGTAGCCTATAAGCTTCAAAAATGTCAATGTCATGAAACACACAGACTGAATAACTATTCCAGTTTAAAAAGATGACAACTGAATATAACACATGGTCTGGGATTTTCCTTTGCTATAAAGAACATTATAGGGACAACTGGCAAATGAGAATGAGAGCTGTAGATTAACAGCACTGCATCAGTGTTAATTTCTGATTTTTGATCATGGCATTGTGGGTTATGTAAGCAATTGTTCTTGTTTTTAGGAAACAGAGGAAATTAGGGATGACTGCAATTTCCTCTCAGGCACTTAAGACATGTAAAAGAAATATAATTATTTATATGCACACACATACACATCTATGTGTATATATATGAGAGAGTGAGAGAGAAGAATAAAACAAATGTCAATATATGAGAAATCTGGGTGAGAGATACGGGAATTTTTGCAATTTTTCTGTAAGTCTGAAATTTTGTTAGTAAGTTAAAAGAAAAATAAAAGCTGGCTATCATATCTAAAAATTTAGCCAACGATACCAGTATATTCAACGTAAGAAAATTCTAGAGTCAATAGTCTAGAATTCTAGAGTCACTACTGGAAAGCAGTTACACATCTGTGGGAGTGCCAACAGAGGGAGAAAAACACAACAGCCAGAAGAAGCCTGTGTTCACCAAAATCCCTCTTCTCCCTCTAACAGTAAATTAGTACAGGGGTAACCCATTAAATAAGTTGCTCCTATGACAATGCCCCATATAAAGCCTTGCTTTGTTCTCCCGTTATTCAGCAACAGATCAGGCAGGTACCCAGTTCCTGGACAACCCAGTTAAGATGAACATATTTTTCATTATGTCTAAGGTAACTTATAGAGCACGTGAAGCATATTTTTTTGCCCACTTGTCACCTGTCCAATAACTTCCCAAACTAGAGACTGGGGACAGCAGGATAATTCTGAAGTGGCACAATGGAGTCACACTGCAGCTGGAGTTCTCACATACTGACAGAAGACAAAGAGACTGTAAGAAAAAGGAGAGTGATGTACAGCTCAGGACACTCCCCTCCAAAGCAAGGGCACCAAGTCTCTACAGGACCCAGGCTACGGGTAACTCCCTTTGGCCTCAAGCTCACTCCTCTGAACCTAAGAGATGCTCCAGAAGCTGAAAAACCAATGAGCTCCTAGGGAGTGAAAGCAAAGATTTAAAGTCTATAAAAAGAATTGAAGAGAAAAAGTTAGGATTTATAAGGGAGGATCCTTGCATCCGAAGGAAAATAGACCATGAATTTTTATAGAAATAAGGATGCTCTGACCCTCTAGCCCACTGTCTGCATTCATTCACCGTCACTAAAGCGGAGAATACATTTCCATCACAATCACATCATTTCACATTTCATCCTGCATGCTAGAAAAAGTCCCTGTCTCACCTAAGGTTCATTTATTCCAATTCAGAGAATATCTGGTTCTAACTGAATCAGTTTAGCTGTTTAACAAAACAAAAAAATTTAAACTCCAAGTCTAGTAGATAAAATGGCAAAAAGCTAAAAAAGAAATTAAAGTATTAAATCAAGTTTCAATAATAAATTAATTTTGGCACACACCTAGAGAGAATATTTCAAGGGGAAAAACTCATTTAAAATGTTCTGTGCATGAGCTCTGAAAAGAAAGAAAAACAGATTTTTTTCAGAACGTTTCTGCTCACAGGCGAAGAGTCCCAGCTATTCAGGAGAACCTTGTTCAATGTAATCCAAGAGTAAGGTTCTTTTTCTCTTTCCCTATTCACCAACATTAAACATTTTAAAACAAAAGACCAATTTAGTATTGGCTGCTTAGAAAGACAAAAGTTGATAAGGCCAGTAATCTGTCCTATTTACTCACAGCAGATTTTTAAAAAGCCAGATCTGAGAATGATTTCAATTACCAGCATTTAATTGTGACTGAATTTGCAAAGTAATGTCTACCAAAGGCGTAAGAATTATGACCTCAATAAATGCCAGCAAATGTTAATAGGCAAAGTCCTGTTTTAATTTCTTTCCAGGCATAACTGAACTGATAAATTCAAGGAAGGCAGGAATATAGCTCAGAACTTTCAAATCTGGGATTACTTTTATTCCACTACCAAAGCAACAACTGCTCCACTAAGATTAATTTCATCACCTGCAATAAACAATTACAATGAACAATGGTTGTCAGGAATGTAGGATAGAGTAGAAAGAAAGCTCAGTCTGGATGATGGCTTTTATTTTATTACCCTGGTAGCATCTCTAAAATCCATTACGACTGACCTAAATATAAACATTATCTGAGCAGAGCAGTGTTTATTTCTTCACAGCAAATTTGCCCCTAATCTTTCAGCTCTTGTCTTCTCAATTACATTATCAATGTCTTGAACTGTTTATTCTAGATTAAAAAAACATTTTTTATTTAAAAATGTGAGGCACATAGCAGGCCTTCTGAATCTCATGGAGAGGATGGTACAGTCCTTTCTACTACTGGTTCTGCTCCCTGAGCAAGCGATCAGGATGAGACTTGGAAGAACTGTATGGGTTAAAAAAGTATAAAAACACTTGTTCTTGTGGTGTCAAACAAGAAAGGAAAGTAACATTTCACTTACGCATTAAACATGCTGCTGTGGATACAAACCAGAGAACCCAAGTCTGGGTCCCTATGGCTCTCTGGGCTTTCATCTATCCCACACTTCAACCAGCAACCCTCTGATGTCAAATATTTCCCTTCAGAAGAATAACTCCAAAAATCATTGGAAACAAATTAATTCCATTTGACTTCCAGTGAGTGTTTGGCCATCCTTCCAGTACAGTTCAGAACATCCAGCAAATGTCCTACTTGTGCCCCTCACATCTACCAAGACTCCATGGCAGGGACCGAAGGTCGTGAACCTAGTGCTTCTGCGCCCCACCAGCCATGGAACCCTGAGCAAACTGCAGGTTCCCCTGGGTCTGTAAAAAAGAGGCTGGGTTCTAATAATACCTGCACTCCCCTATCCTGTGACTCTGTTTCACAGGTTAACCACACTCTCAATGTCTGACCCCACAACCACAATATTAGAAACAGCACTGACTAGTTCACAATTTTTAATTTTTTTTTAAAAATATTTATTCATTTATTTATTTGGCTGTGCCGGGTCTTAGTTGCAGCACGCGGGATCTTTGTTGCTGTAGGCAGGATCTAGTTCCCTGACCAGGGATCGAACTCAGACCCCCTGCATTGGGATCGTGGAGTCTTAGCCACTGGACCACCAGGGAAGTCCCCAAATTTTTATTTTTAATACTTTAATAATACTCTTTTTAACACTTTTTATACCATGAGACGTGTGTAGAAACTAGAAATCACCAAAAAAATTTAGATAGATTAGTATTAATGTCTTGTTTCAGGACAATGATGTCTTGGCACACTTGCCTAATAAAGTAAAAGGAGGGTAAAAAACCTAGCAGCTGATGAAGTAGAAATAAAGGAGAAAGCACAGAGCAAACATCATTTTGATATAACCTAAACAGCCACCCGCCCACTAGGAAGCCCACTATGAAGTAACCAAAAAAATCTGTAATCAACAGTCATCTCATCCTTCTTTTAACACTACCTCCTGCAAGTACAAAAACTTAAATATACCTACAAACAAGTAGGCTAAACATGCTGAAAAGATAAACTTGTATTACCATCATTCTTTGTTTGAAGCTTGATAATTATTTCTGGGGGGAAAAAATGGACAGCCAAGCTCTTTGTATAAAATAAGACTACCAGGCTTCCCTGGTGGCGCAGTGGTTGAGAATCTGCCTGCCAATGCAGGGGACACGGGTTCGAGCCCTGGTCTGGGAAGATCCCACATGCCGCGGAGCAACTAGGGCCGTGAGCCACAACTACTGAGCCTGCGCGTCTGGAGCTTGTGCTCCGCAACAAGAGAGGCCGCGATAGTGAGGGGCCTGCGCACCGCGATGAAGAGCGGCCCCCGCTTGCCGCAACTGGAGAAAGCCCTCGCACAGAAACGAAGACCCAACACAAACAAAAATAAATAAATAAATAAATAATTTTTAAAAATAAATAATAAATAAAAAAATAAGACTACCAACAGGAAGCCTAATATGGGGATTTCCAGTCCTTGCAGCATGGGTCCAAAAGCCTGCACATTTGTTTTTTAAAAACTGGTATTGCTCTTAACTTCTACTTAGAAAATAGCAGTTGAATTTGAAGGATCCCAAGGACTCTAAGAAGAGATGAAATCCATACATAGGTGATACTCACAAAGCGCTATAAGTTGTCCAAAATGGCCAAATGTTTTTATTTCTGTCTATACCTTCCTAAGAGGTCTACAAAGGAACTGAAAAGTTGACTTTTCAAAATCAAGATGAAACCTCAGGCACAAAAGTGGTTTTCTACCCTGCTATATTAACCCTTACCACCCCCGCCCCCCATCCTCGGCCTTTTCTCCTCAAAACAATTTCTGTCAAAAAAGATATGACCTCCCTATTGATTGGAAAGTTCTCTTTGAAGATTTCAGACTCAGGATCTCACTTCAGCATAGACAGAAACATTTTGCTCACCAATTTCTAAATTCCTAAAACCTCTTAATAGCCCCAATATCTTCTCATCACAAAAATACTGAGAAATCTACTGATGTAAATTAAATGATATAAAATCCCTCTGTGGTCATTCATCATCCAACCATTGTCATATATTGAAAAGGACTGGATGGAATGTTCGCCAAAAAAGCAGGCAGCCCCTGTCCTCAAGGAATGTACCCTCTGTCTCAGTCACAATGTGCACATCAATATATAATTCCTTCTTGAAGTTGAAATACAGTACGCCTAGATGAAAAGGAAGCTTTTTCTGGATTCCTTCAAATTATGAGCAACCGGCACTCTGTTAAGGAACTAATTTCCTGTGGCCAAGCACCACAACAGTAGGTATTAGTCATAACTTTGACTTATCTGAATAGGGGCACTTTACTGAGTAAAGACCCTATTCTTTTTAAAAAACAATACTTTTAATCTACTTTAATTCAGCCTGTCAGAACGAGAAAACCCAACAATACCATTAATAGTTTCTTACTCCATCCATCAGACAGAACAAAATCTGGACAGAAATGTCACAGGGCTTTGAAAAACAGAAAGTGAGTGTAGTTTTCACCAGTTGAAACAAGGTGGTTCAGGCTGCACTCTGAGAAGAACTTGTGTGGAAAAGATACAAGAAACAACACTTCATTAGCTAGAGCATCAAGGGGGCCTCCCAAGTCTTATTCGAGAACACTGGAACTTACTCTGTGCTCAACGTTAAGATCTTATAACCCAGTGCTAAAATGAGCAGTAAGAGACAGGAAGAAATAGCAAACAGGAGTTCTGGCTAAGGGTTATTTCAACATAGTGATGTGAGATATGTTTCTTTGTGCCTACATTTCTTCTCGGTTAAAAATAACCTTCAGCTTCCATATTGGGTTCCCTAAACATATCCTCCGAATCTTTAGAGCAGGGGAAAAGCTATCCAGCAACTGAGGCTATGAAGCTCTCTACAAGGATGACTAAAGGGCAACGTGATGCTTCCCTAAATGAATGTACTGTTATTTACATGTACACCTGAATGTTGTTCCTTTTCAAAAAAGACACTACAGGAAGTTGCACACTTACTCTAAAAATGCTACCGTCGCACAAATGTTTAGACATTTTTCTGGAATTGCTTTAGAGTCAGCAGTTCATTCTTCTGAATGTACAGCAATGGAATGTGGATATTCCTAATTTCAATTTATGCCTTGCTTAAAATTTCCTAAAGAAATTTTAAGCAGCTTATATTAAAAACATTTATGCTAATGTATAAAGAAAAAAATTGTATGCCTTTGCCAGGTGATTTCTCTGAAGAGAACATTTCTTTCAATATTTATGCTTGAGAAGAAAAACAAACAAAAAAGATCATGTGACTCTGTAGGTGCAATTCATATTTAGGGAAGAGAAGAGTCAAAAACTCCACGTCTTTAAAATCAGTTCCTCACTTCTTACCCCCGTGTTTCTGACAGCACAAATAATTTGCCTATTTCTCTCAACTGCAATCCTGCCTCTTCATCACTAGGCCAGGATGGTACTGCGTAATAGAGATGATCACTTTTTGGAAAGGTGATTTTCAGACAGTCTAAGCCTGACCCCTCTTTCTAAATAGGGACACAGCTGCCCTAACTCTACTTAAGATACAAAAACAGCTTTTCAATCCCACATTCTTATTCACAAAGCCTCTTCAAAATAGCCACAATGTAACTCTTGTATGTGTAAAAGTGCTTATATTAACTAACTCTTTGGTCATCTCAAGATTTCACTAAATGACATGCACACATATTAAATAATCTGGCAATGATGAATACCCTTCACAGATTCTAAGAATTACTTTTTAGTACACACTATAAAACATTATCAAAGCTACACAGTTACCTGAAGATAATTTAGCCAACTCTTCATGCTCATTAAGATCATGCCTTCATTCAAGAGATGACAAAGGTGTATCTTTAACAAACTTAGGCTGCTAAACCAGATTCAGGCTGTTTTGTTCCCATTATTATTTTAGTGATTTTAAGTGTATTCTCCACTGCTCCCAACTTCACTTTTACTAGCTGATAAGCAACAATGAACCTTCCTGACACAACTGACTCACTATATCCACCCCACCTGAAACTTTTATCACCAAAGGAGAAAAAACAAGTGATTATCCACTGAGGTGGTTCCCTCCACTCAGGCTTCAAGCTCATCTTTGAAGCTACTCTGTTTCCAACTTTCTCTCTGGAATAACAAACTCAGTACTCAAGGAGCTCCTAGATTGAGGGGATCTTCATGAAAAGGCTCTTCTTGCTCCTGAATACCTGTTTACTTTGTAACAAATGGAGCCCCTTTGGAATTTTCACTTTGGGACCCCGTAATTACATTTCAGAACAAGAACGTTCCTGAACTATCATGCTTAGATTTGGAACAGGTCTGCGTATTTTCTTGAAAGTTCACAGGAAAACGGAGTGGGAGGAGTAGCAGAGAGACATCAGGCAGAAGATATGCAAAATGAGAGCTTGTACTACTCATTCTAGAATGTGGCTGGCGTAGTTTATATCCTCCTGACCTGTGAAAAAGAAATTTTAATGCCACTCATAAGACACTCACCTTGAGAATTTTTACAACCACTCTCTCATTGTTGGTGATGTTAATGGCCTCAAATACTTCACTATACTTTCCCCGACCGAGTTTTCGAACCAGCTGGTAATCATCTTGATTACTGTGAAAGGCAAGAAAGAGGGACACATAAATGCCAGCATTTGGGATTAACTGAGCCTATGCCCACTACACACCCCCATCCAGCCGCTTCCATTAATCAAGCACTTGGAACTGTCTATATACATCATGCCACGACTCATTACCTAAATGAAAGCCACAACATAAACTTGGCTCCCTTCACTGGACGCAGATCCGAACCTAACTGGTCCCTCATTAACTTGGGGGAGATGAGGTAGGAAGGCACGGGTCTGAGCCAATCTAGAGAGGTGAGCAAAGAATCACCATCCTGGAGGCTCCGAAGTGCCCCTCTGCCCACAGCACCTGCCTTATACTTCACAAGCCGAAGGTAGGCAGCTCCTCCTTTGAGAATCTGGACGTCTTTAAAAAATTTCCTCGCACCCAGCCTCATTTCAAAAAACTAAAAAGGCAGAGAATTTTAATAGCTCAAGAGTACAGCTGCTGACTTCCCACCCCAATAGAAACCCCAAAGCGTGAGAAGGGCCGCTCCCTCACTTGCACCAGGCTCTGGTCTCTGGACCCCTACACTTGTCAGTAAGAAAGCATTCCCTGGGGTGAGCGGGAGAGGGGTGCGCACGGCGGAGAGGAAGGAACGAGAAGGGGGAGAGGGAGACGAGAACATAGTGTGTGTGTGTGTGTGGGGGGGGTCTGCCGCCCACCCCAGACCCGAGGAAGCACGGGCCCAGCGGGGAGACAGATCGCTGGGGGACAGATCGCGGGGAGCGAGTGCGGTCTGCATCGGGGGGCGGCCGGGCGGGGGTGGGGGTGAGAAGGCCCGGCGGGGGACGGCGGCGGCTTTACCCCCAGCTCGGGACGTGAGCCTCATAGTCCCAGTACTCGCGGCTCCTCAGGCTGTTCACCTCGGCGTAGACCCGGGCCCTGCTGCCCGCGGCCGGGCCGGGCATGGCGGGCGGGACCGGGGGGCGCCGCGGGGCGCCGAAGGCGGCGGCGGCGCGGCGGGGGTCGCGGGGCGGCGGGCGGAGGAGGCGGCGGGCAGCGGGCCGCCGGAGGAGGAGGAGGAGCGCGGCTGCGGGCGTCCGCGCCAGGCCGGGCCCGCGGGGGCGGGCGGGCTGGGGGCGCGGGGGGCGCCGGCCGAGCCGGCCCGGCCCTGGAGCGGCCGGCGGGGCGGGAGGCTCTCGCGCTCCGCGGCGGCCTCCGCTTGGCTCGCGGCCCCGCGGCGGCGGCGGCGGCGGCGGCGGTGGCGATGGCTGCACCAGCAGCGGCAGCCGCCGGCCGGGAAAAGGGTAGCGGCGGCGGCGGTGGCGAAGAAGGAGGAGGAGGAGGAGGATACCCGGAAAAGGGACCCCGCTCACTAGGAGCGGCCGTCGCCCGGCCCGGGGCCTCCCGGGCTCACAGCGCCCCCTGCTGCGCGGGGGGACCCGCCCGGCGGTCCGGCCCCGCCCCCGGCCCCGCCCTCCAAGGCTACCTTCCAAGTCTCCCCATCCTCGGTCTGGCCTAATGCCCTCATCACGGAGCCTCGTCCACCTACAGGCTACTGCCCTAGAGGCTTACCCCTCGTATACCCTTTTAGGACTCTCCTAGAGACCCTTACCCAAAGCTCTCTACCCTCTCGTCATCCAGAGTTTACCCAGCCCAACCTCCCAAACGGACCCTGTTGTGACCTTTTTGTCACCCAAAGTTCCCATCGAGTCCCTCCCTAATGACTCGCTCATACCTCTCAGAACCTCTCCTACTCAAGAGAGTTCCCCATCCCTGCCAGAGACACCCCGTCTTCCCCCAATGGACCCTGCCCTGTCACCCAGAGATTCTTGAACCTCCAGACTTCCCCTTCTCTCCTCATCCAGAGCCTTCCTCACGAAACCCTTCTTTTACGCTTTCCCCCAAATTTCCTTCCAGAACCTTCCCTAAGAACCCTCTGTATGTTCACTTCTGTCACTTGGTTAAGTTGGAGTCAGCCGGGTTGCTCACTGTGAAGTTCCTATTTTTCCCTTTGTAATTAATAAGCAATTTGTGGGGAGATACTTTGAGACCATGTAAGTACCCTCGTTTTGTTTGGGACCACAGAGAGCAGGGGAAGAATTGTGAGAGTCCTGCCGGCAGGGACAGGCTAGGGGCATGGACTGAGGGTGGGGTAGCCAACCAAACTTTGGCCTATTTTATTATGTTGTCTTCTAGCCCTGAACGCTCTTCTCTCTTTGATCTTCTGGGCCTTTCTTTTGTCTTGCTTTCCCATCCCACATTTTTTTTGTCAACAGAACTTCCTCACTCAGCCCAGGTTGCTCTGACTCCAATCCTTTTTCATATTCTGTTTTCTAGGTGAGACCGTGTTTCCTCCTTTTTGATATAGTTAAGGGCACAGACTGTGGAGTCAGATCCATCCCAGGTCTGAATCCCAGCCCTGCTACTTACAAGCTGTGTGACCTTGGGCCGATAACTTAATCTCTCTGTGCTGTAGATTTTACAGCATAAAAATAGTAATGGCACCTACTTCACAGGGCTATGGGGAAAATTAGACAAGGTAAGCCATGTAATACACTTAGATAGCAGATACTACATGCTCAATATTATTATTATCAGACCAGGGCCTTTCTCCTATCACTTTTCTCTCCTTGAGATCACCACATGCCCATCTTTCGGTTCTTTTCTACCCTCCAAGCTTGGCCAGGGCCACCTCCACCCCCTCCACTCCCATCTTCCTATGCCTGACTCCTTTTTCCTCTTCAAGGCTCACCTTTAAGTTCACGTTAAATGTTAGAGTTGATACTGCTCTATCCCAGCACCCACCCACATTCTTCAGAAAACTGCATATTTTCTAATTATTTGTTTCCTAGGTTATTGTCTGTTTCCCCCACTGTAGAAACATCATGAGAACAAAAACTGAGTCTGGATGCTCACCGCGGTCTCACCCAGCATCTGCCACAGCTCAAGGCTTTCAATGAATACAGTGTTACCCTACAGAGCATGTATTAATAACAAAGGGCAACCTGGAGGTCATCACGCTAATCATGAATCAAACTTAACATCATCAGTAAGGGACCAACTGACCCTCTGATGTCATGCGTCAAGAAGGGACACAACATTTGCCCCCAGATTTTAACTTTAATCAGACAAATCCAAACTGGGGAGCATTCTGCAAAACAGCTAGCCTGGACTCTTCAAAAAGATGTGTCACAAGAGAAAACAAAACAAAAAACCAAAACTCTGGAGTAGTGCTCTTGATTAAAGAGCCTGAGAGATATAACAAAATGAAGTGTATCATTCTGGATTCTATCCTGAATGAAAAGGTAGGAAGGAAAGGAAAGAAAGACGGAGGGAGGAAGGGAAGGAGAAAGAATACAGCTAAAAGGATACTATGTATTGGGACTACTGGGGAAATTTGAATATAGGATGTATACTACATAAAAGTATTGTATCAATGTTAAATTTTATGAGTGTGAGGATTATGTTGTGGTTAGGCAGGAGACTCCCTTGATCTTAGGAGTTATATGCCAAGTGTTTAGGGATGAAGTATCATAATATCTGCAACTTACTCTCAAATGCTTCTCCAGAAAAACATGGGTTCCTGAGAGCACAAGCATGCAAGGGAGAGGGGAGAGATTAGAGAGAAATGTTGACAGTTGGAGAATGTGATTGGACTACATGAGCTTGCAATTTTTTGGTACTTTGAAAATTTTCAAAATAAAAACTGGAAGAAAATAAATAAAGCATTTATGGAATAAGTGGGCTTTGGAATTTAATTCCCAAACCTGCAGACCTCCCTAAATCTCTGTTGCATGAGAAGACACAAACGTTCTCAAATTCTCTTTTTTAAAATTTTTTTTAATTTTTATCTTTTTATTTTTAAAAATTTATTTATTTATTTATTTATGGCTGTGTTGGGTCTTCGTTTCTGTGCTAGGGCTTTCTCTAGTTGTGGCAAGCAGGGGCCACTCTTCATCGCGGTGCGCGGGCCTCTCACTATCACGGCCTCTCTTGTTGCGGAGCACAGGCTCCAGACGCGCAGGCTCAGTAATTGTGGCTCACGGGCCTAGTTGCTCCGCGGCATGTGGGATCCTCCTGGACCAGGGCTCGAACCCGTGTCCCCTGCATTGGCAGGCAGATTCTCAACCACTGCGTCACCAGGGAAGCCCCGTTCTCAAATTCTTAATGCAGCCTTAGGATTTCTTTCTGACAAGTCCCTGTGAACTAGTCTAGACCAGAGATTTTCAATTCTGAGCCCTTGGATGAGCTTCCTAGGTTCAAGGAAACCTTGACACTGTGCAAATTTGTGGGTCAGTGTGTGTGTGTATGTGTGTGTGTGTGTGTGTGTGTGTATGTGTGTGTGTTTATGCATGTGGGTGTGTGTGCATTCTGTCCTTAGCATCCATCAGATTCTCAAAGGAGGCCATGGCCCAAAAAGGGTTCCAAACTGCTGGTCTAACTACTAGGTCCAGTCCCAGCTGGGGTCCCATTCCTTACCTCCACCCCCACCCATCTCTGACCCCACCTACCCTCCTTGCACCTTTCTCTCATCCCTCACCACCTAACCCACACCCATCTCACATAACCTGCTCCCACACCTGCCGGGATGCCTGAGGATTTGCCCACACATCACTCTGGTGCAAAATGCCCTTGGATTTGGCTGACACTTGGCTAACTCAGCCCTGAAACCTGCAGTCGGTCCTCCCACGGCCACATGGAGTATTCTTTTGCCGTTTCTTGGTAGGTAGGTTAGGCACTCCATGGACTTGGTAGAGACCCACCTCCTCTCCTTCCTGCCAGTTTGCCATGCAGTGTGCTTGGTGTAAATTAAGATGGGCGACTGGAGATGGTACCAATGCAGCTTACACTGAAGGAGTAAGATTCACTTGGATATGGAGAAGGAAAGGCCAGTGGCTCTGCAGGGATTGCAGACAGGGTAGGGACACATTCAGTGAACCAGAATCAACCTCCCCTAATTACTCTGTGTGTGTGGGTTTGGGGAGGAGCATAATTCAGGGTTACACAAGGGAGAATGAAAGAGGGCATCTTGAGTCAACTGGCCCAAGAATTTAATACCAGCTCCTCCTATGCCCCAAATTCTATCCAGATACTAAAAAATAACCCCCAACCCCCCTACCATAATTTAAAAACCCTCACAAGAACACCTTCTATCTTTCCAAGGCCTATGTCCAAAACATTTGAGAGGTTTACAGGCTTTTATGCTATATTGCTGATCCTTAGAACCTAGCCCAAGAAAATGATGGCAATTATGATCAAAGAATTATTAATGGTAGTGACAATTTGTGTGTTCAATATCATTGAATCCTGCAAAAACCCAGAGGCTAAAAACCATTGAATTTACCCCTTAACTGGGTGGATTGTATAGTATGTGAATTATATCTCAAGAAAGCTGTTTAAAAATCCAGTGAGCTTGGAGCTGTTGTAAGGATCTCCTTTTTGCAGTTGTGGAAACCAAGACTCCAATGACATGGATAATTGAGGCAGAGCCTGGATTTGAACTCTGGTCTTTCTGACCACCAAGTCCATTTCCTTAACCCATTTCTGATTCAGTATATCCCCCCAAAGACCTAAAGATGTTCATCATGAAAATCATCATCTTTAAAATCATGAAAATGTTAAACAACCTAAATATCCCCAATTGGGGGACCAGTTAAATAAATCGTGTATCCCTACAGTGAAATATTAGGCATCATTAGAAATTATGATTATCAGGAATTTTTAGTGATGAGAAAAATTTTATTATATGAGGTTTTTTAATAGGTTTTTAAAAAATTACACAAGTCATTGTGGTAAGCAGAATAATGCCACAGTCTCCGCCTTGTTCCCCAGAGAGCTCTACTTTCTAATCTCTGTGACCTGTGAATATGTGAATACATTACTTTACATGGAAAAAGAGGCTTTGCAGATGCGATTAAATTAAGGATTTTGAGATGGGGAGATTATCCAGGATTAGCCAAGTGGGCTTAATATAATCACAAGGGTCCTGATAAAGGAAAGAGAGGCAGGAGAGCCAATGAAGTAGATGTGAAGATGGAAGCAGAGGTCAGCGTGATGCAATTGCTGGCTCTACAGGTGGAAGGGGGCCATGAGCCAAGAATTGTAGTCAGCCTCCAGAAACTGGAAAAGGTAAGGAAACATTCTCACCTAGCAACTCCAGAAGGAATGCAGCCCTGCCAACACCTTGATTTTAGTCCAATGACACCCATTTCGAACTTCTGACCTCTTGAACTATAAGATAATAAACCTGTGTTGTTTTAAGCCACCAAGTTTGTGGTAATTTGTTATAACAGCAACAAGAAACTCATACAGTAGAATATAGTTACTAAACATTCTTCAAGAAACTCAGTCAGTGAGGTTAAAAGTGAAGAGTGTTCTTCTTTCCCTTCCACATTCCCAGTTTGGTGTGTATCCTTCCAGGCCTTTTCCTCTGCAATAAGAACATATAATACAATAACATATAATACAATGTATGTTCCTTTGCTTTGCTTTGCTTTGCATCAAAGTGTATATACATACTCAGTAGATAAGTTCTCAGGCTTGTAACAAATGCATAGAAAAAGAACTGCAAGGAGATACATTAAGTGACTTTGAGTCTGGGAATCACTTGATTTTTCTTTTGTAGTCAGAAAAAATAACCAATGTTTAGATGCTGTTGACTATCTTGGCCCTTCTCCCAACAACCTATGGGTTAGTGGGGGCTTTTCACCAGTTGGGAGGTTGTAGAGGGTTGGGGAGTAAGGTCTTAAATTCTCTCTGTAATCAGAGGAATCCAGAGGGAGTGCTGGGCTCTCATTTCTGTGTGTCTTTGAGGCTCCAGACAGGTGAATAAAGTGTGTTCATTAGGGCCGCACTGGCAGCACTCCACCTGGGTCCATTCCCACAACTTGCTTAGGGATAACACGCTTTCTTTTTTTCTTAATCATCCTTAAAGTGTGACCCACTCCACCCTCCACCCAGCAGGTGTCCCCAGAGAGGGGCAGGAGCAGATGTGGCACAGCCTGCCCAGACTAGAAACAGAAATTTTCTGCTGGTGTTCCAGTGGGGTCCTCTTTTATTCAGCCTTGTTTGACTGGAAAAGGGGGCACACTTTTCACCCCTGTCCCCCATCACCCATCTTTTCTGAGAAGCTCAGTGAACTCAAACTCTCCTATTATTCTCAGGGAAAGAGATAAACTCATTCAGACTAAAATGTCAATAACAGCTCTCTAAAGGGGATTTGCATTTGAAGGAAGGTCTGGACTCAGAAGTCCTGCAGAATGGATCCTTCATCACGGAGTTGTGAGTGGTAGGTGGAGGGGTTATTTTGAAGGGCAGGCAGTATCTCCCTGAGAGCTGCACCCACCTCGAGAGACTGAGGTGGGCATTTGGAGGGGCGTGGGCTGAACTCTACAGTAACAGGCACCACAGCCCCTGGCAAGGCCATTGTACTTCGCAAACATTTATCCTCTTCTGGGCAGACCAATCGCTCTTCCAAATTGTCCACAATCACCATCAACTCCCACTTCCCATCCATCACCAAGTCCAGCTGGTTTTCTGTCCAGCTGGCAGCTCACTTCCACCCTCTTGTCTTGATGCCCATAGAGTTGGCCCTGACTTAAGCCTGAATCATTTCCTCCTTGGCTTTTCTGCGGGTCCTTTTCTGCAGCCATTTCTGGGCTCTCAGACTCACCACGTACTAACCCAAGGGTCCTTAACCTGGGTCAGTGGCTAGAAATCATTGGGTTCATAACCTTGGGTGAAAAAAAATTACATCTTTATTCACTAACCTCTAAATAAAATTGAGCATTTCCTTCCTTTATGGATGTAGTAAATAGATAAATAAATAAATAAAAATGAAAACAAACAAAGGCCAGTAGTATTAGCGGTCCCTGCAAGTATGTCACTAGTAGTAATCCCAGATATTTGCTTGTCACTTTACAGTTGGTGTTATTTTTTTTTTTTAAGATTTTTTTGTTTTTTTGATGTGGACCATTTTTTTAAAAGTCTTTACTGAATTTGTTACAATAGTGCTTCTGTTTTATGTTTTGGTTTTATGACCCCGAGGCATGTGGGATCTTAGCTCCCTGACCAGGGATCGAACCTGCACCCCCTGCATTGGCAGGTGAAGTCTTAACCACTGGACTGCCAGGGAAGTCCCTGGTGTTGTTGTTTTTTTTTTTTTTTTTCAGATTCTCATGTTTTATTGCCATATCTTCATAAACATTTAAAAGGGAAAAATATCATCACTGCAGTCTTGACAAGTAAGATTTAATCCTTAACTAGATTGTAAAGGATCCTCTCAGAATTGAAGAAAATGGTTGATAGAAGCATAAGGTGGCATTTGGTGCTGGTCATTCAGTTCATGAGGCTGTAGACTGGAGCATGTGGTCAAATGTGAAAGCTTGGCAGCCGGATCTTTCTGCTTGGTCCATTTCCCAGCCAGGTTAAACCCTTGTTCAAACTTACTAGCTGTGTTTCTGATTATAAATTGCTTAATCTCACTTTGCCTCAGTATATTCCTGGCACATGATAAATATTCAATTAATGTTAGTTCTTATTGTTAGTGATCCTGAAGAATTTCAGCACAAACCCAAATATTAAGATGTTGTTTTAGATCTGCTTCTTTGGGTCACTTCTGATGAGCTTTCTAGTTAGTTAGGCTCATGATAGATGATGGTTGACCAGCAAAGATCCAACTGATTCATCAGATAGTTCCAAACCTTGTCTGTAGATTTTCCTGGAGGTCTCAGTTTTCGTCAGAACTTTGGAGATCATCTCAATACATCAGAAGGATGCCAGTGCACAAAAGGAAAAATGTTCTGTACTATTCTAAAAGCCATTGCTGTCCAGAAGGATCAGCTGCTCTGATTGCCGGAGGCAAAACAATACAGCGGGACTGTCCCTCCTCCAGACCTTGGGCTTTCCCCCTGGATTCCAGCCCCGCCCTCTTCCTCTCCGTAAGGCATCTGTTTAGAAGGCTGTGAGGCTGACATTTGATACTTTTTATTTCCCCGAAGAGATACTAGGGGATATACCCGGAGGAATAACAAAAAAAAACACACAAAATAACAACAAAGAACCAACTAAACTAAAAGATGTTGCACTTGGAAGCTCTTTTTGTTTTAGGAAGTGCATCATTTCTGGATGCTTGCAGAAGTCTTCCTGTTTGACTGGAAGATGACATGGAAAGCCCAAGTGCTAGTGATGGTCGGCCCTATGACTGCAGGGGCGTGCCAGCTCCGCTGCTCACAAGAGCACAAAGTACAACAGAATTTCCTGTGGATGACCTGCCAGCCCCAGAAAGCACAACCTAAGCCCAAGAAGAAAATCAAAACTCCACAACCCTAAGTGGGGACCAATCCCTTCACTGAGAAAATGGAGGAGGAGACATAGACCACAGGGAGAGAGATGGTTGGGAGAAGATAGCCCTGGTGGCAAGCACAGTAGACACCGGTGGCATTGCTGGACTCACCCTAATTAGCGCAAGAATCGTGTCATTCTGCTGACACCGTAATCCTTAGACCCTGTTCTAATTTTGCCATTTGCCCCAGTAATGTCCTTTAGAGCCAAAGGATCCCCTCCAGACCACAAGTGGCATTTAGTTGTCATGTTTCATTTTTTTTTTTAAGTTGAGATATAATTGACATATGTTAGTTTCAGGCGTACAACATAATGATTCCATACGTGTATATGTTGTGGAATGATCACCACACTGAGTCTCGGCAGCACCCATCGCCACACAGAGCTAGTTGTGGCACTTTACTCTCTCTCTGTTTAGAACAGTTCCTCAGTTTCTTTTAGAAAATTATAGGCCAGTACTTTTGTAGCCTGACCCTCAGTTTGAGGTTACCTCATGTCTCTTCATGATTTGATTCAGATTTTGTATCCTTGGCAGAAATAATTCCATGTTCTCGTAGCGTCCTGTCAGGTGACATACAATTTCTATCATCCTGTTACCCGAGGTTTTGATATTAACTTCAATCACTTGATTATCAAGGTAGTGTCTGCCAGATTTCTCCACTGTAAAGTCACTCTTTTTACCTTTTTAAGGAATATGTATTTTATGGAGAAGTGTTCTGAAAACTGTGTACTTATCCCGGTCTTCATCAAATTTTCTGTTTATTTCTTTATGTTGGTATGAACTCATAGATTCCTATTTTATTCAATGAGTTATAATCAGGTCTTGTCATTAGTTATTTTGATGTTCAAACTGTCCCTTATGTGGCTAGTGGGAGCTCCTTCACGGTGGCTCCTGTATCCTCTCAATGTTCCATCATCCTTCGAGCACTTTATTTTTTGGCACAAAAAAAATGTTCCTAGTTCGTCTTGTACTTTCGCTTCCGCAGGCCTGGAATCAACCATTTCTCCAAAGTGTCCTGATTCCTTTTAGTGGAGAAGAGTATTTAGAAACCAAGATCTGAACACAAGGTATGCTCACTCTTTCTGGACTATTGCTGTCCCCAAGCCTTCTCCAGTCGACTGAGCTAGAGAATATGTATATACGTATGTACAGACACACATACACACACACACACACACACACACACACACACACACACACTTCATTTTCCTTCTATATTTATTTCTCTATCTGTGTTTATTGGAAACCGTGAGTTCACTGCATATCTCCAATTCCAATCTCACACCATAGAATTCATTCTAGTTTTCTCCCTCTCTCTATTTGTAACCCTCTTTTCTGACAGTGGGCAATCTGGCACACGCAGGCTCTTTTAGATGGTGGAGGGAGTGGTAAGAAAGGCCTCTCTGAGGAGGTGACCTTTAAGCTGAGACTTGAAGCAAGTGAGGGCATGCGCCGTGCAGATTCTGGGAGAAGAGTGCTCTAGGCAGAACGCTGCAGTCCTTGCAGTGGCCCCAGCAGAGGCGCGCAGGTGTGTCTGAGGAACAGCAGGAGTCCCGTGGCTGAGCCAGGAGGCAGATGGCATCAGCCAGGTAAGAGGGGCTAGTTCAGGTAGCGCCTTGCATTGTAAAGACTTCGGCTTTTATAGTGACCGAGATAGGAAGCCACTGGAGCATTTCGAATACAGGAGAGACATCGTTTTAAAAGGGTTGCTCTGACTGCAAGTATGGAAGCCGGGAGACCAGCGGGAGAGACCTACGGTAAACCAGTGGGTGAGCACCCTGGCTAGGAAGGTGGTGAGAAAGGGTCAGATTCCAAAATCATTTTTCAGGGAGAGCCAATGGAATCTGTAATAAATTAGAGGTAGCGGGTGGAGTGTGAAAGATCCGTGGTGGCACACAGTGCTACATAAGTGTTTGTTAATAAATGAATAAATAAATAAAATAGAATACTTATGTCGTGCACGACATGGGGCATATAATACACTAATCATGATCACTGTTTATCAGTTGATGAATGGAGGTGAAACCTTTCCCAGCAGGCTCCTTATCCCAACTCTGGCCCTGTCCCAGCCTCCTGCAATGTTACCCCTTGAGCAGAGCTACCCCTTCTCTTCTTTCTTTCTTTCTTTCTTTCTTTCTTTCTTTCTTTCTTTCTTTCTTTCTTCCTTCCTTCCTTCCTTCCTTCCTTCCTTTCTTTCTTTCGCCGTGTTGGGTCTTCCTTTCTGTGCGAGGGCTTTCTCTAGTTGCAGCAAGTGGGGGCCACTCTTCATCGCGGTGTGCGGGCCTCTCTCTATCGCGGCCTCTCTTGTTGCAGAGCACAAGCTCCAGACGCGCAGGCTCAGTAAGAGCTACCCCTTTTCAATCCATCCCTCCCCCATCCTTCCCAGTGAGTCAAAACTCCCACTTCCTCTGTCTCTGCCCTGTCTCTGCAGGATGTGGGTGACCACCTGATAAGCTAATTCACAATAAGGTATTGACTTCTTGCAAGATGCCTACACCTCCCAGAAGCATTCACATTTTTGAAAAGGCAGCAACTTATTTACTTAGCTCTGGGAAAGTGGTGGAATCTCTTGACGGTGTGGCAGGTGTTGAAGGAGGTCATTTTGTTCTGGCCAGTAGTCAAATAGGCAGCTTACAGAAGTCTGGGACCTCCTGGAAGGGGTCCAGCCCAGGGCCAGGCTGCATTCCTCCCCCTCCCTTGCCTCACACAACCTGGGTATTTAAATGATCCACACTTGGCCAGAAAAGCACGCATTCTAGATGCTTTCCCCAAGATGGGCAGGGCTTGGTTTAGCTGCCCTGCCCCTCTGGGAGCCCCCACCTGTGGGATGGCTCAGCAGGGCAGTCTTCACTCATCCATCAGGCTCAACTCACCCAGAGAGACTTAAACCTTGAGGCCACTGGGCTGAGGACCTTGACTGTGTGCAAAATTCGTTTCTGTGAAAGACTGGTTTAAGAAGCAAAGCCACAAAAGCACAATGAGATACCGTTTCACACCCACTGGTGAAACTGTGGGTAATCAGGAGTTAAATCCATTACACCTGTAACCTGCCTTCACTAATCAAGGTAGTTTTAACTGTTGCTGCAAAAAACCTTGCATATCCTTCAAGTTGCACATAGCCTAAACAATAGGAAGTTTGCCAGAGCTGTTTCCCAGGAACTCGGACTCAGCTATGTCTAATTAGAGCTGAGCGGGTTAAGACTGGATAGGACCACTGACCCTCCAACTGGGCATGCGCGAGTGTCCGCTTGGTGACCTTTTGATATCAGACGGCCGAAAACTCCACCCTCAGGTCATGTTAAATGCCTCCATTTTTTCTTTTTCTTTTCTTTTTTTCTTTTCCATTATAGTTTATTACAGGATATCGAATATAGTTCCCTGTGCTATACAATAGGATCTTGTTGTTTATCCATCCTATATATAATAGTTTGCATCTGCTAATCCCAAACTCCCGATCCAATCCTCTTCCACCCCCTCTAAGCGCCTCCATTTTTGAACATGCATCCCATGAAGAGGCATGTAACTCAGATATGCCTGAGCAGAATACCGATTACCTCACCTTTTCCCTACCTCCTTTCCCCATTCCTAAGACCAACCTACTTCCTTATCCTATAAATATCCCAAGCCCCTGCCCCGACTTCGAGGAGGCAGATTTGAGACTTGTTCTCCCATCTCCTCACTTGGCTGCCTCTTAAATAAACCCTTTCTTTGCTGTAAAACTCGGCGTCTCAGTGTTTTGCACGTCGGGCAAATGAACTTGGTTAGGTAATATTAGGATGGCTTTAAATGAACTTGGTTAGGTAATACTAGGATGGCTTTAATCAAAAAGACGGATAATAACAAGTGTTGACAAGGATGTGGAGAAATCAGAACCCTCCTACCCTGCTGGTGGGAATGTAAAATGGTGCAGCCACTTTAGAAAACAGCTTGGCAGCTCCTAAAAAGTCAGATATAAAGTTACCATATGCTCCAGAAATTCCACTTCCAGGCATATACCCAAGAGAAACCGAAACATATGTCCACACAAAACTTGTAACTAATGTTTATAGCAGCATTTTTCATAAGATCCAAAAAGTGGAAACAACTCATATGTTCATCAACTGATTAAAATGTGATATGTCTATCCAAGGGAATGCAATTTGGCAATAAAAAGGAATGAAGTTCTGATACATGGTACAACATGGATGGACCTTGAAAATATTATGCTAAATGAAAGAAACCAGACACAAAAGATTCACATGTTGTATGATTCCATTTATAGAAAATGTCAAGAATAGGCAAATACATAGAGATAGAATGTAGGTTACTGTTTGCCAGAAGCTGGGAGGTAATAGAGAGTGACTGCTAATGGGTATAGGGTTTCTTTTTGGGGTGATGAAAATGTTTTAAAATTTAGTTCACAACTCTGTGAATAAACCAAAAAACATGGAATTGTACACTTTAAATGAGTGTATGGTAAGTGAGTTACATCTCAGTAAAGCAGTTATATATTTTTTAAAATGAAAGTAAGTAAGAAAGGAAGAAGAGGGAATTCCTTGGTGGACCAGTGGTTAGGACTCCACGCTTCCACTGCCAGAGCCTGGGTTCGATCCCTGGTTGGGGAACTAAGATCCCACATGCCATGCAGCGCAGCCTAAAAAAAAAAAGCAGCATATTAAATCAAAGTATAGGATGATATGTTTTAAAAAAAAGAAAGGAAGGGGAGAGAGAGAGAGAAAGGAAGGAGCAGGGCCATACTGAATAGGAGACCTTGCCAGATATAGCAGCTCATTGGAAATACCCAGGTCCCTGGGGACTGATCTCACCTTCCTAGAATGTGGGTAGAGGGAAGGAAGATGAGAAGATGAGAGATTCCAAGGGGACCACAGAAACCATGGTCACTTTCCCTTAGGGAAATACTGTGCAGAACTTGCTTGGGGAAACAGAGTAAAGAATAGGGATATTAAGAAAAATTATCCCAAACTTGGAAATAAAGCAAAAGGAGGACTGCATTTCCTTTCAGCTTATGTTGGAGCATTGTCTAACAGACCACCTCTGAATTATTATTTCATTATCTGGGGGATGTACCTTTGTTCGACTTAAACTTTCCTATTGCTTGGGTCCCAGATTCTGTAGAGTTGTGTGTTAGCTTGTAGAACTTTGCTCGGTATAGATGCAAATGATTTTTGTCTGGTAGAAAAGATAACCCCAAAGGTTACAGCTTTATTGCCCTGTAGAATAGTAATTAGTGTTGTCTCTAAACTAGCAAACTGATTTAAGCATGTCTTTCCTGATGGACTATATAATCCCTTTTCCTCTAATTCTCCTTTGCACCATCTTTCACTGTCCTGCTGGTTCCCTCATTAACAAATTAAATATATCTTGGGTGCGTTCTCATTTGTATGAGAGTCATGTTTTTTTTTTTAATTTTTTAATTTAATTTTATTTAATTTTATACAGCAGGTTCTTATTAGTCATCAATTTTATACACATCAGTGTATACATGTCAATCCCAATGGCCCAATTCATCACACCACCATCCCCACCCCCCCACCGCGGCTTTCCCCCTTTGGTGTCCATACGTTTGTTCTCTACATCTGTGTCTCAACTTCTGCTCTGCATACTGGTTCATCTGTACCATTTTTCTAGGTTCCACATACATGTGTTAATATACGATATTTGTTTTTCTTTTTCTGACTTACTTCACTCTGTATAACAGTCTCTAGATCCATCCATGTCTCAACAAATGACCCAATTTCGTTCCTTTTTATGGCTGAGTAATATTCCATTGTATATATGTACCACATCCTCTTTATCCATTCGTCTGTTGATGGGCATTTAGGTTGCTTCCATGACCTGGCTATTGTAAATAGTGCTGCAATGAACATTCGGGTGCATGTGTCTTTTTGAATTATGGTTTTCTCTGGGTATATGCCCAGTAGTGGGATTGCTGGATCATATGGTAATTCTATTTTTAGTTTGTTAAGGAACCTCCATACTGTTCTCCATAGTGGCTGTATCAATTTACATTCCCACCAACAGTGCAAGAGGGTTCCCTTTACTCCACACCCTCTCCAGCATTTGTTGTTTGTAGATTTTCTGATGATGCCCATTCTAACGGGTGTGAGGTGATACCTCATTGTAGTTTTGATTTGCATTTCTCTAATGATTAATGATGTTGAGCAGCTTTTCATGTGTTTCTTGGCCATCTGTAAGTCTTCTTTGGAGAAATGTCTATTTAGGTCTTCTGCCCATTTTTGGATTGGTTGTTTGTTTCTTTAATATTGAGCTGCATGAGCTGTTTATATATTTTGGAGATTAATGCTTTGTCTGTTGATCCGTTTGCAAATATTTTCTCCCATTCTGAGGGTTGTCTTTTCGTCTTGTTTATGGTTTCCTTTGCTGTGCAAAAGCTTTTAAGTTTCATTAGGTCCCATTTGTTTATTTTTGTTTTTATTTCCATTACTCTAGGAGGTGGGTCAAAAAATATCTTGCTGTGATTTATGTCAAGGAGTGTTGTTCCTATGTTTTCCTCTAAGAGTTTTATAGTGTCCAGTCTTACATTTAGGTCTTGGATCCATTTTGAGTTTATTTTTGTGTATGGTGTTAGGGAGTGTTCTAATTTCATTCTTTTAAATGCACTTGTCCAGTTTTCCCAGCACCACTTATTGAAGAGACTGTCTTTTCTCCATTGTATATCCTTGCCTCCTTTGTCGTAGAGTAGTTGGCCATAGGTGCGTGGGTTTATCTCTGGGCTTTCTATCTTGTTCCATTGATCTATGTTTCTGTTTTTGTGCCAGTACCATATTGTCTTGATTACTGTAGCTTTGTAGTATAGTCTGAAGTCAGGGAGTCTGATACCTCCAGCTCTGCTTTTTTCCCTCAAGACTGCTTTGGCTATTCGGGATCTTTGGTGTCTCCATAAAAATTTTAAGATTTTTTGTTCTAGTTCTGTAAAAAATGCCATTGGTAATTTGATAGGGATTGCATTGAATCTGTAGATTGCTTTGGGTAGTACAGTCATTTTCACAATATTGATTCTTCCAATCCAAGAATATGGTATATCTCTCCATCTGTTGGTATCATCTTTAATTTCTTTCATCAGTGTCTTATAGTTTTCTGCTTACAGGTCTTTTGTCTCCCTAGGTAGGTTTATTCCTAGGTATTTTATTCTTTTTGTTGCAGTGCTAAATGGGAGTGTTTCCTTAATTTCTCTTTCTGATTTTTCATCATTAGTGTATAGGAATGCAAGAGATTTCTGTGCATTAATTTTGTATCCTGCAACTTTATCAGATTCATTGATTAGCTCTAGTAGTTTTCTGGTGGCATTTTTAGGATTCTCTATGTATAGTGTCATGTCATCTGCAAACAGGGAGAGTTTTACTTCTTCTTTTCCAATTTGGATTCCTTTTATTTCTTTTTCTTCTCTGATTGCCGTGGCTAGGACTTCCAAAACTATGTTGAATAATAGTGGGGAGAGTGGACATCCTTGTCTTGTTCCTGATCTTAGAGGAAATGCTTTCAGTTTTTCACCATTGAGAATGATGTTTGCTGTGGGTTTGTCATATATGGCCTTTATTATGTTGAGGTAGGTTCCCTCTCTGCCCACTTTCTGGAGAGTTTTTATCATAAATGGGTGTTGAATTTTGTCAAAAGCTTTTTCTGCATCTGTTGAGATGATCATATGGTTTTTATTCTTCAATTTGTTAATATGGTGTATCACATTGATTGATTTGCATATATTGAAGAATCCTTGCATCCCTGGGATAAATGCCACTCGATCATGGTGTATGATCCTTTTAATGTGTTGTTGGATTCTGTTTGCTAGTATTTTGTTGAGGATTTTTGCATCTATATTCATCAGTGATATTGGTCTGTAATTTTCTTTTTCTGTAGTATCTTTGTCTGGTCTTGGTATCAGGGTGATGGTGGCCTCATAGAATGAGTTTGGGAGTGTTCCTTCCTCTGCAATTTTTTGGAAGAGTTTGAGAAGGATGGGTGTTAGCTCTTCTCTAAATGTTTGATAGAATTCACTTGTGAAGCCATCTGGTCCTGGACTTTTGTTTGGTGGAAGATTTTTAATCACAGTTTCAATTTCATTACTTGTGATTGGTCTGTTCATATTTTCTGTTTCTTCCTGGTCAGTCTTGGAAGGTTATACCTTTCTAAGAATTTGTCCATTTCTTCCAGGTTGTCCATTTTATTGGCATAGAGTTGCTTGTAGTAGTCTCTTAGGATGCTTTGTATTTCTGCGGTGTCTGTTGTAACTTCTCTTTTTTCATTTCCAATTTTATTGATTTGAGTCATCTCCCTCTTTTTCTTGATGAGTCTGGCTGATGGTTTATCAATTTTGTTTATCTTCTCAAAGAACAATGTTTTAGTTTTATTGATCTTTGCTATTGTTTTCTTTGTTTCTATTTCATTTATTTCTGCTCTGATCTTTATGATTTCTTTCCTTCTGCTAACTTTGGGTTTTGTTTGTTCTTCTTTCTCTAGTTCCTTTAGGTGTAAGGTTAGATTGTTTATTTGAGATTTTTCTTGTTTCTTGCGGTAGGCTCGTATAGCTATAAACTTCCCTCTTAGAACTGCTTTTGCTGCATCCCATAGGTTTTGGATGGTCGTGTTTTCATTGTCATTTGTCTCTAGGTATTTTTTGATTTCCTCTTTGATTTCTTCACTGATCTCTTCGTTATTTAGAAACGTATTGTTTAGCCTCCATGTGTTTGTGTTTTTTACGTTTTTTTCCCTGTAATTGATTTCTAATCTTGTAGCGTTGTGGTCAGAAAAGATGCTTGATATGATTTCAATTTTCTTAAGTTTACTGAGGATTGATTTGTGACCCAAGATGTGATCTATCCTGGAGAATGTTCCGTGCACACTTGAGAAGAAAGTGTAATCTGCTGTTTTTGGATGGAATGTCCTATAAATATCCATTAAATCTATCTGGTCTATTGTGTCATTTAAAGCTTCTGTTTCCTTATTTATTTTCATTTTGGATGATCTGTCCATTGGTGTAAGTGAGGTGTTAAAGTCCCCCACTATTATTGTGTTACTGTCGATTTCCTCTTTTAGAGCTGGTAGCAGTTGCCTTATGTATTGAGGTGCTCCTATGTTGGGTGCATAAATATTTATAATTGTTATATCTTCTTCTTGGATTGATGCCTTGATCATTACGTAGTGTCCTTCCTTGTCTCTTGTAACATTGTTTATTATACAGTCTATTTTATCTGATATGAGTATTGCTACTCCAGCTTTCTTTTGATTTCCATTTGCATGGAATATCTTTTTCCATCCCCTCACTTTCAATCTGTATGTGTCCCTAGGTCTGAAGTGGGTCTCTTGTAGACAGCATATAGATGGTTTTGTTTTTTGTATCCATTCAGCAAGCCTGTGTCTTTTGGTTGGAGCATTTAATCCATTCACGTTTAAGGTAATTATCGATATGCATGTTCCTATGACCATTTTCTTAATTGTTTTGGGTTTGTTTTTGTAGGTCCTTTTCTTCTCTTGTGTTTCCCACTTAGAGAAGTTCCTTTAGCATTTGTTGTAGAGCTGGTTTGGTGGTGCTGAATTCTCTTAGCTTTTGCTTGTCTCTAAAGCTTTTGATTTCTCCATCGAATCTGAATGAGATCCTTGCTGGGTAGAGTAATCTTGGTTGTAGGTTCTTCCCTTTCATCACTTTAAGTATATCATGCCACTCCCTTCTGGCTTGTAGCGTTTCTGCTGAGAAATCTGCTGTTAACCTTATGGGAGTTCCCTTGTATGTTATTTATTGTTTTTCCCTTGCTGCTTTCAATAATTTTTCTTTGTCTTTAATTTTTGCCAATTTGATTACTATGTGTCTCGGCGTGTTTCTCCTTGGGTTTATCCTGTATGGGACTCTCTGTGATTCCTGGACTTGGGTGGCTATTTCTTTTCCCATGTTAGGGAATTTTTCGACTATAATCTCTTCAAATATTTTCTTGGGTCCTTTCTCTCTCTCTTCTCCTTTTGGGACCCCTATAATGCAAATGTTGTCGTGTTTAATGTTGTCCCAGAGGTCTCTTAGGCTGTCTTCATTTCTTTTCATTCTTTTTTCTTTATTCTGTTCTGCAGCAGTGAATTCCACCACTCTGTCTTCCAGGTCACTTAGGCGTTCTTCTGCCTCAGTTATTCTGCTATTGATTCCTTCTAGTGTAGTTTTCATTTCAGTTATTGTATTATTCATCTCTGTTTGTTTGTTCTTTAATTCTTCTAGATCTTTGTTAAACGTTTCTTGCATCTTCTCGATCTTTGCCTCCATTGTTTTTCTGAGGTCCTAGATCATCTTCACTATCATTATTCTGAATTCTTTTTCTGGAAGGTTGCCTATCTGCACTTCATTTAGTTGTTTTTCTGGGGTTTTATCTTGTTCCTTCATCTGGTACATAGCCCTCTGCCTTTTCATCTTGTCTATCTTTCTGTGAATGTGGTTTTTGTTCCACAGGCTGCAGGATTGTAGTTCTTCTTGCTTCTGCTGTCTGCCCTCTGGTGGATGAGGCTATTTAAGAGGCTTGTGTAAGTATCCTGATGGGAGGGACTGGTGGTGGGTAGAGCTGACTGTTGCTCTGGTGGGCAGAGCTCAGTAAAACTTTAATGCGCTTGACTGTTGATGGGTGGGCTGGGTTCCCTCCCTGATGGTTGTTTGGCCTGAGGCAACCCAACACTGGAGCCTACCTGCGCTCTTTGGTGGGGCTAATGACAGACTCTGGGAGGGTTCACGCCAAGCAGTACTTCCCAGAACTCCTGCTGCCAGTGTCCTTGTCCCCATGGTGAGCCACAGCCACCCCCCCCCCGCCTCTGCAGGAGACCCTCCAACACTAGCAGGTAAGTCTGGTTCAGTCTCCCCTGGGATCATTGCTCCTTCCTCTGGGTCCCGATGCGCACACTCCTTTGTGTGTGCCCTCCAAGAGTGGGGTCTCTTTTTCCCCCAGTCCTGTCGAAGTCCTGCAATCAAATCCCACTAGGCTTCAAAGTCTGATTCTCTAGGAATTCCTCCTCCCGTTGCCGGACCCCCAGGTTGGCAAGCCTGACGTGGGGTTCAGAACCTTCACTCCAGTGGGTCGACTTCCGTGGTATAAGCGTTCTCTAGTCTGTGAGTCACCCACCCAGCAGTTATGGGATTTGATTTTACTGTGATTGCGCCCCTCCTACCGTCTCATTGTGGCTTCTCCTTTGTCTTTTGATGTGGGGTATCTTTTTTGGCGAGTTCCAGTGTCTTCCTGTCGATGATTGTCCAGCAGCTAGTTGAGATTCTGGTGTTCTCACAAGAGGCAGTGAGAGCACGTCCTTCTACTCCGCCATCTTGGTTCCTGTCCCAGTCATGTTTTTAATGTTCTTAAAGTTGTACTTTAACAGGGAACAGAGGTCATTTGCTGTATTTCAAAAATGGTATGGACAAGTGATCACCTTAATCAGTATAAACAATCAGAACTTAAACAGTAAGGAGTAGCTCTCCAGATGCAAGAGGGTGATTGCAAAGGACTCTGGGGCTTAAAGCAAGAAGAGATATTACAATGTTATATGAAAAAGAGGGATTTGCCCAAAATGTTATACATACACGTATATATACATCTATGTGCGTATATACATACACACATTCTACACAGAGGTAGAGAGAGAAAAAAGAGTGGAAGGCTCTAAGAGTAATCACCAAAATTATATTATCAGTGATTATCTGGAGGGAACCTAAAGGGAAAATTTTAATTTTCTTTCCTGTGCTTTTTTGTATTTTTCAACTTTTAACCAGAAATATGCATTACATTTGAAAGTTCCTCCAAGTTATTTAAAAGAAAACCAGCAGATGAACTTGATAAAAAATCTGAGAGTAAATTAAGAGAAATCCACCCCCTATTTGGGCACAGAGGGGAATGGTATGGTGGGAATATACGTCCTGTCCTAGAAAATCATAAATACCTAGTTTTATCAGAAACAAAGGAAGCAAAAACAGCTAACTGGGTCACTTGTTGCTAACAGAACTTCAGATCAGTTTTCAACTGAGGGTGATTTTGCTGCAGAGAACATGAGGCAAAGCCTGGAGACATTTTTGTTTGTCACAACTGGGTGGGGGGTGGAGTGGAGAAATGCTACTGGCATCTAGTGGGTGGAGCCCAAGGATGCTGTGACACATCCTCCAATGCACAGACCCGCCCACAACAAAGAATTCTCTGGTCACAATGTGAATTGTGCCAAAGTTGAGAAATCCTGGTTTTTAACAAAAAGCCAAGGGAGGAAAAAACAGGATCTGAAGTGTCCACACTATGGTTATAATTATGCACATAGAGTCAAGGATATAGTTAAAACTATGTACACCCCATCCCCATCCACCAGACCCTCTGCCTGACCTGGGGGCACCCTTCTGGGGAGTCATCCCTCCACCTGGGGTATAAGGAGTAATGAAAAGGTGTTTTTCCTTCCTTTGCTCTCCTCTGAAATAAAGTTCCTGTCCCTACCATGGAACATTACACGGCTATCATAATGAAAAATGTTGAACTACATAAACTGACCTTGAAAGATGCCCAGAATATATTAAGTGAAAACAGCAAATTGCCCAACGATGTGTATAGCATGATCCATTTTTGTAAAAGTAAACTATACAAAGAGATATTAACATTTGCTTATGTGCACAATGAGGTGTTACTGCAGCAATTTATATTAGGGAAAAGTTGGAAGCGTTTCAGTTAATAGATTGAGGACATGTATTTGCCCACTCCCAAAGCCCTACCAAAATCAGAGTATCTAACCGAAAGGTATCAACCCAAAAAAGAACCAAAAAGAACACGTGAGAGGACAGTAGCAGACGAGAGGGGCTGCATTTTGAGGAGGTGGAGAGCAGGTGAGTTAAAGCAGAAAATACCTGCAGAAGGGGGTGCCAATAAGCAGCCAGGCTACCTGCTAGCCTTACAGCCTCTTTGTATGAAGAGGAAGTAGCGCTAGATACTTGACTTCCATCTGTGGGAAATTAACAGAATATGCTCTTTCCCACCCCCACCCCCCTTTACTGCCATCTGCTGGAAAATGATCTTAATAGACAAAGTGGCAATGTTTACAAGGTGAACGGCACCCGTAAGGTGTGGTTCCACTGTGTGCTGCCCAGCTTGCAAATATGTACATGGGGGCCCCCCCCATGAGAAGCAGAAAGATTTATGGACTAAATCCAAAAATGCCAGGAACTGAGTCAGAACGATGTGTCAGAGGTGGAGAGGGATTACCAACAGAAGTATGGCTCGGAACCGTGTATGAGAAGCAGTGAGACCACGGTGGCACATTGTATTTTCCAAAGATGGTCACAGCGGTAGCTCTCATTCCACATGGATTCCGCCATGTGACCAAGGTCTGTCCCCTCGCATTGAATTGGGACAGGCTTGTAACAGCAGAATGCAGTGGAAGTGATGCTGTGTAATTTCCGAAGCTGGAACTCTGGTGCTGGAATCCTAAGCCCCCATGTAAGCACTGTGACTGTCCTGAGACCGCCATGCTGTGAGGAAGCTCAAAGTAGCCTCCAAACCCCATGGAGTGGACCTGAGACTAAGGAGAGAGAGAAGGAAAAACAGACAGAGACACAGAGAGACAGAGAGAGAGATATGCCTGGCCCCCTGCTATTCCAGCCTCAATCACCTTCTGGTTGTAACCTCGTGAGAGATCTCAAGCCAGAAGGCCTTTCCCAAATTCTTTAGTCACAGAAACTATGACAGAGGTTAAAATACCTATTGTTTTGATTACTTTTGGGTGACTTTTTACTTACAATTTTAACTGGAATAATAACCACCTAGGGCCCCTTTCAGATCTGATACAGCCAGGCAACTACCCCTTCCCATCCTTGACAGAAGTTCGTTCTACAGAAAAATAGAACCAGGGAGGCTCCAGACCTAAGGACACCAGACACAGAGGAAGGTAGGGAGAATCACTATACTACAAATGGGAATGTAATAGGAAAGTCCAGATGCTGACTAGGAAGAACCCTGGTCCCTCCTGCCACTTGGCTCTAAGGATGCTGCTAGCAGGGCACACATCCTCATCACAGTGGGAAACTGGAGTGTTATCTCTGGAGAAACCCAAGAAAATCAACCTGCAGATATTACGGGCCAAGCTAAGTCTCTATGTAGCAGCAAGAGTGAAATTTTTTAAACAAATGTTATATCTCACTTATAATTAATATCCTCAGAGAGACAAAAGGTATTGCATCCATGAAACATGAATAAGATTCTATTAAATTGAAAAGAAGGAGTGTCTTGGTTGGATTTCCCTAGAAGCAGAATCTGAGACAGTGATTCCAGTGCAAGAGATTTTTGGCAGCTAATCCCAGAAAAAACTGGTTGAGGAGTTGGGAAGTGAGACAGGAAGAGAAAGGAAGACAATAAAAGGTGTGTTATTCCAGCCAGTTACTACTGTGGGCGTCTTGCTGGGGACCTATTGGAGATGGTGTAGAACATCCCTCAGAAGTATCCCAACAAGTGCATAAGAACACACTGCTTCCGAGGGAAGTGACCTTCATTACTTCTAACTTGTCCTGCACTCAGGCTGAGGATGCTACTTGGAAAAAAACAGCCCGTGGGCAGGCGTCATAGATATTTGCAGCAAACAGCTTTGGGCAGCACACAGGGCTGAATGCCAAGGGCTTATGGCAGCAGTGTCTGCTACAAGAAGCAATCAGAAAACAAGAAAGAGTTCTTGCAAATTAAAAGCATGAGAGCAGGACTTCCCTGGTGGCGCAGTGGTTAAGAATCCGCCCGCCAATGCAGGGGACAGGGGTTCGAGCCCTGGTCTGGGAAGATTCCACATGCTGGGGAACAACTAAGCCCATGCGCCACAACTACTGAGCCTGCACTCTAGAGCCCGTGAGCCACAACTATTGAAGCCCGTGTACCTAGAGCCCGTGCTCCAGGCTCAATGAGAAACCCCACGCACCGCAACGAAGAGTAGCCCCCGAGTAGCCCCCGAGTAGCCCCCGCTTGCTGCAACTAGAGAAAGCCCACGTGCAGCAACAAAGACCCAATGCAGCCAAAAATAAATAAATAAAATTTAAAAACGAAAACATAAGAGCAGAAATAAAATATTTGATGGAAGGTTGAGAAGGAAAAAGTTGAAGGTAGCCTGACTTAATCAATCTGGGGTGCAGGTTGGGCTTCAGGATTATTTAAATCTCCCTGGGTGATTTTAAAGCTCCCTGAGTAGAGTTAGCATTGAGAACCACAGCTCGGCAGGAAAAAAATACTTCCACAGTCACAATAATGTAAACAGAGAATACGATTTAACCAGAAAGTTGTATGTAACTATATAAGAAGGACAAAAAGAGGGGAGGCAAGTAGGTGGGTGGCAAGAAATTTGCATCTACTACAAGAGGAAGGCAGCAGATCATGCCTCAGGTTGATAAATCAAGAAATAGCACATAAGCATCTTATTCAGAAATATGGAGGTAAATACCAGAAGAAACAGCTGAAAGAGTAGTAAGGCATTTTCTTGGAGGAGCAGGACTCCGGAGGGATGGGTGTGTGTATATATGCATGTTGGGGAGTGGGGTGGGGGAATGCATCACTGACTTTTGCTATAAACATTGTAATATTATTTAATTTTTAATATCATGAATGTACATGAATTTGATCAAAATCTTAAAAAATAATTTTTATAAAGGGACGAAAGAAAAAATTGGGAGCAACCCAAGTATCCATCAACAAGAAAAGGCTAAATGAATTGTGATATACCATTTAACAGAGTACAATGCTATGCTTAGAACAAGATAGCTGTGTAGGTCCTGACATGGCTGGATCTTCAAGACACAGCATGGCTGTGACTGGCAAAGAATAAGTATGATATGCCAGCATTTATGTAAACCACATGCACACAAAATAGAGCTATATATTTCCCATAGGAATAGAAATATGTACAAATAAAAGCACAAAGAGAAAAGTGGGGAAGAATACACTTGGGAGAGGTAACAGGCATAACACATGGGTCATGGCGAGAGTGGGCTCAGATGGGGGGTAAAAGTCAAGGCAGATTTTGTTCTGTGTCTTTTTTTTTTCCCCAAAGAAGGTAAGATTTTGTATTACCTGTACAATTAAATTAAATCTTAAAAGTTGAATATACATCGAGAGACTGAGAAGACAAGCCACAGATTGGGAGAAAATATTTACAAATGACACATCTGATAAAGCACTGTTATCCAAAATCTGCAAAGAACTCTTAAAACTCAACAATAAGAAAACAAACAATGCAATTGAAAAATGGGCCAAAGACCTTAACAGTCATCTCACCAAAGGAGACATACAGATGACAAGCAAACATATGAAAAGATGCTCCACATCATATGTCATCAGGGAAATGTAAATTAAAACAACACTTAGATACCATTACACACCTATTGGAATGGCCCAAATTGGGAAGACTGACAATACCAAATGCTGGAGAAAATGTGGGGCAATAGGAAACTCTCATTCATTGCTGATGGGATTGCAAAATGGTCCAGCCACTTTGGAATACAGTTTGGTGGTTTCTTACAAAACTAAACATACTCTTACCATATGATCCAGCAATCACACACCAAAACCCGCACACAGATGTTTCTAGCAGCTTCATCCATAATTAACAAAACTTGGAAGCAACCAAGATGTCCTTCAGTTGGTGAATGGAGAAATAAACTGTGGTACATCTAGACAATGGAATATTATTCAGTGTTAAAAAGAAGTGAGCGATCAAGCCATGAAAAGATATGGAGGAACTTTTTTTTAATTTTTTTTTTAAATTTATTTATTTATTTATTCATTTCTGGCTGTGTTGGGTCTTCGTTTCTGTGCGAGGGCTTTCTCCAGTTGTGGCAAGCGGGGGCCACTCTTCATCGCGGTGCGCGGGCCTCTCACTATCGCGGCCTCTCTTGTTGCGGAGCACAGGCTCCAGACGCGCAGGCTCAGTAATTGTGGCTCACGGGCCCAGTCGCTCCGCAGCACGTGGGATCCTCCCAGACCAGGGCTCGAGCCCGTCTCCCCTGCATTGGCAGGCAGACTCTCAACCACTGCGCCACCAGGGAAGCCCATGGAGGAACTTTAAATGTATGTTACTAAGTGAAAGAAACCAATCTGAAAAGGCTGCATACAATAGGATTCCACCTATAAGACGTTCTGGAAGAGGCAAAACTATGGAGACAGTAAAAGGAGTGGTTGCCAGGGGTTGGAGGTGGAGAGAGGGGTGAATAAGCAGAGCACAGAGGACTTTTAGGGCTGTGAAAATACTCTGTATGACACTATCATGATGGATACATGTCATTGTACATTTTGTCCAAACTCATAGAACGTACAACACCAAAAGTAAACCATAACGTAAACTACAGACTTTGAGTGATTATGATGCGTCAGTGTAGGTTCGTCCATTGTAACAAATGTACCATCAGGTAGGGGATGTTGGTGGGGGGTGAGGATGTGCACATGTAAGGGCCGGGGGCATGTGGGAAATCTCTATACCTTCCCCTCAATTTTGCTGTGAACCTAAAACTGCTCCAAAAAATAAAGTCCTAATGATATAAAATAGATAAACAATAAGGTCCTACTATATAGCACACGGAACTATATTCAATATCTTATAATAAACTATAACGGAAAAGAATATGAAAAAGAATATATATGTATATGTATAACTGAATCACTTTGCTCTACATCAGCAACTAACACAACATTGTAAAATTTTTAAAAAGTCCTAATGAATAAAATTGAATATGCCTTATATAGCATCTTGGATGTTCTATACCAAGCTATTAATAGTGGTTTCCTTTGGGGCGTGGATTAAGGTGGAGGGCAGGGAGGGAGAGAAAACTTTCTCTTTTTCCTCCATGTTATTCAGCATTAATAGTTTGACTGTGATAGTCTGAAAGACTTTTGAGTAGAATGGGGTTCTGGGGTCCTGGTAGTTCTGGCTGGTGTGTGTCTCTGGCTTTGGACCCAGGAGGAGGGTGAGGGTTCGGCTTGGCAAGGGCGGGGCCCAGCTCCAGGGGTGTCTGGTAGAACCAGCTGTGACATCAGACAGGGATGTTGACAGAGTGACTCACTTTTCAGGAGGGGTGGAGATGACTCCCTCCTCTCCTTCCCTGTGAGCTGCCCCGGGGGCTAGAGCCTACAGAGCTCCCTGTTTCAGCCATCCTAAAGGAGGAGTCCTTTTCAAATCAATAGAAACAAGGGACCATTTCAATCTGGGCCTTTGCACAAATCTCTTTTGGAACCAGCCTGGGAAGGGAGGGTTAGGGGTTGTCCAAGGTTCATTGATTAGAGCAAAGGATGAAGAGTCCAAGGTTCATTGATTACAGCAAAGGTTCATTGATTAGAGCAAAGGATGTGGGGGAGCTGGGAAAGAGCCTTAAAATGGGGATCTGGGGACCCCTTGGGGCTGTGAGAGGTGAGTTTGGGATAGTGAAAGGTTTTTGTCATCCACTGAGCTTCATTAGTGACTTTTAATTTAAAAGAGCTTTTAAGTATGGTCATTTTCTTATTTGGCCTTCAGGACCACCTGTGAGGTAGAAGGAACTGGTGGAAATATGCCCATTTTCCAGATGAGGACACTGAGGCCTGGAGAGATTAGACCACTTAACTGAGCGGCAGGTTAATAGCTGAGTGCAGTGTCCTCTCAGCCTGGCCCATAGCTTCTCTTTGCCTTTTTATCTACCACTGTGTCCCTCCTTGAGAAGGAAACAGAAAGACATCTCTGTCCCCAAGACAATGGTCCACCTCCTTGGAATCCAATGATGCCAGGCTGGCAGGAGCAGAGGGACCATCAGACAATGCTGGTCTCTGAGCAGGTTGTTGCTCATGAATCCACCCAACGTTGATGGGGCACTTGCTCCTGCCCGGGCACTGTGCTGAGTGCTTCACATACATGATCTCATGTCAGTCTCACAACAAGCCTATAATGTAGGAGACATTATTATCACCAGGCTGGCCATGTGGGCAATTTGGGTAACGTTGTGTTACAATTCTTCATTTTGTTTTTTAACACATCCTCGATTCCTGTTTGCCTTTGTTTATGGAACGCATGTTTGTTGAGCACTTGGTCTGTGCTGGTCTGTCGTAGACACGAGCATACAACAGTGGACAGAACAGATGGTATCCTTGCCCTCAAGAAGCTTACGGTCTCCTGTGGTGGGAGTGGCACAGAGAGACCATAAAAGGATGTTATCACTTTTATCCTCATAGCATCCTGGCCACAGGGTAGGGGAGGGGACGAATGGTACAGGAGGTTACCTCTGAGGTCATGCAGAGAGTGGCTGGCAGAGGACTGAGATCCTCTGTGGCCAAAATGGAAACAAATAGAACCACAAGCGAGAAGGAAGGAGGCAGCTGTAGGTACCCCAGAAGTCCTGAGGCGCCACAACACACAGAGTGGAGAACTCCAGACGTCAGCAATCCCTTCCCACAGCCAACAGTTCTACTAGCAACGCTTGGGGGAGGCAGGCAATGTCTCTTCACTTCAAGGGAGGCTCAGAGAAACTGAGTAAATGGTTCAGGTCACACAGCTAGTGGGAGATATAAGAGGGAGGCGGGTGGTTGGCTTTGGACTCCAAATTCAGTTCCCCTCCTCATCCCATTGCTCAGTGGAACTCAGAAGATGGAGGGTGAAACCAAGACTAAGAGGATCCTGACTTACAGATTGACACCCCCAACGTGGTCTGAGGCTTTGAGGTTTACAAAGCATTATGACACTCACGTCTTTGTTACACTGTCTGTCCCTTCTTTTATGGTTGATTAGGACAGACTTCACGTGTGCATCAGCAGAACACGGGTGACACTTTCAACTGGGTCACTGAGGAGAGTGTAATCAAAGTTCTCTTTATAAAGGTGAAGTCAGGATGTAGGGAAACCAACAAGACCTAGTGCTGGACCTGCATCGGCAGGGAGCCGTCATCTCCCCTAGCTTGAGGGGCAAGGAGAGGGAGTGATTACTGGGCCCAGGAGGAGTGGTGCTCCTGGTGGTCCTATGAAGAAGGCACCCTGGCAGGAGCTGGGACCTTCAGTGGAGACACACAGACAGCCCATGCTGACCTGGAAGGGAAGGAGCTGGAAAATACACACCCTGACTGTACCCCCTTCGTGCCCTCCAGTCTCCTGCCTGTGCCTTCGATTTGCTGAGCCCAACCCAAACCCAGAAGGCAGGGGAGCCTGATTCTATAGGCTACATGGGTCAGCCCCCCAAGGCACAGAGGGGGATGGAAAGGGTGGGGAGTAGCTATGGAGGGGCAAATAGAAAAGATCTAGCACAGCATGTGATGCAAGCAGATCAATAGCCATCAGCCTGACTACCTTAGATGGAGCTACTGGGTAAAGGCTCTCTCTCTCTCTGCTGGGATTGCTCAGCTGGGAGGGTGTGAACCTGATGCCACTGATCATCTTGCTGCACATAAGAAGAGTGAAGCTTCAGAGTAAAGCCAACATAGAGAAAAAGTGAGGCCAGAAGAGACGGAGGGGGTTGGTATCCTGATGGCATAATTGTGTCCCTGGATCCAGCCATGCCTGAAGGTTGAGGAAATACCCTCAGAGCCAATGGATTTTGTTCAGTGTAACCTGGTAGGAGCTGGGATTCTGTCACTTGCACCGGAAAGGATCCTGACTGATGCACAGCTGCCTGCAGGTGTCCAGGGATGAAGACAGGTCAGAGTGGAGATCTTCCAGTCCTGGGCCATGAGGGATAGTTTGTGAGCACCAATCCTTGAGGGCAGGGAGTATAAAAATGGGAAGGTGTCTCTAAAGGCAGAAGTCTCTGTGTGAAGTCATGACAACCACCAAAATCATGTGTAATAATACTGTCATCTGTCAGCTGCATCTCCCTGTGCTTGACATACATCAAATGGTGCCACCCTCTCCAAAATCTTCTGGGGGTGGTACATGCCCATTTTACAGATGAGGAAACTGAGGCATAGAGCTATCAAGTCACTTACAGAGCCAGGATTTGAAGTCAGGTAGTCTGGCTCTTTTTTTCTTTCTTGCTTTTTTTTTTTTTTTGGCTGTGCTGGTGCGGCATCCGGGATCTTAGTTCCCTGATCATATCTCGAACCCATGCCCCCTGCATTGGGAGCACAGAGTCCTAACCACTGGACCAGTCTGGCTCTTCTGGCTCTTCTTAACCACCTTCCCCCCTCCACTTTCCTAAAACTTCCTCAAATAAAACTGAGTAGGGGCTTCCCTGGTGGCGCAGTGGTTGAGAATCTGCCTGCCAATGCAGGGGACACGGGTTCGAGCCCTGGTCTGGGAGGATCCCACATGCCGTGGAGCAACTGGGCCCGTGAGCCACAACTACTGAGCCTGCACGTCTGGAGCCTGTGCTCCGCAACGAGAGGCCGCAATAGTGAGAGGCCCGCACACCGCGATGAAGAGTGGCCCCCACTTGCCGCAACTAGAGAAAGCCCTCGCACAGAAACGAAGACCCAACACAGCCAAAAATAAATAAATAAATAAATAAATAAATAAATTTAAAAAAGAAAAGATGACTACTATCTTTAAAAAAAAAAAACTGAGTAAAATCAAGATATAAACAGATATTAGCAAAGCTGCTCTGAGGGTGGGGGTCAAGGTCAGGGTTCAGAGAAGCCAGAGCTGAGCTCTCTGAGATTCATCATCGCACTGTAGAATTCCCTTTTCCTTCTCATTTTAGCACCACAGTAGAGGGCTATGAGGGAGTGCGCTGGGGAGCAGATTTGGACCCATATTCAGGAAGGGCCTCAAATGTAGACTTTTGGTGTAACCATCTTATGTGGAGTACAATTATATTTGTATCATATCTTTTTTTGAAAATCTATTGATTTGTTAAATGTAAACACTTAAACACATACTACAATATGTGCAAGCCCCTATCCCCCACTTTTTGGGCATTTCCCCTCCTCCTCCTTTTCCTTGTTCTTCTCCTTCCTCCTTTGAAAAACTGAAGGATAAATTCTCTTCTAAAGGAAACTAGGGCTGTTTGGAGAAATGGCTAATTCTAGATTTGGGTAAGGGAAATGTAGATGAACATCTAGTTTTCCAGAAACTAAGCAAGCACACACAGAAAATGGTGGGGACACGTCAAAAGGATGAAGGAACCAGCTTGAAGGGGCTCCCACTGGCCAAATTTGGGATAATTTGAGCATTAAATTAAATAATGATAGTAAGGGATTACAAATCATAGAATAAACTAAGAATTCATGAGTCCATACAGATATAAACAAAGTAGAATCTCGACTAATAAATGTAAAAGGAATCCTGAAATTAGAAAAATCACCATTTGGCAGCTGTCACCATAATAATTTATTCAAGCAAGAATCACCAGTGATGGTGGGTGAGAGTATGATGAGAAACTGAATATTTACAGACTTAAAGTATCTCTCCACAAGATACTTATTAAGGGCAAAGAGAAAACCAGTAACCTTACAGCAGAGAAACCTGGCAGGCACCACCTTAACCAAGTGATCAAAGTTAAAATCACATGATATCAAACGCCTCCGGACACGTTGCACTGAGAATGACATATCATTTCTGTGGTTTTCCTGCCCAAGATATAGAACCTGAATCTAATCATGGGGAAACAGCAGACAAGCCCAAATTGAGGAGCACAGTTCAAAACAACTGGCCTTGACTCTTTTACAAATGTCGAGGTCCCAAACACAAACACTAAGGAACTGTTCCAGATCAAAGGAAACTGAAGGCACATTACCACTAAATGCAGTTCTGGACCAGAAGAATTCATGTATTTATTTTACTACAAAAGAAATTACCTGGTGGCGCAGTGGTTAAGAATCTGCCTGCCAATGCAGGGGACACGGGTTCGAGCCCTGGTCCGGGAAGATCCCACATGCCGCGGAGCAACTAAGCCCATGCGCCACAACTACTGAGGCTGCGCTCTAGGGCCCGTGAGCCACAATTACTGAGCCTGAGTGCTACAACTACTGAAGCCCGTGCACGTAGAGCCCGTGCTCTGCAACAAGAGAAGCCACTGCAATGAGAAGCCCTCGCACCGCATCGAAGAGTAGCCCCCGCTTGCCGCAACTAGAGAAAGCCCGCGCGCAGCAACGAAGACCCAACGCAGCCAAACATAAATAAATAAATAAATAAAACATTAGTGAGAAAATTGACAAAATTTAAATAAGATCTATATATTAGATAACAATATGAAATCAATGTTAATGTCTTGATTAACATTATCTTATAAGATAATGTCCTTGCTTTTAGGAAACACACACTGAAATATTCAGGGATGAAGGGGCACATCAGGTCTGCAACCACTCTCAAATGTTTCAAGAAAAAGAAATGTTTGGGTAAGGAAAATATAGATGAACATCTACTTTGTCATATATATATATGAAGAGAGAGAGGGAGAATGGTAAAGAAAATGTAGTAAAAAGTTAATATTTGGGGAATGTGGAAACTCTGGGTAAAAGTTGTATGGCAATTTTTTATTATATTTTGCAACTGAAATAATTTCAAAATTAAAAATTAAAAATAGTGCAGTGTTAAAAATATACCTCATAGAGTGGGATTCTTAGTGTGATCCCCAAATGGGTAACATGATTTGAGGCTAGTGTCTGGGATAACATAGGCAAATTCATCAAAAATATTATTTTGGGCGTCCCTGGTGGCGCAGTGGTTGAGAATCCGCCTGCCAATGCAGGGGACACGGGTTCGAGCCCTGGTCTGGGAAGATCCCACATGCCGCGGAGCAACTGGGCCCGTGAGCCGCAATTACTGAGCTTGCGCGTCTGGAGCTTGTGCTCCGCAACAAGAGAGGCTGCGATAGTGAAAGGCCCGCACACCGCGATGAAGAGTGGCCCCCGCTTGCCACAACTAGAGAAAGCCCTCGCACAGAAACGAAGACCCAACACAGCCAAAAATAAATAAATAAATAAATAAATAAATAAATAAATAAATAAATAAATAAATAAAAATATTATTTTATTAAATAAAATAATTGTTGGTTTGTTAAATCTGAAGGTTATAATTTATTTTCAGGCCATTACTAATCATAAATAAAGAAGTACATGATCAAAAAAATTGAGATGTAGTATACATGCAGTAAAGTACAATTTTACATTTTATATATACATGTAAATTTTGCAAGTTCTACTACCACTGATATTCACCCATTATTTAATCCTCTCAGGACCCTGGCCAGGTGGGCATCATTACCTTCAGTTTACAGAGAAGGAAACTGAGGAAGGTCACACACTAGCAAGGGGCAGGATCCAGATTCAAAGCACTGTATTTTGAACTCCAAAGCCAGTGTTTTTAAGCACTCTGATACACAAATTATTGATGCTATTGTCATCAACAAACATCAATTGAGTACCAGCTACTTTAGCTCCCCACTCCTCAGTTTCCTCATTTGTAAAAATGGGATCATAGTAACACGTTTATCGAGTTAAGACACGTCAAGTGCTCAGAACAGTTCCTACACACAGTAAATGCTCAGGTGTGAATTGTTATTATTACCTACTGTGCATGAGGCACTGAGATCATCAAAGATGCTATTCTCCACTCCGGGCTACTCTCCACAAAGATAAACAGCCACTGCAGGCAACTCACGTTGAGGACCAACCTGCGGATCTCTGCTCCAGAGAACCAGACAGACGGATGCCTTGGAGGGAGCGCGCTCGGCCAGCAGGACACTGAGATAGGCCTCCCAACATCACTACTTGGTCTGGGAGAAGCAACTGCCTTTATTTGGCAGTAGTCCTCGTGGTGACTCCCCAGGCAAGTTAGCATATGTCTAACAGAACCCCCCAACCCACAAGAGGTCTCATCTGTCACCGTCAGTACAGGTCTGGGTGAATGAGACTTGTCCTTTTGCCTGGAGATCTCTCCACTGGCCCTGGAGGTCCCTGTCAGGATCAGTCAGGATCCAATCAGAAAAACATAAACCACTCCAAGCATCTGAAGAGGGCCTGATTGCAGAGAATTAGATACACATGTGGTAGAAGAGTGGTGAAGCCAAAGAGCCATTGAGAAAGTTACTGCCACCCCTCAGTTGGAGGGGCAAGGGGGCAGATGATGTCACTGGAGCCCGGGGCCAGGGTCACCTGCAGAAGCTGTAACCATGACTGGCCTGTCCTCTGGGAGCCGCGGAAAAGATGCGGCCACAACCAGAGGTGTTGCCCAAGGCAGAGAGAGAGGAGAACTCCATCCTCCCACCCCCATGCCCTCCCCCCGTGCCACAAGCTTCTTCCTTTCACCTGCCCCCTGGGCTCCAGCCAGTGCCCTCCAGCTGACCCAGGAGCCTGGGGGGTGCAGCCTGAAAGGCTCATTGCCACCCCCCTACCGCCCCCCTCCCCACACGGATGAAGAAGGGGAAGGAATAGATCTCAGGGCACAGGGGCTAAGACTAGCCCATGGCCTTTCCACCTTGGCATTCCAATAGCTCATCCAGTGCCTGGCACAGACCCAGGCTTCATAAACACGTGTGAACAAATGATTGACCATTGGGGCAGGAAGGCACAGTGCCCTATGTCACTGATTGTTTTAAAAAGTGAACACCTGGTATAATCACTCTGGAAGACTGGTAATATTTACTAATGTTGAACACACTATGACCTAGCAATTGCACTCCTAAGCGTGTACCTAACATAAATGTGTACATATGTTCACCAGAAGACATTTACTGGAATGTTTGTAGTGTTGCTTATTACAATAGTCTCATACTGGAAACTCCCCAAAAGCTCATCAACAGTGAAATGGATAAACACAATGGAATACTGTACAGCCACGGTAATGAATGATCTATAACTACCCACATCAACGTGGATGACTTGTCAACAGGATGGCAAGGGAAGGAAGCCAGACACAAAGGAGTATGTGCTCCATGATTCCATTGTATAAATAGAAAAACAAGCAATACTAATGTCTGCTTCAGAAGTCAGAGTCGTGGTCGCCCTTGGTGGTGATGGTGACAGTAAAGGAGTATTTGGGAGGGGGCTTCTGGGTAATGTTCTCTTTCTTCAGCCATGTGCTGGTTACATGAGTGTACTCAGTCTTTGAAATTTTGTTAAGCTATACATTTATGATTTGCACACATTTTTCTATGTTATTCTTTAATTATGTTTACCTTAAAAAAAAATACCCTAAGAGAGGGCCTGTTTATTTATCCCACTTCCTGCATCCCTCATCTCAGTCCAGAGAGCTTCCCTGGAAACTGGATGCAGGAGGATGCTGGGCCTGGGTTCACAGCCAAAGATGAGAAAGAAACAAGCCCCGAGGCCTGGGGTCTTTTTGGGTGCCAAGCCACGTGCTAAGCTCTTACAGGAGCGGTCTCATGGCCCCATCAGTTGCGCACGCGCACACACACACACACACCTCTAGGGGGTAGCACTATGGTTATGAGGAACGAGGCTCAGTGAGCTGACCGGCTCCAAGCCACACAACTAGTAACTGGTTGGGGCAAGATTGGAACTCAGGTTGTGTTGGCCCCAGAGCCCAGGATCTTAACCCCTTTGCTCCTCTATTATCCAGAGGAAGCAGGAGACACAAGTGATGTTGACTATGGCTCCTAGCCCTTAACTGCACACCTCTGATTCTGATTTTCTGCAGGAAAACCAGAAGGTGGATGTTAGTAACGACCTTCCCTGCTTTCTTCTAAAGGGGTGAAGCATAGATGACCATCCTTCAATTCCCCAAAGGTGCTCGCTCTCCTCTTTGGGCCTTTACACAAGCTTTCGATTCTCCCAAAACTACTCTTCTTTTGGTCTTCACTTAGGGGCTAAAGTTGTGCTTGAGTTTGGACTTATGAGTCTGACTCACCTGGATTTGAATCCTACTTAGTCTTCAAATCTCAGATTAGGCCTCACTTGTTCCAGGAAGCGTTCCATGACCCCTTGCAACCTGGGCACCTTGTACTTCCCTGTTATAGCACTCCCCCACTGGACTGTAATTGTTTACATCAGACTGGCAGCTCCACATGATCAGACACACCAGCCTTGCTGCTTGCTGTTGCATCCCCAGGGCCAAGCTCATAGTAGGTGCCTGACAAATATTTGTTGAAAGAATGGAGGAAAGTGCTCTGGCAGTCATCGGATGATGGTCCACCTTGAAGGGCTGGTCCCTTTCCCATAACGTGCAAATATCGCTTGCCTGTGAGCCCGAGTTCCTTTGTTTGCTTTTTGAGCATCTTTCTTTTTGGGGAAGAAGAGGCCAGACACTTTTCATTTATGGTTGAAGCTTATACTTTGGGTGGATCTGATCATGTGATTCTTAAGTCAAAATGCAGAGTGCTACAAAAATGCCAGGCAGGGGGCAGCATCCACATGGAGATCCTGGAGGCTGTCAGAAGAAGTGGTCCCAGAAAAATGCAAGGTGAGGGTGGCCTCTGGACTTTAAGCCGCTCTGAGACCCTTTTTGTTTGTAGCTGTCTGGATTAGCAGAGACACATTCTCCTTGCTTCCCAGAGAAGAAATGCCTCCCTCTGAAGCAGGGTTTCCCAACCTCACCACGATTGATATTTTGATATAAATATTTGTTGTGGGAAATTGTCCTGTGCCTTGAAGGGTGTTTAACAATGTAGTGGGTTGAAAAGCATCCCTGAAAATTCATGTCCATCTGGAACCTCAGAATGTGACCTTGTTTGAAATAAGGATCTTTGCAGATGTAAATAGTTAAGGATCTTGAGATGAAATCATCTTGGATTTAGGGTTGACCCTGAATCTAATGACTAGTGTCCTTATAGAAAGAGGACAGGCCACACAAGACCCAGGGAAGAAGGCCATGTGAAGATGGAGAAGGAGATTGGCGTGATAGAGCTACAGGGCAAGGAATGCCAAGGATTGCTGGGAGCCATCAGAAGATAGGAAGAATTCTTCCCTAGAGCCTTTGGAGGGACTGTAGCTTTGCCAGCACCTTGATTTTTGACTTCTAGACTCCAAAATTGTGAGACAACAAATTTCTGTTGTCTTAAGCCATTTGTTTGTGGTGTTTTGTTATGGCAGCCTTGGGAAACTAATATTGCATACAAGCACTGTCTCTGGCTTCTACCCTCTAGACGTCAAGAGTACCCATCTCAGTTATAACAAACAAAAATGTCTCCAGACACCGCAGAATGTCGCCTGGTTGAGGGAGCAAAATAGTCCCCTTGCTACCCCTTGTTGAGAACCACTGCTCTAATGGGGCAAAAATGATGAGAGGACTTAGCAAAGTGGGATGAACCTGGGTTTAAATTTCAGCCCCACCCAGAAGAGCTACGTGACCTTGGGAAAGTTGCTAAACATCTCTGAACCTCAATCTCCGCATGAGTAAAATGGGAGTTAAAAAGGTACTTGGGAGACTTCCTTGGCGGTCCAGTGGCTAGTTTTCATTTTTTTCATTTTTCAAAGCATTCTATTGTTGCTTTATAATCGTGATAGCTGCTTTATTTAATTTCCCTTCTCTTGGGAATTCCCTGGTGGTCCAGTGTTTAGGGCTCCTCGCTTCCACTGCAGGGGGCACGGGGTCATGCTGAGGCAGAGGGAATATGTCGAATGTGCTTAGCACGGCGTCCAGCCCTTAGCGAGAGCTCAATAAACAGTAACTGAAAGAGTAATTGTTGTGTTTTTATTAAGCAATACTAATATTACCTAATGGGTAATAAATATATTAAGAAATAACAATGGCAATGATCATTATCATTCTTATTTACCATTTGCAAGCTGAGTCAGTTTTTCTCATCAAAATCTACTATGGACTGATGGGAAACCCGGGCAGTGGCTCTTAAAGATGGAGGAGGTGCTGGGTTTCCCATCTTGGCATCCTACTTTCCAAACTCCTTCTTTCTCTTACTCCATCCCACTTGAGCCCGAGAGGAAGCTTGCAAGATGCACAGGGCAGTCACTTAAAATGTGTCATCCTCATTTCACAGAGGTAGAAATGGAGGGGCAAAAGCACTGAGTGACTTATCCAGGTCAAGCGGCCAGTAGCCAAGTCAGGACTGGAACTCTGGGCCACTAAAACACTCTGTGCTCCTCGCTCTCCCACCTCTAAGGCACTCTTTCCCCCACTTCTTTTAGATACCTGGCACTACCTCCCTGGGCCTGTCCAACTTTATGACTTGGTGGTTCCAACAGAACCCAGCTCATGGTGGGCAGGACTGGATACATAGTCAAGTATTCTGTCTCTACCAGGGTCTAGTAACAGGCCAGGAGCTGTTTCTCAGAAGGTGTGAAAATTCCTGCCGTGGATTGCATGGTCGGTCTTGTTCCAAAATCCCAGATCCTGCACTGTTATTCTCCCACTGGATCTTGCTTTAAGCTTCACGCTTTTCCCACCACTAATACCTCCAACACCATAAGGCCTGCTGTATCACATAGCCCAACTGACAGGGCTGTTGGCACCATAGCCGGACCTGCTGCAGAGCCCTTTCTTGCTTCGAGCCCTCTTGGGGCTGGCACCCATTTGTACCACATGGTATATGAGCATATTAAGCATCGCTCCCTGAGCCCATCCCAAGAGGCCTACCAGCAGAGAGAAGGTGGTGGCAGGGCTCAGTCTCTCTGCTATCCTCTCTAGTAAGTCCACTCTGGCCCTAAAATTGTGCATCCTAAGCAGCAAAACAAAAGTCCTTCTTTGGACTTCAGTGACTATGTGTTGATGCTAACACATGTCTCTTGCGGGGTGGTGGGGGTCAGGGAGTGGCCGACCCTCATTCTAAGCATTTTATCACAGCTTGCTTTCTAACCGCATCCAGGCCCACCCTCCCTCAAAGAAGTCTGCCCATCCTGCCCTCTGTCCTCTTCCATCCTGTTGGGAGCAGACAGACAGCAGCCCTGCTGCCTGGCAGATCCTCGTCTGGAGGCACATGGGTGTAGGAGTCAACAGCATGGACTCGAGTTTAGCTGGAGGGTGACTCCATTCCTGGGTGGCCACTCATCTAAGCTACTATATTCCTCAGTTTCCTGATCTGTAAGAGGAAGACAATAGTACCAATTTCATGAGACTGTTTTGAGAATGAAATGAGTTGATGACTATAAAACGGTGTGAGGCACAACGCTTGCCACCATCATCACTCCAGGTTGCAACAGCTGGTTTAGGGGCTATCTCCTCATTTAACTAGAAGCCCCTTGAGGGCCGGAAATGGTCTGCTCCATACAGTACCCCAGGATACTCAGGACATAATACATTATCACTATTTAGAAATGTCTCTTTAATTTATACCCATTTAATAATCAGCCAAGTTTTTTCCTTCCAGGAATACAGGTTATTAGTATCCGAGAGAAACTGCAGTGAGTATGTATGAAGTGCCAGGTGTTGAACAGAGTAGAGGCCTCACAGTGAGGTGCAAGAAGCAAGACACTGACAAATCGAATGAACTTTCTGGGTCTTAGTTTCCCAGTTTGGAAAAAGAGAAGAATAGATACTATTACAAGGTTGCTGCAAGGATTTTCATAAACCATGCTTAACACGGTGCCAAGGGCATAGTAAGTGCTGGGCAAACAGTAGCTGTTACTATCATCATTTTAAGAATTATTGTTGAAAAAGTGAACGGTGAACGCACTTACGTGTCTAGCCAAGGCCAGTTACCTCGCTCTGGTCAGCGCGGCGCTGGGCGGGACGCTGGGCGGGACCTCCGAAGCCCCGCCCTCCACGCACGCGTCGGGTCGCCGTGGCAACGCACTGCTAGGTCGCAGCCAGAGTGACGCGTGGCCGCTAGCCCCACGGCGCTCTCGGCCACACTCGGCATTGACAAGGGGCTTTGACAAGGGTAGCTTCGGCAGTGATGACGGACGAGGACTCTGAGACTTCTGCCAGCGAGGCGCAAGCCCAGGATGAGAGCGAGCTGCCTGTTATCCAGCTGTGTGGGCTGGTGGAAGAGCTCAGGTACCAGCCTGCCGGCTTCTGGGGGCGGTCCCTCCTCAGCGTGTGGGCTCGGAGCTTGGTCCAGCACGGAATGCTCCAAGTCCGCCTTGAACACTGAGGAAACTGAGACCCCCAAAGTGGGGAAGGCGCTTACCTTTGCTCTTTATTCCCGTGTTTCCACTGCCATGGCGCTAACAAGCCACTGATGGAGCCAAAAAAAGAAGGTGGTGCGAAGCCCAGAGGGTAATTGGTGAAGCCAGAGCTTCCGCCTGGTGGGTCTGTCTGGTGCCACACTGTGTGCTTAGCCGCTCCTCTACTGTGCGGCGGCAGCTTGGACCAGGTGACCTCTAAGCCCCTTTCCAATGCTAAGATTCTATGCTAAAATTAATGTGGCAGCAGATAGAAAGGAGGCTATTGAGATGTTTTTAGTATGAAGCAGCTTATATCTGAACCTGAGTATAAGCATGGAGGTGGACAGCAAAGAAGGACTAGCTCAATATTCTGTATTTTTAGCAGTCTGTTTTAGTATCTACTATAGCAAGTAAATTGGATGTCAAGATTCCATGATGTAGTTGAGGTTAATTGTACAACTTACTGGTCTCATACAGAATATCCTGGCCTGGCAGCTGAATAGGTGTTACTTCAATATATTTTTAAATAGTTTAGGTCAGAATTGAGGTATTATTGCTAAAATAGCTACAATCTTTTGAGTGCTTATTATGTGCCAAGTATTTTGCATATATGACCTTATAGAATGGCACATAACCCTAGAAAGTTGGTGAGGAAACAGACCCAAAAGTTAAGTCACTTTCCTACAGTCACACAGCTAGTCAGTGGTAGTGCTAAGATTAAGACTCAGGTGTAACTCCCCAGCCTACACTGGGAACATGACATATGCTGAAAAAGAAAGATGCTTTGATATATTGGGCTTTTCTGTTGAGCCTTTCCCACTAATCTTAAAATTCAGCCAAACAGGATTTTCAGCTCAATAAACAGATATTCAGCTCAATAATGTATGCAAATATCAGAGCTGTTCTCTCTCATATATACATTTACATACATATGTGTGTATTATACACACTCATATAGAACATACATGTATGTTATATAAGTTAAAAGGGTCATAGTCTTGGCATATACAGAATAAGCTAGGTTTATTATCTCTAGTTGTTTAAAAACCATCTATTCAAAGCTTTTCCACCATTTATAATAGACTTCTAGTGGATACTTCATCCACTGCGTGCTGGAAATGAAAGAGCTGAGAAATATAAACCAAAGGAACAACCTCTGAAGATTGTGGATGTGTGTAATTTCAAGAATTCAGTAGTAATTCAGAAGGAAACTCACAAATGGGTTAGAAGATACTTGAAGAAGAAACTTGTAGCAATTTAAAATATATAGGCATGTCTCATTTTATTGCATTTTGCTTTACTGCACTTTGCAGATACTGTGTTTTTTACAAAATGAAGGTTTGTGGCATCCCTGCATTGAGCAAGTCTATTGATGCCACTTTTTCCAACAGCATTTGCTCACTTCGTGTCTCTGTCACATTTTGGTAATTCTTGCAATATTTCAAACTTTTTCATTATTATTATATTTGCTATGGTGATGTGTGATCAGTGATTTTTTATGTTACTATTGCAAAAGGATTATGACTCACTGAAGGCTCAGATGATGGTTAGCATTTTTTTAGCAATAAAGTATTTTTAAAGTAAGGTATGTATTTTTTTTAGACATAATGCTATTGCACACTTAGTAAACTACAATATAATATAAACATAACTTTATATGCACTGGAAAACCAAAAACTTTATATGACTCACTTTATTGCAATATTTGCTTTGTTGAGGTGGTCTGGAACTGAACCTGGAATATCCCTAAGGTATGCCTGTAATCCCAGTGCTCTGAATTTTGTGGCTCCTTAGATGTATTTAAAAAATATATAGAATACTTAAATTGCATTTACTGTGTGCCAGACACTGTCCCAAAGTCTTTGCATTTCTTATCACAACCCTCAATGATAGGTGCTGTTATTATTCCCATTTTACAGATGAGGAAAGTGAGGCACCAAGAGGTTAAATATCTTGCAGAAGGTCATACAAAGCTAGTAAGTGTTAAATACTAGTTATTTGGGGTTTAAACTCCTATTGGTGGAACTTACTTAGGCATCCTCTGTCTTGCAGCTACGGAAACTCTGCTCTCAAAACTGAGACCGAGATGTTTGAAAAATATTACAATAAATTGGAGCCCAGGGACCAGCGACCTCCACGATTATCAGAAATGAAAATATCAGGAGCAGAAATTGCGCAGGTATGCAAGAGAGATCTAAGAATTCTTTTATTCTGTTTGTCCCTTTAGATGCAAGTGGTCTTTGTTATCCATTTTTGGTGTTCCCTCTTGGCCAAGTGGCATATGACTTTCTCACTGTTCTACTTTTGATTCTTCCTTCCCCTCCAAGGTTTCTCTTTCAAATGAGTATGAAGGGAACCAGGTTCAACTCACAGTGGATTGACTCTCACAGAATATCTTAGTTAATTTGAAATAACTCCCTTCATTTTGGGGACCCAAACGTGTACAAGGCCTGGCCAGCCACATACAGGAGTGAAGATGGGCCTGGTGTGGGCACTGGAGAGTTCCTCCCTCATCTAAAAGGGCCAGCCAGACAACCTGGTATTGCCAGAGCAGCTGATTTTTCAAGAGAAGCTGGAAATCTGGATTATTTTGGTAGAAGCCTCTGATTTTCAAATGTGGGTAATTAATTTCTTTTTAATTTAAAACTGTGTATAGGTCTGTTTTTTTGAGGGCCAAACAATGTCATCTTCAGGTCCACACATTCCCTGGGCCACCTGCTTTTGACCTTTGGCTTCAATGCCTAGGAAATCCAAAATTCTTGTCTTTTTGGTTTTTGCTGAACACCGTGGCCCCTGATGCAATTTCTCTTCTGTGTTCAGTTTGGGCAGCACTGAGCTCCAGGCTTTCCCTGACACTGACTTGAGTGCTAGTCTATAGCAGGTTCACGGTTTTCCCACCCTCAAGACACTTTCCCTCATTTATTTTCAGTTCATTGTCAAGCATAGGCCTTTGAAGTATTTGGCACGGTGGCTTAGGTTGACTTGTGAAATGAACATCACCTCAGGCCTAATATCCAGAATCCTTTCACGTTGAATTGGTTCTCTCTGGATGTCATTCAGAGTGTTTTCTAGCAGGCCTGAGTGGTCGTTTTGATGCCCACCTTAGGCTGCTTTATTGCCAATTCCTATTTGACAGTGGCTTTGTTATTCTTGTGTTAACAGTTACGAGGCAGGCGTAGATCCAAATCCCGCACAAGTCTAGAACGTGTAACAGGCCTCAGCGTGGACCAAAAATTCAAGCTTGTGCAAAAAGAGCTGGACGACACAAAGAGTGAAATAAGGCACATAAGGGCAAACGCCGAGAGGGACCTGCAGCATCACGAGGTATACCTTCCTGTAGGCTGTCCTCCCTGGGCTCCCCGTTTCCGCCTCAGCAAGAAGTACCTGTAATATGTTCATATAAGTGTTGGTGCTTTGAGAGAAATACAAGTAGGATAAGATAAATTGAGGACCTACCTTTAAGGAACTTACCACCTGCTTGAGGAGATATCAAATTTTAAACTCTTTAAGATGAAAAATTTCAAAATACACAAATGTAGAGAAGCTAGCACAGTGAACCCTTATGTATTCAACACCCACACGTAACAGTCATCAATGCATGGCCACTCTTGTTCCCTCCATATCCCTACCAGCTTCCCCCTCGTAATAGGCCACTGGGCTATTATGAAGTGAATCTTAAACATATCATTTATCTGTAAATATTTCAATATATGTCTCTAAGATATGGATTCTTTAAAAAAAACCCATAACCATAAAAACCATAAATGCCCTTAAAAATTTATAATAATTCCTTACTAATACAAGGGGCTGGAGGTTTAAGTCAGTGAGTTGGGTGAAAAATCCCTTGTCACCCTCCATATGCAGCGTCCATGACCATGGTTCATGTCTTTTTGGAGACCACTGCAATCAGTTTTCCTCCAGAGAAGAAACATCGCTGTTAACTTGGTTGCCCATGGGATGAAGTTGTTGGCTTGCATTTGATAGCCATGTTGTATGAAAAATAGATATTTCTGTTCTGTTTCTAAATTTTTCCATTTCTAATTGGAGGCACACACAGAATCACACTCATTTCCTTGAAAGAGGTGGATCAGTGGACTCATGTCTCCATTGATAGAATCATCTGTACTGCATAAACCTATCCTTCTTTCCCTCTCTCCCTCTCTCCCTCCCTCCTTCCCTTTCCCCTCTCTCCTTCTTTCTCTTCCCAAACATGCATCGTTGAATTCTAACATGTTAAAGGAGGTCAGGATGTGGTAGCTTTGTCCTGACATGCTAGACTGTGTGATTAAACATCACGGTGTGGGCTAGAGTGGTCAAAGAAGACTGTGTTGAGGAGGTGGGGCTGGACATAGGACTTGGCGTGGCCTTGAAGAATGGTGGCATTTGTTTAAGGAATAGGAAGACAAGGGCACCCTAGGTAAGGTGAATGACATGAACAAGGAAGTGGCGGTAGGAATGAACATGGCAAGTCAGGACCTTGAGGAGGCTGGTGTGAGTAGAGAAGATGGCGCTTTGGGGGCTATGGTAGGAAATCAGGTCGAGTAGGGCTGTGAGACCTTGAAAACCAAGCAGAGGGGCTTCTCTTTGATGTCTTAGAGATCAGGACCCCAGTGAGGATAACTGAGCAGAAGAGCGATGCATAGGAAGCGGCATTTAAGGTGGATGCATGTTCTGGCCTGTGAAGATGATGGGGAGGGAGGAGGCTGGGGCCACACGCCGGCCGGAGAAGGAAGCTGCTTTTGCTCCTTGGTGCCCAGTGAAAAAGCCTGAACAAGGATGATTTGCTCTGCAGCTCTTCATTTTGTTCTTTAAAATAACTTATGTGTGTTTGTGCTTTCTTATTTAAAGACAATCTCTGTTGTAGCAAAATTTAAACATACAGGTAAGCTAAAAGGGGAACATTTGAAAACATCCACAGTCTTACCACCTAAGACTTGTATTTGGCTCTTGTATTTTTCTCCTAGAATTTATATTATTTTCTATGTGTGTATGAATTTCTTTGTAAAAAGGTATATTATTTTGTAAACTATACTTTTCACTTAATAATGTCTTTCCATATCAATACATAGATTCATTTATAGCATCATTTTTAAAATTACAGAGTGCTTCTTTGCCTCCCCACTAATCCATCTTTCCAGATATGACTGTGGTTAATGTTTTGGCCTATAGCCTTCCAGATATTTTTTATATATATGATATGATATTAATGTTATAATTTTTAATGAATAAATAATGCTTCAGATATGGAAACACATATTTCTGGAGATACTCAAGGCCCTGTTTCTTTTTGTTTTTTGTTTTTTAAATCCACCCTCATGACCTCTTTTTTTTTTTTTTTTTTCTTAATTTATTTATGTTTGGCTGCGTTGGGTCTTCGTTGCTGCTCGCGGGCTTTCTCTGGTTGCGGCGAGCGGGGGCTACTCTTCGTTGCGGTGCGCGGGCTTCTCATTGCGGTGGCTTCTCCTGTTGCGGAGCATGGGCTCTAGGTGTGCGGGCTTCAGTAGTTGTGGCACGAGGGCTCAGTAGTTGTGACTTGCGGGCTCTAGAGCGCAGGCTCAGTAGTTGTGGCACATGGGCTTAGTTGCTCTGTGGCATGTGGGATCTTCCCGAGCCAAGGCTCGAACCCGTGTCCCCTGCATTGGCAGGCGGATTCTTAACCACTGCACCAGCAGGGAAGTCCCAAGGCCCTGTTTTTGTTTGTTCTTCCCCTTTATATCGAGACTATAACTTTTTTGAGGCATGCTTTTAAATAATAATATTCGTATTGTCCAATTTGTATCTTAAGGATATCTTTCGAAGACTAAGAAGAAACGTTATGCATTGGGACACAAATAGGTCACCCAATACGTCTAGGTGTCCTTAGACGGCTGTATCCTTGAGAAATTTTGTAAACTGTTCTCTCTTTGTGCTGGCTCCCCCAGGCTATCGTTGAGGAAGCTGAAATTCGGTGGACCGAAGTTCAGAGAGAAGTGCATGAGTTTGAAAAAAATATTCTAAAGACCATATCCAAGAAGAAAGGGAGTATTTTGGCCACTCAGAAAGTGATGAAGTACATTGAGGACATGAACCGCCGGAGGGTGAGTGGGCAGGAGGTTAGAGCTTAGAAGGGGAAATAGATTCGTAGAACGATGACACAGATGTGGCCCACGTGAGGCAGCCCCACTCCATTTGGTCCACCGTAAATGCTGCCCACATATGCAGATTTTTTGTGTCCCTCACAGCATGTGTGTCTTAAAATGCAAGTTTATCAAGTCTAAAATCAATCAGGCAGGATGAATATTCATAGTATCTCAGACCGTATGTAAGTCCCCTACATACGAACCTTCAAGTTGCGAACTTTCAAAGATGTGAACATGCGTTATAAACCTACAGTACAGTACTATACAGCTGATTGTGTTGGTTGGGTACCTAGGCTAACTTTGTTGGACTTACAAACAGATTGGACTTATGACCACGCTCTCGGAATGGAACTCGTTTGTATGTAGGGGACTTACTGTATTTTGCTGTTTGTTTCAAGATCTGATGTTATCTTGAGAAAGGTGTGAGTCTATCTAGTCAGGTGACTACATGGCATGCGACAAGTAAATCTTAATTTCTTTGAGTTCCATTATTGTAAGAATGTGACATAAAATGCTCCTTCTCTTCCAAAGGTTTTGTAGCATATCAAACTTTGGATCCTGGAGATAGGTAGAGTCACTAACTGTAACATGTTATATATAATAAAAATTATGTAAATTACCAAGAGAATAATAGACCAAAAAATCATAAATCATTTTGTCAGTAAAGGCCCCTATACCTAAAGATATACCCAAGTTATCTTGAATTTAAAATCAATAGAAAATTTGTATGGAGCAGACCCAGTTTCCTCTGCTTCTTGGTCATGAGTAAAATACCATAGCAACACCAGCTTGAGTAGCCATAAAAGACTTAAAAATAGGTGACTGAATGTTAGGGCTCAAGGTTTAGTTTTGCAGCCCCAGACCTGCCAACTTTTCAAACCAACAGGGAAGGAGACGAGCAATGGATTAAAATTTGCTTTTGTTTTTTAGGATAATATGAAGGATAAATTATGTTTGAAAAATGTCTTTCTCAAAGTCCAGAGGAAAAAAATGCTTTTACAATTGAGGCAGGTATGTGGCTTTGTCTTTCTTTTTTTTAAGGTTACTGTGGTGGGTAGAACAACGTCTTCCCAAAGATGTCCACGTCCTAATTCCTGGAGTCTGTTACCTTATGTGGCATAAAGATCGTGCAGGTGTGATTAAGTCAAGGATCTTGAGATGGGGAGATTATCATACATTATCTGAGTGGGTCCAATGTAATCAATCACAAGGGTCCTGATGAGAGGGAGGCAGGAGAATGAGAGTCAGAGAAGATGTGGTAATGGAAGCAGAGATCAGAGTGATGCACTTTTAAGGTAGAGGAAGGGATTATGAACAAAGGATGCAGGCTACCTGCAGAAGCTGGAAAGGGCAAGGAAACAGATTCTCCTCTTGAGCCTCCAGAAGGAATGCAGCCCTGCCAACACCTTGATCTTAGTCCAAAGAACCATTTCGGACTTCTGACCTCATGAGCTATAAGATAATACATTTATGTTGTTTTAAACCCTTGAATTTGTGGTCATTTGTTACAGCAGCAACAGGAAGCTAATACAGTTTCTGTGCTGGCAAATCTGTAGATGGAGTTGGCTTGAATTTAAAAGACCCCTCATGACATACTTATTGACCCTTTTGGGGAATGTGGCCTGGGTGGCACAGTTAGTAGTATGCCTTGGTAAGTCTTTGAACAAGCTGACCTTAAAGGCTCCTGATGAAAGGCGGTGAGGCAGACATGGCGCAGGGCCTCTAGAATGTGGTTACATAGCTCCATCCTCTTAGCTCAATATTTTTGTTATTGACTCATTATATGGGTGCTGATGGCATGTGCATCAGAGGTGGCCACTGACAGTGACACAGACTTGGGCAGGAGAATTAAGATGTCTGGGAATTATTGCTTGATTGACTTGGGATCCCAAAGGCTCAACAGGCTGGGACAACTTTAACACACGAAGTGACTAAGGACAAACGTAAGGTCCTCCACTTTGATCCCCCCAAATATCTGCACAGGTGCTGGGTGGCTTAGTCATGGAGAAGCTGATAAAGTCCGCTCAGCTGGGGGCGGTGCTGCAGCCTAGGCTGCACTCCACAGTGCCCTCCAAAAAAGGGTGGTCTCACTGCACTCTGTTCTGAGTAGCCCACCTGGAGCACTGTGTCTCAGGGAGAGTGCCACACTTGAAAGAATCTGTAAACTAGAGTCCACGTAGGAGAGGGAATGGAGAGCAAGGGGAGAGAAAGCATGTCAGAGGACCTGCAACTGACGGGGCCAAGGAGGAGGAGCCCACAAGAGCCATGGCTGCTGTCTCCAAGTGCTCTGGCCGCTGCGGGGAAGAGAACATACTGCTTGGGAGGGCCCCCAGGGTGGAGCTGGGTTGGGGTGAAAGTGTCAGCCGAGGAGAGTTGAGTTCAGCGTAAGAAAGAACGTGGCCCCAGCTGAGCTGCCTCCTGATACTGAGTTCCTAGTTCTCTGGGCTTCATGCAAGCTCAGGCATCCCGAAGCGTGAGAGGGGAAGCAGATGGATGACCTTTAACCTAAAAGCCATTGCTACACAGAGATGACACTGATGTGGTCCTGCCCTCGCAGGCTCACAGGCTAGCAGGGAGTGGTGATGGTGAGAAAAGGCATGGACGCATAACTGCCATACAGAGGAAACAGCGACCGGGACCAGGATCCACAGCCTCAGGAGGCTGCGTGGAGGGAGGGATTACCCTCTGGTGTGGAAGGTGGGTTGGGAACATTTGAGCTAGAGGGTGGGTCAGTTGGGGCTTAAGGAAATTGTTCTGTTGTTTTGGGGGAAAGGGAAGGAGATGCCTTCTAAGAGGTAGTACAGCGTGAGTAGCACGTGGGGATGGGGAACAGTCCTGAGTTTGGCTCTTGTGTACCACAAATGTAAGATGGCACAGACCTGGTGGGGCAGGTAAGGTGGGACCAGGGCTGGAGAGCGAACCCAGTACACTGAGACACCCCCCCCATGCAGAAATGTCATGGGTTCAAAGGAAGGGTGTTTATGGGCTGCTTGTCCTGGGTTTTCCAGGTTAAAAACAACTTTTAAATGGTCTTTCTTCCTACACAGGCCTGTTTAGGCACCACTTCCTGGGGAAAGCCTCCCCTGACCCAGCCTTCCATTCTCTTCTGGCCTGGCTGAGGGGCTTCTGTTTGCCCTCTGCCCCTGTGTGTCCCACTACACCATGCTATGACCTGTCTGTGAACTGTCACTGAGTATGGGAGTATCATATTTACTCAGATCTCTATCCCTGGTGCCTAACACCATGCCTGGCACCAAGCAGATCCCCAGTCCAAGTTTGTTGAATGACTGAATGATGACTGACTTCCAAAAGCTCGCTAGGAATTGCAAGGTGCAAGCCATACATTCAGAAGTCACAACCTCACATCGTTTCTTCTCTCTGAGCTGTAGAAGGAAGAGGTGGGAGAGGCCCTCCACGACGTTGACTTTCAGCAGCTGAAGATCGAGAATGCTCAGTTTTTAGAGACAGTTGAAGCAAGGAATCAAGAACTGATCCAGCTGAAGCTGGTATCCGGAAACACCCTGCAGATCCTTAACGCATACAAAGTAAGGTCCGCGCCGGTCCCCGGGGCTTCCTGTGCCTACCATTCCGGCCACAGAGAGGTACTAGGGCACCACTGTGGTTTCACTGAGAGCCTAGGCGTCCTTCACTCCCCTGTTGCTCTCTGATTTCTCCCGACGAAGCCATGTCTCCTAAAATACTCCACATGTCCCCACAATCCTGGCTGCGCATTAGAATCATCCAAGGAGCCTTTTGTTTTTTTAAAGATTAGACAGACACTCTAGTCCAACCCTGACCAATTGAATTAGGGGGTGAGGGCCGTGCATCTTTTTTTTTTTTTTTTTTCCTTAACTCCCAGATGATTTTTATGCACAGTGAGTTTTGGTAACCAGCCACATTTAGGGCCCTGTTTAATTTAGTGTGTAATAAGCACTTCCTTGCTTAAAACCCTGCAAAGGAAATCATCTTAGCTATAAATCAGAAAACTACGAAATAATTCCTCATCCACACAGAACCCTTTTTGTAGAGAAAGAGGCACTATTGATAATTAAGCAGAAACTGTGGGCATGAACATGGCCTGTCCTCGGCAGACCAGGTTGCCTGGTCATCCTGCTGGCAACTGTCTGATGCAATAGTCAGCTAACTGTGGGCCCGTGTATCCTGCCCACTGGTCTGGGAGCTAAGGATGGTTTTTACAGAAGAACATTTGCAACTGATTTGATAGAGAACACTCCCTTTGAAACCCAATTAAGCAAAAGTGATTTCTCCCCGAGAAATTTCAGTCTTCTCAATAGTAGACCTGCATTCCAAAATATTATACTTATTTTATTTTGAATTTTATCAATAAAAAATTTGTGGAGATTTGTTTTTTCTCTTGTTAGTGTAGGTAATTACACAATATGCTCAATTTTGCCCCTTGGCCTGCAAAGCCTAAAGTATTTACTATCTGGCCTTTTACAGAGCAAGGTTGCTGACCCCTGGCCTAGTGTCTAGGTGGCAAGAGCGGCCACGGGCTTAGGTAGCTCACAGGTAAGCTTCATTTGGCCCACACAGTGTCTTTTAAAAATGTGAATTGGAATGTGTTTAGACTAGGTTTATATTTGTCCAGCGTTTTCCTTTTACAAATGAAAAACCTGAGGCCGAAAGAGGCAGAGTAATTGCTGGATTCAAGCAACATGTTTGTGACAGAGCTTGGACTCCTAGTCCAGTGCGTGTCCCACCTCACCCAACTGCCTTCCCCTGGCATAACGTGTGTAGACAAGGCCGTGCTCACATTCTGAAATTCATGTGTCCAACTGGAGAGCCTCGAGGTGCGTGGTTACATCACATTGGACCTTGATCTTATCCTGAGAAATCAACTGAGTGGCACAGGGCCAGTCTGGTCTTGTGGGGAAAAGCCAGGGCTTTGCAGTGGAGCTACTCGTTTATAAAATGCAACAGCTAGGTCCAGGTCTCGAGCTCCTTAGGACATCTAAATGCACAGTGCCTATTGATTGTGACACCCAAGCAGTGGCAACACAGGCCACGGTGGGCAGAATGGGAGCCATTCCGGTCAGAATCCCAGGGGCCAGGGTGCCTGTAGGCCTGTTTAGAATAATAGCAAGCAGATGGTGGAGCTGGGAGGAGATGCCTGCTGGAGTCCTAAGGTGACCCAAGCGAGGGGCTGAGAGAGAAGCAGGCTCACTTTTCCGTGTCTCAGTTCTCAGGCCTTGGGGGAAACAGGGCCCAACACCTGTGGGTTGTAGAGTCCGGCCTCACCTGGGTTTGAATGGGGACTCTACTGGGGACTATGGGCCGATGCATCACCTCTCAGAAGCAGGTTTTTGTGACTTACCACCAGGACAGACCTCCGGCTGGTCTGTGATGTGTCCCCAGCCCTGAGGACAGTGCCTGGCCAAAGCAGGTGCTCAGCATGTATTGTCAAAAACTGCTAAAAATTCAGGTGTATGTCTAGGGGATGGAAGGGTGGCAGGAGGGATCACTTACATATAAATGTCAAACACCCAAGTATGAGACCTCATTAAAAATATATAGAATAATTTTCCTCTATTACCAAATGTACTGAGTACCTACGGCATGCCAGGCACAGGGCTAAGTGCTGAGGGTACAGCTGTGAAGGAGACAGACATGGTCTCTTCTCTTCTATGAGTTTTATGAGTGGGTCTCAGTCACGGGGGCCCCTTTTTCTCTGCTGTGCCTTCAAGCCCTGCCTGATGGAGGCTGATAGAATATAAGCACATGACTACAGCTTTGAGGTGTCGCTCTTAACTGACTGTAAACTAGTGATCCGTGTATAAACTAGTGGTGCCTTGTGGTAGATAGAATTCCAAGATGTCCCCCAAGGCACCCCGCCCCCTGGTATATTCACCCTGCACAATGCCCAGGGCTCTGGATATGATGGATTTTGTTATTAGGTTCCATTCTGCTCTATGATTAGGTTAGATTAGAGGGCACCCTTGACCTTGAGATGAGGATATTATCCCAGTGGGTCTGACCTAATCACATGAGCCCTTTGAAAGTAGAGAGTTTTCTCTGGATGAGGAAGTCAGAGATTTGAAGCATGAAGGGAATTCTCTGGATGAGAAGTTCTCCATTGCCGGCTCAAAGATAGAGGGACCACATGCAAGGGGTCTGAGGGCGGCCTCCAGGAGCCGAGGGCCACCTCCTGCTGACAGCCAGAAAGAAAATGGAGAGCTTGGTCTTACAACTTCAAGGAAATGCTTCCCACCAACAACCTGTGAGCTTGGCAAGGACCCCGGGTCCAGATAAGACCCAGCCCTGGCCAACACGGTGGGTCGCTCCCTGGGCAGAGAATCCAGCCACACTGTGCTTGAACTTCTGATCTATAGAAACTGTGAGATAATAAATGTGTGTTACTTTAAGCCACAAAATTTGTGATAATTTGTTACACAGCAACAGAAAGCTAACATGCCTTGTCAAAAGTAGCTGCCTCAATGACCATGGTCCTGCTCAGGATCCCAAATTACTCTCATTACACCTCCTTGACGGCCCCGCCCCAGCAGAGCCAGGGGCTGCCTCAAGCTTCCGTTCTTTCCTGCCCTGTGTCTCTAACTGTCTCTCTAAGTTGTCGGGTGAATGACCGTTTTCCCTCTGCTCTCCTTTTCTCCCACCTGACTGGCTGGTGTGCAGTGAAGTCCTGTCCTGCCTTCCCTTCCCCACAGCTGACCCCCTCAGCCTGGCCTCTTATCCACTTTTGCTTTCCTCAGAAGAGCAACTTCATGCAAGATGTGGAACAGGAAATGAGCCTTAAAGAAAGGATTGGAGAGGAGAGGAATGGGGAGGGAGGTGGCCCCAGGTGCTCTAAGTTGCCCCAGGCAGGTGGCTCCAGGCTTTTCTGCCAGGTCTAAGATTTGATACCTTCGGGCATTGCCCCAGTACCCTCCTCTCCCCGGCTCCTTTTGGACCCTCCTCTCCCAAGGCTCTTTCCTTAGCTTGAAATGTCCTTCCCACCCCTCTTACCTAGACATACTTGACTTCACCTCTCTTTTTCCAGCATCCCTTCCCCCAGTGCCCATGCATTCTTGGTGCTTGGCACAGTTGCAGTTTGGCATTTCTTCTTGCACCTCCGTCAGGGCTGTGAGCCGGCCTCTTGGTGGCCAGGCCTAGGTTGTTTGGCCGACCAGCACCTGGGTGGGTTCTCAGGGTTTGTTGGCCAGCCCCCTGGAGCCACTGGCTTCTGTCCCTCGGCCCCCTCCTCCTCAGCCAAGCAGAGCACATCCCAGCTCCTCCAGGTTGACTCTTCACCAGTAGGAGATGGAGGTCCAAAGGGGGCAAACCTAAGAAGCAGGGGCCAGGGAGGAGCTGGTGAGGGGCGGCAGCACAAAATGCAGCAGGAAGCTGTGGAGCAGCTCCTGCAGGATCTCTCCAGCACCAGCAGGCCCAGTCCTGATAGGCTTTGGAGACAGTGGTGCAGTCCATGCACTGTGAAATCACGCTGCCTGGGATCAAACCTGGCTCCCCCTTGCCTCTGTGACCCTGGGGAAGTTGTTTCACCTCCCTGAAAGTCAGCTCCCTCACCTGTACCGTGGGCTCACGGTAGCATCCACCTCTTCATCCAAGTGAGGTAGTGATGGCGGCCGTCTGCCGTGGGTTCTCCATGTGTCAGGCACTGTGCTCAACACTTTACCAGGTTTGCCTCCCTTATGCCTTTCTACAACACTACAAGGCAACTAGCCCTAGTTTAGAGAGGTTCTCTTAATAAGTGGTGGGGTGGGATTTGGGTCCAGGTGTATCTGGCTACTTTGCAGGTGAGGACAAGCCTCCCGAGGTCCTCTCCTCCCCTGCCACTTAGACACCAGGATTCTGAAAATCTGAGCAGCCACGAGAAGGGCAGGCCCAAGTTCCTGGTTGATCCTGCTATTCTCCTGCTTAATAAAGAGCTGTTTGTCTGTCTATTCTTCCTATAGTTCTAAGCAATCATCTTTGCTCAAGACTTGCTGTGTTGTTATATTTCAGAGCAAGCTACACCGAGCCATGGAAATGTCCCTCAATCTGGACAAAGAGTTCTTGTTGAGAAAAGAGTTACTCGAAAAAGTTGAAAAAGAAACCCTGCAAGTAGAGGAGGTAGGAGAGGGTAAAACATACTGTTTCTGGTGTTTTCCTCCTTCTGTCTACAAGGGCTCGGGTCAGCGTTCACCAAGATCTAGGCCACCTTGATTTTTGTCTAGAAAAGCCTAGATCATAAAAACCAAAATAGCTCTGGGCCATCAGATGAGAAAGTGGCCCCTGGAGGCTCCAGTCCATGGTGTTGCATTTTACTGCCGGGTTAGAATCTAGTGTCACAAATCATGAAATCATCTAGAAACTACAGAGTCCAAATGACTCTCAAGAATTCCTTAAGTGACCCATAAGGTACCAAATTCAAAGTGTAGTGTATTCAATCTGGCAAAAAAATGTATGATGCATGTAATAATGTAACTGATATGAGAACAAGAACACATGGCAAAATATAACTTTCTGTGTAAAGGAGAGAAAGCTCTTTAAACATGGAGCTCTCACTCAGTATGGCAGATGCTCAGATGGCAGACCTGTGACCTCTGTCCCAGGCCCACTCCAGGGCCTGTGGTCACCATGTGAAAATGTGTGGTTTCATCTGAGCTCCCGACATCTGCATTGGGATTGAGTGCTCTCATTATTTTGTTGAACACATAGAGTTGAATTTCCACCAGTTACACACACCTAGGATATGACTCAAAGGAGACTTTGGGGGCAAGGTGACGGAAAATGAGCCCTGGACTTGCATTCAGAAGGCCTGGCATCAGGTTTGTGTTGCCAGTCTCTAGCCTTGAGCAAGCCTTTGAATTAGACAGAACTGTTTCCACGTCTGTGAAAAAGACGTCACAGCCCTTGTTGTGGTAATCAGATAGGACGATGCTTTGTCAAACTCTTAAAGCCATTATTTCAGTTATTACTATCATTGCCTTGAATGAGCCTGAAGTGTCCCCAGCAGCGTGTGTGGCCCCAAATCTGCCTACAGTGGGCCAAAAGCCACAGGATTACTACATCTGACTCAGTTTTGCCATGGCATCCACATCATATCCTTGAAGGAGAACCAGTACCCTTTGCAAAAAAGTCAGTCTCGCTGCAGAGTGGCCGGTAAAAAAGGTGAAGCAAAAGTCTGTGTGCTCTCTCCATGCAGAATTCCTGTGGTACTTCTTTGTTTGGGTTGATATTATTAGATTACAAGTAAAACATGAAATCAATTTTTAAAGCCCAGCATTCACTACTTAGTATATTTTCATTTTCTTAACTTTTTAAAAAACAGCTTTATTGGGATATAATTCATATATCAAACAATTTACCAATTTAAAGTGTACGTTTGAGTGGTTTATAGTATATTCACAGAGTTGTGTAACAATCAGCATAATTATTTTAGAACATTTTCATCACCTCAGAAAGAAACCCCAGACCAATTAGAAATCCTCCATTTCACCTCACCTCATTCCCACCCTCCAGCCATAGGTGACTACTAATCAGCTTTCTGTCTCTGTGAATTTGCCTTTTGTCAACCTTTCATATAAAAGGGATCATACAGTGTGACCCTTTAACTTTAATAATATTTTCAAGATTCATGTTGTAGCATGTATCAGTACCTGTTTCTTTTTATGGCTGAATAATGTTTCCTTGCATGTACCACATTTTGTTTAATCCATTCATCAGTTTGATCAATATTTGTGTTGTTTTCGTTTTTTGGCTATTTTGAATAATGCTGCTGTGAACATTCATGTACAAGTTTTTGTGTGAATATATGTTTTCTTTTCTCTTGGACATATAGCTAACAGTGGAATTGTGGGTTATATATATGGTACCTCTAGGTTTAACATTTACAGAACTGCCAAACTCTTTTGCGAAGTGGCTGCACCATTTTACATTCCCATCAAAAATGTACGTGTGTGACATTCATAGTAAGATAGACAAGATGAAAAGGCAGAGGGCTGTGTACCAGATGAAGGAACAAGATAAAACCCCAGAAAAACAACTAAATGAAATGGAGATAGGCAATCTTCCAGAAAAAGAATTCAGAATAATGATAGTGAAGTTGATCCAGGACCCTGGAAAAAGAATGGAGGCAAAGATTGAGAAGATGCAAGAAATGTTTAACAAAGATCTAGAAGAATTAAAGAACAGACAAACAGAGATGAACAATACAATAACTGAAATGAAAAATACACTAGAAGGAATCAGTAGCAGAATAACTGAGGCAGAAGAACAGATAAGTGACCTGGAAGACAGAATGGTGGAATTCACTGCTGTGGAACAGAATAAAGAAAAAAGAATGAAAAGAAATGAAGACAGCCTAAGAGACCTCTGGGACAACATTAAACACGACAACATTCGCATTATAGGGGTCCCAAAAGGAGAAGAGAGAGAGAAAGGACCCAAGAAAATATTTGAAGAGATTATAGTCGAAAAATTCCCTAACATGGGAAAAGAAATAGCCACCCAAGTCCAGGAATCACAGAGAGTCCCATACAAGATAAACCCAAGGAGAAACATGCCGAGACACATAGTAATCAAATTGGCAAAAATTAAAGACAAAGAAAAATTATTGAAAGCAGCAAGGGAAAAACAATAAATAACATACAAGGGAACTCCCATAAGGTTAACAGCTGATTTCTCAGCAGAAACTCTACAAGCCAGAAGGGAGTGGCATGATATACTTAAAGTGATGAAAGGGAAGAACCTACAACCAAGATTACTCTACCCAGCAAGGATCTCATTCAGATTCGATGGAGAAATCAAAAGCTTTACAGACAAGCAAAAGCTAAGAGAATTCAGCACCACCAAACCAGCTCTACAACAAATGCTAAAGGAACTTCTCTAAGTGGGAAACACAAGAGAAGAAAAGAACCTACAAAAACAAACCCAAAACAATTAAGAAAATGGTCATAGGAACATACATATCGATAATTACCTTAAACGTGAATGGATTAAATGCTCCAACCAAAAGACACAGCCTTGCTGAATGGATACAAAAACAAGACACATATATATGCTGTCTACAAGAGACCCACTTCAGACCTCGGAACACATACAGACTGAAAGTGAGGGGATGGAAAAAGATATTCCATGCGAATGGAAATCAAAAGAAAGCTGGAGTAGCAATACTCATATCAGATAAAATAGACTTTAAAATAAAGAATAACACAAACACATGGAGGCTAAACAATACGTTACTAAATAACCAAGAGATCACTGAAGAAATCAAAGAGGAAATCAAAAAATACCTAGACACAAGTGACAATGAAAACACGATGATCCAAAACTATGGGATGCAGCAAAAGCAGTTCTAAGAGGGAAGTTTACAGCTATACAAGCCTACCTCAAGAAACAAGAAAAATCTCAAATAAACAATCTAACCTTACACCTAAAGGAACTAGGGAAAGAAGAACAAACAAAACCCAAAGTTAGCAGAAGGAAAGAAATCATAAAGATCAGAGCAGAAATAAATGAAATAGAAACAAAGAAAACAATAGCAAAGATCAATAAAACTAAAAGCTTGTTCTTTGAGAAGATAAACAAAATTGATAAACCATTAGCCAGACTCATCAAGAAAAAGAGGGAGAGGACTCAAATCAATAAAACTAGAAATGAAAAAGGAGAAGTTACAACAGACACCGCAGAGATACAAAGCATCCTAAGAGACTACTACAAGCAACTCTATGCCAATAAAATGGACAACCTGGAAGAAATGGACAAATTCTTAGAAAGGTATAACCTTCCAAGACTGACCAGGAAGAAACAGAAAATATGAACAGACCAATCACAAGTAATGAAATTGAAACTGTGATTAAAAATCTTCCAACAAACAAAAGTCCAGGACCAGATGGCTTCACAGGTGAATTCTATCAAACATTTAGAGAAGAGCTAACACCCATCCTTCTCAAACTCTTCCAAAAAATTGCAGAGGAAGGAACACTCCCAAACTCATTCTATGAGGCCACCATCACCCTGATACCAAAACCAGACAAAGATACTACAGAAAAAGAAAATTAGAGACCAATATCACTGACGAATATAGATGCAAAAATCCTCAACAAAATACTAGCAAACAGAATCCAACAACACATTAAAAGGATCATACACCATGATCAAGTGGGATTTATCACAGGGATGCAAGGATTCTTCAATATACGCAAATCAATCAATGTGGTACACCTTATTAACAGATTGAAGAAGAAAAAACATATGATCATCTCAATGGATGCAGAAAAAACTTTTTACAAAATTCAACACCCATTTCTGATAAAAACTCTCCAGAAAGTGGGCATAGAGGGAACCTACCTCAACATAATAAAGGCCATATACGACAAACCCACAGCAAACATCATTCTCAATGGTGAAAAACTGAAAGCATTTCCTCTAAGATCAGGAACAAGACAAGGATGTCCACTCTCCCCACTATTATTCAACATAGTTTTGGAAGTCCTAGCCACGGCAATCAGAGAAGAAAAAGAAATAAAAGGAATCCAAATTGGAAAAGAAGAAGTAAAACTCTCCCTGTTTGCAGATGACATGATACTATACACAGAGAATCCTAAAAATGCCACCAGAAAACTACTAGAGCTAATGAATGAATCTGGTAAAGTCACAGGATACAAAATTAATGCACAGAAATCTCTTGCATTCCTATACACTAATGATGAAAAATCAGAAAGAGAAATTAAGGAAACACTCCCATTTACTATTGCAAGAAAAAGAATAAAACACCTAGGAATAAACCTACCTAGGGAGACAAAAGACCTGTATGCAGAAATACCATATTCTTGGATTGGAAGAATCAATATTGTGAAAATGACTATACTACCCAAAGCAATCTACAGATTCAATGCAATCCCTATCAAATTACCAATGGCATTTTTTACAGAACTAGAACAAAAAGTCTTAAAATTTGTATGGAGACACAAAAGACCCCAAATAGCCAAAGCAGTCTTTTTTTTTTTTTAAACTTTGGGTTTATTTATTTATTTATTTATTTATTTATGGCTGTGTTGGGTCTTCGTTTCTGTGCGAGGGCTTTCTCTAGTTGCGGCAAGTGGGGGCCCCTCTTCATCGCGGTGTGCGGGCCTCTCACTATCGCGGCCTCTCTTGTTGCGGAGCACAGGCTCCAGACGTGCAGGCTCAGTAATTGTGGCTCACGGGCCTAGCTGCTCCGCGGCATGTGGGATCTTCCCAGACCAGGGCTCGAACCTGTGTCCCCTGCATTGGCAGGCAGACTCTCAACCACTGCACCACCAGGGAAGCCCCCAAAGCAGTCTTGAGGGAAAAAAACGGAGCTAGAGGAATCAGACTCCATGACTTCAGACTATACTACAAAGCTACAGTAATCAAGACAATATAGTACTTGCACAAAAACAGAAATCAATGGATCAGGATAGAGAGCCCAGAGATAAACCCACACACCTATGGTCAACTAATCTATGACAAAGGAGGCAAGGATATACAGTGGAGAAAAGACCGTCTCTTCAATAAGTGGTGCTGGGAAAACTGGCCAGCTCCATGTAAAAGATTGAAATTAGAACACTCCCTAACACCATACACAAAAATAAACTCAAAATGGATTAGAGACGTAAATGTAAGACTGGGCACTATAAAACTCTTAGAGGAAAACATAGGAAGAACACTCTTTGACATAAATCACAGCAAGATATTCTTTGATCCACCTCCTAGAGTAATGGAAATAAAGATTAAAGTAAACAACTGGGACCTAATGAAGCTTAAAAGCTTTTGTACAGCAAAAGAAACCATAAACAAGACGAAAAGACAACCCTCAGAATGGGAGAAAATATTTGCAAATGAAGCAACTGACAAAGGATTAATCTCCAAAATATACAAGCAGCTCCTGCAGCTCAATATCAAAAAATCAAACAACCCAATCCAAAAATGGGCAGAAAACCTAAATAGACATGTCTCCAAAGAAGATATACAGATTGCCAACAAACACATGAAAGGATGCTCAACATCACTAATCATTAGAGAAATGCAAATCAAAACTACAGTGAGGTATCACCTCACACCAGTTAGAATGGGCATCATCAGAAAATCTACAAACAACAAATGCTGGAGAGGGTGTGGAGAAAAGGGAACCGTCTTGCACTGTTGGTGGGAATGTAAATTGATACAGCCACTATGGAGAACAGTATGGAAGTTCCTTAAAGAACTAAACACAGAATTACCGTATGACCCAGCAATCCCACTACTGGGCATATAGCCAGAGAAAACCATAATTCAAAAAGACACATGCACCCCAATGTTCATTGCAGCACTATTTACAATAGCCAGGTCATGGAATCAACCTAAATGCCCATCGACAGACAAATGGATAAAGAGGATGTGGTACATATATACAATGGAATGTTACTCAGCCATAAAAAGGAACGAAATTGGGTCATTTGTAGAGACATGGATGCCTCTAGAGACTGTCATACAGAGTGAAGTAAGTCAGAAAGAGAAAAACAAATATCGTATATTAACACATATATGTGGAACCTAGAAAATGGTACAGATGAACCGGTTTGCAGAGCAGAAATTGAGACACAGAAGTAGAGAAAAAACGTATGGACACCAAGGGGGGAAAGAGGCAGGGGGTGGGGGTTGTGGTGTGATGAATTGGGCAATTGGGATTGACATGTATACACTGATGTGTATAAAATGGATGACTAATAAGAAAAAAAAATGCATAAAAGTTGAGTGGAAATATAAAGAAAATTCCTAGAACTTAAAAAAAAATGTACGTGTGAGGGTTTCAATTTCTGTACATCTTCACCAACACTTGTTATTTTCAGGTGTTTTTTTTAATGCTGTCCTAGTGGGTGTGAAGTGGTATTTCACTGTGGTTTCGATTTGAATTTCCTTAATGACTGATGACATCAAGCATCTTTTCATATGCTTTTTGGCCACATGTCTGTCTTTTTTGGAAATGTCTATTCAAGGCCTTTGCCCAGTTTTTTATAAAAATAAATTTATTTATTTTATTTATTTATTTTTGGCTGAGTTGGGTTTTTGTTGCTGCGTGAGGGCTTTCTCTAGTTGTGGCGAGCAGGGGATACTCTTCGTTGTGGTGCATGGGCTTCTCATTGCAATGGCTTCCCTTGTTGAGGAGCATAGGCTGTAGGTACACGGGCTTCAGTAATTGTGGCGTGCAGGCTCAGTAGTTGTGGCTCACAGGCTCTAGAGCACAGGCTCAGTAGTTGTGGCTCACAGGCTCTAGAGCACAGGCTCAGTAGCTGTGGCGCACGGGCTTAGTTGCTCCACAGCATGTGGGATCTTCCCAGCCTAGTGCTCGAACCCATGTCCCCTGCATTGGCAGGTGGATTCTTAACCACTGTGCCACCAGGGAAGTCCCTCTTATGTCTTTTCTTAAGACTTTTATAGGTCTTAAATTTAGGTTATGATCCATTGTGAGTTACTTTGTAAATGGTGTGAGGAAGGGGTCCAAAAGCTGAAAGAAGAAAGGAGATGCAGTATGTTCATAGAATTTGCTACATTAACCTTCCTTTACCACTTGTGTGGTTCTCTTCACTTCTTCCTGTAGATTTGAGTTACCATCTGGTGTTATTTTCCTACTCAAATACAGCTTCATTTCAGCCTGCCTTTGTGCTATTATTGTCAAATATATTACATTTTATATGTTATAGGTCCAATATAAAATTATATACATATTGTTTTATGAAAATGCTTTTTAAATCAGTTAAGAGAAGGAAAATATGCAATTATGCTGTTTTTTTATAATTACCTACATAATTACCTTTGTGCTATTTGTTTTCTTGGATATAGCCTTCTTCTACAGAAGTAAAGTGCTATTTTCATCACATCATATCAAGGGAGCATCCTGTCAACAAGACTTTTCATTGCTGATGTTAACCTTGATCACCTGGCTGAGATGGTGTTCCACAGGTTTCTCCACTGCACAGTTACTCTTTCCCACTTTTCAGACTTTACTCTTTGGAAGGAAGGTCCTGTGTGCAGGCCACGCTTAAAAAGTAGGGGTTATAAATTTTTTTGGAATTCTTCTCTGTGAGAGATTTGTCAATTCTACCCCATTTGTTTATTTTAAAAATTATTTATTTATATCAGCATCAATTCATGAATATTAATTTTATATATTGGTTTATAATCTAACATTTATTTTGTTGCTTCCATTGCTCCAGTTGGCAATTGAGAGCTCTTTCAGTCAGGTTCTGTGTTCCTTTGGTATATCCCCATTTTTGTGGGTGGTTGTTGTTGTTGTTGTATGTGTGTGTGTTTTGTTTTGAGCACCTCTTTCCTTTCTGGAACTAGAAGATGCTCCAGGCTCTTCTTGTATATTTCCTGCCCCAGTCCTAGAACTAGCCATTTCTCCAAGGAGTCCCGGGTCTTTTTATTTGATTAATATTGGAAACCAAGATCTGGATGTGCTTGCTCATTGCTTTCTTGCATTTTTGAAAGATAGTTTTGCTAGATGTAAGATTCTTTGTTGACAGTTTTTGTTTTCCTTTCAGCACTTAGAATATGTCATCCCACTGCCTTTGGGCCTCCATTTTGTTTCTGATGAGAAGTCAGCTGTTAATCTTATTGGGCTTCCCTTGTATGTGATGAATTGTTTTCTCTTGCTGCTTTCAATATATTCTCTTTGCCTTGTCAGTCAACATTTTGGGTACGAAGTATCTGGTCATGGATTTCTTTGCACTAATCCTACTTGGAGTTTGTTGAAGTTTGTGGATGTGTAAATGTTTTTCATCAAATGTGGGAAGTTTTAATGTGTGTTGGTGCACTTAGGGGTGTTCCACATTTCTCCAAGACTTTTCTTCTTTTTTCTCTGTGTTCTTCATATTGCATAATCTCTATCAACTTACCTTAAGTTAACTGATTATTTCTTCTCTTGGCTTAAATGTACTGTTGATCCCCTCTAGTGAATTTTTCATTCCAGTTGGAAAGACTCCAGATTTTCTATTTGGTTCTTCTTTTTATTTTTTAAATAATTTCTACCTCTTTATTGATATTCTCTGATAAGACACTATCATCATATATTCTTTTAATTCTTTAAACATGGTTTCCTTTAGTTTTTTTGAACATCTTTATAATAGTTGCTTTGAAGACTTCGCTAAGTCCACCATCTGGATTCTCCGAAAGGCAGTTTATGTTGCCTGCTTTTTTCCCTGTGTGGGTCACACTTCCTTGTTTCTTTCCTATCTCATAATTTTTGTTGAAAACTGGACTTTTTAGATAATATACTTTAGCATCACCAGATACTGATCTTGGTCTTGTCATTGTTTTTGCTTGTTGTGTAGTAATTTGGCTGGACTAATTCAGTAAAGTCTATTTCTCCTGCTGTTAGTAGCCTCTGATGTGTCTCCCCAGAGGGTACAGCCTTGATCATGGACACAATCTCCCTGACGACCAGGGTGATTTCAGCTTAGTTCTCTTTGACTCCTCCATCTTCCAGCTAAACTTCTGGCCAGTCTACCTCTATTGGTATCACACCTAGCTGTTAGCCTCTATTAATTACTAGCTAATTGCTCTATTGCTTTAACACCCTGAGACGTGAATTGTTCCACATTCTGAACTAATTACAGTCAGGCCCTGTCACAGGGGCAAAGTGTTGCCAGTCATTGAGGCTTGCTCTAACCCCATAAGGCTCTTCTTAATTGTCTCTTTCTCTGGTTAAGTTAAAACATCTAGCTAATCTACTTTTTGCTTGTTGCTACTAGTATGGAACTGTCAGATTGATCTTAATTGCTCACCCCAAAGATCTCCATTGTTTTCCACAAAGTCCTTAGCATGAACTCCCCACACTCTGATCCAAATAAAGTTCACCTTCTTAGGCAGCATTCCAGAGCTTTCTATTTTACAACCTCTCCCCTTGGGCAAAATTTCTGCACCATTGCACTGGAGCTGGGTGTGGGAACAGTGGCCTGTCTTTCCTGTAGTTTCACCTCTGCTGTACAAGTGGGCTGCTGCATAGGGACTGCAGTCCCGGGTCTTCTCAGCATATCCCTCGTAGCTAGTACCTATTTTTTAATGCTTTAATTCTTGCTACTTCATTATATTTTATCTTAGGTATTCTGTAATCATCATTCTCACAAGAATGTCCACTGATGGTTCCAGGTACATTTTTAGGTCTCCCCACAGTTGTATGTTATGCTAGACCGATAATAGATATGCACTGAACACTTCCTGACAAATTTTTGTTGTATTCTGAAAACAAGTTGATAAAAAAATAATTTTACTGTGTTGCTTCAAACTGAATTAAAACAGCATTTCTCAAACCAGAAGGTGACAACCAGTCACCTGGGGATATTGTTAAAAGCAGATTCTGATTGGATAGGTGTGGGTGGCCTGAGGCTTTGCATTTTCACCCAATTCCCAGGTGATGCCAGTGTCACAGCAAGGAATCAAAATACAATACTAGGTTAGGAAGATTCAACATCATAAAAAACGTTAGTTCTGTTTAAGTTGATCTGTGAAATAATAGTATTCCAATTAAAATAACAAGGAGATTTTTAAAAAATATTTATTTGTTTGTTTATTACTTATTTTGGCTGCACCGGGTCTTAGTTGCAGCATGCGAGATCCTCAGTCATGGCATGCGGGATCTTTTTAGTCATGGCACATGGACTTCTTAGCTGCGGCATGCAGACTTTTTGGTTGTGGCACGTGGACTCTCAGTTGCGGCACGCAAACACCTAGTTGCAGAATGCACGTGGGATCTAGTTCCCTGACCAGGGATCGAACCCAGGCCTCCTGCATTGGGAGCGTGGAGTCCTACCCACTGGACCAACAGGGAAGTCCCACAAGGAGATTTTTTTAAAGGCTTAAATAAACTGACTCAAAAATTCTTTTGGAAAAATAAATAAGAATATCCACAAAATTCTTAATAAGGAGGAGACTAGCCTTACTAGATACTGAAACATGTTATGAAGTTACAGTATTTAAAACAAGTCCATGAATAGACGGGAAGATAAAAGAAAAAAATGTAAGCCATATGATGAACTCCAATACAGACCATATATGATATGTATATGATCAAGTTTCTGATAGTTTTGATATTGATACATTTAGTTTATGATAAAGGTGACATTGCAGTGAGAGACAACAGATTATTCAATAAATGATTTGCAATGACTGGGTAGCCATTTAGGAAAGAATTAATTTGGAACTATATGTAATAGCAAAATTAATCCAGGCATATCAGAGATTTAAATGTTAACAATAAAACCATTAAAGTCCTGAACTTATATAGTGGGAACATTTTTATTGTAATCTTAGAAGGTGGAAGACTTTTAAAATGTGAAACCTATAAACCATGAAATCACTAAAGTCAGCTATATAAAAATAAAAAATTTTCTGCATGGCAAAAACCATCATAAGCGAAGCCCAAAGATAAGTAACTGGAAAAATATTGTATTTAATATCACAAGGAGCTAATTTTCTTAAAAGATAAATGTCTTATAAATCAACAAGAAAAATCTAACAAAAAATAGGAAAAAACTGGGCCAAAGATTTAAACAGTTACAGAAAAGCTAAAAAGTCTCAAACATATGAAAAATGTTCCTCTTTGCTCATAAGGAACAGAAAATAAAGCTATAATGAAATACCATTTTCCCTCTGTTAGATTGACAAAGATGAAAAAGTAAGATTGTGTCGTGAGAATGGAGAAAACAGGCAGTCTCAAACATTGTTGCAGAAGTATAATTGGTTTCATCATTATAATAGAAGGCAAGTTAGCACCATTTACCTTACATACACATATGCTTAGGGCAGGGTTTCTCAACCTAGACCCTACTGACATTTCGGGTCAGATAACTCTTCGTTGTGGGAGCCGTCCTGTGCATTGCAGGGTGTTTAGCAGCGTCCTGGCCTCCACCTACCCTATGCCAGTAGCACTCCCCTAATTATGACAAACAAAAATGTCTCCGGACATTGCCAAATGTCTCCTGGGGGCAAAATAGCTTCTGGTTGAGAACCACTGCCTTAGAATAAGCAATTTCACTTTCAGTAGCTTATCCTACTGATATACTGTACTTGCATTTTTACAAAATGATGTATACGCAGAAAATTTGTAATCACAGCACTGCTTGTTGTAATAGCAAGAGATGGAGAAGCTAAGTGACTGTTGGTGGGGACCTGTTAAAGTATGGTACATCCATACAATGGAAAATTATGAAGCTGTTAAAAAGAATGAGTGAATTCTTTATGTGTTGATACAGAAGAATCTTCAAGAGTTATTGAGTGGAAAAAAAAGTTGGATGAATGAAAGTGAATAGAATTGGCTACTCTTTGGGTCAAAAAAGTAAATATATATGTTTGTATGGATATAGATTTCTAGAAGGATGCATGAAACCTAAAAATAGTGTATGCTTCTTGGAAGGGGACCTGTGTGGCTGGGGACAGGGGTGGGTTGGGAGCTTGTCACTGTGTACTTTTATACCATTTGAATTGAATGTATTGCCTTTTCAAAACAATTGTTAAAAGGACAATGCTAATTCAAAAAGCCACTCAAAAGAAAAAGACTAGTTAATTTTACTGTATAATAATTTTTAAAAATGAAATGTAAAAAGACAGAGTCCTCAAAAAATTGAATAATCATATGATCCAGCAAGTTGTCTTCCAGGTATATACCCAATATAATTGAAAGCATGAACTTGAACAACAGGTATTCATACACCCATGTTTTAGCAGCATTATTTACAATAGCCAAAATGTAGAAGCAACTCAAGTGTCCATCGACAGATGAGTGAATAACCAAAGTGAGCTGTATATGCATATAATAGAATATATTATTTTATTTATATTATTTTAAGGATGAATATTATTCATCCTTAAAAATGAAAGAAATTTTGACATGCTACAACATGGATGAACCCTGAAGACATTTATGCTAAGTGAAATTAGCCAGTCACAAAAGGACAAATATTGTATGATTCCACTTACATGAGGTACCTAGAGTAGTCACATTCATGGAGACAGAAAATAGAATGGTAGTTGCCAGAACCTGTGGGGAGGGGGTTTGGGGAGTTAGTGTTTAATGGGTACAGAGGTTCAGTTGGGGCAGATGAAAAAATTCTGGAGATGGCTGATGATAAAGGTTGCAAAACAATGTGAATTGTTCTGTGAATGCCACAGAACTGTACACTTAAAAATGGTTAAAATGGGAAAATTTATGTTATGTGTATTCTGCCAAAAAAAAAAAAAAGACAGGAAAATGAATTGAAATTGATCTAATCAAAGTATACTTAAATACATAATTTTTCCAAAGCAAAAAAAGCCCCTAAGCAATCAAAAGTAAAGCATATTCCTTAATAGAGGAAGGAAGGGAGGAAGGAAGAAAGGAAGGAAGGGAGGGGAAAAGACTGTTTTAGACTGTACTTAATGTTTCTAAACTGGACGAAAATGTCACGATCTGTAAAGAAAAAGAATCTTATGATTTCACCCACTCCTTTGAAAATGTAAACGTTATTTTTAGAACTACATTGAAACTGGGGAGAGATGCCAGGGCCAGTACGTCCCAGGAGGCTAGAACTGCCAGGGAGCCCCATGTTTAATTGGTCCTTCCCAACCCAGGACCGGGCGAAGGCCATGGCTCTGAACAAGCAGCTCCGGAAGCAGCTGTCTGAGTTCCGAGCGCCACAGGTGATGATGTACGTCCGGGAGAAGATCCGAAACAGGGACCTGGAGAAGACCATCAGGATGTGGGAGAGGAAAGTGGAGATTGCAGAGGTGAGTTACAGGAAGTCCCGAGACCTGCGATATCTTATGCCCCTCACATTTTTGTTTAGGATTTTGTTTTCTGAGGTAAGAATACAGGATTTTAGACACGTAATACCTGAGAGAAATCTCAGCCGTTGCTTCGACTCTTACACCAAAATAAAGGATGGCTTTTTTTTTGTCCCTTAAAGTTCCTTTTTCTTGTTAGGGACAGTCCTTTCAGGTTATCAGGAGGAGACTCTAGTAATGGTGTGTTTTTAGTTGCTTGTTTTCTTATTGATCTCTGGAAGCTTCTGAATCCCTCCCCCCACCATTGATAATTTAGTGATTGCTATTTTATACACGGAGAAGCCAGGTTTTTAAAAATTGAGATAATAATGGATTTCAATATCACTCAGAACCCGATTCCATGCATTTACATATTTGCCATGGGTCTTTTCGATGTTGACTAACCCCGTAGCCTTTTCATATGGTACAGTGTGCACAGAAGCACCCTTGCCCCTTGTAAGCCATGGAGGAGAAAAAGGAAAAGTGCAAATGATATGCTGGCATCAAAAAAAAAAAAAAAAAAAAAAAGGAAAGCACCAAGACTGCTACAGGCCAGGTTGCACACTGAGAGCACTTAAGACATCCTTAGGGTAGCTTAAAAACCCAGTCAGGTCACTTGGGAAGCTTGGCATTCTCACATCTAGACCCCAGCTCCATTTTCCACAGTGCTTTTACCTGCCCTTCCAGTGGTCACTTGGCAGCAGGAAAGTAAATTAGGATCCATACTTGGGCCCATCACATCTGGGGCTAAGAAGTGGCAAAGAAGTACAGAAGGAAGGAACCTGCAACTTCTCACTTCATGGAACAGAGACAAGCTCTTTAGAAGAATCTTCCGGATGCCCCCAGGTGGCCTGTGTCCGCCACATGCATGCAGACACTGCCCCGCATACGAGGTCATCCATACCATCACAGGGCTCGATGCAGGTAGAATGGGCACAATCCGTTTGTCCCAAATGACCTTCTCCCTCCTCCCCCTTTCTCCTTTTTGCAGATGTCCTTAAAAGGCTACCGCAAGGCTTGGAATAAAATGAAAATCACCAATGAGCAGTTGCAGGCAATTTGCCCTGCTGGGAAATAGCCAGAGGGAGGCGACGGCTGCCGACCAAAAAGTGATCCATTAAAGTAATCAGCTCCTCTCTAGTCATGGGGTCCTCTCACTGTTCCCTGTGCTGGCTGGTGTCCCCAATTCTCCAGCCAGGCTGCTGGTCACCTCCCAGGCCACATCGGCCCCCTGGGGAGTGTTTTCACAGCCTGGCTCCGGGAACCATAAACACTGAAAGAACCACAGGGCACTCTAATGGTTTGACACTTGTTAGCCCACATTTAGTTCACAAGCACACATGAAAATGACCTTCCCGCATGTGGGAGTGGGACAGAGGAGGGAGAGCCAGCCCAGTCTGTACTGTGGGCCTGTCCGTGGCAGCCCAGCTGTGCAACTCTCAAAAAGAGACACCAAAACAGCGTGGTGAATGCCTGGCACTCAGCATTCTGAGCTTTCTCTTCCGTTTGGAAGGTTAGCTCCTAGACTAAGACACCATTACCAAAGAAAACAAGCACAGAGAAAAATAAGATAATTTCTTGGGGCTGATGTAACCTGTTCTGGCCTGATAGAGACCTGCCCTCCCCAACCTCCCCACCGTAGTAGTCATAGTACATGGGTTGGATGGCCACCTCAGACTTGTCTGACTCCCTCAGACCCTTTTCCCTGAAGTCTAGACTCACTGGAGTGCCATTTGCCATTTGTGACCATGAATGCACGGTGGCCCTTTTTTGTCCTTGGAAGTGTGTTTGGGACCGTCCAACCTGGCTCAGCCCAGCATGTTTTTTCTGTGTCACAACATCACGTGATGAGTGGCTGGGGAAAGGAATCGGGTTTTCCCAGTGGTGGAAGGAAGACAGGGGAGGGCTGGTCTTCTTGGTCTTGGACGTGATCCAGTTGCTGTAGTCTTCCACCTTGATGTACAGGAACAGGCCAGGGCATTTCTCACCACCTTGAGACAGGATTCCTCTCAGCACCCACAGATTCAATTCCTTCAGCTCACACATCATTGGGTTTCCTGGGTCCCCCTGTGACAAAGGACAGAAAGCTTCAGGTCTTAGAAAAACTTGTTTTCTTTGTTAATATTGTCCCTGTGCAATTTACTATCTGTTCTAGAAAAGTCTTACACTGGTTCTCACTGGAAATGGGGTAAGTTATAGGATAATATTTCCAATCTAGGCCACCTCCACCACAAATTCCAACAAGATGACTTTTCCTTTCATTATACAAATTATTTGTAGGCTCCTGCAGTTTGCCTGTAGCTTCCTGGATCCCATTTCATTTTCTTGCCCCTTTCCAGTACTTTGAATAAATCCTCCCTCTCTTTTGGTTTCTCACTCCTCAAATGTTATTTTGTTCCTTTCTGGCCTGGAATGCTCCCGTTGTTCCTTCTCTTCCCTATTTTGTTTCCATCCTTCATTTAAGCTGCTTGCACCTACCCACAGTCCTGCTAGGGTCAGTCAGACTTCCAGGAAGCACACGCTGCCGGGCCGGGTTCACAGCTTTTCCAACCTGGCAGCTGCCTGCCAGTGTACCCTGCCCCCCATCCCCGGCCCAGGCTCTCAGGAGCAGTCCTCTGGGCCTCGGGAGTTCTGCCACACAGACCTTATCTCCCTTCAGGTGACTGGGTAGAAGCCCGGCACACTTGGCTGGACATGTGACCCTAGCAGGTTAGCTAATTCTCTGAGCTAATGTGGGGAGCATGGTTAGTGCCTGTAACACCGGCAGATCTCCTGGCACAGTGCCTGACATACGGGATGTCCTCAGTAAACAATTAGCTGCTATTACCCTGGTGTGGAGAAAAGGCCATCATTTTTATGTGAAAAACTGAGAAATGTGGGAAAAGCAACAAGATAGCTACTAGGTATAATTTACCTTACCTGTCCTCCACCCTACCCCCCGCCCCCAGGCCTCCTCTTAAAGGAACACCTGCCCCCCAGCACCAGCCTGTGGTCCATCTTGGTCCAAGAGGGAGTTTATCATCAAAGGCTGGCCAGCTACCTTTGATCTATGTGACCTGCCAGGCGAGACAGGCTGGGTGATCACAGTTTGCTCTCACTGTGTGGACTGAGGCATGGAGGGAGGGGGCTTGCAGCTGACAATGGAAAACAATCTGAACAGACCCAACAGTGAGAATTCAAGAGGCAAAACAGTGGTCACCTCAGCCCCTGCCCATTCCCAGGCCTGGGTGTTTGAGCTTTCTTGGGTTTCTACACACATGCAGCCTCTTTCACTGAACCCTCCTTTTTCTGAGGAGGCCACACCAGAACAGAAATGCAGGCAAATGGGAAAAGCAAAGAACACTTCTGCAAGCAGGGCCACGGGAGGCATTCTCTGCAAGGCTGCCATAATGCCCTGGTTGTCCCACAGCTGCACACACACGAGGATGACATTCCAGACTTTGCTCTGTGCGTGCTTCTCATTAGATGGAAGGGGGTGCTTGAGTGTGGAACTCTTGATTTTTTCAGTTTTTCACATTCTACTGTTTGCATCCCATGCTGCCAAACAGCAGAGGATGGAGATTTCATCCCTGAGCTCTGGCTGGTCCTCCTAGGACTGGTGAACAGGCTCTTATCTGCACCTCATTGTGTCTGCCTGGGGCACAGAGGTTCTCTGGCTGAGGATGGAGTGGTCTCCCCTCCGTTCACCAGTCCCACTCCCAATTTGTTTTAACTGTGCTTTTACAGCTTGAGGAAGAAAAAGAATGCCATTCAGGACAAATAGTTTTGACAAATGACTGTGCGGTCAACATCCCTGGCTATTGTGTGGTTTTGCAAGTTGCTGTTTCTCTTCCCCATGACGTGTAAGGCCGAGACTTCTGAAGCTCAAGCAATGGAGACAAAAAGTACCAGGCGCTCCAGCCCCACCTCATCTCCCAGGGGAGCGACCCCCTTTCATTGCGTGATCCTCAACCTTGACATCCAGCAAAAGCCCTAACAGTTGTGGGAAAAAAGGAGGGGTGAGTCCAGAGCGATTCTACTTTTGTTGGGTTTCTGAGGACCCGTTAGGGCAGACACTGAACCTGGGTAGCTTATTCTACATGTGAGAAGTGTGGCTTTGAGGGCCTCTGGACACTAGAACACATTTCCTAGGAAGGATCCTAGGTAGACAAGGCACCTTTTTTTTTTTTTGCAAGCACAATTCTCTTAAAAAACAAAGGACTGTCTACAGGTGTGCTACAGTTAAAAACCAATCTGACCTTTGTGGATGGTTTAAAGAGGTGATCATTTAGAGGGTAAATGATATTCCATTTATATTAAATTCATATTCCAGTGAATTTAAGATGCTCTTAAAAATTAGCATCTTTGAAATGGGATGTGTCTTTTAATCAGTGGATTCCAGAGTTTCAGTGGCAGCGTTTTTTCTTTCTCAGTGTTACATAAAATAATGGTGCATTCTGCACCTGACAGCATCCTGGGTTTGATGAAGTGTGGCACTAGGTTGATGGAGTGGCTGATGGCAGGATTTTGTTAAGTAGCTACGTCTTCTACTGTATTTTAACACATTCTGTAATTTAAGAAGCTTCTACAATCCTCCACCTGGCAGAGAGCCCAGTACAATGTAGACACTAGATAAACATTGAACCAGCTTTAGAAGGGCAAACTTATTTCCTGACGAAAGGCAGTCCCTCATGCTTTTGCAATAAAATGACTTTGAGAAAGAATTGTCCGCACATATGTATTTTTCCCCTTTTCTCTAAAAAACTTTCTCTAGATCCTCTGGGAAAAAAAAATTTCCCCATCAGGGAATCCTGAAGGTTACTTCGACAAAAGTGGTTGATCAGTGTCTTAGACAATTTTAGAGTAGAGGAGGGAAACTCTGCCTGGAAATCTGGCAGACCTGAGTTCTCGCCTTCAAGATTTATTAACTGTGTGGCCCTGGTAAGCCACACTTTTTCCAGATACAGATATGAGGGGGCCTGGACAGGTGTTTGTGAATTCTGAACATTTTCCTGAGGCAGTAGGACAGCCACATCTGGACAGCCCGCATTCAGGTAGAGGGCAGGGCTTCTTACAGGGAAAAAGAAACCCGGTAACTGATGAACAATAGCATCAGGCTGGGTTCCAAAGAAGCCGAATACAGCGAGCGCCCGCTGTAGGCGTGCTCAGCGTATATCTGCATGTGTGGTTTGGACTCACTCTTTCAAACTTTTAGCTAATGAAAGAACATGTGACTTAGCCATGCTTAGTCATGTCACACTGAAAACGGTGACTGGTTAGTCCATTCGGCAGATTGTTATCGACCACTTGCTACCTGCCAAGTGCTGTTCGCCCTGGAGACGTCCATGAATCCCAGGTGACAGTCCCTGCCCTCACGGAGCTCACAATCCAGCGAGGGGGAGTCCTGAGGCCCCCCATGAAGTTACCACTGCTTACTCTCAGCCTGTAGCTTCTGTTCCAGCGCGTTCTTACCAAGCAGACGGCATCAGTTTCCATCTCTATGTGATTGCCACATCCTGTTTTCTCGATTTTGTTTAAGGGACACAAGTCGATGTCCTTCACGGAGATTTTCCTCAGGATACTCATCGTCATGTGATTTCCTGTCTGGACAACAGAGAGCCTGAGAATTATTCACAAGAAGACATCCCCCGAGTCAACGCAACTACAACTCACATATCCAGATGGGAGTGAGTACGAAATGTTCTGATAAACCCCCTTTTCCTCACAGAAATCCGAACCTGTGTCTCAGTTTTTACTGAAAACTACCTTTGCTTTGAACTTGAATGTGAAAATAGGCAGAGAAAATGTTCACCCGTCCTCCACATCTACAGAGAATGAATGCATTTCCTTGTTTGTTTCCCAAAAATAAAAGAAAACAAGGATGGCTCAGACGAGAGGACTGTCAGCTCTGGTTCAGGGAATAATGTCCCCTGGCCCCTCGGTAACCTTGCACTCATTTCAGGCTGCCTGCTGCCCATGTACTTCCAATTTTGGTGTAGGAATAGAAGAAAAAGGACCAGATGTAAGAATGGTCTCAAGAGGGCAAGCGCTGGGAATCTTGACGGATCAAGTGAGGGTTCCAGCCCAGCTCTAGAACCTCAGGCCACCTGAATTACTGAGCTAAGCCCTAGAATGGTTCATCCCAGTCACCCCCACTGCTAGCACACACACAGCCCCCTCTAGGAGAAGGAAGGCATTAACTGCAGATGTGGGATTCCATCCTGCCACCCAGCAGTTCTGCAAGGCTGGTGGCATCTGCAACTTTCTGCCGAGGAAGCAGATGGGCCGGACCAGGTTGTTGAACTGCATCGCCGTGTCTGTCTTCAGGAGGGCTATGTTATTTTTCATTGTTTTATTATCAAAGTCCTCATGGATGATGATGGTGTTGACTGGATATTCTTTGTGAACAATCAGTTTTGCATCCATCTTAGCTATACCAACTATAGCAACAGCGTCCTTCCTGGAGAGAGAGCAAGGGAATCTTGAGAAGCCAAGAAAGTTTTCCAGAAATAAGACTCGTGTGTCTACAGTGTGGAAGCGTACTCCATATCCTAGGGAAAAATCAATACAGAATGATCAACACTGAGACGTACCCTTGTCAGCTCCCAGCCGGAAACAGATGACACACTCAAATAAGGTAAACTGAGGAAAGTTTAATAAAGGGACTCTTTACAAAGGTCTCGCAGGATGTAGGGAAATCACAGAGACTAGTGCAGTATGCTGGGTTCCTGGTGGCATATGCAGCTTTCTGCTGAGGCAACAACAGGGTGTTGGTGGGAGGGAGTGGTCAGACAGAGCTATGGGGAGTGGGTCCCTTGGCTGGAGGAGGCATCCAGTCTGCAGTACCTGTCAGGGGAATACCTGACCTCACTTCCTTCCTCCCTCTCATCTCTTGCCAGTGCTCCCTTTGGCCAAACCCAGCTGGAACCCAGAAGGCAAGAGCGCCCATTGGTGTAACCCACACAAGTCAGCCTCCTGGGACCCAGCAGAGTGGAAAAGAGTAGCGAGTGGGTCTGGAGGGGCAAATGGGAGAGATCCAGCATGGCTAGTAAAGTTGCTGGACTTCAGTGACAAAGAAGGAATCCTTGGGCATCCACACAAAACAGATTAAGTCATCTTAAGTTTGTCCTCTAATTTATTGCCTAAGCTGGGGAACTTGTGAGAGTGAAAGGAGATGCTAACAATAGGGTAACAGGTGTAAACTAGGCCTCTCGCAGGGAATACTAGGATGTGTGATCTCCCACCTACAGAGGAAAAAATCAGAATGGCTTCAGACTTCTCCACAGCAAGATTTAATACCAGAAGCCAAGGTGTGGTGAGGGTGAGAATACCTGTTAATTCTTCAAATGGAAGCAGGCATGATCCATGAATTCCACACTTAAGTGGTCGTTCAGATTTAAGGGCAGCACAACATTTCTGAATATGTAAAACTCGAGGAAATAGGGTTCTTGAGAACCCTTTAAGAAACTACTTGGAGGGACTTCCCTGGCGGTCCAGTAGTTAGGACTCTGCACTTCCACTGCAAGGGGCACACAGTCGATTCCTGGTCGGGGAACTAAGAGCCCGCATGCTGTGCAACGTGGCCAAAAAAAAAAAAAAAAAAGGAAAAGAAACTACTTGAAGACAAATTTTAGCCAATTCCAGTGTTGAATGGAAAAAATCCAGCAAAGGGACGGTCAGTAAGTGTGGAATTCATTATATGGGTCTAAAATTAAAAGAGAAACTTTTAAAGTTATAGATTGGAATAGTGGTGTAAACCAGCAGAGGTAGGTGTATACACCAATTTTCTCATCTTTTATGGGAGTCTAAACTATTATTTATTTATAGCTAATATATGAAATAACAAGGGTGTACAAATATATATAAGAATCAAGGTAAACATTAAAGTACATAAATAACCTATCAAAATTGGGTGGTCATGAAGAATGAGGGAAGAAGTGAAAAGACAGGAATTCTGGCATCAGCCACAGTAGAATCTAGAGAGGACTATCCAGAGAGAAACAGAAGATTTGTGTGTCTTCCATGAAATTATAATTCTAAGATGACCACGAGAACACAAGTTCAAACTTTCCAAATTTGTCAGAAGAGACATACAAAACAAAGCCATATAATGAAAAGAAAAACAGGAAGCAATAAAAACAGAACAGTCTAAAATAAAAACAAAAAGCAGGAGCTTCATTCTGAACACCAGAGCAGAAGAGCGTGCAACAAGACAAAGAAAGGCTTTTCATGATGATAAGGAATTCAGTCTACAGTGAAGAGTTCATTTATAAATATCTGCAGCAAGTGATACAATGTTCATGAATTAAATTCCAGGAAATAGGAGGAGGAAAAGCCAGAAGTTTGTAATTCACCTCAGTCAGCCTAGGATAGATCAAGTAGACTCCCTGCCCCAATTTTATACATTAAATTGTACTCCAAGGACAGAAAATGAGCTCTTTAATTTACCTGTGGAAAATATTCATATGGACCACATAGTAGACCACAAAGATAACATCAACAAATTCCTTAATAGATCACCATGCAGTCTAACTCAAACTTAAATCATGTTAAAATACAAAACAAAACACCCTATCACCTGGATATTTTTAAATGGTCTTTAATAAAACCCAGAGTCAGAGAGGAAATCAAAACCAAAACAGCAGACCAGATAGAAAATAGCAGTAATGAAAACACTACATAGAAAACAGAACCTCTCTGGAGGGCTGGTTGGCAACAGCTATCAAGATTTAGTCCAGTTTTTCCACTCTTAGGTTATTCGTGCAACAATATACTTCCATGTATGTGAAATAATGTGTACAAGTGTATCTACTGCAGCATTTTTTGCTACTAGTGAAGATTGGAAACAACCCAAATTTCCATTATTAGAGGACTGTGTAGTTATGGTACATCCATATGGGATACTGGGCAGCTAACTGATGCATATAATGAGGTAACTTTCTATGTATCGATAAGAAAGGATCACCCAACATTCATGACAGAGTGAAAAAAGCTAAGAGTGGAATAATGTATATGGTGTGTGTTACTAGTTGTATTGGCGGGTGTATGGACTGAATTGTGTCCCCCCATATTCATAGGTGAAGCCCTAACCCCCAGTGTGAATGTGTTTGGAGATAGGGCCTTTAAGGAGGTAATTAAGGTTAAATGAGTCCATAGGGTGGGGCCCTAATCCAACAGGACTGGTGTCCTTATAAGAAGAAGAGACAGCAAGAATGTGTGCACACAGAGGAAAGGCCATGGGAGAACATAAGGAGAAGGTGGCTGTCCACACACCAAGGAGTGAGTCCTCGGGAGAAACCAACCCTGCTGACACCTTGATCTTGGACTTCCAGGCCTCTGGAACGGTAAGAAATAAATTTCTATTGTCTAAGCCACCCTGTCTGTAGTATTTCATTGTGGCAGCCCCAGCAGATTAATACAGGGGAGAAAGAAAATTCTCTCTCTGTCAATAGATATGAGTCAATATAGATAGACCTATAGGTATATAGATATCCATGACTGCATGGAGTGTTTCAGGAAGAACACCCAAGAAACTGGTGACAGAAATGGCTCAAGGGAGGGAAATGATGACTGAAGGGCAGGGAAGGGGAGGAGCTGATTTTCATTATACACCCTTTGGTTCCTCATGAACATCACAGTATTACATGTATTTTCATTTCAATACATGTATTTTTAATTAAAAAATACAAGTCATATGTTAAAAAATTCAGCAATTGCACAATATCTCATCAAGGGCTTACACTATAATGTATTTGGCCAGTTATAGTAATTATATTCTCTCCCCCCATACTCTATATGTGTATATATAATATATAATGTATAAATAGTATATATACTATAAATTATATAGTATACTATATATTTATAAATTATAATTATAAATTATAATATATAGTATGTATACTATATATAGTATATATTATATACTGTATAATATATACTATATATAGTATATATCACATATAATATATATCTAGATAATATATTGAATAGATAGATCTATATGTAATTATATATAGAAGTTATATACTATGTATCATATATAACGTATTATAAACTATAAAATAGTAACTATATCATAATTTACTTATCCATGATAATCAGACATTACACTTCCAGTGTTTTGTGTGTAATTAATCATCCTATGAACAACTTTGTGCATAAAACTTTTCCAGTGGTTGAAATTATTTCCTTAATGTTGATACCCAAAAGTGAAATCGTTGGGTCAGAAAGTGAGATGTTTTACCAAAAAAAGTTATTCCTTTAATAGCATGTATAGGTTTTTTTTCTTTTTCTGGTTTAAGAGAATGCCCATTTATTGTAAAAAATTTGGAGAATATAGAGAAGTTCAAAGAAGAAAACAAATCACATGCATTCTGAGCATCCAGAGATGGGCACTCCTCAAGTGTTTGCGTATTTCCTTCAAGTCTTTTCTCTACCTGCATGTATTTGTGGCAGTCACATTGTTAAGGCCTGAGGTAAGTGTGTTAAGGTAAGGGCTCCTATCCATTCACTTAACAAGATAAGCAATAGGGACCTCTAGTATCAAGAGTCAGTGCCTCTCCAATAAAGATGTTTAAAAAAATTTTAAAAAAAAAGTGTCAAAAAAAAAAAGTTAGTGCCTTTGTGATTGTAATAAAATGGGAATAAATATCCTTCCTGTAGAAGATGGAGAAACAAGCGTTTCACTTTGCAGTTGTGCAGCTGGCAGTCCTCACAGCAGAGGAGACACAGACTGCGCCAACCTTGGCGACTGGTGACCTCAGGAGCCCCAAACTCACAGCGAGCGCTGCGCTGGTAAAAAGCCCTGTTGCCCTGTCACTGGGCATCCACCTTCCAGGCCTCCCCAAGCTGAGCAGGAAACAGACCTCCCCCCGCCACTCCGCCTCGGTGGGCCGCGTAGACTCCACAGGAGGGGTACTGGCCTGTTCTGCAAGGCGGATGCGATGCTGAGGATCCAGAACTCACTGAGGACGCTGCCGAAGGCCAGGTGGGTATACTGGACATCCTGCAGCGACACCACCCACGGGAACTCCTCGTCTTCCACCAGACCCTCCTCGGAAGTTTCCACAGGGTTGCTTTTCTGGATGCCGCAAGCTGCAGGGGGTTGTGCAGGGGAAAGGAGCTGGAGGCCTGGGGCTGCGGCCGCTGCACCAGACCCCAGGACCCGCTCGCTCTTCTGCTGGTTCCCCGCTTTTTCTGGCTCTCTATCTTGGTCACCACTAACTCTACCACCCACGTTTATTTTCCTAGTGGGTCTTCTTCCCCATAAAAGACCCTTGGTGGGTCTCCCTCCCTAGTCCATGAGCCCTGTCCCGATGAGTCCCTGTGCCCGGCCTCCTTAGTGGACCAGGGGTGCCCTTCTCATCCTCGCCTATGCAGAGTGGAGTATAGGGATTCTCAAGCTGACTGAACATTTCATCCGCCGGCTGCCCGGCCCCTCCCGGACCCCTGGAGATGAAGCCTGGGCATTGATGTTTTCCAAAAGCTCCCCAGGGTAGATTCCAATGTGTACTTGGGGTTGAGAACCACTAGTGTTTCAGGAAGTCCCTGGACACAGTGTCCCAAGTCCAGTTGGCCCCTATGTGTTGAGACTTGGGGAGAGCCACTCCTCTGTCTGGGCCTCAGTTTCCTTTTATGAGAGGTGGGGTAACACACGCCTGTCACAAGAGGAGTGTTGTGTCCCCATGACTGATAATGCTAAGCCCAGTGGACAATTCCATTTTTTCCCCATGTAAACCACTGCTCTGGTAGCCACTGCATGAGTACCCAGTGCTTTTTTCCTAAATCGGTGGCCCTGGGTTCTGTGTGTCACATGGTGGGTAGCACCAGCTGAAAAAGTCAGGTCATTGGTGGCTTCTTTTTCAGCCATTCATCCAACCGTACATGCAGCCCTGCTGAGTTAGGGGCTGGGCTGGCAGGGAAGGATTTCAGGGTCCTGTCCCCGCCCCAGGGGAGGTCACAGTGCACAGGGGAGACAGACACATTGGAGAGTGGCAGCATTCAGAGAGACTTGTGACACAAGGGACAATGCCTGGAGTATACAGAGGAGGGGGCATGGATTCTGCCCAGAACATGAAGTCTGGGAGGGCTTCCCCCAGGAGGTGACCTCTGAGGTGAGCATCAATGACAGAGAGTTTCCAAACCATGATGCTGAAGTTGACTGAACATTCAGTATAGTCATTAAAGGACCACAGCAGACCTCGCCATGCTAGGGCATCATGTGATCAAACATCTCTATGAGTTGACACTTGGAGTCTTTGCTGAAACAGTGACGAGAGCTGGTTGTTAGCAAGATGATGTCTGTAAGGCCACCAAGTGCTTCAGGGTCACCAAAGACAAGAGTTCCATTTTTTTTTCACAGGACATTGGCAATCTGTGGTGAACGAGGCACTAACCAACTCTTCCTAACCCACGAAGAACCTACAGGTTTGTGATGACTTTTGCTTTTTCAAAGCTCTAGCTGGCTGATTCATTTGTCCTTATAAAACTCTTGAACAGCCAGGATATAATGAGGAAATCTGCCTCAGAGATGAAATGTTTGCCCCGGGTCCCTTGCCTGAGGCTTTTTAAGAGTGGAGAGAGGCCCTATCTGTGTTTTGTCTCCTTGGGCTGCAAGGAGACGGAGGAGGCCTGGAAGGTGGGGTGGTCCTCTTGGCGTGTGCATGTGTGTGTGTGCGTGCACGGGAAGCTCTCTCCTGTCCCCCATCTAACTCCAGGAAGACAGGAGAGAGCCAGCTGGGGTGGCAGAAGGTGGGGCAGAGCCTGCTTTAGTCAAGTGCCCCCCTCCATCTCTCCTTTCCAGGCCAGAATTTTAGTCCTGGACAACCTGGGGGTCGGGGAGGGGACTGCAGCTGCCACTTCTGCCAACTGAGGCCAGGCAGCCTCTCAGGCACCTCCCTGTTCCTGGGCCGGGCCCTGCAATTGGGGGTCAGTTTAGAGGTAACAATAAGGTTTAAGGATAAAGGGCTTCATCGGAACAATACTGAAGTAGAAACACAGGGAAGGCCCGGTTCCCAAGTGCATAAGACGCATCTCGGGGCCCCCACCCCGTCTCAGGAAGGATGTCTGCCACCTGATGGAGCGGGGGGAATGTGCCCCCGGAAGAGCAGGGCAGGGCTGTGAGTGGGGAGGCAGGCCTCACGCCAACCCCGTCTGCTCAGGGGGCCTCTCCATAGCCTAAGGCTTGTCTCCCTAACCGTACTCTCACCAAGGACTAGGCCTGACACCAGGCTGCTGAAGCCACAGTTTCCTACATCCACGCCCCACGTCCCACTCTCTCCCTGGTTCCCACCACCAATGCAAGCTGCCCAGAGCAAAATGCCATGAGTCACCTACCCCCCCTGAGTCCCTCTCTGCACATTAAGGACCATTTCCTCTTCTGGGATGATTCCCCCTGCCATGTCACACGATCAGCTAAAGTTGGGAAGGAAGAGAGAAGCCCACTCACTGGCAGAAGCATGGGAGACGTAGAACAGCACCAAGAGCGTCCCTCTCATCGCTGCCATCCCCAGAGAGAGCCGCAGCAGACACCATGGGCAGCTGTGAACACAGAACAGCAAACGCATGGGCTTTTCCTCTCCTCCCCAGGGTGGTGATTTCACCGCAGCGTCAGAGTCGCTGCCTCTTTTCCTTTCCACTGACAAAACTTCCAGGACATGGGAAACAGACCTGTCACATCCCTATTTTTTGGGTCCCTGCAGTAAAGAGGCAGGGACCAGCTGCCCAGCCCCGCTATTCAGCCGGCGACGCGTAAGACGGCCCAGCGAGAGAAGGTGGCCACGCCAGTCAGTTTTCTCCACAATCCAGGGTCTCCGGCTTTCCCACAGAGCCGGGTCTCAGAAAAGGGTCATCTTTTGACTCGTGGAATTCAACCCTAGCCTTAACTCTGTAGCCATAAAATGCTGCTGAAAGCAAAAAGCAGGTGTTCCGTGAAAGCCTTCCCTGATTTTGCCCCTCCTGCTAAACTCTACTAGAATTTCTTCTAATTGGTGGCAGCTCATCCTTTTACATAGTAACTGCCCCAGCATGTCACCCAGTTCATTCACACAGTCACCCTGTGAGGTGGACACTATCATCATTCCCATTTTACAGATTCAGAAACTGATACTCAGAGACATTGAGAATCCCACCCAAGGTCACACAGCTGCCGAGTGGTGGAGCTGGAATTCAAAGCCCAGGCGCGCTCCTCCACCAGCCCCACCACCAGGCCTACCCTCGCCTCAGACAACGCACAAGAGCCTAAGGAACCCGCGCATGCCGTCCTCAGTCACCATGTTCTGCTCATGACACCAAGTGTTTCTTGTCGTCAGGATGGTTCTCAGAGTTCTTCCGTGAACTGCTCCTGCTAAAGGAGAAATGAACTCACCCTGATCTTACACCGCAGAGCTCAACAGAGGGATCCTGCTACCACCTTGGGAAGAATGTTCCATTGTGGCATCATAGTTACCATGGTGTCACCAAGCAAACGTCTGGACATGGGGACGCAGGAGGAGCTGCGATGAAAAGCCTGCCTGTTTCCTAAACTTGGCAGGGCTATTCTGGAAGCCTGGCTCTCCCCGAGTCTGGCTGAGATGGCATCCCTTTCGCTAGATCACAGAGTCTGGTCCAGTCGTGGCCGTGGTCTGTCTGCCTCCTCAGCACCTGCCCTGTGTCTACATGAGTTTGTCTGACTGGACGGAGGAAGCCCACGACTTGGGTGGGTTTGGTTTTTCCAATCCCCGACAACATTCTTACACTCCCTCTGTGGTTTCCTGGAGGCTCAGCCCAGTTTTCTTTAGCTCCCACGGCTTGTGGGTCCACGTGGAGCTCCCAGAAGGGCCCTGCCAGACCACCGGGCCAGATGGATCTGCACTCTGGCCGCTACGAACAGCTCTGGCTTCAGCACAAATGCCAGGACTTCAGGAAAGTGTTGAGAACGTTGTGGTGAGAGGTAACTCCACGGAACCAGCGGGCTCGCAGGCTGCTGGCGCAGGTGCGTAAATGGCACTTATTGGACAGACAGATGAATGGCTGATGGGTGAAGGATGGCTGGATAGAGAGCGAAGCCTGATTAGAGAGGAGCCACTATCTCCTTCCCCTCACGGTTTCCCTGACGCCCATCCCGTGTGTGCCTCGCTAGCCTCTATCACCTCCAGCACCGAGCAGGGCTTGGCTTCTGCTGGGAGAATGGAATCAGTAAGATTTTTGGCAGTGGGAGAGATGGGAGCTGTTGATCTTTCAGTATGCTCCACATTGCAGGTCTCAAAGAGCTTTCACATTTTCTCATTCAGGATTCACAATCACTGTGCCAGGATGAGGGAATTACCCAAGTTTCCAGTTGGAAACAGAGTGCCTCAGGGTGGGAAAGTCACTTCCCTAAAGCCGAACACCTGGAAAACGTGGGCAGGATTCCAACCCAGATCCTTCCAACTCCAGGGTCACCGATCTCCAAGTCTGCATTTCTCAGCCTGGACCACGTGCTACCTTTATAGGGGACGGAAGTAGAAACAGTGATTGGGGCCAAGTCAAAGTCCGCTCTTGAAGAATGGAGATGCTGAGGTTAGTGCCCAAGACCCTGACTCTCTCCAGATTCCTCTTTAAATTTCTTCATGAAAAGAGGTCATGCGCAAACCACCAGAAACACTCTGTCTCCTCACAGGAAGGATCTAGCATAACCCACGATAAGAAAGGCTCAGAATCCTGCAGGGGCCCAGCAGACCTTACAGACGGTGGGCCTCAAATTTTCATCCTCTCTGGGCCACTTAGTACAGACTGCCAACTTTAGGTAAATTTTTAAAAACTTCATCACAACGTTTTAAATAATTATTTAATTCTTTAAGATTAATAATAATAAAATTTTTATTTTATATCTTTGAGAGGAAATTCATTTTCACTCTTACACCAAGGGCTCCATATCCAGGACAGTGACAGCATGAAACATATGTAGTTTTTCAACCTGTCACTTTCTATTTTTACTCTTTATTTACATTAAGTTAGAAAATCCTAACTCTCAAAGGACGTCTGAAATCGCAGCATGTTCTGGGGGCTCCGTCAGCTATTCAGTTCAGTGTATTCAGATTGAACGTGGACTCTAAAATCACGGAGAGATTTTTTTCACTGATGACTGTTCTCTGGTGCTCAGGGGCCTGCCCACCATGCTCAAAACCTGGGGAGTTGAAATTTTCTTCTGGAAAGTTGAAAGTCTCATTCTGAGAGATAGTGATGGTTGGATTTCTAGTCCGCTTGGTTTCTTTTCCCTCTGGAAGATATTTCTTCATGTCCCATTGCAGCTTTGGAAAATGTTTTTTAAACATGCCAATAAGAGCTTTACCACACTTCAGAAATCTCTTGTGAAATTGACAGGACAAAAAATATCAAGCATTTCTTCATTTATGTACCACCCATTTTCCAAGCATTGCTTCCTACTCATCCCTGGTTTGTTGAATTGTTAAGCAAAATATCTACTCACCCAAATATGTCATAGTTATTGCTCACCTGCTTGGGGTGACTTTTCTACTATACCGAGAGAACATCCTACAAGGTCTCTTGAACAGGAATTTTGTTGCTAGCTCATGCTGCCTTCTTTTTGAGTTATTTTTCATTAATGTCGCTCACTGAAGCCTTCCCAATCATGGTATGATGTCTACTATGAAGAGCATAACTTTGAATCAGGCTTTTGCCATTTAGATATCTTCTCTGCTTAGGAAAAAAAAAAAGCAGGAATTTTAAATTCAAGAAAGCATTATAATGCCCTCATTCTAGAAAAAAAAATCTATAACTTATATACCAAAGAGGTCATTGTGCTTGTTTGAAAATGACAAAAATATTTTAATGGTGTCATGCCATGATTTGGAAATTTTATTTTCAGATACCTGTATTGGATTTGCAAGTTTTTCATGAAAGAGATCATCCATAGAATGTTTTAAATCTTCCTAGAAAGGTTTAAAATAGAATATCAGGTTTACCATGTCCTTAACTCCTAAATAGAGAACTTGTATGCAAGACTTTCAATTTTTATCAAAATGAAACACATTTCATTAGCCACTGGCCCCTGAAAATCAAATTACCCAATCAACAATCTTTGAGACAGACTGATAATGAACATTTGTACCACATGTAGCTGTGTCAGTGTAAATTTCCCTAATGAAAACCTTCAATTTTAAGTCATTTAATTTAAAAGGAACATTTAACAGATATATTTCTTTAAATCAAACTTACCACACAACACAAGAGCTAGGACATTACTGTTATCTTGTATTTGCCCTCTCTCTCATTCTCTTGCTCTTTTATAATAAGTTTATCCATGTGTATATATGCTTAAACTATATATTGAGTACATGGGCAAGAGTTTCTCTAGGCTGTGTATACTGGACGTAGGGTTGCTAGGTCAGAGGATGATATGTTAGGATATACCTGTTTTTAGAAGACAATGCTAGACTGTTTTCCAGGGTGGTTGTACCAATTTATACTCGTACAAGCAGTGTATATGGGTCCCTGCCGATCCATGTCCTTTCCAACACTTGCCACTGTCAGCCTTAATTTTTGGCCAATCCAATAGGTATAAATGATATCTCCTTGCTAATTTGCACTTCCCTAATTATAATGTTGAGGATACTTTCCCACATGTTTATTGCCTCTACAAGTTAATGCTTGTGTCTTCTGCCCTTTTTTTTCTGTTGGGTTGCCTTCTGTTGGGTTCTTATTGCTATGTAAGAATTCTTAATACATTCTGAATATTGTTCACTGTATGTATGGTGAATATCTTCTACCGGTTGTGGCCTTTGTTTTCACTTTTGATTTCTTTACGGTGTTTTGAATAAACAGAGGTCTCAATTTTAGTTTTAATAAAGTCAAATGTATGAACATTTACAGTTAGGGCTCTTTTGTCTTGTTTAAGAAACCCTTCCGTAGGTCAACATCAGAGATCTATTCTACTATATCATCTTCTCAAATCTTTCGAGTTTTGTTCTTCACACGTTAAGTCCTCAGTCTGTCTGGAATTTTTTTGTGCATGGTATAGATTCACTTTTTCTCACATGGACACTCAGTTGTGCCAGCATTATTTCTCCACAGGTCTCCAGTGTGACCTCAGACATATATCAGCGTTTCATTTGTGCCTGGGTCTGTTTCTGAGCTCTCTCTTTTGTTACACTAGTCGTTTTGTCTATGTCCCTGTGTCAATTCCACACAATTTTATTATAGTATTATATCATATTATAGTGTTATAGTATTGAAATATTATAGGGAATTCTCTGGCGGTTCAGTGGTTGGGACACTGAGCTCTCACTGCCGAGGACCCGGGTTCGATCGCTGGTCAGGGAACTAAGATCCTGCAAGCCTCGTGGCGTGGCCAAAAAATATATATTATATATTTTTGTACAAAGCTATATATATAGCTTTGTACAAGTCCTATATCCAGTAAGGCAAGTGCTCTCACCTAATTCTTTTTCTTTAGGAATGTCCTGACTATTCTTGGCTTTTTGTACTTTTTAGAATCAACTTGGCAACTTCCACACACACAAAAAAGCAAAAACGAAAACAAAAAACACCTCCTAAGATTTGGATTAGAATTGCATTCCATCAATAGATCAATCTGTGGCTAATATAACATCTTTACAATATTGAGTCTTCTTATCCATGAGCACAATGTATCACTCAATCTAATTAGATCTCCTTTAAGATTTTTAGGTACAATTTTATGATTTTCTGCAAAAAGGTCTTGCACATCTTTGGATAGAATTTATTCCTAGGTATCTTTTACACTTTTTGGTTGCACTTAAATGATGTCTTCTTTTATTATTCTTTTTAACCATTTCCCTCTAAACCATCATTATTTCTAATAATTTACCTTTAGATTCTTTTGGATTTTCCATGTAAAGACTTATATCACCTGCAAATAATGACAGTTTTGTTTCTTCCTTTACAGTTGTTATGCCTTTCATTTCTTGTCTTACAGCCTAGGACCTCCAGTACAAAGTTGAATAGAATCAGTAATAGCGGGCATTCTTGTCTTGGTCAAAGGGAAGGTTTCTAACACTTCCTCATTTAGAATAATATATGATAATAGATTGCTAAATAGATTTACTTAATTAGTTAAGGAACTCCCCTTTTATTTCTAGGTTTTGTTTTGTTTTAATCAAAATCTGGGATTGAATTTTGTCAAATAATTTTTTGGTGTCAGTTAAGATAATCAAATGTTTTTTCTTCTTGAATTGGTTAGTGTGATTAATAAAGCGTACAGAATTTCTCAGATTAAACCACTCTTGAATTTCAAGGATTAATGTTTTCTTTTTATACACTACTATTTGCCAATGTTTTATATAGGACTTTTGGCATCTGTGTTTGAGAGTTAGATTGGCTTATAATTTTCTTTTCTTCTTGTTGTATCAGTTTTAACGCCCTGTGGAATTAGTTGGGAGATAGAAATGGTCTGTTCTCTGAAATTTTGCAGAACTCGTTTGAAAACTACCTCTGTCTGGTGTTTACAGGGAAATTTTTAAAGCTGATTAATTTTTTTAGTGCTCCTAGGACTATACATCTTGATGTAGCTTTGGTAAGTTATGTTTTTCTAGGAACTTTTCCATTTTGTTAGTTTTCAAATTATTGGCATAAGGACTATAGTACTCACTATCTTTTAAAATCTGTTGTAAAAGTTAACATTCTTTTTTCATTCCTAATATTGTTTATTCATGCCTCTGTCTATTCTTTATCAGTTTCTCCAGAGTTCCAGTTTACCTGTGTTTTCAGACTAAATTTTTGTCTTTGTTGATCTCTTTGTCTTTTGTTTTTGGAGATTTTTTAGTGTTTTTTTTTGGTATCTTTGTATCTTTGTTTTTTAGCTTATTGCTAACATCTTTTTTTTAGTACTAGCACTGGTTTATTACTTTGTATCTTTGTTTTCTAGTTTATTATTCTCTACCCTTAGACTTATTATTTGTTTTCTTCTATGTTCTTTAGGTTTATTTTGTTTTCTTTTTCTAAAATTTCAGGCTGGACATTCAGCTCATGAATTTTTTGCCCTCTTCTCTAAAATAAGCATTTAAGACTTCGTATTTCCCTTTAAGTTCTACTTTCTTAGCATCTCTTAAGTTTTAGGTTTTGATACCTTGTGCTTTCTTTATCATTCATCTCTAAGTATTTTTACATTTCCATTATGATTCTTTTTTGACTCTTGAACTACTTAGAAGTGTGGGGGTTTTTATTTTTTTATTTTAAAAAATTTATTTTATTTATATATTTTTGGCTGCATTGGGTCTTCGTTGCTGCTTGTGGGCTTCCCCTAGTTGCAGCGAGCGGGGGCTACTCCTTGTTGCGGTGCATGGACTTCTCATTGCCGTGGCTTCTCTTGTTGCAGAGCATGGGCTCTAGGCGCGCGGGCTTCAGTAGTTGTGGCTCGCGGGCTCTAGAGTGCAGGCTCAGTAGCTGTAGCGCACAGGCTCAGTTGCTCCGCAGCATGTGGGATCTTCCCGGACCAGGGCTCGAACCTGTGTTCCCTGCATTGGCAGGCAGATTCTTAACCACTGCGCCACCAGGGAAGCCCAAGTGTGTTTTTAAATTTCCAAATGTATGACTAGTTTTATTTAACTTTTACTATCCACTTCTAACCCAATTGGTTGGAGAATATCTGTGTAATAACGATTCTTCAAAATCTCTGAGGCTTGCTCTGTGGCCTAGTATATAGTAAGAAACTTTTTAACTGTTCCATGTTTGTTTGAGGAAAATGTAAACTGTCTATACCCATCAATTCACCTTCAGCTTGTTGATTGTTCTCTTCAAATCCTCTGTATCTCTGATTTTCTGTCTGCTTGACCTATCAATAATTAAGAAAGGTGCTTCCTGTTATGGTGACTTTATCAATTTCTTCCTATAGCTATAGCAGTTTTTGCTTTATATGTTTTGAGGCTATTTTATTAGATATACACATTTAGAATTGTCATATTTTCCTGGTGAATTGAACTACAGTTCTCTATCATTATTCTCTGTAGCTATAGTCTGTAAAGTTGCGGTAAACACTGAATTAATGAATATTGAACCATTGCTCTTAGGGGAAATATAAGGCTAGGTTCCTGTGAACCTCTTGTTATAACATTTTCATCAACTAATCAATACGTAATCTTGTTTTATGTGTGCTTCTGTCTAAAGGCACCTTATTTAATATATATTGTTTATTCATTAACATTGAACTTGTGGCCACATTGAACTTGTGGCCAACAGCACTATAACTCATGCCTGAATGAAGCTTATCTAATCCATGCATTTTCTCAATAAGGTACACCACAGCCTTCTTACACAGAGGAACACTAGACACCAGCATTATGCTTGGGGACCATTTTAAACAGCAAAATCACCAACAAAAAGCACAAAAATACAAAAACCACGACACTAAATAGACAGCAAAAAGGATACTTGTATACAGTATGAATTAAAACAGGAGGGCAGAGCATGACCTTGTTCAGCCTCAGCTGGGAATGTGTGTGTTGAGTGACTCAAATTTTTTGTCACTCTGTACCTGCCTGAAAATGACTGCAAAGCACTGCAAGTGTTTATTTTAGGGTTAAAATAAAGATCAATGAGTAGGTAAATTTGCAAATATAGAATTCATGAATAATATGTTTGACTATATGATCTCTATCCCTTTATACTTTCAAACTTTCTGTAACCTTATGCTTCAGATATATCCCTTATAATAGTACATTGTTCAATTTTTTTAAAAAAAGAATCCAATCTGGCAATCTCTTTTTAACTGGCATGTATACTCCTTTTATATTGATTGGGATTATTGATATATTTGGAATTTTTTTACTATCTTCCTTTTTTAAAAAATTTGTTTGTTCTGCTTTTTCTGTGCTTTCCCCCCTTCTTTCTTGCCTTTTTGGCTTATGTTTTGTTTTGTCTATTCCACATTTCCTTGCTACTGGCTTGAAATTTTTACACTCTATTTCTGTTCTTGTAGAGGGTACCACTCAAGTTACCTCACCATGCACATTTACCTTCATCACCTCTAACAATTTTTATATTAGCTCCCCATGATAATACTACCACCTTAAAATGCTTCCATTTTAATCTCCCCCTTATGATTTACATGCTATTCTCATTCTATATTTTAGCTCTTTCTTTAACCCCATACATTATACTTTTTATATTATTATGATTATGATTGTGATTTTATTCAATGATTGTTTGCATTTAAGTAATATTTATATTATTTGCTCACTATTCCTTTTTGTATCTTAGACTTTATATCTGCATCTTGTATCTCTTCCCCAAAGAACATCTTTTAGAAGTTTCTTTAGTACAGATTTCTTAATGACAAAAATTTATCAGGTTTTGCTGGTCTGTAAATGTCTCTTAATGTGCATTTCAGGAAAACATCTGTTTTCTTGAAAAACAGTTTTAGTGGCACACAATTCTAGGTTGAGAGTTATTTCCCTCGATCCTCAGAAGGTGTTTTTTCCCTGTTTCTAGATTCCATTGCTTTGAGAAGGGTCCCCTCAACCTAATTGTTGTTTCTTTATAAATTATCTGAAGCATGAATTTCTTTTTATTTATGCTTTTTGACGTATGTTATACTTCCTGGCTTTGTGTTTTTTATGTTTTCTTGTAGATTCTGGAATGAGCTCAGCTATTATCTTTTCAAATATTGCCTCTTCTTGAGGCTTTCTATTCTTTACTTCTGGGACTCCAAGTAGACATATGTTAGACTTTCTTATTCTGTCCTTCACATCTCTTATTATCACTTTGTTTATATTTGTATCTTTTGGTCACTGTGCTGCATTCTGGGTGACTACTGTGGATACACATCCTAGTTTACTAATTCCCTCTTCACCTGTGTCTAATTTACTATTCAACCATCCTCTGGAGGTTTTTTCAGTTCAACAAAGAAACATTTTTATTTTTTGAATACCCATTTTTAAGGTCTCTCTGTTTGTTTCTCATTGTAGCTTGTTGGTCCTTATCTTTGTCATTTGCATCCTTTATTTCTTTAATCATTTCGTATATATCTGTTCTATATTTGGTATCTGACAATTCCAGGATCTGCTATTTGAGAGGTGGAGGAACTCTAAGTATGTTTTCTGTGTTATCTGCTAACTCTTGGACAAAGTGGCTTGCCTTCCCAGTGCCTTCCTAATGGTGGGAGTTAGTTTCTTCATCATCTATGGATGATAGATGGGTGTCCTCTGGATCTAAACTGGAGACCCTTTCTTCCAGAGTTTCTTTCTGCCTCTGGCCACCAGAGGGCGCCACTACCAGGGACTGTGGCTTGGCTTCCCACCCTCTCTGCCAGTTAAGTATTTTAACAGCTGTGCTGCTGAGAGCACCTGCCTCTAAAGCAACCGTGTTAACAGCTCAGGCCTCAGCTCACTTCTCTTGAAATCTTCTCCTAAATCTTGTAGGAGCAAAGATCAGTCACAGGGTGTGTCCTCTGCACTGTTTTGCAGTGAGAGGCTCCTCAGACCACCCAATCTGCAGTGATGCTCAAAACCGAAAAGGCCTGAGCTTTACCGCAGACCACACGTTAGAAACTGGACCCACGGACTCCCAGTACAGCAAAATGTAACTTCCAGGTAGTCATCGTGGTACTTCCTATTTCGCGTTTGGATTTCTTTGTTGCTGTTGTTTGGTTTTCTTCACTTCGATGTTTGGCTGCTTTCTCCAACTCATCACGTTCTCAGATTCATTTATCCCAGCAGAAGTGAATCACACTTGGGTTCCAGCCACTCCTTTTCTGAATTACAGTATTTACACTTCTATTTTTCATCACTGTTTTTATACTTCACAGAACCTCTTTTAGCCATCCCCTCATTTTTGTGAATTAGGGCTATAATACTGCACAGGCCTGGTATCCTCACAGGCCCAGGGGTGGATCTGTGGCCCCACGCAGGCCCCTCAGATCCTCCCCTCCCTGGAACTCAAGTCTTGAGCCAAAGGGCAGAAAGACCGAAACAGCTGGAGCCACTGGGCCAGGCCAAGGGCAGGCCCTGCTGGCTCGGCTGCCACATTGAGGGTTCCTCCCGGACATCCGGATCTTCTGTAAACTAACTCAGATCCCACCAGCAATCTTCTTTACTGAGTAAGAATCAGAGGCAGTTTCTGTTGCTTCTGACCAAAGAAAACTTGACTGATCTACTGGTCTTGTGCTTGGAGGAGTATCTTTTATGCCTGAGAATTTTTATTACATGTCTGGTAAATGACTATTGCCTAATAAGGTCTCTTTAACAATAGAACAACAGAGGAGTTCCCTGGTGGTCCAGTGGTTAAGACTCTGTGCTTCCAATGCAGGGCACAGGTTTGATCCCTGGTCGGGGAACTAAGATCCCACGTGCTGCATAGCGCGGCCAAACAAACAAAAAACCCCAATAAGAACAACAGCAGTCACTGACAAGCAGTGATATTCTCCCACTGCAGTCCATAACTGGGTGACATACATTATAAAACAGTTGCACCGCAGCATCACTTCCATTCCATTCAATATCACATTCCATTCAACATCAAACCTTTTTGAAATTTTAATCCCTTTTATTTTCATCAATTCTTCATCACTGATCTTCTATAGATGCCAATCGTAGTTCTTACTATGGCCTACTTTGTAATGCAATCATAAGTTGCATTTTTCTGATACAAACACATTTTATTTGCATATTAAACAGAAAGGAATATTCACCACTTCCACAAAGAAATACACCCTCACACTTTTCATGAAACATGCAACCTTGTCCATTGATCTTCCATTTCCTAATTTTTGATAGAGACTTAGGTACAAAAACTATTTCATGTTCCTCCTTATACGACTATGAGAAAACAACAAGACAGGTTTGATGCTAAAACACCACTGATATTTGTCAGCGTTGTAGTTGTAGTGGAGTTGAATCGGGAGCAGTGGGAACTGTGGGGCTGGAGAACAGGGACCCTATTTTAAGGGGGTAGCCATGGCCAGATTCCATCGGCAACCACCAGTTTGCAGTCTGTATGAGAAAGAAAATCTTGCCTACTATTTAGAAGGACAGAAAAGTCCAAGGGAGGCAGGAGTTTGTGTGCACACAGGCATCAGAGATTTGTAGGTCAGAGGGAACTAGGAGGTTTGGACTTCATCTTGGAATTTTGGGCCTAGAGACCTCCCAGACCAGGGTCTCCGATGCAGCTTTGAGCAGCCAAAAGCAGAGGCAGTGACCCCATGTGACAGATCTTTAGTGGTCCAGATCCCATATAACCAATGCCTCAGCAGCCACTGAGGAGGGGAAGGATGAAAACCAAATGTTCCAGGGAAACCCACTCTTCTCTCATTGCTTAGGACTGGAGACAACCATAAAATGCACATGCACACACATACATGCAGGCCTGCACATCTGTACACACATGAAGAGCTCCCATTCCTACCGCCTCCCACCATGCACACGGCCTCTTTGTCACTCAGAGGTGACTGGCTGGCACTCTGCAGATTGGAACTGGCCCATCTGAGAATTCAGTTTGGACCCCGTAGTAGTGAATAAAACTGGAATTATTTCCAACAATTAAAAAAAATCCAAAGATTTCCCATAAAATAGTGGATTTCTGACTTCTCTCAAAAGAAAAAAAGAAAAAAACCAACCCAAAATATCTGGTAACATTGGGCCCACATTCCAGCATGGCAACTTAGAGCTCAGAGGTGGCTGCCCCCTCCATACCAGCTGTGCTCTCAGACTGCCACAGGCCCCACCACTCCCTATTATCTTACACCAGCCTGCCATGTTATGGTAGGCCTGTGGGCAGACCTTGGAGCAAAGGGGAACAGGAAGAGAAGATGGGGGCAGAGGCTGGAAGCAGAAGAGGAATAGAAGAGAGGAAAAGAAGAATAGTAAGGTAGGATGGATGCTTCAGTATTACAGGAGGGTAGCAAGTGACTTAAGAAGACTTCCTCTGTCTGCCAACCATCATCATGACTGATGAAATCATGATCACCATTTATTGGACAGCAGGGCTATACGTATTTTCTGGTGGTTACGTATATTATTTTAATTTTTTTTTCATCAGAATAATACTGTATTTAACAATCTGAAAATCTGTTCTTTTGGTTTTAAGTCTTGCAAAATGAGTGGTAAATCAAAGATCTGTTCACTATTCTCTGAGTATGTGTGGTTATATGCCTGTGGGTGGACAAATGTCTATGTCTACAGATGCTTTTGCTTTTTATAGTCATTTTAGCCCCACTTCATTAGTATATAAAGTCTTATTATTCTAACAATGCTAAAACCTGAATTAAATATTCCGAGTCTAACAGTCTCTTCTCCCAAGACTGCCTCCCTCCCTCCCCTAAGTCTGCTCCTCAGCCTCCATTAATGCTAGGTCTTTAGAGACCGCCAGCATTCATAGTTTGAGAAACCAGAAATGAATGCTGGATCTTAAGTCCCTCTGACTTATATCCTCTAGCTGAGGGGCTTTTCTGGGGAGGTGTGTGTGGGGAGGTCTTGGTAGTTCCTCTTCAGAGTTGTGCATTTTGAATGGTAGACACCTCTTCTTGAGGCCCCGGTGCTATGATGCTGCTCTCTTCTGGAACCGCAGAGACATGAAGCTGAAGACCTTGATTCTGACAGATCATCAAGGTTGGGGCAGTACAAAGTTCTTCTGGGTTCAGATTATTGGTGTTTTCCTTTTCTCTGACCTCAGGAGTTCTTGCTGGCTTCTCTGGTGGCTGTGGATCAGGAGAGGCCTCTAAGGAGGCCCTAGGACTTGGAGTCTCAGCCCCCAAGGAGGCCCTAGGGCTGGTGGGTGAACTTCGTTCAGAGGCTGGAGGGCTGGAGGGCATGTTCCCTAAGGAGGACCTGGGGCTGGAAGTGGCTCTGGGTGGAGGAGGCCTATCAGGCGGTGCCGAGGCCCTCTGCATAGAGGCTCTCTTTGGCTGTTCAGCTCCTTCACTTGAGGTGCAGGTTCGGAGGACTACTTCTGGGAAAGATGAAGCCTGCTCTGAAGGGATCAGAGCTCTGCCCGGTGATGGAGCTGGGGAGCAAGGGAGAACTTCCTCCTGGGACTCTCCATCCTCAACAGTGGGTGAGGGCTGGGCCTGGGAGGGGCCGCTGAAGGCTAGCAGAGGCTCTTCCCCCTCAGAGAAGCTTGCTTCAGCCTCCTCCTCTATTTCCTTGTTTTTAAGGGCTCTTTTTTAATCTCGGAGTTGTCTTCTCCCTGGGCTGGATCAGATGCCAGCTCTTCCTCCCTTGCTGAGGTGGAGGGACCACCTCCACCAGAGGGACTGGTGGGTGAGGTAAGAGGGCTGGAGACTGTAGATGTTCGAACTGGGGGAGAGATGACTAGAGAGCGTCTGTTGCTGCTTGAGAGTCCCTTCACCACAAAGACTTGGTCGGAATGTCGCTTCTCCAGTTTGCTCATCACCTCATACAGATCGTGGTTCAGCTTGCTCATTTCCCTGTAGAAGACGTCTCTCAAGTTGGAAATGTTTTGGAAGATGGTCACATAACAGCCAATACGACTATTATAAAGAACAGGCAGCTCCTCTAGTAGTTCCTGGTTCAGATCTTCAAATACAACCTGGGCTTTGTTGAACTCTTCCTCTGCCTTGGCAGTCTTGGCCTCATCTTTCTACTTGGCATTTTGTACCGCCTCCAGGTGGTGTCAGGCACTGTCATAGTCTACGAGTTTCTGGCCCCGTTTGGCAATTCTTTCCTTAATCTCGCTGAATTGGGCTACATAGTTTTCCATGATCCTCAAAGCCTGGGCAGCTGGTTTCTCTTCATAGTCTTCCCAAAGGAGATCATTATTCGCTACGATGGCCTTCAGCTCCTCATGACCATCCCATTTGCTGCTGTAGATCTCCTGTAGGGTTTCTGACACTCTCTTTGAACTTTCATGCATCACTTTGACTGCACTGAGGAAGTTCTTCAGGTCCTTGTGTAGCTTGTGGCCTTCTGCCTGTTGTTGGTAGAAGTTATTGGCATTTTGTTCAAACCGTTCATCTTTGGTTCCCACAGTTTTCCCCAACTTCTGCAGCACCTTCTCCTGGGCCCTGCTGAACTTCTTCTGCACCTGCTTGGCGAAGAGGCCGGCGGCGCCGCTCGCCCTGCCCTCAGCCATCCTGCCGGCTCCCCAGGGGCAGCAGGCCCTGGCCCGGAGCCCTGTACTTTTCTCGGGGCCCCCGAGCAGGAAGCGCGGTTCCCGGCATGCCTCGCATCCGGGCGGGCGGGCCTCGCGACGCACGCCCCGCCCCGCCGCCGCCTAGGGCTCACCCTTGGCTGCCCGAAGCTGCCTGAGGCCCAGGGCGCCCGGCCATCACGGAGACCCTTGCGAGGCCCAGCCGGTGGCGCCCCTGAGCCCTCCCCGAGGCCCATCGCTGTCCGGCTATTATTTTAATTCTTGAAACACTCCTGCCAGGTGAGTTTTATTATCTCCATTTTATAAATGAGGAAACAGACTCAGGAGATAAGTACCTTGAGCCCAGATTTTTAACCCAGACCTGTCTGACTTTCAAGCCTTCCCACCACCTTTTTTTTTTTTTAAACAGAAAGCTTTATTTTTTTTAAGTATTTTTAAAATTTTATTTATTATTTTTGGCTGCGTTGGGTCTTCGTTGCTGCGCACGGGCTTTCTTTAGTTGCGGTGAGCGGGGGCTACTCTTCGTTGTGGTGCGCGGGCTTCTCATTGCGGTGGCTTCTGTTGTTGCAGAGCACGGGCTCTAGGCGTGCAGGCTTCAGTAGTTGTGGCACACGGGCTCTAGAGCACGGGCTCAGTAGTTGTGGCTCACGGGCTTAGTTGCTCCACAACATGTGGGATCTTCCTGGACCAGGGCTTGAACCCGTGTCGCCTGCATTGGCAGGCGGATTCTTAACCACTGCACCACACAATGGTATATTATTCAGCCTTAAAAAGAAATCCTGTCCCATGGTACAACATAGATGAAACTTGAGTACATTATGTTAAGTGAAATAAGCCAGTCACAAAAAAATAATAATTACTGTGTGATTCCACTTGTATGAGGTGTCTAGACTAGTCACATTCATCTAAGTAGAAAGTGGGTGGCTGCCAGGAGCTGGGGAGAGGAGATGGGGAGTTTCAGTTTTGCAAAAGGAAAAAGTTCTGGAGGTCTATTTCACAACGTTGTGAATATGTTAACACAACACTTCTGAGCTGTACACTTAGAAGTGGTTAAGATGGTAAACTTTGGTATGTTTTTTACAATAAAAAAGAAAGAAATTAACATTACAGGGGCCAGGGAAGTCCCTGATGTGGCCCAACTGGGCAGTCTCTTCCCCTCCCTCCCAAGGTCGCTGACCTTGGGATGACCTTCCTTCCAAGGTCATCACTACCATGTTACTACAAATCACACACGTATCCATAAACAAAACACAGCATTTTGTGTGTTTTTAAAACAGTCTCACACCACATATACTATTCTGTTGCTTGCTTTTTCACTCAACTTTAAGATCTACTCCATTCAGTTTACTTGCTGTCAAGTATTCCATCCTATGAATATGTTTCTCAATTTATTTATTCATTCTCATGCTGATGGGCATTTGAATTGTTTCCAATTTTTTAAATATTAATAATCCTGCCGAAAGTGTTTTTGTACAGGTCTCCATATGGAAGTATAAAGGATTTTTTGTGAAACCCATTGCACTAAAGAAACATCATTGCTTGACTGTGCTGAGTCAATGTAACAATTAGTTTTCCTGGGAGGAACTTATCCTGGACACAAAACAAATCAACTTGTCATTGTATTTCTCAATGTCAATGACCAAAGTCTTGAAGGAAATGGAAAATGTGACCTAAACATGTTTTGTTGGGGCTCTGGGATCCCTTACAGCAAGAATCTGCTCCAGGAGCAAACCCCCACGCGTTACCTCCGCCTTCTGCTCTCTGTAGGTCTGGCCGTTGCCCAGTTCCACCCAAGACCCTCTTGCTGTCTGGGAGGTTTGGAGTTTCTGAGGCCATGGCATCCAGCCACAGGCTGGCACTATTCAAGGACAAAAGCTGCGCTTTTCCCAAGGATCCCCTTGCAGATTGCATCGGAGGCTTCCAAGTCTGCATTTTCTAGTGAAGAAGGCCGTGCCCAAGGCTACCGATGCCTTTAAGAACAAATCCTGCGTGGATAGGACTCTTCAGCCAGTGCATAGAAGGGGGTGCCACTCAATGCCGGGACCTCCACAAGGCCTTGGTCGTCTATTATTGAAGGAGAAAAGCAAGCTGTAAAACGGACTGTGGACTGTGAGTTCACCTCTGGCTTTGTTTTTTGTTTTTGTTTTTGTTTGAAGTACATTATGAAAAGATAGACATAGAAAGCATGTGACAGACCATATCGACACCCTGGAGGAATAGATTAAGAGTGTGAGGGTGGTGGGGAGAGGGTGGAGATCTTTTGCTTTGGGCTTCTGTGTACCTTCTCTTGAATAAGCACCTGTCACTGTTACGTAGGAAGGAACATCTACCCGATGCAGGCTGCAGTCCTGGCGCTCCTGTGGAGCTCAAAGGAGCAGAGTTAATCTTTAAAACATTTTGTTATAAGTAATTAACAAAGATTATTGTACTTCAAAAAATACATCGTATCTTTAACATTTATCGGCCAACAAGCACTTGTTGAGCAAGAGTTAAAATGAGAAGTTCTTTTTTTAGAATAAAATGTGATGTGTCTAAACCAGCCAGCTAATTAGGGAAGGATTCCAGGTGTTCCTCCCTATAAGATAACAATTGAAGAGACTGGTGATCCATCTGTCAGACTGGCAGTTAAGATATTCGGCCTCATTGCAGAAATAGACAGCCTAGATTCATCCACATCAGCTTACTGAGACAGAGAGGAGGGACAGGAAATTTGGGGCAAAAAAACAGCTGACAGTTGCGTGAGATGGGCAAAAAAGCGAGAAGAGTGTCATGACTGTAGCCCACGTGCTCAGCATGGCCCTTCATGTCCTCCCCAGGGCAGGCTTTTCCCCAGGCTCCTTCTCTGCTCCGCACCGCTGCTCCCCCCTCCCCTGCCTCCTATGAGTCCTGCCCCCTCCCTGCTCTCCCTGCCTCCTCTAATCCACCACCCCATCCTGTTGCCAATCACCTTACTCCAGGCAGCTTTGCCTAGATCTCTTCTCCCACAGACAAGAAGCCCCAGCATGGCCACAAACCCCTCTGCCATCTGGCTACTGCCAACCTCTGAGCCTCAACCCTTCACCCCCCTCTTCTCGAGCACCCAGCTCACCAAACCTCACCACGTCAGCAGTGCCCCAGGCATGGTCCCATATACCCTCTGCCTGGAAGGTCTCCCTCCCCCTGTCCCCACCCGCTGTCCCTGACTCTGATCAATTCTGCATTTTATATACATATAGTCCTTAAGACTCAAGTCCACCTTCCCCACTTAAAACAGCTACTATTAATATGTGAGACATATTATTGTATTATTAGCTCATTTAATTCTCACAACAAACTTGAGGGTAGGTAATATTATCGCCATTTTACAGGCGAGGAAACTGAGGCTCAGAAAGCTTAAGACTGAGGCTCTGAACCCAGGTCTCTGTCACTCCAAGTCCTGGGCTCTTATCCACTGAGCCACATGAGAATTGTTTGTGGACATGTGTGTCATCTGCATGGAAACGTGAGATTTCCAAAGGGAGAGAGTAGGTGTCATTTGCCTTTACAGTTCTAGAAATGAACTTGACTTGGTTCCTCACTATCACACCCTCATAGGGGGAAAAAACCATTTTCACTTAATAACGTCTTTGATGAAGCCATTAAAATCAGTAATTATATTAAACCATGACCTTTGAGTACATACTTTTAAAATATTCTGCATAATGAAATTGGAAGTAAGCATGAAACATTTCTTCTGCAAACTGAAGGACAATGGTTATCCTAAGGAAAAGCACTTTGTGATTGAGTTGCCAGCCAAACTAGCCCCATTTATTGTGGAACATCGTTTTTACTTGAAAGTATGACTTACAAACTATGGTCATTCAGACTTGAGTATTTGGCAGGCATTTTCTTGAAAATAAATGAAGTGAAACTGTCATTTCAATGAAAACAACTGAAATATTTGTTGACGATGATGAAATTTACGCTTTCAAGTGAAAATTAGCATTTGGAAAAATTGTATTGACCACTGTGAACTTGAGAGCTTTCCAACACTTACATATTTTTCTGATGGGATTGGTGGTGATATTAATAAACATGATTTTAGAATTTTACATAATGAAAACATGTGGAAAATCTACACAACTCAATGAACCAATATTTTCCAAATGACCAAAACATGATGTTAAAAAATCTGTGCATGGGTAAGAGATCTGTTCAAAGGCAGACCAATGAATTTCAGTATAACAGAGTACAAAAAATTTACTGCTATGGTTTCAGATTCCACACTGCAGCTAACCTTTAAGGAAAAACTATCAATTGTCAAGTTTTGGCATGGTATCAAAGAAGGATACCTACAACTATCTAAAAAGGCCATTAAAATAGCCTAACTTTTTCAACTACCTATCTGTAGGAGGCCAAATTTTCTTCATATACTTCAACTAAAATAATATTGCAACAGACTGAATGCAGAAGCAGACATGAGAATTCAGCTGCCTTCTGTCAAGACAGATAGGAAAGAGATTTACAAATATGTACAATAATGCAACTCTTCTTCTAATTGTCTTTTGTCCTGAAAAATATAGTTATTTTTCACAAAAAAATGTATTGTGTCAACATGTAATTGGTTTATTATTTTTTAAAGAATTAAAAATTGAATAATAGTTTTAAATGTTTTAATTTCTAATAATTTATTTTGGTAGCTATACTCTGCATAAACAGAAGCTCTTTGGACTCTCCAATAATTTTTATAGAGTAAAGGGTTTCTGAGACCAAAAAGTTTGAGAACCACTTGTTTACAATGATAATTTGTATTTAGATCTTTTACCTGATTATCCCATGAGGAGACTGACCTCAGGGCCTTTGCACTTGCTCCCTCTGACGCCCTCATTCATCATGTCCAGTATTGGTGATAAAGTGGTGTTTAGAGGAGACTTATCCATCACCTCCCCTTCTCTGACACGAGTAGTTGTCGTTTTCACTAAGCTGAATACTGTCCTGAATCATCCCCTATGCAGAAAATCTGGAGTGCCGTTGTTTAGGTCTTAGTTTAAATGTCACTTCCTCGGGGACACTCTGCCTGAACCTCCCCTCTCCCACCCCACCCCATAGATCAGAAATAGGCACTCATAGCACCCTCCCAGCACCCGACACCAGGGGATTTTAGAGTGCCTTCTGAGAGTATTTGTTTCATTTCAGTCTTCCCCACCTAAAGTAGCTCCATGAGGCTATTTCCTTGTCTCTTTTGTTCACTGCTGGTTCCTCAATTTCTAGGACATTTGTTCAGAGATCGAATGAATGAAGATGTCTGTGTGTTCATCTGCATGGGACCAGCTGAAGCCGTGGGCTGTGGGCCTTGCAGCCATGCACATGGGCATGCAGCGAGGGAGCATGGCTGATGCTTCACACGATTTGTGAGGATACTTTTTTTTTAAATCAAATCACAGTGAGTTTCAATATAGAATTTATTTTCTAGAGCGTTTATAAAACAAGATATCACTGTGTTGAGTGAGGGAGACAGGAAGAAGGGGGGTGTGCCTTGGATCATCACACTCTCCACCCCACCCCATTCTTTTGCTCCTGAAAGGTGATCCCATTGAAGGAGAGAATGGAGGGACCAAGAGAAGGAATTAGGTCACCTTCCTCCTGGGATCTCCTTTCACTCCTTCCTCTCCAGGGAGAAGGCAGGTGCACATAAGCATTTTTACCTTAATGTGGATTTGGAAAATGTGCAGTTCAGAGAGGCCCCGTGTGGATTCAGAGGCAGACCCAGAAAATCAGTTTTAATGATGAGGAAAGAAGGAAATGATTGTCAAAATATGAATTCATTAAGGCATATTCCCTACGGACCTGTTCTGACAGTAAAGATAATTAAGCTTAAGTTTTAAAGGTCAGTTTTAACCAACTTATGAGGCACATGGCAACAATGACATCATCCTGGTCCTCTGTATCTGTGGCAACGGAATTTCTGAGCTGTGATTAAACATCAAACTAGAACTACTGCATTAGTCCCAGCAACAGCCCCAAATAAATATTCGAGAAAGTAGGTGAATTTAACACATCCTCTTGGGATATTTCAGCCATTTACTGAGAAAACAAGCAATAGAACCTGCTGTTAAAACTGCCGGTTAATGAAGCCAGGTCACCTGCCCCAGCCTCCTCTGGGGCCTTGTGCAAGAGGAGGATCACCCCCAGATCAATTGCTTTTCATTCATGTATTGGTCTAAAGTTGGAGATCTAAGGTAGCATAAGAAGGTGATTACTTGGGCATTTGAATTATCTTTAAAAAAAAAATTGTTTTCTTCCTAATCATAAAAATAATGATTAAATAAGAAAACAATACAGTCGCCCCCCCCCCTTTATCTGCAGTTTTGCTTTCCACGGTTTCAGTTACCCTCGGTCAACCATGGTTGGAAAATGGAAAATTCTGGAAATAAACAATTCTTAAGTTTTTAATTGGACGCCATTCTGAGCAGCGTGATGAAATCTCGTCCCACCCGGGGCGTGAAGCATTCCTTTGTCCAGTGTATCTACGCTGTATCCACTCCCCACCGTTAGCATAAGAATAAACTTAGTACAGGTGACCCTTGAACAACAGGAGCTTGAACTGCGTAGGTCCCTTTATATGCGGATTTTTTTCAATAAATACTTCCGATCCAAGGTTGGTTGAATCCAAGGACAGAATCATGGATACAAAGGGCCGACTGTAAAGTTATACTTGGATTTGTGGATTTTCAATTGCAAGTGGGGAGTGGTGGGGCCAGGATTGGAGCCACTGACCCCCGAGTTGTTCAAGGGTCAAACCAACATGTTGAACACTTCAAACTTACACAATGTTATATGTCAATTGCATATCGATAAAAAAATTTTTTTAATTAAAAAAATTCTAAACAGTAACTATCACAACTCTGAGGCTTATTCTGAGCTCAGATATTAAGTGTTTTGTTGTTTATTTAAAAACATATATTGAGATATAATTCACATACCATACAACTCACCCACCTAAAGTTTAAAATTCAGTGGCTTTTAGTATAGTCACAAATTCATGCACCCACCACTGTAATCAATTTTAGAACATTTTCATGACCACTAAAAAAAAAAAAAAATCCATGCCCATTGACAATCACTCCCTATTTCTCCCCAACAACTCCTCTCTAGCCCCAGGCAACCAATAATCTGCTTTCTGTCTCTGTGGATTTGTCTATTCTGGATATTTCATTAAAATGGAATCATACAATAAATATATGGGGAGAGAAGGAACAGAGAATGACTGCTTAATGGATTTGGCAGTGATGAAAAAATTCTGGAACTAGATGGTTGACAGCCTTGTAAATCTATTGAATGCCAGTGTACACTTTAAAATGGTTAAAATGGTCAATTTTGTATTATGTGTACTTTACCATAATAATTTTTAAAAATCCAAGCTAAGGGAAGCCACTATTTGTGAAGTCATTGGACAGGATCATATCTAACTTAAGAATTAGTCATGAACATTTAAGTGAATATTTTTGTCACATTGTATTAAGAAAAACAACAAACATTACCGGTGAGATATAACCCAACACAACAAATATTTAAGCTTATTTAATTAAAACAAGGGGTGTAGGCATTTTGTTTCTTCAACAGCAAGGTATAATAATTTTAACAAAACAAATATATGGACTTTCATTTTAACTGAAAATATGAAATGCTCTGTTGCTACATTTTAATAGATAATATGATGCATGTAAATGTGAAAGCCTTGGAGTGTCAGGATGAGGCTGGCTTCACCTTGCTCTTTCTCTTTATTTACAGGAAAGAAAGATATAACCCTCCAGCTTTTTCAAGTCCCTAAAGATTTCTCTCTTGAACAGCATTAGGCTACATCCACAGAACTTTTTTTTTTTTGGGCTGCGCCACACAGCATGCAGGATCTCAGTTCCCCAACCAGGGATCGAACCCGTGCCCCCTGCAGTGGAAGCGCGGAGTCTTAACCACTGGACCGCCAGGGAAGTCCCCAGACTATTTCTTCATTGACCGCTGCCCAAGCCCTTTCCCCTCCCCTCGAGACTGCCTGGTTCAGCCTGTGGACAGGGGAGCAAATCATCTCCCCCAGAGGCCGTCTGATCCTGAAGGTGATCACAAAGAAATGGCATCAAATTCTAGAGCATATTCAAAGCATCTACCATGTTTGTGCTAAACGTCCTTCTGCTTCCATGTGAGGGAAACTCAGGTCCATTTCTGAATGGTTAGGGACTTTTAGAAACCAAATGAGTCAAGAGTACTTCACCCAAGCATGCATACAGTAGTTTGTGATATTGGCACATTAGAATCACCTGGGGGCTTTTAAAAACCTCTATACCCTGCTCCCACCCCCAGACCAATTGAATCAGATGCTGGGCGTGGGACTCCAGCCCGAGCAGTGCTTTAATGCTGTCCAGGTGATTACAACCTGCAGAGGAGGCTGGATGTAATAGCGTTAGAAGCTTGACAGTTAAGTTTGAAATGCCTTCCAGCTGCCAGCACTGAAGCTACTCAACTTTCCTGGAATAAGCCTGTAGGAGGAATGAAAGTCCCGCTCCCAAAGGAGCCTTCAGAGGTTCTCTTCTGAAAGCTCGGGGCAAACTGAGTGGATGGAAGACACACGGGACAGGTGAACCATGGTTCATTCATTCACTCACCCACCTACCTCCCTTTGCTCACTCCCTCATGCATTCACTCAACATTTCTGAGGCTCCCCTCTGTGCCAGACCCTGGGCTGGGCCCTGGGGAAACTGAGCACGAAGCAAGGCCTGGTGCCCGCCCCCAGGAAGCTCGTGGTCTGGCAGCTGAGAACAGGAAGTGCTTGGGAAGAAGCACATCCTGTGTGTCCTGGAGCATTAAGGGGAAGGAACCGGAGGAGGAACCACCTTTGAAGACATCTTCCTAAGGAGAGGACACCTGCTTGAGATCTGGAGCAGGACCAGGTGTGAGGTAAGTGCTGCACTCTTGAAAAATCAGCAGTGAGTCCCCTGTGGATGTGGTTCTCAGCCTGGGCTGCCCCCTGGAATGGCCTGGGAGCTTCTAAACATGTCTGTGTCTGGTCACACCCCAGAGGCTCAGGTTTAATTAGTCTTCGATGGGGCCTGGGCATTTATATAATATATATTTTAAAATATCATTATTTTTTATTGTGGTGAAATGCACATCACATAAAATTAACCATGTTAAAGTGAACAATTAAGTGGCACTTAGTACATTCACAGTGTCTTGCAGCCACCATCTCTTGTTCCAAAACATCTTCATCATCCTAGAATAAAAGCTGGTATGCATTAAGCAGTCACTCCCCATTCTCCCCTTCCCCCAGCCCCTGGCAACCACAAATCTACTTTCTATCTCTATAGATTTAACTAGATATTTCATTTAAAAGGATATTTCATATAAAAAGGAATCACACAAGATGAGACCTTTTGTGTCTGCCTCCTTTCACTTAGCATAATGTTTTCAAGGTCCATCCATGTTGGAGCCTGTATCAGTACTTCATTCCTTTTTAAGGCTGAATGATACTCCATGACATGGATATACCTCAATGTGTTTATTCATCATCCATCAATAGACATGTGGGTTGTTTCCACCTTTGGGTTATTGTGACTAGTACAATAGTCACAATAGTACCAGTAGTCTGTTTAACATCTGCTTTCAATTATTTTAGGTATGTACTAGACATCTATATATTTTTAAACGCTCCCCCAGTGATTCTCACATGCAGCCAAAGTTGCCAACCACTGACCTGGAACAATGGTCCCCAAACTGTGGTTCTGGTTTAATAGATTTTCGGGCCTTGGTTCTGGACAATCTAATTTAGTGGCTCGAGGAATCTCTCTCTCCATGGGCCCCTCTCTGTCTCGGTGCTGCTTCCTTTGTGTTGGCAGGTCAGCCTACCTGTCAGCCTCAGGAGCCTCTGACAGTGTGCCCCTCATCAAGCCCAGGAACAGCCCCTTCCCCTCGAGAGAGGTCCCTCACTCCCCCAGCTCAGGGTCCCCCAGTGCCCTCATAACCTGACGTTATGAGTGCCCCCCAGGGGAGGCCAAGATGCTCCTGATCCTGCCTGCCTGGGCCGGCTTCTGCTCCCCATCTCCTGTGGGTGATTCTCGGGCTCTCATATCCCTCAGGAACAAATCTTGTGGAGATGGTGCAGTCTGAATCGATCTTTAAGGCCCAACGCCCTCTAACTCTGTAAGCACATAGTCGGGCTGTAGCTGCATTCACCATTCACATGGCTCCACAGCACATCCTGGTCTAAAGCATTGGTATTTCAGTTACAAACGACCACATGGTTGCCACCACGAACTTTTTATATTTGTGTGACTAAAAGGCCCATCCTGGTGATTTTCCCCCAGCGAAGGAAACTGTTCCAAAAGTGATCACTCAACCCCAGAGATAGAAAACCACGAACAGTTTTCAAATGGCACTTCCTCAGTTTCAAAGCAATTAAAGTTCATGAACACTAGTTATTTAGATAAACCAAAATTGTATAGATTCTGGCGCCAGTGTCAAATTCAAGGACACCGTGGTGTGACCTCTTTCAGGGGTGCAGCAGCCTCTTTGCTCACCTGAGAGCTGGAAAACCAGGGAAGCATAAGACTTGTTGGCCTCAGTATGAGGGGTCGAAGTGGCTCCAAAAAGCTGAATCAGTAAAAGGCGAAACTTCTGGAAATACTCTTGCCTCCAGAAGTTAGGGAGCAAAGCCAGTTTAATACATTTAATCTACATACAGAAATACTGATAACATTTATTCTTGCTACAGGCCAAACTCTCTCCTCAAGATGTTAGCACATATTATCTCATTTTATCTTTACAACAACTATATGAGGTAGGATTTCTTATCCACATTTTAAAGGTGAGGTGACTGAGGCCCAGAGAGGCTACACAACTTGCCCAAGGTCACACAGCCAGTATAAGTAGTAGAGCTGGGATGCAGACCCAGATCTGTTTGACCTCAACGTGTGTGCTCTAAATTACAAATATTTGCTTGAAAAACGCATTTCAGAAAAGGAATGACCTACTGATCTGCACAGATGCTGCCTGCACTCAGAGTGGTAAGAGGGACCTAAAAAGGATATTCACTGGGCATGTTCGGAAAACAGAACGTGATGTGAGCTGCCAGGCTGTGCAGTCTGAGGCAAGGGACCTGGTGAACATTCTTTTTCGGTACTGGGTGTCAGCAGTGCTGGCTGAAAACTGGTCACTGCTTACCCCCCACTTACAATGAGGGTTCTAGTTATTCCTATGGACCTCAAAGCAAACGTATTTTGTGAAGAACTTATGGGTTAGATTGATCTTGAAAATGTAATAATGTATAAATCAATAAAATTCCATATTTTTAGCTTCTCTTTGACAAAATGAGTTTGTAAAACATTATTTATTTTGGGAAACACAAATTGTTCCAGAGGCTTAGTGGATTCCAGGAGAGTTGCAACAAAAATGGGAACATTTTTTTTCCTCAACTGGGTAAGTTTTGAGCTCACATTTATTTTCACATAAACATTATACCCATCCGTTGTCCAAAAAAGTCCCACCAGCGAACTCGTGTTCATCCCCCAAGTCGCGCCGCCAACCAAACGCCACACCCACGCTTACGGGCGATGATCATTCCGGCCCTTAGGGGGCGATCTTGCTCACAACATTATACATTCACGTTTCTCAAAAGGGCAGCCAGACGTGGCACGGTAGAAAATTAACGAGTAAAATTAACGAGTAAAGAGGTTTCTATGCTTGTAGAAACGAGTAAAGAGGATTCTTTGGCAGCGAAGCTGCTATTTGCAAACAGCAAGAGAAAAGTGCTCAAAAGTAAACCGGGAAACCTGGTGTCTAGTCACTGGTCTTAGAAGGAACTGCTTTAAAAAGAAAAATAAAAGGGAGGGAGGGAGGAAGGGAGGGAGGGAGGAAAGAAGGAAGGAAGGGAAGGAAGGAAGGAAGGAAGCTGCCTACTTTTGTCAACTTATTGGAAGTGTTAAAACTGTAATTAAATTTTGGTGTTTTCTTTTTCTTCATTGGTGTCAGGTGGCTTTTTCATTTGCCTCATTTTCCAAGGCTGCTTAGCACCTGGACTTTCTTTTAAACGAACTCAAAGCAGAGGCTGACCAGGCTGACTGGCGCTGCAGGAAAGTGTCTGCAGCCCTGGGTGGCAGTGGTTAGAGTGCTATTTCTGCAACAAAAGAAACTTAGGGGTCTTCCCTGGTGGCGCAGTGGTTAAGAATCCGCCTGCCAATGCAGGAGACACGGGTTCGAGCCCTGGTCTGGGAAGATCCCACGTGCGGCAGAACAGCTAAGTCCGTGCGCCACAACTACTGAGCCTGTGCTCTAGAGCCCACGAGCCACAACTACTGAGCCCGTGTGCCACAACTACTGAAGCCCGCGTGCCTAGAGCCCACGCTCCACAACAAGAGAAACCACCACAATGAGAAGCCTGCACACCACAACGAAGAGTAGCTCCCGCTCGCCGCAACCAGAGAAAACCCTGCGTGCAGCAACGAAGACCCAACGCAGCCAAAAATAAAATAAATAAATTAAAAAAAAAAGAAACTTGGGGTTCCAGTTGCTCCTCAATTTCCCTTGCAGCATCTTAGGGACACGCCATGAACCAGGAAGCTGAGAAGGGACCTCTTCATGGGAGCGCCTGTTTTTGTGTTTGAGATAAAAGGTAAGACTCCATTTGATGAAATTCCCTGTTGCTGTCAAAACAAACCAACCAACAAAACACCCTCAAAACCCACCATTTCCCAAAGGCCCAGGGGTGTCAAGTGGCATGGAGAGACAGCTGGGGATTACATTCTGACTCTCTTGACTCAATAAATAAATGAGGTTGGCAAAGACAAAGACCCCTACAGAAATGATGTTTAAACTGTGTTATGGTCAGTTTGAACAGATTCTCAAAAATCAGTGTTTGTATGCTTGAATTGTAAGTGAAAGTTCAAGAAACTCAAGCTTCAGAAAGCTATAATCAAAATTATTTTTTAAAAGATGACTAATATATAATCCCTTTGGATTTGCACCAGTTAGAAGTATTCTAAACTGTTTTGTTTGGGAAGATGGAAATGGGCATCCCTGCATAGAGCACAGAGGAGATTTTCCAGGAGCACACCTGAAAATGGGATTGTATAACATCCATGAGGTTAGGGGCAAGAGGAAACTCGTGGATGGAGCGTCTGCTTGTCTCATTCAGACCTCTCTCCTGGGATAGAGTCTGTTCTCACCTGGCTGGCAGGGTGGGGCAACTCCCCACTGCTGGGGGCCTCCTGCTTTCCTGCCCTGTCTTCCTCAGTCATTGATTGAGCTCCATGTTGTTGCCTCAAGGAAATCCACAAACTCTTTGTTCTATCCCTGATGACAAATGGTAAAGGACCATGATGGGTAATGCTGGAATTGGAAAGGACAGAACTCAGATTGCCAGCTCCCTCAATTTACAGAAGTGGGAGTTAGCGACTTGCCTGGGTCACCTTGGGTAGCACAGCTGGTCTAGAGGCAGCAGATCTGATGTTCGGTTAGGAGTTTTTTCCACTGCATCCCAAATGACTCAGACCAACTCCGTGGGACTGTGCATATCGGAAATTGCCTTGGAATGTCTCATGACCAGGTCCCTAGAGAGTTCTCTTTCGGCCACTGATAGAACTTAGTTCCTATGATGTGAAAACCAAAGGAATGGTGAGTTTTCAGAAGATTCTGGTTTGTTTGTTTTTTTTATTAAAAGAGCTTTTAAAAAAATAAATTCTGGACTTCCCTGGTGGCACAGTGGTTAAGAATCTGCCTGCCAATGCAGGGGACACGGGTTCGATCCCTGGTCTGGAAAGATCCCACATGCCGCGGAGCAACTAAGACTGTGTGCCACAGCTGCTGAGCCCACACGCCGCAACTACTGAAACCCATGCACCTAGAGCCCGTACTCCGCAAGGAAGAGTAGCCTCCGCTCACCGCAACTAGAGAAAGCCCACACGCAGCAACGAAGACCCAACACAGCCATAAATAAATAAATGAAAATAAAATAAAAATAAATTCTGCAATCCCCTCTTTTACTCAAAGTTGGTGTTTAATAAGTATTTTTTGCTTGATTGAATAGAGATGGTTCCAAAGCGAAGATGTCAATTCATAAATTCACAGCAATGTCAAGATTTTCAAACTTCTCATTTTTAGGCCTTTTTTTCCCCCTTAGACCAGGCCTCCTGAAATTTTTTTCTTCTCTCTTAAATTTTTTCTTCTCTCTTAAATTTATTCACTGGATCACTCATTTGAAGTTTAATGTCATACAGTCTTTTCCTGTTACTTGCTTTATACGTTTTATTTTCCCACCAATGTTGTCCTCTCCTCAAAGGCTAGGCTAATGTTTTGTGTGTCCGAAATATCCAGTCAGTATCTGGTACAGTTCCGGGTCCAGAGAGAAATTCTGAAAACACTATTGAAGAGAACAGTTTCAGAAATGGTAAGAATAACATGATGCTTTTAAATAGCTTTTTTTTAAAGCTATTTCTTTCAAAAATTATTCTTTTTTGACAACCTAACAATTTTTAAAATTTGCAGCTTCTGTTCAAATTTTTTTTTTAATTTTTATTTTTCATCATGGTAAAATTTAAATAACATAAAATTTACCATTTAAACCATTTTTAAGTGCACGATGGCATTAAGTACATTCAAACAGCTGTGCAATCATCACCACCTTCCATCTCCAGAACTTTTCTCATCTTGCAAAACTAAACTCTGTCCCCATTAAACAATATTTCCACATCCCTCCCTTCTCCCTGTTCCTGGCAACCATCTTTCTACTTTCTGTGTCTCTACAAATTTGACTAGTCTAGTTACCTTATATTAGTGGAATCGAAGAGTGTTTTTCTTTTGGGGACTGGTTTATTTCACTTAGCAACGTCTTCAAGGTTAATCCATGTTGTAACATACGTCAGAATTTCCTTCCTTTTTAAAGCTGAATAATATTCTGGTGTATGTATGTACCACATTTTGTTTATCCATTTATCTGTTGATGAACACTTGGATTGCTTCTACCTCTTCGCTATTGTGATTAATACTACCATGAACACAGGTATACAAATATCTGCTCCAGTCCCTGCTCTTAATTCTTTTGGTTATATACCCAGAAGTGCAATTGCTGAATGATACGGTAATTCCATGTTTAATTTTGTAAGGAACCACCATACTGTTTTCCATAGCGGCTGCACCATTTTACATTCCCACCAGCAGTACCCAAGGGTCCTAATTAGTTCACATCCTCACCAACACTTGTATTTTCTGTTGTTTTTTGTTTGTTTGTTTTGTATATTGGCAATGCTAATGAGTGTGTAGTATCTCATTGTGCTTTTGATTTGCATTTCCCTACTGATTAGTGATGTTGAGCATATCTTTGTGTATTAACCTGTCATTTCTATATCTTCTTGGGAGAAATGTTTATTCAAGTCCTTTGCCCATTTTTTTAAAAATGTATTTATTTATTTATTTATGGCTGTGTTGGGTCTTTGTTGCTGCGCGCGGGCTTTCTCTAGTTGCGACGAGTGGGGGCTACTCTTCGTTGCGGTGTATGGGCTTATTGCAGTGGCTTCTCTTGTTGTGGAGCACGGGCTCTAGGCATGCGGGCTTCAGTAGTTGTGGCTCATGGGCTGTAGAGCGCAGGCTCAGTAGTTGTGGTGCACAGGCTTAGTTGCTCTGCGGTATGTGGGATCTTCCTGGACCAGGACTCGAACCTGTGTCCCCTGAATTGGCAGGCGGATTCTTAACCACTGTGCCACCAGGGAAGCCCCCTTTGTCCATTCTTTTAATTGGGTTATTTGTTTTTATTGTTGAGTTGTAGGAGTTCTTTATTTTTTATTTTATTTTTTAATCCTTCCTCATTTTTTTCCTTCCAGTTTTACTGAGATATAGTTGACATACAGCACTGTATAAGTTTAAGGTGTACAGCATAATGTTTTGACTTACATACATCATAAAATGATGACCACAATAAGTTTACTGAACATCCACCTTCTCATATAGATACAAAATTAAAGAAATAGAAAATGTTTTCCCTTGTGATGAGAACTCTTAGGATTTCACAACTTTCATATATAATGTACAGTAATGCTAATTATATTTATCCTGTTGTATATTACATCGCTAGTACTTATTTATCTTATAACTGAAAGTTTGTACATTTTTTTTTTTGAAAGTTTGTACCTTTTGACTACGTCCATTCAATTCTACCTTCCTTCACCCCCCACCTCTGGTAACCACAAACCTGATCTCTTTTTCTATGAGTTTGTTTGTTTTTGAAATATAATTAACCTACAACACCATGTTAGTTCCTGGTATATAACATAGTGATTCAATATTTCTATACATTTCAAAATGATCACCGTAAGTCTAGTTATCATCTCTCACATACAAAGATATCACATAATTATTGACTATATTCCCCACACTGTATATTTAATACCTGTGACTCATTTATTTTGTAACTGAGAGCTTGTACCACTTAATCTCCCTCATCTATTCGTCTTCTCCCTTCACTCCCCTCCTCACTAGCAACCACATGTTTGTTCTCTGTATCTATGACTTGGTTTCTGTTTTGTTATGTTTGTTCATTTGTTTTTTAGATTCCACATGTAAGTGAAATCATATAGTATTTGTCTTTCTCTGACTTATTTCACTTAGCATAATACCCTCTAGGTCCACCCATTTTGTCACAAGTGGCAAGATTTCCTTCTTTTTTATGGTGCGTAATATTTCATTGTGTATATATGCCACAGCTTCTTTATCCGTTCATCTGTCAATAGGCATTTAGGTTGCTTCCATATCTTTGGCTGTTGTAAATAATGTTGCAATGAACATAGGGTTGGATATATCTTTTTTAATAAGTATTTTCATTTTCTTCAGATAAATACCCTGGAAAATTGCTGGATTATATGGTAGTTTTATTTTTAATTTTTTGAGGAATACTGTTTTCCATAGTGGCTGCACCAATTTACATTCCCACCAACAGTGTGGAGAAGTTTCCCTTTTCTCCACATCCTTGCCAACACTTGTTATTTGTTGTCTTTTTTATAATAGCCATTCTGACAGGTGTGAGATTGATGATATCTCATTGTGGTTTTGGTTTACATTTCCCTGATAATTAGTAATGTTGAGTATCTTTTCATCTACCTATTAGCCATCTGTTTGTCTTCTTTGGAAAAATGTCTATTCAGGTCCTCTGCCCATTTTTTAATTGAGTTGTTTGCTTTTTTGATGTTGAGTTAAATGAGTTCTTTGTGTATTTTGGATATAACCCTTTATTGGATATATCATTTGCAAATATATTTTCCCATTCAGTAGGTGGCCTTTTTGTTACGTTGATAGTTTCCTTTACGTGCAAAAGCTTTTTAAAAAAAAATTTAAAAAAAATTTTTATGGAGGTATAGTTGATTTACAATGTTGTGTTAGTTTCAGGTGTACAGCAAAGTGATTCAGTTATTTATATATAGTTTTTTCTTTTTTTCTTTTTCAGATTCTTTTCCCACATAGGTTATTACAAAATATTGAGTATAGTTCCCTGTGCTATACAGTAGGTCCTCACTGTTTATATCTATTTCATATATAGTAGTGTGTATATGTTAATCCCAAATTCCTAATTTAAACTTTTTAATTTGATGTAGTCCCATTTGTTTATTTTTGCTTTTGTTTCCCTTGTCTGAGGAGACAGATCCAAAAAGATATTGCTGAGACTGATGCCAAAAAGTGTACTGCCTATGTTTTCTTCTTCTAGAAGTTTTATGGTTTCAGGTCTTATATTTAAATCTTTAATCTATTTTGAGTTTATTTTTGTGTATGGTGTAAGTTGTCTAGTTTGATTCTTTTGCGTGTAGCTGTCCAGTTTTCCCAACACCATTTATTGAAGAGGCTGTCTTTTCCCCATTGTATATTCTTGCCCTTTTTTCATAGATTAATTGACCATGTAAGCGTGGGTTTATTTATGGTCTTTCTATTGTTTTCCATTGATCTATGTGTCTGTTTTTGTGCCAGTACCATACTTTTTCATTACTGTAGCTTTGTAGTGTAGTTTGAAATCAGGGAACATGATACCACCAGCTTTGTCCTTCTTTCTCAAATTGTTTTGGCTATTTGGGATCTTTTGTGTTTCCATACAGATTTTAGAATTATTTGTTCTAGTTGTATGAAAAATGCCATTGGTATTTTGATATGGATTGCACTGAATCTGTAGATTGCCTTGGGTTGTATGGATATTTTAACAATATAAATTCTTCTAAACCATGAATACATAATATCTTTCCATTTGCTTGAGTTGTCTTCAATTTCTTTTATCAGTGTCCTATAGTTTTTCAAGTATATGTCTTTTACCTCCTTAGTTAGATTTAGTCCTAGGTATTTTATTCTTTTTGATGTAATTATAAATGGGATTGTCTTCTTAACTTCTCTTTCTGATAATTCATTGTTAGTATATAGAAACAAAACAGATATTTGTATATTAATTTTGTAAGCTGCAAATTTACCAAATTCATTGATTAGTTCTAGTAGTTTTTTGGTGGTGTCTTTAGGATTTTCTATGAATAGTATCATGTGATCTGCAAACAGTGACAGTTTTACTTTTTCTTTTACAATTTGGATTCCTTTTATTTCTTGTCTGATTGCTGTGGCTAAGACTTCCAATACTATGTTGAATAAAAGTGATGAGAGTGGGCATCCTTGTCTTGTTTCTAACCTTAAAGGAAATGCTTTCAGCTTTTTACCATTGAGTATGATGTTAGCTGTGGCCTTGTCATATATGGCCTTTTTTATGTTGAAGTATATTTCCTCTCTACCCATTTTGTTGAGAGTTTTTATCATAAATGGATGTTGAATTTTGTCAAAAGCTTTTCCTGCATCTGTTGAGATGATCATATGTTTTTTATTCTTTGATTTGTTTATGTGATATATTACATTGATTGATTTGCAGATATTGAACCATCCTTGCATCCCTGGGATAAATCCCACTTGATCGTGGAGTCTTTTAATGTACTGTTGAATTTGGATTGCTAATATTTTGTTGTGGATCTTGCCTCTATGTTCATTAGTGATATTGGCCTATACTTTTATTTTTTTGTGTGATATCTTTGGTTTTGGTATCAGGATGATGCTGGCCTTGTAGAATGAGTTCAGAAGCATTCCTTCCTCTGCAATTTTTTGGAATAGTTTGAGAAGGATAGGTGTTAACTCTTCTCTAAATGTTTAGTAGAATTCATCTGTGAAGCTGTCTAGTCTTGGACTTTAGTTTGCTGGGAGTTTTTTTTTTTTAATTACTGATTCAGTTTCATTACTGGTGATTGGCCTGTTCATATTTTCTATTTCTTCCTTAGGAAGGAATAGAAATCTTGGGAGATAGTTGGTCTATAGGATCAATGTAACATATTTTCATTACTGGGTGAAACTCTGTCCTCAGAATACTTTGTAAGGGGCAGAAGGATGTAGACATGGTCCTACAGAAACAATTAACAAAGGAAAAATGTTAGGCAAGACCATCTCAGGAAAGATTTTTACTCTTGAAATTTTTATAGGCCAAATGGTCTTATAAATTTTATCTGAAAGGCATATACAAGACAACCACATAGAATAAAATTATACCTCAGAAAACAAAGGAGTATTAGTGAACATGTAACTCTAATCACAGGAGAAAGGAAGGAGGGAGAGAGGCTTGAAATATGCGCTGATGGCAACTTTGTGCTTATCCTGATATCAGAACTATCATAAGCTTCAAGCACAATTTCCAAAACATCCTGCTTAACCCCAAAAGTGTTTATTTTTGTCACTCATTTATGGTATCCATAAAGTTACTTATGTCCACTCTGTATAATTTAGAGAGTTTCTCTTACATTTTCCCCAAATTTGAAAGCAAGCACTTTTTTTTGTGGGCTCACATGAAAATGAAGAGTTCACGTGAACATGAGAACTTAAAATATAAACTATTCTCAAGTCACCAAAAACATTTGAAGTGGCAAAAACACATTTTTATTATATTCTGGTTTGGTATTTTCAAATTTTTAAAAATCATGATTCTTAATATTGAAATGTGAGTTGACCGTTTTCAAACACTAGTTTAACTGAGAAGAGAGATTGTAAGAAAATAAAATTTATGTGTGTTGTACCTAGCAATTCACATTTATGGAGAGTTCTGAGAAAATAATAATGGCAATAACATTTTAGAGTTATTGCTTACTAGGTTGGAGATGAAGATTATAATAAATGTTTCTTTGTGATGTTGCTACCTAGCCATCAGAGAAAAATAAGTGTAATATATTTTCCACCTATAGGTGGCAGTATCTGTACTATCAGCATCATCTTTATTAAAGGAAAATTATTAGAAGTAATATTTTTGCAAAAAAATTTAAAACTTTTTATTTTGGAGAATTTCAAGCATACATAAAAGTAGAGAGAGTAGTGTAATGAACCACCATGTTCCCACCAACCCCTTCAACCATTACCATGGCCAGTCTTGTTTCATGAGCCCCTATTCCCTTACCCCACCATCTGGATTATTTTGAAGCAAATCCTGGATCATATGAAATTAAAATAGAAAAATAAAGTTATAATACCACCTGTCAAACACTTCCAAGAAATTGTACTAACACCCATGAAATCCTAAAAAATAAGTGGGCAAATAAGAAACAAACAAAAAGCAACCTTCTTGTTAGGAAGATGAAAAGCATTGAATGTCATATCCTATAAAACATGGCAGGCTAAAACTCTGTCAAATAACGTAAGAATGTTTCCATTATATTATGCATAGAGTGTATGCAGGTGAAATAAAAGGTGATACTTTGAAGGAGGAAAGCTTTTAATTTTTTAAAAAAGTGATTACTAAGTTACAGAAATGACAAAACACTAATTGATAGACTATATGACGTGCTCATCCTCCCTGGGGGTGAAAAAAGGGACAAGACCAAGTTAGAAGTTTTTGCAGGGTGAATGATTAGATATAAAAAGGGAATACAAGTAAGCAAGGGGGATGGAAAATTACCGACTTGTTAGAACAAAGCAGTGACAGCTGCTAGCTCTAAAATTAGGAACAGAGACAAGAAATTTTCAGAGCACCACCAAACAAATCACAAAGGCTCAATCCACCCAGCACCTTTCAGAAAGGTTTTAACCCCTAAAAGAATACAAGGAAAACAGCTACTTCCAGAGTGATGACTTGGTGGCTGTTCACTTCCCCCAACCTCCATGCTCTGAGTCCAAAGCCGTTTCTCTACAGAGGGCTGCCCTTGGACGACAGCTCAGATTAAAACCAAGGACAGAGAGAGTACACATCTTTTTAAAGACTTTTATATTTTCTACAATTTGCTGAGACTTTTATGACTTTGCAACCTGAAAGTCCAGTCCCTGTTACTTACATCTTCATCATACTCTTTGAGCTCTTCCAGCCCAGACTCTGGAAATAAAGTGATTCCCTAGAGCACTCTAGTTGCATCATGAGGACGATGAACACGTCTAGGTACCTGGGTGGTAGAGTCTTTCACCTACCTCAAGTAGAAACTTAGCCAATGCTACTGTAACACTTTTTTTATTTTAAAAAATCGCACAAATTAATCTTAAACTGAGCACTTCTGTCCTCAGGATAAATAGAAAGTTTTTTTAGGAGCCCAAGACCTGGCTTCTAGTCAGGCTACTGTCCCAGGGCGACCAAGGACATCACGCAAGCCACGTGGGGCTTTAGTGTCCTCCCCCAGGGAGAGGGAGTATGGCTGTACTTGCCTTAACTAAGTCACGGGACTATTGCTAGGGACAGCCAAGGAAACAATCATAAACACACTTTGAAACATTTTAAATGCTAAAAAGTTAGCTGGCCCAAGGGTTTCTTTTTCTTTCTTTCATTATTGGTTATGTATTTTTTACACTAGCGATGGTCATTTACTATTTTGGTGGCCCCGTATCAACTTCCTCTTCTGCTCCTAACAGCAAATTTGCCCCTCCAGCCGCCCCCTCATTACTCTCAGTCCTGCGCTTGGGTGCACTGGATCCACCCTCCCCACCAAGGGATGGCATAAGCCCCAGTGAGGGGCGCTGTGGCTGTGGCTGGGCTCTAGGGGAGAGATGAGTGTCCTTTCTTCTCTCTTCTTGCTGGACTTGAACCTGGAAGGATAGGGGGAGGGAGAGCTGTGGCCACCTCACCTCAACGTGAAGCCTGAGAAGGAAGCCAATTCCAGAGGAGCACAGAGCCAATTGACCAAGAGACGGAGGCCCGAGTGCCTCACTTGAAGGTCCCAAAGCCAGCTCCCCAGGGGCTGCTCAGTTATGTCAGTGCATTCATTTTGTTGAAGCCACTTGGGGCTGGGTCTTCTGAAACAATAATGAGAATTCTAACTGACGAGACACTCACACGGTAAGACACTCTCACACAACTTGGTACCTTACAGCGTCACATGGGGAAGTTAACTACATCACACACTTAAACTGAGAGATTCATTTACTCACCGACTAGCCTATGGATTCTGGGGCTAGTCTTGATTACTTCCAAGTTAGAACTCATAAATAATGTCTAAAGTGCCTCATTTCACTTCCTCTTATGCTCTCAAGCAATCAGGCAAATACCATTACTTGGGATTGGGAGAATTTCTATCATAGGATATTGGCTGCTAAGTGGAGAGAATTATGTAAGTCCTTATGTATTTCAGAATAATTGCTGCATGATGGAATTAGTGTGGAAATCATTTCTGCAAAGAAATAAATTTGTGGATCACATCCATTTTCTCGATCACTTGAAAGTTGAACGTGCTCTTGCACAATATCTAAAAGAAGGGGTCCTGACCATCACCTCTCCAAAAAGCTGGACTATTGGTACAATTTTTGGTTTTCACTGTAAAAAGCCAAAAATGTAAAGTAAGATATAGGAAGAGGTAAGAAAAGCATCATATAAGGTCAAGTTTTGGAATCACTAAACAGGGGAAACTTTATTTAACATAACTTTTCAGAAATATTTTTGCTGGTAGTACACTGACAGTGTTAGGACCTCCCTAGAACTCCTTTCAGGGAAAGGAGGCATTTTTCAATTCCATTACGTCTACTATGATTGCTTGACTGGAAAATTGTGATCTGTGTGGAGCAGGGAAATGCCAGCACTGTGTAGATCCGGATTTCTCAACTCCCACACTACAGATATTTTGGGCCAATAATTGTGGGTGTATCGTGGAGGACTGTCCTGTGCATTGGAGGATGTTTAGCAGCCTCCCTGGCCTTTACCCACCAGATAGCAGGGGTACCTGTCCCACAGTGTGACAACCAAAAATGTCTCCAGGCATTGCCAGATGGTCTAGGGGGAGGATGAACTACCCCCGGTGTAGGACCCCTGGTATACAGGTTCAGCCACTGAAGCAGAACTGTCACCAGGTTGAAACTGAGCTGGTTACATACACGCAGGCTTGGGATACCATCTGGTACGGTCATTATGAAGATTAATGAAGATGCCGCCTACTGTGGCCCACTTGGGAAATTCCAAAAAGTAAAATGTGGGCTGATCGTCTTACAGTGGTTAAATAATGAAACTATAATAGAGTGTTTATAAACTGTAAGCAATTTCAGTTCAGTGAAGTTCCTTTAAATCATTATTTTAGTGTAAACAACAACTACAAAACTATAGGGTTTGTATGATTCCACTTATATGAGGTACCTAGAATAGTCAAATACCTAGAGACAGGAAGCAGAGGGTGGTTGCCAGGGGCGGAGGGAAGGGGGAAATGGGGAGTTATTGTTTAATGAGTACAGGAGTTTCCCTTTTGCAAGATGAAAAGAGTTCTGGAGGTGAGTTACACAGCATTGTGAATGTACTTAACATCACGGAACTGTACACCTAAAATGGTTAAGATGGTAAAGTTTGTTATGTGTATTTTACCATAATAAAAAAAATTAGAGTTCACCACATTGGTAGTGGAGAGAGAGCGAACATGCTCCACACTTTAACCTTCCCTCACAGTTTTCCCAGGTTAATAAACCCACAGAAGGGTTTTGATCGGCCTGACTTCGGAAATGCCCATGTGTGGACCAATCAAAGGATGACAGGATGGGGGCACATGATTCTCCCAGGCTGCAGAAGAGCAGGAAAGAACAGATATCCATCCCTGACCCAATTAACTCTAGCCAGGGTGTGGAATCTTTCGTGGCCACCTTTAATCCAAACCATATGGCTGAGTGGGCAGAGAAGCGAGTTCCAGAAAAAGGTGGGGAGGGAGGTTCAAGGCAAAACAATAAGAGTCCAATATTCAACCACCATAGCTATGATCTAGTGTTTTCTGTCCTAGTTCCCTCCTGTTATCCCTGTCACCAAGTTGAAACCGAGCTGGTTACTTACACACAGGGCTTGGAATACCATCTGGTACAGTCATTATGAAGATTAATGAAGAGTTGCGGGCTTCTGCAGTGGGAAACATGATTTATAAAAACTAAGCCTATGTTGAGTAAGAGCCTGCATTGCGTAGCCTGGGAAGAGGCTGGGGTTGACATGGTTGGCTTTCTTCATTGCCTTATCAGTTAAGGCATCAGGCATTAGAATGCCCGGGACAGAGCTGCACCGCATGAGCTTTAAGTCCACAGACCTGAATTTATAACTCAGCTCCACCACTTGAAGGGGGCGGGGGGAGTTGGTTCATCTCTAGGAGCCCCCGTGTCCTTGTGAAATTTACCCTAGGCAGCAACGTAGAGCATCCATATCAGGCAGGCTTTGGAAGAACACAGATGCAGGCAGGTAATTGGGGCATATCATGAAGGCATTGGCAGCAGAGAAGATCAGACTCTCACCCAGGCACTGCCCCGCTGCAGTGCCTCACAGAAACAGCCACCAGCCAGCCTGATGGAGACCGAGGTAGCTCATGGTAGGAAGAACACAGCCCAGCTCTGGGCACCAGATGATTTTGCCTCCCCTCTGCTGTGGGTGTTCCTTCATCTCAGCATCACCTGCTCCTCCCTCTCCGTGCCCTTGATCAGGTCACTCTGCCGCCCCAAGTCCACCACCAGGCCCTTACTCTGCACCTTTTCTCTACCGGTTGCTTCTCTTTATTCATCAGGATCAGTGCCTGTTGGTCTCTTGCCATGCATCTTTTCAACTTCTGCTCTTGCTGCTAACCAATTCTCCCTTTGTAGTTCCCAGCTGAAATTCCCAGGAGAGAATCTGATGGGCAAAGCTAATTGCTATCATCGTGACGGGGTAGAGCTTTTCAACTGGGCCCTTCACAGGCTGCCATCCTCTTTGGGTGGGCTGGTCTGAGCCAACTCTTTATGCCTGGTTTGGGCATTGCTGTGGTCCAGGAATGGAGTTTCATGGTGTTGAAAGTGGCCACCTGTGGCTGCTTCCTCTGCACAGGACTAGGGCAGAGTTGTGTCTTAGGAGAGGAGGACTGCAATTATGACAGGTATCATCTTGACCTAGTTCAAAGCCCACATATACAGAAGGCCCTCAACATGTGTTAGCTCTTATCCTTAGAACATCCAAGTACTGTGTTCCAGCCTCTGTGTTGGGTACCAATGGCACACAGGTGGAAAGATGAAATCCCTCCCTCCCTGAGCTCACCATTGAGTGAAGGAGGCACGTAAGTTAAAGTTTCATATGGGACATAGAAGGTGGGAAGAGACGCTCTGGGACCCTGGCATAATGGCAGCATGGTCCAAAGAAAAAGTTAGATGGTGAGGGGCGAGATCAAGGATGGCCTTGAATGTCATGAGTGTTTTCCTGTGGCCACTGGAGGGCTTTAAATCAGGGAGCAATATTTTGGTATAACCAGGACAGCAATGTTGATGTGGGAATGTTCCCAGCTCCCTTCCCATTCCCTCACCCCATTCCTGGGCTGATGCTCCAGATCAGAGTATTAGAGTGGTGAGATTTACAGATGTGGAATTTACTTACAAAGAACATAAGAATAGAAGTGGAAAGAGAAGACTGGAGAGGAGCTCCTACAAGTGGGATGCAGGGGGAAATTTTTGGTGGAGAACGATACGAATGGTACACAGGGAATTTTTTAAAATTGACTTTTAGAGCAGTTTTAGGTTCATAGCAAAATTGAACGGGAGGTACAGTTATTCCCCATACCACTCGCCCCACACATGCATAACCTCCCGAACTATCAAAATCCTACACCATAATGGTACATTTGTCATAATTGATGAACCTACGTTGACTCATTATTATCACCCAAAGTGCATAATTTACATTAGGGCTTATTCTTGGTGTTGTATATTTTGTAGGTCTGGACAAATGTATAATGACATGTACCCATCATTATAGTATCATACAGAGTAGTTTCACTGACCTAAAAATCCTCCGTGCTTTGTCTATTCATCCTTCCCTCCCTTGAACCCCTACCAACCATTGATCATTTTACTGTTTCCATAGTTTTGCCTTTTCCAGAATGTCGTAGAGTTGGAATTATACAGTGTGTGGCCTTTTCAGATTGGCTTCTTTCATGTAGTAACATGCATTTAAATTCCCTCCATATCTTTTCACGGCTTCATAGATAATTTCTTTTTAGCACTCAGTAGTATTTCATTGTCTGGATGTAACATGGTTTATCCATTCACCTACTGAAGGGCATCTGGTTGCTTCCAAGTTTTGGCAATTATGAAAAAAGTTGTGATAAACGCCTGTGTGCTGGTTTTGACGTGGACATAAGTTTTCAAATCCTTCTGGTAAATACCAAAGAGTGCAATTGCTGGGTCATATGGTAGAGTATGTTTAGTTTTAGAAGAAACTGTCAAACTGTCTTCCAAAGCAACTGTACCATTTTGTATTCCCATGAGCAATGAATGTGAGTTCCTGTCACTCAACATCCTCTCCAGCATTTGGTGTTGTCAGTGTTCTGGATCTTGGCCATTCTAACAGGAGTGTAGTAGTATCTCATTTTTGTTTTAATTTGCATTTCCCTAATCATATATGATGTTGAACATCTTTTCATATACTTGTTTGCCATTCACATATCTCCTTTGGTGAGATATAAGGTCTTTGGCCCATTTTTAATTGGGTTGTTTATTTTTTATTGTTGATTTTTAAGAGTTCTTTATTTATTTTGGATAACAGACCTTTATTAGATATGTCTTTTGAAAATATCTTCTCCCAGTCTGTGGTTTGTCTTCTAATTCTCATGTCTTTCACAGAATAGAAGTTTTTATTTTAATTAATCCAGCTTATCAATTCTTTCTTTCATGGATCATGCCCTTGTTATATCTCCCAAAATTATCACCATATCCAAGGTCATTTATTTTTTCTCCTATATTATCTTCTAGGAGTTTTGTAGTTTTACATTTTGCATTTAGGTCTGTGATCCATTTTGAGTTAGTTTTTGTGAAGGGTGTCAGGTCTGTGTCTAGCATCATGTTTTTTTGCATGTGAATGTCCAGTTAGTCCAGTACCATTTGTTAAAAAGACTATCTTTGCTCCATTGTATTGTCTTTGCTCCTTTGTCAAAGACCAGTAGATTATCTTTACATGGATTTATTTCTAGATTCTCTATTCTGTTCCATTGATCTGTCTATTCTTTTGCCAACACCACACCATCTTGATTACTGTAACTTTATAGTAAGTCTTGAAATCAGGTATTGTCAGTCTTCTGAATTTATTCCTCTCCTTCAATATTGTGTTTGCTATTCTGGGTCTTTTGTCTCTCCATACAAACTTTAGGATCAGTTGAGATCTACAAAATCACTTGCTGGCATTTTGATTTGATATTGCATTGAATCTATAGATCAAGTTGGGAATAACTGACATCTTGATAATATTGAGCTCCCTAACCATGAACATGAAATATCTCTCCATTTATTTAGGTCTCCTCTGATTCCTTTCATCAGAGTTTTGTAGTTTTTCTCATGTAAATCTTATACATATTTTGTTAGATTTATACCTAAGTATTTAATTTTTAGAGATGCTAATGTAAATGATATTGTGTTTTTAATTTTGAATTCTACTTGTTCATTGCTGGTGTATAAGAAAGCAATTGGCTTTTGTATATTAGCCTTTATCCTACAGCCTTGTGATAATTGCTTATTAGTTCCAGGATTCTTTTATGAATTCTTTTGGATTCTCTACATAGAAAATCATGTCATCTGCAAACAGAGACAGTTTTACTTCTTCCTTCCCAGTTAGTATACCTTTTATTTACTTCTTTTGTCTTATTGCATTAGCTAGGCTTTCCAGTATGATGCTGAAAAGGAGTGGTGAGAGGGGACATCTGTTCCTTGTGGGAAAGCTTCTAGTTTCTCAGAAAATTTTTTTTCTTTGAAAATATTAAACAACACAAAACGTTAAAATGACCCATAAATACCTGTGTGTGTGTATGTGTGTGTTTGTCTATAAAAACCCTCCATTCCTCTAATCTCTCTCTCCCTCCACCATCATCTTGCCCTGAGATCACCACCTGTTAATAATTTTGTGTTTCATGCTTAAATTTTGCCTATATATGCTCACGTATACTTTTTTTTAAACATCTTTATTGGAGTATAATTGCTTTACAATGGTGTGTTAGTTTCTGCTTTATGACAAAGTGAATCAGCTATACATATACATATATCCCCATATCTCCTCCCTCTTGCATCTCCCTCCCACCCTCCCTATCCCACCCCTCTAGGTGGTCACAAAACACCGAGCTGATCTCCCTGTGCTACGCAGCTGCTTCCCACTAGCTATCTATTTTATGTTTGGTAGTGTATATATGTCCATGCCACTCTCTCACTTCGTCCCAGCTTACCCTTCCCCCTCCCCATGTCCTCAAGTCCATTCTCTACGTCTGCGTCTTTATTCCTGTTCTGCCCCTAGGTTCTTCAGAACCTTTTTTTTTTTTTTTTTTAGATTCCATATATATATGTTAGCATACAGTGTTTGTTTTTCTCTTTCTGACTTACTTCACTCTGTATGACAGACTCTAAGTCCATCCACCTCACTACAAATAACTCAATTTCGTTTCCTTTTATGGCTGAGTAATATTCCATTGTATATATGTGCCACATCTTCTTTATCCATTCATCTGTCGATGGACACTTAGGTTGCTTCCATGTCCTGGCTATTGTAAATAGAGCTGCAATGAACATTTTGGTACATGACTCTTTTTGAATTATGGTTTTCTCAGGGTATATGCCCAGTAGTGGGATTGCTGGGTTGTATGGTAGTTCTATTTTTAGTTTTTTAAGGAACCTTCATACTGTTCTCCATAGTAGCTGTATCAGTTTACATTCCCACCAACAGTGCAAGAGGGTTCCCTTTTCTCCACACCTTCTCCAGCATTTATTGTTTGTAGACTTTTTGATGATGGCCATTCTGGCTGCTGTGAGGTGATACCTCACTGTAGTTTTGATTTGCATTTCTCTAATGGTTAGTGATGTTGAGCATCCTTTCATGTGTTTGTTGGCAATCTGTATATCTTCTTTGGAGAAATGTCTGTTTAGGTCTTCTGGCCATTTTTGGATTGGGTTGTTTGTTTTTTTGATATTGAGCTGCATGAGCTGCTTGTAAATTTTGGAGATTAATCCTTTGTCAGCTGCTTCATTTGCAAATATTTTCTCCCATTCTGAGGGTTGTCTTTTCGTCTTGTTTATGGTTTCCTTTGCTGTGCAAAAGCTTTTAAGTTTCATTAGGTCTCATTTGTTTATTTTTGTTTTGATATCCATTTCTCTAGGAGGTGGGTCAAAAAGGATCTTGCTGTGATTTATGTCATAGAGTGTTCTGCCTATGTTTTCCTCTAAGAGTTTTATAGTGTCTGGCCTTACATTTAGGTCTTTAATCCATTTTGAGTTTATTTTTGTATTCTCACATATACTTTTAAAAAATTTATTTTATTGAAAATTAGTTAATTTACAATGTTGTGTTAGTTTCTGGTGTACAGCAAAGTGATTCAGATAGAGATATTAATATTCTTTTCCATTATGGTTCATTACAGGATACTGAATATAGTTCCCTGTGCTGTACAGTAGGACCTCGTTGTTTACATTCTATATATAATCGTTGGCCTCTGTTAATCCTAAACTCCCAGTCCATCCCCTCCACCCCACCTTTCACATACACTCTTTGAAAAACATGAATGGAATTGTGGTATACATCTTTGTTTGCAACTTGTGTTTTTTTACTGAAGAGTATGCTAATCATTTTAGCTTTCAGACCAGTGCATGTAAATTTACTTTATTCTTTTAAATGACTATGTAATAAGGAAAGAGGATTTGGGTAGGTAGTGTCTAGGGTTAAGAATTGGACTCCTTTTGATGTTCTTTAAGATGTAGAAGTGAATGTTGGAAGTATTTTTAATTAACTTTGGTCACTGGGGTGTGTTTCTTTGAATGTCACATCAAGCTGAGATGGGCACTGGGAACCCAAAGATTTATTCAGGTTACCTGAGAAAGATCCTCAAGACAGTGGGGTAGAGGATAGATTCATGGAAAATAACGTTTAGACTAGAAAGGAAAAAGGGAGTAAGCACAGAATATCTCCATGGAAAGAGAAGAAGAAAAAATGCATCCAGCAAGAGAGGCTAAAAGTTAGTGTTGAAAGACAAGAGAAGTACCAAGGAAGAATTCTATCCTGAAATGCAAGGGAGAAAAAAATACCAGGAAGAATGGAGTGGCAGATAGTATGCTGCAGAGAAGCCAAACCAGGTAAGATCAGCAAAGGGTCCATTGGATCTAGGAGGTTGTGGAGAAGTTCAGTGACATGGAGGGAGCAGAAGCCAGAGAGCCAGCCTGTAAGAGGTGTAGAAGTGAGTATGGAGCAAAAGGTGGGCACAGCAAGGATAATACTATGCTTTAAAGAAATTTCACTCAAGATGAAAGGAGAGCAATGACTAAGATGAAGTCACACGAGGCTATGGGGATAATTTTGAACTCATATCATTGTTATATAGAGAGATGAAAAAAATCAAAGTTCAGAGAATCCTCTTCAATTTTATAAAACAAACTCTGTCAAGTTAATGAGGCTTACATAAGTGAGTCAGACCCCGTTAAAGCATATGTCACTTGGCTGTTATAGGTACCCAGCCATGACTCAGGAATGCTGACACAGAGCCACGTGGCATCATATATTACTAAGCATTGCCTGTGCATTGTCAAACAGTGATTTAAAAGTTTACATAGTGGTGTGCAGCTGGCAGACCAGCCCAGAACTATTGAAGTTACATTTCCTTTTGTGGAAACTTTGGTAATCTGTATTCTATTAAAAAATGCCTTGAGATTATGAAAGCTAAGCCATAAATACTGAAAAGTTGCAACTTTCTTCATATTTAAGCCTCTTTAGGGAAAAAAATGACTCAGAAATGTATTGATTCAATTCCATAGACACTTTTTTCTGACTCAAGTAATTAGTCTTTAAAAAAAAATAGATGGCAGTGTGGTATAGTGGTTAAGATCGCAGGCAATGGAACCCAATGAACTTGAGTTTGAATTCCAGGTCAGCCTCTGGAGAGCTGAGAGATCTTGAGCAAATTCCTAATTTGTAAAATGAGAACAATTATAGTTCCTACACAGAGAGTGGTTTTGCAGGTCAAATAAGGCCATGCACATGCAGTATTTGCACAGTGTACGGCACCTAGTAGGTGCTCAGTAAGCATGAGCTGACATTCAGTTCTCTGGGACCAGCAGGTAGACACTGGTACACAGAGAAGTGTAGGCACAAAGGGCTGAAGGCAATAAGGACTGTGTGACTCGGCTGGCAGAGGAGAGAGTATTGGGAGGAAACCAACAGGGAATGAGGTAGGTAGGGTGGGAGCAAGGTATATGGATCTTATGTTGGGAAAGACAATAAAGCAAGACTCCATAGTATTGATATTTTACACACACACGCACACACACACACACCACATGTTACCATAGGTGTCTTTCCGTGCTTTGCTAAACCTATGACAGAGGTATTATCTGAGCTACTCCACTTCTCAGTATTAAGTGACAGAAACCCAACTTCAGGTGGCTTAAGTCAAAATTGGAAGGTACCTGCTCATGTCAATGAGAGCTGAAGGGGGTGCCTCTGGCATAGCTAGATCCAATGCCTGAAAGAGGACCCAGTCTCACTCGCCCCATCTCTCTGCTCACCTGTCTCTGCGGGCTGCCAGGTTAGCTAGGTGCTCCCCGCCAGGTGGCCAGAGTTACCTTCACAGCATCCCCTACCCAAAGAGCATGCTCCTGATCCCAGGATGGGTCTGGTTTGGTCACATACCCATCTCTTTACCGCATCACTATTGAGAATAGGAGGGAGGGAGGTGTTGATATTCTGACTGGCCAGCCTGAGTTCCATGACCACCCAGGTCAACTTGGCAGAAACCACATGGACTGAGAGTGGGGAAGGGCAGTTTCCTAAGGGCAAATCAACAGTGAACAGATTCTGAGCCAGCAAAAACAACTCACGTCCTCCATCGCCTCTGTCTCAGAGGTTGAAAATACTTTTAAATGTTTTCAATTTATAGAAAATTAAGGGTCTGAATAAATTCTTGTGCATATTTTTTTCAAGGCTCCAATCCTCTGCAGCAGAGTTTTTCAAGCTTGTCACTACTCACATTTTGAGACAGACAATTCCTTGTTGTGGCTGACATCCTGGCCTCTACCCACTAGAAGCCAGTGGACCTACCTACTTTCTCCTTCCTATTCTGACAACCAGAGATGTCGCTAAAAGTTAGCAAATATCCCTTGGGAAGCAAAGTCGCCCCCTGTTGAGAATCATTGCTATAGCCTATGTGATTTCCCCGGGTTTATTTTTATTACATTCATGCAGATATAATCCAATTTTATCAAGTGGTTCTAACTACAGAAGGTTTCTCAGTGAGTACAACTGGCCTTTGGGGAGCTGGGGGAAAAATCCCGTCCAAGTAGCTTGAGTGAAAGGAGGGTATCGTAAGAATAGAGTCCTCACGTAATCCAAAGAAGGCTGAATCCGCAAGCCTCCAAGAAGGGGTCCCTCTCAGCCCCTCTCCCTCTTGCTTGGTTTCTCTGTTTCTCCACTCTGGTGTCCAGTGCAGACAGCAGCTGCGCTTTGTGTCAATTAGTGCAATAGTCAAGGGAAGAATCTGATTGGTCCAGCCCATGAGTCATGCTCTGTTTGGATCAGGGGTCTACCCATCCAATCAGCTGTATCCCGGGCTGGAGGGAAAGTAAGATCCTGTGCTTCAGAACCTGCATTTCCAACAACAGGGGCTGTGACAGGGAATTCTCCACCTATGGGACCTCGGTTTGAATGAGCAGGTGATGAAAGGGAGGAGAGGAAAAAGTACCAAGGTATAAGACATGGTTTGCCTAGCACTGACTCAGTTTTATTTTTTAATTTTTAAATTTACGAAAATGGTATCGTGGTAAAAAAATATATAACAAAATTTGCCATTTTAACCAGTTTAGGTGCACAGGGGCATTACATACATTCTGTATACAGTGTGTACCTTAAGTACATACTATGGCATTAAGTACATTCACATTGTTGTGCAACCATCACCACCATCCATCTCAAGAACACTTTCATCTTCCCCACTGGAACTCTGCACCCATTAAACAACACCCCTGCCCCCCATTTCCTGGCAGTCACCATTCTCCTTTCTGTCCCTAAATCTGACTACTCTAGGGACCACATATAAGTGGATCATACGGTATTTGTCCTTTTGTGACTGGCTTATTTCACTCCCCATAATGTCCTCTAGTTTCATCCATGTGGCAGCATGTGTCAGAATTCCCTTCCTTTTGAAGGCTGAATAATATTCCATTGTGTGGGTTGACCCCATTTTGTTTATCCATTTATTCGTCAGTGGACACTTGTGTTGCTTCCACCTTTTGGCTATTGAGGATGGGACTGGCTCAGTTGGGTTTGTTTTTATTTTTTTTAAGATTTTTTTTTGATGTGGACCATTTTTAAAGTCTTTATTGAATTTGTTACAATAAATTTTTATTTTTTGATTTTTTTGTCCACTAGGCATATGGGATCTTAGCTCCCGACCAAGGATCGAACCCTCACCCCCCCTGCATTGAAGGGTGAAGTCTTAACCACTGGACCGCCAGGGAAGTCCCTGTTTTTATTTTTAAGAAAGTCTAATATTTTAATCTTAAAATGGGGGACTAAACATTTCAAATTTGAATTTATATTTTAGCATTAAATTGAGATTGCCATGACAAAATCATCAAGATTATTCAGATCTGCTGCAGGGCACTGACCAAACATTCATTAAATTATGTATCTTACCTCTTTTTTTTTTACAGCTTTATTGAAGTATAAATGATAGACAAAAACTGTACATATCTGATGTATACATTTTGATGAGTGTGGATATATGCATACATCCATGATTCATCACCACTATAAAGAAATAAACATATCTACCACCTCCAGAAGTTCCCTTGTACCCCTTTGCTTTGTGTGTGTGTGTGTGTGCGTACGTGCGTGTGTGTTAAGAGCATTTAACATATTTATCCTCTTGAGGTTTAAGTGCAAAACACCATATTGTTAATTATAGGCACTATGTCATACAGTAGATCTCTAGAACATATTCATCTTGTATAGCTGTAACTTTATACCCATTGAACAATTCCCTATGCTCCCCTCCCCCATCCCCTGGCAACCACCATTCTATTTTCTACTTCTATAAGTTTGACTATTTTAGATACTTCATATAAGTGGAATCATGCAGTAGTTGTCCTTCTGTGACTGACTTATTTCATTAGCATAATGTCTTCCAGGTCCACGAATGTTGTTGCAAATGGTAGGATTTCCTTCTTTTCTTAAGGCTGAATGATATTCCATTGTATGTATACACCATATTTTCTTTGTCCATTCATCTGTTGATGGACGGTTGGGTTGTTTCCATATCTTGGCAATTGTAAATAATGCTTCAGTGAACATGGGGATGCAGATTATCTCTTCAACATCCTGATTTCAGTACTTTTGGATATGTACCCAGGAGTGGGATTTCTAGATCATATGTAGTTCTATTTTTAATTTTTTGAAGAACCTACATACATGCAATGGCTGCACCGTTTTGTATTCCCACCAACAGTGTACATGGTTTCCAGTTTCTCCACATCCTTGCCAACACTTGTTATCTTTGTTTTTCTGATAATAGCCATTCTAATAGGTGTGATGTGATATCTCATTTGTGGTTTTCATTTGCATTTCCCTGATGTTTAGCAATGTTGAGCACCTTTTTTTTTTTTTTTTTTTTTGCTTTTGTTGCCCGAGTTTTGGGTGTCATATCCATGAAATTATTGCCAAGCCCAATGTCATGAAGCTTTTCCCTTATGTTTTCTTCAAAGAGTTTTATAGTTTTAAGTCTTTAATCTGGGATCAAGTCAGTTTTAACACTAAAAGTCCTGTGTCCCAAGAAACGCCTCTGTCCCGGACAAACCAGGATAGTTGATCACCCTAGACATGTCAGCTAGTGCACTAGAAGCCAGAACACCAGCACAAGCAGGCAAAGCCATTACCACCAGTGATGCATGATTTTGGTGTTCCAGGAAAGGTGGCCCTTCCTGCACAGGCTCTGAGGACTGAGCAGGTTAAAGAGAGGTGGCTCTCAGAGGTCCCCAGTGGAGTGCCCAGTCCCAGTGACAGAATCCGTGCCCAAAGGGGACACTGAAGATATCTCTCACATACTTGGGCTTTGCCTAAGCCTGGCCTTCCAAAGTGTATCAAAGATCTAACCCCTACAAGCATTAAAGATCATGAATTTTCGTAAATCTGAGATCCATTTCTTCCCTTGTGTTTTTGTGCATTATTTCTTAAACATGCTAGCTGCCAAAGTTATCACTTTTCTATATATATTTTTTCACACTGCATTGCTTGCAAGAAAACTGAATGCTCAGTTTCTGGCATTAAGCGTGTTTTTTGGTATCACTGTTAGTATAACCAGCAAGGCTTATGTTTTTCACGGTCTGTAATGTGGCTTGTTGTGTGGAAAGAACAGGAACAGTAGTTTTGGGGAGGTGTAATGTTCTATTTGCATTGGTTTCCCAACTGCTAAGCACTGACAGATTTGAGCATCTTTCAGGTCTGAAATATTTTAGATCTTTGATTGGAGATGGGGGAGGGAAAGAGATTTTTAAAAAAATAAGTTCTTGATCTGTTCAACATGGAATCAAGTTATACTTTTTGTACTTTAAATCTCACATTTTAAATTTCAACTGTGTGATACTGTCTTTTGTCTACTGCTAGAGTGGGATGCAGGACTTTTAAAGTGTATTTTTATAGGCGCTTCAGTTAATTTTTCTATTTTTTGTTAAATAAAATTCTTTATCCCTAAGAAGAGGTTTCATCAACAGATATTAGGGAAACATGATCATCTGTCAGCGAGTTAAAAGAACTCAGTAATGATGACATGATATTGATCGTGTTCAACTAAATAAACTGGGTCTGTTTCTAAAGGTCCAACAGCCCCAAGTAAATAGCTTTACCACAAGGGATCAGAATTGGGGGGGCATTTCCCGATCCAGCAGGAGTGTGGGCCTTCTTTATCTTCAGCACGCAACATGTTAATACATAAGAACATCTATGTGGCTGGGTCTGAGCGTTGATTTTAAATTTTAAATTATGTGTAATGATATTTCAGAAGATAAAAGCCTCCCCTGGGACTGAGCTATGGTGGCTTGGAGTGGAGTCACGGCTGTCTACACAGCCAGCAGCAGAATGTTGGCAAATGGTGCCCTGTTGGTACATGGGGTGCAGTGACACCCTTCCCCACCCTGGATTTATAAGTTAGGAGGCACAGGTGGCCTTCCAAAGGGGGTGCAGGTTGCTGGCACTTGCCAAGCATCCATTTCCCCTCCTCCCAGTAAAAGTCCTGATTTTCCTCACTAAAAGGGGCATAGGATATTTATAGTATATAAAGTGATGGTTTATAAGTGCTCATCTTTACTTTCCTTAAAAAAATATTTATTCAAATTTCACATTTGCTTTGTTTTTAAATTTCTTGGGGTTTTTAATGTGAAAGTATACATTCACAGGTTTAAAATATCAAACCATGCAAAAGGTTATACGATGGAAAGTAAGTCTCCCTCCTCCTTCCTTCAGTCTCCTAGTTCTCCTTCCGAGAGGAAACCAGTTATCATTTTCATTAATATGCATATTTTATTAATATGCAAAGACAAACATATCTATAAATATAGTCCTACTTTTTATAAAAATAGTATCATGCTACATACATTGTTCTGCATCTTGCTTTTTTAATTAAACTTTTTAAGATAATTGTAGGTTCACATGCAATTACAAGAAATAATACAGAGAAAAGTGGCAGAATACACTTTCTTCTCAAGTGCACATGGAACATTCTCCAGGATAGATCACATCTTGGGTCAAAAATCAAGCCTCGGAAAATTTAAGAAAATTGAAATCATATCAAGCATCTTTTCTGACCACAACGCTATGAGACTGGAAATCAATTACAGGAAAAAAACCTGTAAAAAACACAAATATATGGAGGCTAAACAGTGCACTCCTAAATAACCAAGAGATCACTGAAGAAATCAAAGAAGAAATAAAAAAATACATAGAAACAAATGACAATGAAAACATGATGACCCAAAACCTATGGGACGCAGCAAAAGCAGTTCTAAGTGGGAAGTTTATAGCAATACAATCTCACCTCAAGAAACAAGAAAAGTCTCAAATAAACAATCTAACCCTACACTTAAAACAACTAGAGAATGAAGAACAAAGAAAACCCTAAGTCAGTAGAAGGAAAGAAATCATAAAGATCAGAGCAGAAATAAATGAAATAGAAACAAAGAAAACAATAGCAAAGATCAATAAAACTAAAAGCTTGTTCTTTGAGAAGATAAACAAAATTGATAAACCCTTAACCAGACTCATCAAGAAAAAAAAGGAGAGGACGCAATCAATAAAATTAGAAATGAAAATGGAGAAATCACAACTGACACTGCAGAAATACAAAGAATTATAAGAGACTACTACAAACAACTATATGCCAATAAAATGGACAACCACGAAGAAATGGACAAATTCTTGGAAATGTACTATTTTCCAAGACTGAACCAGGAGGAATTAGAAAATATAAACAGACCTATCACAAGTAATGAAATTGAAACCGTAATTAAAAATCTTCCAACAAACAAAAGTCCAGGACCAGATGGCTTCACAGGCAAATTCTATCAAACATTTAGAGAAGAGCTAACACCGATCTTTCTCAAACTCTTCCAAAAAATTGCAGAGGGAGAAACACTCCCAAATTCATTCTACGAAGCCACCATCACCCTGATACCAAAACCAGAAAAAGATATCACAAAAAAAGAAAATTATGGACCAATATCACTGATGAACAGAGATGCAAAAATGCTGAACAAAATACTAGCAAACAGAATCCAACAGCACATTAAAAGGATCATACACCATGATCAAGTGGGATTTATCCCAGGGATGCAAGGATTCTTCAATATACGCAAATCAATCAATGTGATACACCACATTAACAAATTAAGGAATAAAAACCATATGATCATCTCAATAGATGCACAAAAAGCTTTTGACAAACTTCAACACTGATTTACGATAAAAACTCTCCAGAAAATGGGCATAGAGGGAACCTACCTCAACATAATAAAGGCCATATATGACAAACCCACAGCAAGCATCATACTCAATGGTGAAAAACTGAAAGCATTTCCACTAAGATCAGGAACAAGACAAGGATGTCCACTCTCACCACTCTTATTCAACATAGTTTTGGAAGTCCTAGCCACAGCAATCAGAGAAGAAAAAGAAATAAAAGGAATACAAACTGGAAAAGAAGAAGTAAAACTGTCACTGTTTGCCGACGACATGATACTATACATAGAAAATCCTAAAGAGGCCACCAGAAAACTGCTAGAACTAATCAATGAATTTGGTAAGGTTGCAGGATACAAAATTCATGCACAGAAATCTCTGGCATTCCTATACACCAACATTGAAAAATCAGAAAGAGAAATTAAGGAAACACACCCACTTACCACTGCAGCACAAAGAATAAAATACCTAGGAATAAACCTGCCTAAGGAGGTGAAAGACTTGTACTCAGAAAACTATAAAACACTAATGAAAGAAATCGAAGATGACATAAACAGGTGGAGAAATATACCATGTTCTTGGATTGGAAGAATCAATATTTTGAAAATGACTATACTACCCAAAGCAATCTACAGATTCAATGCAATCCTTATCAAACTACCAATGGCATTCTTCACAGAATTAGAACAAAAAATTTTACAATTCATATGGAAACACAAAAGACCCCGAATAGCCAAAGCAATTTTGAGAAAGAAAAACAGAGTTGGAGGAATCAGGCTCCCTGACTTCAAACTATACCACAAAGCTACAGTAATCAAGACAGTACGGTACTGGCACAAAAACAGAAATATAGATCAATGGTACAGGATAGAATGCCCAGAGATAAACCCATGCACATAAGGGCATCTAATTTATGACAAAGGAGGCAAGAAAATACAATGGAGAAAAGACAGCCTCTTCAATAAGTGGTTCTGGGAAAACTGGACAGCTACATGTAAAAGAATGAAATTAGAACACTTCCTAACACCATACACAAAAATAAACACAAAATGGATTAAAGACCTAAATGTAAGCCCAGACACTATAAAACTTAGAGGAAAACATAGGCAGAACACTCTATGACATAAATCACAGCAAGATCTTTTTTGACCCACCTCCTAGAGAAATGGAAATAAAAACAAAAATAAACAAATGGGACCTAATGAAACTTAAAAGCTTTTGAACAGCAAAGGAAACCATAAACAAGACGAAAAGACAATCCTCAGAATGGGAGAAAATATTTGCAAATGAAGCAACTGACAAAGGATTAATCTCCAAAATTTACAAGCAGCTCATGCAGCTCCATATCAAAAAATCAAACAACCCAGTCCAAAAATGGGCAGAAGATCTAAATAGACATTTCTCCAAAGAAGATATACAGATTGCCAACAAACACATGAAAGGATGCTCAACATCACTAATCATTAGAGAAATGCAAATCAAAACTACAGTGGGGTATCACCTCACACTAGTCAGAATGGCCATCATCAAAAAATCTACAAACAATAAATGCTGGAGAGGGTGTGGAGAAAAGGGAACCCTCTTGCACTGTTGGTGGGAAAGTAAATTGATACAACCACTATGGAAAACAGTATGGAGGTTCCTTAAAAAGCTAAAAATAGAACTACCATACGACCCAGCAATCCCACTACTGGGCATATACCCTGAGAAAACCATAATTCAAAAAGAGTCATGTACCACAATGTTCATTGCAGCTCTATTTACAATAGCCAGGACATGGAAACAACCTAAGTGTCCATCGACAGATGAATGGATAAAGAAGATGTGGCACATATATACGATGGAATATTACTCAGCCATAAAAGGAAACGAAATTGAGTTATTTGTAGTGAGGTGGATGGAGTTAGAGTCTGTCATACAGAGTGAAGTAAGTCAGAAAGAGAAAAACAAATACCATATGCTAATGCATATATATGGAATCTAAAAAAAAAAAAAAAACCTAGGGGCAGGACAGGAATAAAGATGCAGACATGGAGAGTGGACTTGAGGACACGGGAAGGGGGAGGAGTGGGCTGGGATGAGGTGAGAGAGTGGCATGGACATATATACACTACCAAATGTAAGATAGATAGCTAGTGGGAAGCAGCCGCATAGCACAGGGAGATCAGCTTGGTGCTTTGTGACCACCTAGAGGGGTGGGGTGGGGAGGGTGGGAGGGAGACACAAGAGGGAGGGGATATGGGAATACGTGTATACGTATGGCTGATTCACTTTGTTATACAGCAGAAGCTAACACACCATTGTAGAGCAATTATACTCCAATTAAGATGTTGGAAAAAAAAAGATGTTAAAAAAAAAAGAATGTAACTTTCTGATCATAAGATTTTCAAGTGAAGATCTTTTCCCTCTTTTTCATGTTTATTTTAAAGGGTGAACAAATTGGTGTCAAAATCACGAGATTCTGCAATTTGTTTAGCATCAGTGACAGATGTTTGATAAACATAATCGCAGGTTTTCCTCAAACAATTTAATTCCTTTGATGCTGTCAAGAGCATTATGCACATTGAATTTGATGCAGGCATCATTTGGCTTGTATCATTAATTTTACTTAATCTATCACCTAAAATTAATACTGAGTAAATCAGATTTAAAGTTGATATTTTCAGATGTGTACCTTTGACTTGCATTCTTTATCAATTATCTTCATCAATAAAATCAACAGTTTTTTTAAAAAAGAATATAACTCGGATGTCAGATCAGATCAGTAATATGAATCAGCCTCTTTTCTTTTTTTAAAAAAATATATTTATCTATTTATTTTTGGCTGTGTTGGGTCTCCATTGCTGTGCACAGGCTTTCTCTAGTTGCAGCGAGCGGGGGCTACTCTTCGATGCGGTGCGAGGGCTTCTCATTGCGGTGGCTTCTCTTGTTGCGGAGCATGGGCTCTACGTGCACGGGCTTCAGTAGTTGCAGCACGTGGGCTCAGTAGTTGTGGCTCATGGGCTCTAGAGCTCAGGCTCAGTAGTTGTGGCACACTGGCTTAGTTGCTCTGCAGCATGTGGGATCTTCCTGGACCAGGGCTGGAACCTGTGTCCCCTGCATTGGCAGGCAGATTCTCAACCACTGCGCCCCCAGGGAAGTCCAGCCTCCTTCTTTTTAATGGCTTTGTAGTGTTCCATCGTAAAATGGCCTTGTTTTACCAGCATCCGATTGATAGGCCTTTAGTTGATTCTAATCTTTTGCTATGAGGAACAATGCTTCAGTGAATGTCCTTGTATGTATCTTTTCACACATGTGTAGGATATTATAGAAAAATTCTAGAAGTAGAATTACTACATAAAAAATATGTTCACTTTATATTTTGATAGTAGCTGAATTGCCCTCCAAAGAGGTCAAACCAATATATAGTCCTGTCTAACACAGTGTCTTCTCAATTTTTTAAAATCTTTGCCAATCTGATAGGTGAAAAAAAGGGTATCTTTTGTTACAGCTGCTGAATTTTAAGATGAGGAGTTTAACCTTTGCTTAAAATGAAATCAAATTTATAAAACTAAAAAGTGACTCTCTAAAAATTAGAACAGTATTACATTATCTTTTCATATATCAAAGTTAGATAATATCACTATTTTTTATTCAATCCGGGTCTCCAGGCTGTATTTTGAAAACAATATAGGGGGACTTCCCTGGTGGCGCAGTGGTTAAGAATCCGCCTGCCAGTGCAGGGGACACGGGTTCAAGCCATGATCCGGGAAGATCTCACATGCCATGGAACAACTAAGCCCATGCGCCACAACTACTGAGCCTGCGCTCCAGAACCCGTGAGCCACAACTACTGAGCCCACGTGCCACAACTACTGAAGCCCATGCACCTAGAGCCTGTGCTCCGCAACAAGAGAAGCCACCACAGTGAGAAACCCACGCACCGCAACGAAGAGTAGCCGCCGCTCACAGCAACTGGAGAAAGCCCACGTGCAGCAACGAAGACCCAATGCAGTCAAAAATAAATAAATAAATAAATTTATTAAAAATAAATAAATAAATAAGAACAGTATAGGGCTCATGACACATTTCTTTCACGTATATTGAGGGAGATTTAGTTGAGGCACTTTAGCAAACAGTCACCAAATACTGGTTTATGTCAGTGAATAAAACTACTGCCTTCAAGGAGCTTGTGGTCTAGCAGAGGAGTCCAAAGAATTTCACTGTAATACAGTATTAGTATAACTGTCTAGAGTGGATACTACTGTATAGGACAGATGGAAAAAAGGAATTTAGCTGAATCTGGAGGTTAGAGAAGGCTTTGTGGAGGAGAGAACTTCTGAGCTGAGAAGTAAAGGAGGAGTAGAGACTAGCCAGGCGAAGACAGGTGGAAAAGGCGGTGCAAGCAGAGGGAACAGCACGGCAGAGACATTGAGGCATGAGTGAACTTGAAGAGTGAGGAGCATACCAGAAACCCAGCATTTCTAGAGAGACAGGCAGAGGACACAGGAAATTGCTCAAAGTGAACACACCCTTGTAATCAGCACCCAGATCAAGAAAGAGAATGTTACCAACATCCTGGGCCCTTGTGTCCCCTTCCAGTCACTACACCTCCAAGGGTAACTATCCTGACTTCTATTGCTGTAGATTTGTGTTATCTTTATTAAAATGTTAGAATCAATCTTTATGAAAGCAATGGAATCATATATTGTGCACTCTTTGGTGTCTGTCTTCTTTTACTTAGCACGTTTGTGTGATTTGTCCACAGTATCACGTGTGGTTGTGGTTTGTTCATTCTTGTGGGTGTATAGCATTCCAGTTTATGAATGTATATTTATCTACTCATTCTGCTGTTGATGTATATTTGGGTAGTTTTCAGTTTGAGACCTCTATCAATAGAGTTTGTACATATCTTTTGATGAACATGAATATGGATTTCTTTTGGGAGAGGCGTTGCTGAATCATAGGGTAGATATACGTGGGCTTTAGTAGATACTGCCAACAGTGTTCCAAAATGGTTGTACCATTTATGCTTCCACCAGTGGTCTATGAAGGAATTCCACTTGCTTCACAGTCTTGCCAACACTTTCTGTCCTTTTCATTTTAGCCATTCCAGTGGGTGGTATTGCATTTTGGTTCTGATTTGCATTTCCTTGATGACTAATGAAGTTGGGAATGTTTTCATAATTTTCCCTGATCTTTTTTTCCCCTCAACTTTTTATTACAAAAATTTTCACATTCAGAAAAGTTAAAAGAATTGTATAATGGACTCTCACATACCTAGTACCTAGATTCAAACAACTGTAACCTTTTACTCTATTTACTTTATGTGCGCATGTGTGTGTGAGATCGTTTTGCTGATCCATTGTAAAGTAAGTTGTGATCACAATGACACTTGCTCTATAATTACTTCAGGAAGTATCTCCTAGAAATAGACATTTTTTCTGTACAACCATAATACTATGTTCATATCTAACAAAATTTACAAGAATTTCCTGAAAAATATTATCTACTAGTCTGAGCTCTACCCACCACCAGAGCCTCCCATCAAGCCTCTTAGATAGCCTCAACCACCAGAGGGCAGACAACAGAAGTAAGAAAAACTACAATCCTGCAGCCTGTGGTCCAAAAACCACAGTTACAGAAAGACAGAGAAGATGAAAAGGCAGAGGGCTATGTACCAGATGAAGGAACAAGAAAAAACCCCAGAAAAACAACTAAATGAAGTGGAGATAGGCAACCTTCCAGAAAAAGAATTCAGAATAATGATAGTGAAGATGATCCAGGACCTCGGAATAAGAATGGAGGCAAAGATTGAGAAGATGCAAGAAATGATTAACAAAGACCTAGAAGAATTAAAGAACAAACAAACAGAGATGACCAATACAATAACTGAAATGAAAACTACACTAGAAGGAATCAATAGCAGAATAACTGAGGCAGAAGAACGGATAAGTGACCTGGAAGACAGAATGGTGGAATTCACTGCTGCAGAACAGACTAAAGAAAAAAGAATGAAAAGAAATGAAGACAGCCTAAGAGACCTCTGGGACAACATGAAACGCAACAACATTCGCATTATAGGGGTCCCAGAAGGAGAAGAGAGAGAGAAAGGACCAGAGAAAATATTTGAAGAGATTATAGTCGAAAACTTCCCTAACATGGGAAAGGAAATAGCCACCCAAGTCCAGGAAGCGCAGAGAGTCCCATACAGAATAAACCCAAGGAGAAACACGCCGAGACACATAGTAATCAAAGTGGCAAAAATTAAAGACAAAGAAAAATTACTGAAAGCAGCAAGGGAAAAACGACAAATAACATACAAGGGAACTCCCATAAGGTTAACAGCTGATTTCTCAGCAGAAACTCTGCAAGCCAGAAGGGAGTGGCATGATATACTTAAAGTGATGAAAGGGAAGAACCTACAACCAAGATTACTCTACCCGGCAAGGATCTCATTCAGATTCGATGGAGAAATCAAAAGCTTTACAGACAAGCAAAAGCTAAGAGAATTCAGCACCACCAAACCAGCTCTACAACAAATGCTAAAGGAACTTCTCTAAGTGGGAAACACAAGAGAAGAAAAGGACCTACAAAAACAAACCCAAAACAATTAAGAAAATGGTCATAGGAACATACATATCGATAATTACCTTAAATGTGAATGGATTAAATGCCCCAACCAAAAGACATAGACTGGCTGAATGGATACAAAAACAAGACCCATATATATGCTGTCTACAAGAGACCCACTTCAGACCTAGGGACACATACAGACTGAAAGTGAGGGGATGGAAAAAGATATTCCATGCAAATGGAAATCAAAAGAAAGCTGGAGTAGCTATACTCATATCAGATAAAATAGACTTTAAAATAAAGAATGTTACAAGAGACAAGGAAGGACACTACATAATGATCCAGGGATCAATCCAAGAAGAAGATATAACAATTATAAATATATATGCACCCAACATAGGAGCACCTCAATACATAAGGCAACTGCTAACAGCTCTAAAAGAGGAAATCGACAGTAACACAATAATAGTGGGGGACTTTAACACCTCACTTACACCAATGGACAGATCATCCAAAATGAAAATAAATAAGGAAACAGAAGCTTTAAATGACACAATAGACCAGATAGATTTAATTGATATATATAGGACATTCCATCCAAAAACGGCAGATTACACGTTCTTCTCAAGTGCGCACGGAACATTCTCCAGGATAGATCACATCTTGGGTCACAAATCAAGCCTCAGTAAATTTAAGAAAATTGAAATCATATCAAGCATCTTTTCTGACCACAACGCTATGAGATTAGAAATGAATTACAGGGGAAAAAACGTAAAAAAGACAAACACATGGAGGCTAAACAATACGTTACTAAATAACCAAGAGATCACTGAAGAAATCAAACAGGAAATAAAAAAATACCTAGAGACAAATGACAATGAAAACACGACGACCCAAAACCTATGGGATGCAGCAAAAGCGGTTCTAAGAGGGAAGTTTATAGCTATACAAGCCTACCTAAAGAAACAAGAAAAATCTCAAGTAAACAATCTAACCTTACACCTAAAGAAACTAGAGAAAGAAGAACAAACAAAACCCAAAGTTAGCAGAAGGAAAGAAATCATAAAGATCAGAGCAGAAATAAATGAAATAGAAACAAAGAAAACAATAGCAAAGATCAATAAAACTAAAAGTTGGTTCTTTGAGAAGATAAACAAAATTGATAAGCCATTAGCCAGACTCATCAAGAAAAAGAGGGAGAGGACTCAAATCAATAAAATCAGAAACGAAAAAGGAGAAGTTACAACAGACACCGCAGAAATACAAAACATCCTAAGAGACTACTACAAGCAACTTTATGCCAATAAAATGGACAACCTGGAAGAAATGGACAAATTCTTAGAAAGGTATAAACTTCCAAGACTGAATAAGGAAGAAACAGAAAATATCAACAGACCAATCACAAGTAATGAAATTGAAACTGTGATTAAAAATCTTCCAACAAACAAAAGTCCAGGACCAGATGGCTTCACAGGTGAATTCTATCAAACATTTAGAGAAGAGCTAACACCCATCCTTCTCAAACTCTTCCAAAAAATTGCAGAAGAAGGAACACTCCCAAACTCATTCTATGAGGCCACCATCACCCTGATACCAAAACCAGACAAAGACACTACAAAAAAAGAAAATTACAGACCAATATCACTGATGAATATAGATGCAAAAATCCTCAACAAAATACTAGCAAACAGAATCCAACAACACATTAAAAGGATCATACACCACGATCAAGTGGGATTTATCCCAGGGATGCAAGGATTCTTCAATATACGCAAATCAATCAATGTGATACACCATATTAACAAATTGAAGAATAAAAACCATATGATCATCTCAATAGATGCAGAAAAAGCTTTTGACAAAATTCAACACCCATTTATGATAAAAACTCTCCAGAAAGTGGGCATAGAGGGAAACTACCTCAACATAATAAAGGCCATATATGACAAACCCACAGCAAACATCATTCTCAATGGTGAAAAACTGAAAGCATTTCCTCTAAGATCAGGAACGAGACAAGGATGTCCACTCTCACCACTATTATTCAACATAGTTCTGGAAGTCCTAGCCACGGCAATCAGAGAAGAAAAAGAAATAAAAGGAATACAAATTGGAAAAGAAGAAGTAAAACTGTCACTGTTTGCGGATGACATGATACTATACATAGAGAATCCTAAAACTGCCACCAGAAAACTGCTAGAGCTAATTAATGAATATGGTAAAGTTGCAGGTTACAAAATTAATGCACAGAAATCTCTTGCATTCCTATACACTAATGATGAAAAATCTGAAAGAGAAATTATGGAAACACTCCCATTTACCATTGCAACAAAAAAAATAAAATACCTAGGAATAAACCTACCTAGGGAGACAAAAGACCTGTATGCAGAAAACTATAAGACACTGATGAAAGAAATTAAAGATGATACAAATAGATGGAGAGATATACCATGTTCTTGGATTGGAAGAATCAACATTGTGAAAATGAGTATACTACCCAAAGCAATCTACAGATTCAATGCAATCCCTATCAAATTACCAATGGCATTTTTTACGGAGCTAGAACAAATCATCTTAAAATTTGTATGGAGACACAAAAGACCCCGAATAGCCAAAGCAGTCTTGAGGCAAAAAAATGGAGCTGGAGGAATCAGACTCCCTGACTTCAGACTATACTACAAAGCTACAGTAATCAAGACAATATGGTACTGGCACAAAAACAGAAACATAGATCAATGGAACAAGATAGAAAGCCCAGAGATTAACCCATGCACCTATGGTCAACTAATCTATGACAAAGGAGGCAAAGATATACAATGGAGAAAAGACAGTCTCTTCAATAAGTGGTGCTGGGAAAACTGGACAGCTACATGTAAAAGAATGAAATTAGAATACTCCCTAACACCATACACAAAAATAAACTCAAAATGGATTAGAGACCTAAATATAAGACTGGACACTATAAAACTCTTAGAGGAAAACATAGGAAGAACACTCTTTGACATAAATCACAGCAAGATCTTTTTTGATCCACCTCCTAGAGTAATGGAAATAAAAACAAAAATAAACAAGTGGGACCTAATGAAACTACAAAGCTTTTGCACAGCAAAGGAAACCATAAACAAGACAAAAAGACAACCCTCAGAATGGGAGAAAATATTTGCAAATGAATCAACTGACAAAGGATTAATCTCCAAAATATATAAACAGCTCATTCAGCTCAATATCAAAGAAACAAACACCCCAATCCAAAAATGGGCAGAAGACCTAAATAGACATTTCTCCAAAGAAGACATACAGACGGCCACGAAGCACATGAAAAGATGCTCAACATCACTAATTATTAGAGAAATGCAAATCAAAACTACAATGAGGTATCACCTCACTCCTGTTAGAATGGGCATCATCAGAAAATCTACAAACAACAAATGCTGGAGAGGGTGTGGAGAAAAGGGAACCCTCTTGCACTGTTGGTGGGAATGTAAATTGATACAGCCACTATGGAGAACAATATGGAGGTTCCTTAAAAAACTAAAAATAGAATTACCATATGACCCAGCAATCCCACTACTGGGCATATACCCAGAGAAAACCATAATTCAAAAGGACACATGCACCCGAATGTTCATTGCAGCACTATTTACAATAGCCAGGTCATGGAAGCAACCTAAATGCCCATCAACAGACGAATGGATAAAGAAGTTGTGGTACATATATACAATGGAATATTACTCAGCCATAAAAAGGAACGAAATTGAGTCATTTGTTGAGACGTGGATGGATCTAGAGACTGTCATACAGAGTGAAGTAAGTCAGAAAGAGAAAAACAAATATCGTATATTAATGCATGTATGTGGAACCTAGAAAAATGGTACAGATGAGCCAGTTTGCAGGGCAGAAGTTGAGACACAGATGTAGAGAATGGACATATGGACACCAAGGGGGGAAAACTGCGGTGAGGTGGGGATGGTGGTGTGCTGAATTGGGCGATTGGGATTGACATGTATACACTGATGTGTATAAAACTGATGCCTAATAAGAACCTGCAGTATAAAAAAACAAACAAAACAACTAATACTAAACTTTCATTGGGTTATTTGTATGGAAATATGTTAATATAAATGTTTCAGACATTACATGAAATTTCTAAAAATGTTATATTTGTATTTGTATGGAAATATGTATGGAAATATGTTAATATAAATGTTTCAGACATTACATGAAATTTCTAAAAATCTTATATTTGTATTTGTATGGAAATATGTATGGAAATATGTTAATATAAATGTTTCAGACATTACAGGAAACTTCTAAAAATCTTATATGTTCTGGTATAAGGTTATAAGTAATGATCCTAGTTATTACTTTAAAATGTATATCTCAGAAATAACTAATTTTCTTGTCAACTGCATTATTATGAACTTTCATCAAATCTTTAACCATGGTCATTTTTAAGTCTTCTGTCATTTACAGACAGTTCTGGGTGTACTCTGATGATTTTGCAAGTATGTTCCTATAAAAGGGTTTCATCTTCAAGAAATTCATGGAAAAGACTCTGACAAGTACAGGTTTCTGGTAACTGACTGTACTGCTGAACTGAATGAATAAGCATTTTCAGAACTCTAATGAAAAACTGATGAACTCATAAAAGTGCTAACAAAAGATCAAGATGAAAAAAAAATTAATTACATGGGACTGAGTGAACTGATGAGGATGAGTATAATTTTTGTGACTTTCTGTCTGAATTAAAAAAAAAAAATCCCACAAGGACTCAGAGGCAAAGAATATACAAATCAATTTTCACTGCAAAGTAAAGGAGCTGTTACAGTGGAGGATTACTGGACTGAATGTCAATATTATGACATAGTATGAGTGTGTTTCATGTTTGGTAATTGCAATCATTGTTGCTTTTGTTGTGGTCATCCATGTACAATGCTTGGTGTCAGTCTATTTATCTCTTGTAAAAATAAAATACAGTGTGTGTGTGTGTGGAAAAAATAAAAAAAAAGAAAAAAAAAAAAAGAAAAAAAAAATATTATCTACTAGTCTGTGTTCAAGTCTCTCTACTTGTCCCCAAAGTATTTGTCATCTAGTTTTTTGAACCAGGAGCCAATCAAGGCTGACTTACTGTATTCGGGTGCCATAGCCCTTTAAACTGACACACCATCTTCCCCCACACCCGTGACACTGACTTTTTGAAGAGCCAAATTATGCCCTGGTTGTCTATATAAAGAACATTTTAACTTCAGTGGCTTAAAACAACTATCTTATATCTCACAATTTTGTGGACCACAAATTCAAGTGATTCTTTGTTTCACACGACATTGAAAAAAGTCAGTGGTGCTATTCAGTTGGCAGACGGACTGGCCGGGGCATCCAAGATGCCTTTGCTCTCATGTCTGACACCTTGGCTGTGATGGCTGAAAGGCTGGCTCAGCTAGGAATGCCCACCAGAGCATATGCGTGGAGCTTCTCTAGCATGGTGGCCTCAGAGTAGTCCGTTTTCTTATATAATGGCTCATGGCTCTGAGAAGGAATGTTTCGGTGAATAGGACTTGCATTCCTTTTCTGACCTAGCCTCAGAAGTCACACTGCATCCCTTCCATCATACCCTATTGTTTGAAGTAGTCACAAAGCCCACCCAGTTTCAGAGAATTTGAAGCTATGTTTTAAAAACTGCCATGGTCTGCCTTCTGGCCACAAATTACAGATCTTCCTCAATTGATGATGAGGGTACATCCTGATAAACCATCATAAAGTGAAAATATCACAAGTTTAAAATGCATTAAATACACCTAACCTACCCAACATCATAGCTTACCCTTGCCTGCCTTAAACATGCTCAGGACACTTACATTAGCCTACAGTTGGACAAAATGATCTAACACAAAGCCTATTTTATAACAAAGTGTTGAATGTCTCATGTAATTTACTGAATACTGTACTGAAAGTGAAAAACAGAGTGGTTGTCTGGGTACAGGGTGTTTGTAAGTGTATTGATTGTTTACCCTCATGATCACCTGGCTGACCAAGAGCTGCGGGCTTGCTGCCACTGGCCAGCATCACGAGAGAGTATTGTACCACATACCACCAGCCCAGGAGAAGATCAAAATTCGAAATTTGAAGTGTGGTTTCTATTGAATGCTTATCACTTTTGCACCATTGTAAAGTTGAAGAGTTGTAAGTAGAACCATCACAAGTTGAAGACCGTCTGCATTCGCCTTTCTCTCACATGCAAAATACACACACCATTTCCAAGAGTCCTCCAAAGTCTCATCCCATTATGACATCAGGATCAGGCTGATGTCTTTTTTTTTTATCTTGAGTTCCCTGTGAAGCTGCTATCAGACCACTCCCTTAGAAGTCTTAGAAGCATTACTGTCTAGCTGAGAGGAGCAATGAGGCAGGCCCTTGATTCTTAGAGAGATTTTTGCATACCCGAGAGGGTTATGAAGCATCATCTTAAGCCATTCTGAGGTCAGAAACTTCTGTCTTACAATCAACACACCAGATTCCCTGAGACAGTATTTTACTAGGGGCCCTCTTAGGAGGCTCCACGTTCTGATTTCTTCTACTTGTTTCTTCTTGGTGTCATTTAACGTTTTCTTAAACCCCCCTCACTCACTCCCACATTTCTTGTAGAGTTGAGTCAAGAGGCTTGATTGGAATCAGGTTAACTATTTTGGCAAGAATTCTTCATAGGTGATTCAACATACATTATACTGCCTGACATCTATAGACACATAATATCAAGTTTTCCCATCATTGATATGTTACGTTGGATCACTTCTTTTGGGTGGTGACCATCAGATACTTGCATTGTAAAAGTACATTTTCTTCTTTGTGGTTAGCATGTAATCTGTGGGGTGATACTATCAAAAATATGGAATGCTTCACAAGTTCACATCATCCTTGAGCCAGGGGCCATGCTAATTTTTCTGACATTCTTCCTGTTTTACTCTGTGCTATGGAAGCAAGCCCTGACCTGGCTCTCATGTATACAGATATCCCATCTCTTGCCCCAGCACCTCCTCCTGCTCTAGGTGTCTGTTGACTGAGCTTAGAATATCCCCAAACTGTTCTAGTTTCCTAGGTAGTAGGTTTTTTTTTTTTCTATCCATGTTTAAGCTGTGTTTTTCTTTGCTCCAGTTTTTCTGTCAATCTGATCCCATCTGCTTTCTATCTTACAGGAATTCATGAATAATCTGCTCTTCTGGTGGCACTCTTTATTGCTTTCCTGTGTTTTTATGAGTTTCATGTATAGACAAAAATACCTACAAAGAGACAGAAGGTGTCGTTTCAGGACATGTGAGGCAGGAAGTAGGAAGGGCGGTGTGTGTGGTTGTGTTCAATCAGACATCGCTAGCTAATCTCTGCTCTTGGGAAACCGTATTGTTGGGTAACAATGAGTAATTATCAGAGGCTGAAGACAGAAACCAGATTATTACAGACTGGATTGTGCCCCTCCCCCTAATTCATATATTGAAACCCTAACCTCCAACAGGACTATATTTGGAATGAGCGCCTTTAAAAAGGTAATTAAGGTAAAATGAGTTCCTAAGGGTGAGACCCTACTCCAATATGACTGGTGTCCTTATAAGAAAGAAATACCAGAGATGTGCACGCACAGAGGAAAGGCCATGTGACAACACAGCAAGAAGGCGCCATCTGCAACCAAGGAGAGAGGCCTCAGGAGAAACAAACCCTGCCGACACCTTGATCTTGGACTTTCAGCCTCCAGAACTGTGAGAACTTTTCTGTTGTTTAAGTCACCCAGTCTGCAGTATTTTGTTATGGTGGCCTTAGCAAACTAATACACAGATCATGGAAGACATGTATGACTTACCTAGGAGTTTAGAATTTATTCTGTAACCCATGGGGAGCCATTTGGGTTGTAAGCCGGGTAGTAATAAGATCAGATCTTTGGGGCAGAAAGGTCACTATGGGAATAGTGCAAGGGAACTTTGGAAGAAGGAGAGAGCAGAGGCAGAGAAAAACTGATCAGGAGGCATTTTGAGAGTACAGGTGAGAAGTGATGAGGGCTTGAACAAAGGCAATTTTATGGACAAAAGAATGAAAAAAAAGGTAGAATTAGCAGAACCTATTGAAAGGTTGGATATGGGGAGGTGAGAGAGGAAGTAATATTGAATTCTTCCCAGGGTCCTGAATTGGATAGTGATTGCAGTAGACATTTATTTGTTTTCTACCCAGCTTCTGCTTTCCTAAAAGCACCTAGGTTGTCACGCAGGAATTGGCTTCCAATCTCCCCTGTTGTGCAGCCCATGTGCTTTAGGGAAACTGACCCCATCCCAGCTTTCAAGGTGGGCCTTGAGTGACTTACACTAATTAGCTCATTCCATTGCTCTGGCTCTAGCTTTGGGTTCAGAAGTGAGCATGTGATCTAAACCTGTCAGTGAGCATGAATGTTAGAACTCTCTATTGGGACCGAATGATCTCCTTGTTTGGACAAGAATAAAGATGCTTGTAGACCTGACTTAATTGGCAAACATCTTGTGACCCCCAGGGGAATGAGCCATAACTGGACATGACTATGTGCAGAGCAAAGCAAAGATTAGATTCCTAGTGACAGCCTTGGGTGGCTGTTGCACTAACCAACCATGAAGCCTTGGACTCAAGTTTTGGAGTCTAGAATCCCTTGTCACTTAAGCTGGTTTGAGTTGGATTCTCCTGTTACTTGCCATATGAAGATACAGGTAATCAGGCAGATGGAGAAGCCATTAACCAGCAGATGCAAGGCAAAAGGAGGGACTGGTGTGAAAGGCAAGAAGTTTGGTTCTGAACTTCCATGATCCCACATCTTTGCTTGAAGTTGATCCTTGGGTCTGGGATGACCCCTCCTCGCATTCGTGGGCCTGCTGGAAAAGTCCTACTCACTCTCAAAGGCACCCTTCTGATGCCCCTTCCTCTGTAAAGACTTTGTAAACCCCTCTGCTGTCCAGGTCAGAATTCCCCACTCCTTCTGAACTTCCACAACATTTTGGACATGGCTCTGTCATAGCTTTTATCACCTCATATTACTATTTCCTTCACTGGGCACCAATCTCCTCAACAGCCCAGAACATGTTATATTGTTCTACGCATTCACATCAGCAGCCCCAGGGTGTCTAATAGGTGTCTGAACATCTTTTTTTTTTTTTGGCCACACCATGTAGCATGTGGGATCTTAGTTCCCTGACCAGGGATCGAACCCGTGCCTCCTGCAGTGGAAGCACGGAGTCTTAACCCCTGGACGGCCAGGGAAGTCTAAGGCATCTGAATAACTTGATAAATAAGCGACAGCTTGTTCTTCCCCCATATTCTCCTCAAACTAATGGATTTACTTGCCACTCCACTTCCTTTGGACTGAGAAAAACTCTGGCTCTCAGACCATGGATTCAATTATATAATAAATTACCAGAAAAAGATAAAAATATAAGAATGGGAGGAAAGGGTATTTTTATGGGCTGGGAACACAGAAAAAGAAAAGTTAGATTAAATGAGTTACCTCTGTTATGCTGATGCGATATCTGCTCCTTTGCCAAGTTATGAGGGTGACACACAAAGTCTCTGAATATATAAGATGGATTTACAATTTCTGCTGAAGACTGTGGGAAGAATCTAAAATTGGCACTACCCACACATGAGGTTGCATTATGCCCATCAGTTTATTTTGATCTCATTGAAGGCGTTTTGAAGCAGTGCTCAAGAAATAGCTCAACCAAAAGAACATTTAAATTATGTAAAAATGAACTCCAGTGATTTAAATCCATTAACCTTACATAATAAGGTTTAAAACATAGTACTGTAATTTCAAAATTAAAAAATTTTAAGAGTTTGAACTCATAAGAGATAAATTCTAACAATGTTTGCAGGGAAAAGTTGAAGAATAATCATTTATCATCTTCGAGTACATTTAGAAACTTGAATGCGGGGGGCGGGCATGTGTAGTCAAGCCTTTATCAATGATGACAGTAATGAATGACGATAGTTATTTAACAAATGTTTATGAGTGCTTGCTACGTGCCAAGTATCATTTGGAACGCTGAGGATACAGCAGTGAACAAATGCGTATGAATAATGATGATACTGAGGATGTTTATTGAGCCCTTACTATAGGCCAGGCCCTGAGCTAAGTGCTCTGCGTAGACTGGTTCATTCATTCCACTTCCACCAAAACTCTTGAGCTACTATCATATAATCCCCATTTTACAGTTGCAGAAAATAAGCTTCCTGGGACTTCCCTGGTGGCGCACTGGTTAAGAATCCGCCTGCCAATGCAGGGGACACGGGTTCAAGCCGTGGTCTGGGAAGATCCCGCATGCCGCGGAGCAACTAAGCCCGTGTGCCACAGCTACTGAGCCTGTGCTCTAAAGCCCATGAGCCACAACTGCTGAGCCTGTGTGCCACAACTACTGAAGCCTGCGCGCCTAGAGCCGGTGCTCTGCAATAAGAGAAGCCACCGCAATGAGAAGCCCACGCACCACAACGAAGAGTAGCCCCCGCTCGCTGCAACTAGAGAAAGCCCACATGCAGCAACGAAGACCCAACGTAGCCAAAAACAAATTTAAAAAAAGAAAGGAGAAGAAGCTTCCAATCAATAACTCACCCGAGGTCTCAGAGCCACTTGAAGTGTTGGAAGTTGGACTCTACCCAGGCCTGTCAGATCCCAGAAGTAACACAGCAATTGAGTATAAATGGCTGCTGGAAATGTTTCATAGGTAGGAGACTAAGCCATTTTAAATCTTGTCGACTCTTAAGCATTCCATTTTCACAGTTGGTATAAAAGTCAAATTCAATACTGTTGCACCAAACTTTAACAAATTTAACTGAGCAGGGTCCAGTCAATGAGCTTTCATCACGGCATTATTATTGACTGGAGCTTATGGATGTAGAAAGTTAGATGTGACTGAACCTGTACCTTGGCAAAGTATTTTTAATTACTTAAATCCAGTGTTTTCAGTGTTTCACTGCTACCCTTTGTGCCTGTTGTAATATCTGTACATCACTTGTACTATTATTTACTTAAAACTGATTCATTGTTTTTACTTCACATTTTAAAGGAAAATAATATAATTACTATAAATAAAGAACCACAAATTCATTCAATAAATATTTATGAAGTGCCTACCATGCACTAAGCAGTGGGGATACAGCAGTGAAAGATACACCAAAAATAATCCCTGCCCTCACGGAGCTAATGTTCCAGTAGGGGTGACAATAAGCAAGATAAATAAGTAAAATACATAGGACATTAGAGAATGGTCAGGGCTGAGGGAAAAAGGGGAGGGCATACTTGGTGCCAGTGGGGGAGGGTTAAAACTGTAGATATAGGGGCTAGGGAAGGTCTCAGTGAGAAAGCTTCATTTACTCAAGGTGACTTTGGAGGAAACACTAAACAGGACCAGCCATGTGGAAATCCAAGAGAAAGGCATTCTAGGGAGCAGGAACAGACAGTGCCAAGCCCTGAGGAATGAGTGTGCCCGGGGTTTTCAAGGAACAATAAGGACATCATAGGCAGAAGCAAGACTAAATAGGAAGCTACTGAAAAATCCAGGCAAGGGATGATGGTGGCCTGGACCAGAGTGATGAGCAATGGTCAGATTCGGGAAATATTATGAAGGCAGAGCCAACATTTGCTGATGGACCAGTTAAGGGTGTAAGGGAAGAGGGATCAAGGAACATCCTAAAACTTCTGGCTAAGCAAGCAACTTGAAGGATGGTGTCCAATATATGTCTTTGTTTCTTTCCTTACCCCGCCCCCCAGTAGGTCTTCCCCTGCCCCCACCCCTGGATTTGGATTTCTGTCACTTGCATCACAGCCTCCCCACTCAATGGAAGAAATTTAGAAAGCATTGGTATTCAAAAAAACACAGATTTAATGCTGCTTGTAGGTTTGCTTTATCTAAAGTCTGTATATGCTACACAGTTCTACAATTCTGCTATCTTGAAATGATTACAGTGGGAAAATTACTCTATTTTTCAGGGATCCAGCAGATACCTTTCAGAAGACAGAAATTCCATATATTGTAAATATATTGAATATACTCTGAATATTATAAATATACTGAAATTCTGTTCAGTGTAATTCTGGTATGTAGATTGGTTGGCTGGGGACTAAGGGACACAAGCTTTCTTAAAAAAAAAAGAAGCATTGCTAGCTCTTTAGGCTATAAACAGATCTATACTTGATAAACTATGTGCCCCTTTTGTCGATGAATTAATGTAATTGTTTAGCATCATAAGCTCAAACTTTCACTCATTTCACTTTTTCTGGCTTATTCACTTGTTAGTTCAAGGAGAAAACAGACTAAATAGAGAAAAAGCATACAAAAAATGAATAATAGTTTCATGGATGAGCCAGGATGTTAAATAAGAAAACCAAGGTACTCTGATTTCATCTTAAACACTGGCCTGTTACCTTAGTATCAAAATAACTGTGGTATTTGAGTTTAGAGCCAATATTCTAGTCTCTGTACAAAAATAATGCCTTTCTTTGGCACTGACAGATCATTAAGCATCCGTCTCAACAGTTTCAACATAAAAAATAGCTTACTCTCTTTGTCAGCAAATAACCTGCATTGCCTTCAATTAGACAAATTAACTTATATTTCTATCCCAAACTATATCCAGTACCCTACATCCATTCATCCTAGAAATCGTAAGTTTTGGATATGAATTATGTTTTTGTATTGGATTGTGTAGCAAACTGAACATTTAAAATATGATAAAGAAAAGGACTCTTATGTAACTACCACAAATAGATAACCCTGGCGGTCCAGTGCTTAGGACTCTGTGCTTTCACTACGAGGGTGAGGGTTCAATTCCTGATCGGGGAACTAAGATCCCGCAAGGTGAGCATTGCAGGGGGAAAAAAAAAGATAAAGACTCTCTTGTAACTACCACAAAATAGATAACTGAAAGTTCAAGGCTGGTTTCTCCACTGGGATGCACACCTGCCTATTCAGCGGCTCCTGGACTCCATGAGTGTCAAATCGAATATGTATTTTGCCTCAAACCGCCCATATTCCTGTGCTCTGTACAGCAATTAGTGACACCTCCATCCCCCTAGCCAACCAAGTTAAAAACCTGAGTCATCTCTGACCCGCTCTGTCCTTTCCTTCCTATATCCGACTGCTTGCCAGGTACTGCCCACGGAACAGCTTCCAGACCGACTTCCCTGCATCTAATCTCTCCCTTCTTCACCCCACTGCCAGAATTCTCTTCTTAAAGCTCAGATATATGTTACTACTTGCTCAAGAACCTTACAGTTTTTCTCCCATTTCCTATGGAATAGTCTAACTCCCTAGAATAGCACCCAAGGCTTTCCATAACGTGGCCCACTCCCCCACTGCTTCTGGTTTTGACGAGGCCCAGGATTTAACTTATATTGGTCACTGAGTGATGACACAGAGTGGTCAGTGCCACTGAAGGAAGCTTTATTGCTCACAGTTCCCAAGGGAAGGGGGCACATCATGCCATGCAGGGCCACACGGGGAAGTACCAGGGTCAGTCAGGAGGCACAAGGAGCAAGGGGAGAATATGGCCCAGAACCTTTACTGTGGTTTCTGTGGGAAGAAATGGGTGAGGCAGAGTAGGCAAGTCTGAACAAACTTAGGATTGGATAGTTTGAATAAGGTTGGTCTCTTAGTTGTCCAGTTCTTGGCCCTGGGGTGATTTAGGGCAGGGGAAATATTGGCTTGGTATGTGGGAGTTAGATAAAGGAAGTGGTTGGGATACGGGCTTTGGATCAGTTGCTTTGTACATGGCAGGCAGGTTCATAAGCAAGTTGTTTGTTACTTTAGGAATTAGCTCACCCTGGGAGGAACAGTTCCCCCGGAGCTGCAAGGCCCCAAGATGTCAAAGCATCATAAAATACACAAAATAAAAAACATGGTTAACACACATTCCTTTCCTAGGAACCCTCTGCTCACAGCTCTAGTCGCCCCAGAAAATGTCCTTCTTCATGAAATAAGTTCTGTAGTGCCTCTCAACACTCTGCCACCACCCATGCCCCTGAGCCCCCAAGTCTGGTACCTGTAACATGACCCCTTCCCTGTCCCTGTGGCACTGACACAGGCACCCAATCTACAGAGTGGCTGGCCACCTATGACCAATGTGCCTGCCTCAAAGAGACGAACGGGGCCGATCAGATTTCCTCTTTTAAGGATTTAAAATAAAAGCCACAAAAGGAGATTGCCACTTGATGTTAAGGTGAACTGGGAGGCCCTGAAGTAGACTCAGGACCTTTGCAAGCCATGTGTGCTCGTGCTCCACCCTTCCTGCCACTCTACACCTCCTCCAGAATACTACAAATAGTCCATAATAAGTATCTGGAGCTAGTGCGAGAGTTTTGTTTTGTTTTGAATGTTTCTTTCAAGTACCAAGATGAACAGATATTCACAGAGATTGACAAACTGTAGTAAACAGGTCAGAACGGATCAAGCCTGGGAGAGAGGGCGCAATGATATCTTTTTTTAAGCCCCCAAACGTGTTGCAAAGTGTTTTCAATTTCATATAAACGTTTAAAGGACCACATAAAGACAATCCAGAGCAAATGCATCTTGCAGTTTCAAAGGCATTTCCAGCTGCTTTTTAAAGCTCTCACACTGGGCTACAGAGCTGCACAAAATCTTCGGGCGGATCCACCTACTGCTCCCCCTCCCCTGGGTAGCGCTGAACCAAATCCGCAGACTTTGTCGATTGCTTCTGCCTGGGCAGACCCGCCTGGATCGACTGCTCCTGCCTGGCCCGTCCCCGGGCGCGGTAAAAGCGTTTGAATCCAGGCTGGTGGCCGCAGCGACATCCTCAACCCTCACAATCCTGACCAGCCTCAGCCGCCTCCTCTTTCTTTTACATCCCTGACTCTCCCGAATCACAAGAGTGGAAACGGAGAAGCTCAAGCCGCCGCGATGTCCGAGGCTTATTTCCGGGTGGAGTCGGGTGCGCTGGGGCCTGAGGAGAACTTTCTTTCCTTGGACGACATCCTGATGTCCCACGAGAAGCTCCCGGTGCGCACAGAGATCCCTATGCCGCGCCTCGGCACTTTCTTCCTAGACCGGAGCGGAGGGGCCGAGACTGACAACGCGATCCCTCAGGTAAGCGATCCGGCCCGGAAAGACTATAACTCCCGATAGGCCTTGCGGGCTTGGGGCGTCGCGTCGCCGGGCGCGCTGCCCTCTGGGACCTGTAGTTTTATGGGGAGGCAGGGCCGTGCGTGAAGGAGTCTTGTCCGCTGGTCCCCTGCCGACCTAGCCTTCGCCACCCCTACGGAAACTAAATTTATACTGGGTCGTCAGGCTCCCTGCAACACGGATTTCATTTTTGAAACTATCCATATTCAGCAGTGTCTTTTCACCCCTACGTGTGTTGATGCTTAAGGATTGGCGCCTACGGAATACTTGAGGACCAGGGTTCTGATCACTTTTGCCTTAGAACACAACAGTTTTGGGTTGTATAGAGTAGATGATGTCTGGGAACCGCAAATTGCTAGATTCATTCCTGCGTAATGAAGACGGTATCAGCAACCATTTCCTGAGGGCTTTAGTGCCGGCATGGATGGGGTGGGGGGAGTATACTTTTCCATCTATTACCCCTTTAGTCCTTCAACAACCCTATAGTTAGGTGTTGTTACATATAAGGAAATTGAAGCCCAGAAAGTTTGGGCCAGGGTCTCATTGTAAGTGGTGAGCTGGGATTCGAATCTAGGACTGCAGGACTTCAAATTCGAGTTTGTCCCAGGAACATGGCTTGTAATGGTTATTTTTGATTTCCTATTTAACCTAAGTTTTGTTTAGAAGGGTGCTTTTGTTTGGTCTGTTTTGAGTTAATTTTTATCAAAGTAAGGCATATGCAGAGTTTAAAAAGTCAAATGGTACCGAAAGATTTATAACAAAAAGTAGCAGGCCCTGCCTTGCTTCCCTCATGCCCCTTTCCATTTCCACATGGTCTGTCTACTTTTTCATAGTTTCTTCAAAATTCACCTCCGTATTTCTAAATAATGTTCTTAAATTTATCTTGATTTTAAAAAAAATTTAGACATTATTTATTGACTTTCCATTATAGTAGTTAAGGATTTAGTTCTCTTACACAGTGATATACAGAGGTATCGTCCATATTTTATTCATATTTCCTTCGTTTTTACTTAATGTCCTTTTTCTGTTCCAGGATCCCATCCAGGACACCAAATTGCATTGAGTAATCATGTGTCCTTAGGCTCCTCTTGGCTTTGACAGTTTATCAGACTTTCCTTGTTTTTAATGACCATGAATTTTGTGGAGTGCTGGCCAGGTACTTTGTTGAGAATGTTCCTCATTTGGTATTTGTCTGATGGTTTTCTTATGATTAGACTGTGTTTTGAGGAGGAAGACCACAGAGGTAAAAGTGCCGTTTTTACCACATTGTATCAAGGGTACATGCCATCAGCATGACTTATCATGTTGATAGATACCTTGATCACTTGATCGAGGTGGGGTTTGTCAGGATTCTTCTCTGTAAAGTTACTCTTTTTTTCCACCTTTCCAAACTGTTCTCTCTGGAAGGAAGTCACTATGTGCAGCCATACTTACGGAGCGGTGAGTTGTGCTGCACTTCTTTGGGGGCACAGTGTCTGCATAAATTATTTGGGATTCTTCTGCATGGGAGATTTGTGTAGGAAGGTCTTTAATGACATTTAATTTCATTCATAGACACAGGACTATCAGATTTTCTTTTCTTGTTTTACTCTTGGTACCTTGTTTTTTCCCCTAGGAATTTGACTATTTCATCTAAATTTTCAAATACAGTGTTATAATGTTGTTCAAATATCCTTTTACTATCTTTTAAACATCTTTACAATTATAGCTGTGTCCTGATTTTTATTCTTTTTTTTTTTTAAATAAATTTATTTATTTATTTTGGCTGTGTTGGGTCTTTGTTGCTGCGCGCCAGCTTTCTCTAGTTGTGGTGAGTGGAGGCTACTCTTCATTGCAGTGCGTGAGCTTCTTATTGCGGTGGCTTCTCTTGTTGAGGAGCGCAGGCTCTAGGTGCGCAGGGTTCAGTAGTTGTGGTGTGCAGGCTCAGTAGTTGTGGTGCACGGGCTTAGTTGCTTCATGGCATGTGGGATCTTACCGGACCAGGACTCGACCCCGTGTCCCCTGCATTGGCAGGCGGATTCTTAACCACTGTGCCACCAGGGAAGTCCCCTGATTTTTATTCTTGATATCGAGAAATTATGATCTCTTTCTTAATTAGTCTTACTAGGAGTTTATCACTTGTGTTAGTCTTTTCAAAGAACTAAGTAATGGCTCTGTCACCTTTCTCATTTGTACTTTTATTTTTAGGTCGTTAAATTCTTATCTTAACTGGTTCTTTCCTTCTACTTTCTTCAGACTTGATTTTCTTTGCTCTCTTCCACCCAGTCACATTTTGAGATGGGTACCTAGGTCATTGATTTTTCAACTTTCCTTTTTACATTTTTAGCTGTGCATTTCCTCTAGCTTTAACTAGATCTCACAAGTTTTAATTTGATTTTCTGATTTCCATTGTGAATTCTTCTTTGACTCATGGATTATTTATAAGACTGGTGCTTAGGTCCAAACATTTGGGGATTTTACTATGTACACTTTTGGGTTTTGATTTCTGGCTTAGTTCCACAGTGGCAGAGAACACAATCTGAATGATTTCAGTTTTTTGAAAGTTAACGCTTGCTTTAAACCCCAGCATAAAATCAATTTAACCCTTCTATATATGCTTGAAAAGCTCTATATTGTGAAGTCATGGTCTGCAATACATAATTTATATCTGTAAATTAGGTCAAGTTTGTTATTTGTTTTGTTGAGATCGTCTATATTCTTACAGATTTTTTTGTGTTTGCTACTTCTCATTTATCTAAATAGATATGTTAGTATCTCCCACAATGATTATAGGTTTGTCAGTTGCTCTTTTTATCCCTGTTAATTTAGATAGTATTTATATTCTTCTTGTGGGTTTAATGACCTTTTTATTATTGTCACATGTCCCTCTTTATCTCTAATAATGTGTCTTTCTTTTGATTACTGTTTGCATAACTTTTTTCCATCCTTCTATTTTCAACCTTTATATGTCTTTATATTTATATTTACGGTATGACTCTTTTAAGTGGCATATAGTTGGGGTTTTTTTGTTTGGTTTGACAATTTTTTAATTGGTATATTTAATGTATTTACATTTATTTAATTATTGATTTATTTGTGTTTATTTTTACCTTCCTACTATTTTCTTTGTGTTCCATCTGTTTTTGTTTCCTTTTTCTTTTTTGACTTCTTGGGTATTAATCAAATTTTTGTTATCCATTTTCCTTTTTATTATTTATTTTTCTGTTATTTTAGTGGCTACCTTAAATATTACACAATCATTTTTGACTACCAAGAATGTTATATGAATTACTACTTTCACCACTTCACAATCATGCTAGAATCTAAGAACATTTTAACTCCATTTTCTCCCTCCTTTCTTTTATGTTATTGTTGTCATGTATTTTAATTTGACTCGTTTTAAATGCTATAAAACATTATTGTCATTTATTGTTATTTTTATATTTACACACTTATTTACTCTTTCTATTACTCTTTTTTTTCCTTCCTACATTTCCATATTTCTTGCTGGGGTCATTTTCATTCTCCCTTCTTGATTTCTTTACTCTGGGTCTTCTAGTGATAGATTCTCCATTTCTGTCTGTACAAGGGGTCCTAAAGACCAACGCTGGGTTCGATGATTCACTAAGAGGACCCACAGGACTCATCAGATAGTCATGCTTATGTTTAAATTTTAATACAGTAAAAGGATAAGAGCAAAATCAGCAAAGGGAAAGGGTGCATGAGATGAAGTTTGCAGGAAACTAGACACAGGTTTCCAAGAGTCCGGTCCCAGTGGAGTCATGCAGGACACACTTAATTCCAATAATGAACTGTGACAACATGTGTGAAATATTGGCTACCAGGGAAGCTCATTAGAGACTCAGTACCCAAGTTTTTACTGGGGGCAGTTTACATAGGCACTCTCTACCTACTCGCATACCAAGATTCCAGACTCCAAGAAGGAAAGCAGGGGTTCAGCATAAGCCACATTGTTTGCACAAACTGTGTAGGCGCATTGAGGCACTCTTCTCAGTTCCAGGAATGGTGGGAACTCTCCTGAAACGCAAATTTCCAGATACCAACCAAGGGTCATCTTTACAAGCAGGCCTTTCTAAGGAGAGCAGTCTCAGGCTGCTGTGTTAACTTTTTAGTGCACACTTTCTGTCTGGAAATGCCTTTATTTCACCTTTGCTTTTTTTTTTTTTTAATATAGTAATCTTTTATTTATTTATTTTATTTTTATATTTCTTTTTGGCTGTGTTGGGTCTTCGCCTCTGTGCGAGGGCTTTCTCCAGCTGCGGCAAGCGGGGGCCACTCTTCATCGCGGTGCGCGGGCCTCTTCACTATCGCGGCCTCTCTTGTTGCGGAGCACAGGCTCCAGATGCGCAGGCTCAGTAGTTGTGGCTCACGGGCCCAGTTGCTCCGCGGCATGTGGGATCTTCCCAGACCAGGGCTCGAACCCGTGTCCCCTGCATTGGCAGGCAGATTCTCAACCACTGCGCCACCAGGGAAGCCCCTCACCTTTGCTTTTAAAGGATATTTTCACTCGATATAGAATTTCAGTAAGCAGTTATTTTCTGTCAGCACTTTGTAGTCAGCTTTAACTCTTATTGTTTCTTCTTTAAAGGCAATATATTCCTCACCTCCACTAACAGCTGCTTTTGTCTGTGTCTTTGTTTTTCAGCAATTTGAGTAAGATGTGCCTCGTTGAGGTCTTATTAATATTTATTCTTCTTGGTATTCATAATGTTCCTTTAATCTGTGATTTTATATTACTTTTAATTTTGGAAAATTCGTGGCCATTATCTCCAGATATTTCTTTTGCCTCAATCTATCCCTTCTCCCCTTCTGGGATTCAAATTACATGTATGTTAGACTTTTTTTTTTTTTTTTTAACCATATTCCATATGCCTCTTAGGCTCTTTTCTGTATTTTCTCTCCATGATTTAGTCTGGTTATTTTCTACTGATATTTTTTCCAATTCATGATCCTCACTTCGTCTATGTTATATCTGGTAAACCTGTTAAATTTGACTTAATCTAGTGAGTTCTTAAGGTCAGTTATTGCATTTTTCAGCTCTGGAATTTCCATTTGATTTTTTATTTATTTTAAAGTCAGTGCCTAATTACTGTTGATATTTAGTGCCAAATATTGGACTTTACTTTTCTCTCTTCTTTCTTGGATCTTGACCCCTCATGTCCTGGCTGCTTGGGCAGCTTTGAACCAAATATTTTTCTCCCCAGTCCTGTGAGGTTTACCAAAAGCTCTGCTCACCCACCCTTCAAAGCCACCCCCACCTTTAACAGCAATTCTCCTCTGTGAGAGTTTGTGCCTTTGTTGCCTCCTTAACCCAGTTACGCTTGCCTTTTTTTTTTTGGATGTTTCTCTCAACTTCTTGCATTCAAGATTATGAAACTTTGCTGTGGGCCCTGCCCTCCCTTCTCCTCCTCCTGTTCACCCTGGTGGTGTGTGGGTGAGGTGGGGAGGGGGGACCCCCAAATATATATCAGCCCAACAGCCCTAAGTCTCCTGCTTTATTATTAGGAAACAAAACAACACCAACAAAAAATGGCATCATGAGTAAGAACAGCACTGTCAGATGAGTTAGTTGAAGTTTTTTTTTTGTACTGTGTCTTCAAGTTTAACAGATTAATGTGTCTTGTATATATAAAAAGAAAACCTCTAAGAAAAACTCAGAGAAAGACAAATACTGTATGATTTTACTTATATGTGGAGTCTAAAAAACAAAACAAGTGAACGAACATAACAAAATGGAAACAGCCTCACAGATACAGAGAACAAACCAGTAGATGGTTGTTAGAGGGGTGGGAGGAGCAGGAGGAGTGAAATAGGTGAGGGAGATTGAAAGGTACAAACTTAATTACAAAATAAATGAGGCACAGGGATAAAGTGTTTTTTTAAAAAAAGTGGAGTCCATATGATCTTAATGGAGAACGTTTTTCAGATTCTCATTGGGATATTAAAATGCTAGCTAAATTTCTAGCTGTTTTATGTAGAGCTGATTGCTTCAATTTGTAGCTTCTGCAAATTTTTAACTGCTTGTTTTTAGGAGAATAAATGTTACTTTTTTGCAGACCTCTGAGGTAAAAACAGGCCCTTGCATGTGCTATTCTTGTCTATGTTCATTTTAGTGTTTCTGCAGCTTGGGCTGCAGAAACTGCTTGCATCGTGGCCACCTCAGCTATTTACTAATTCTGTTAAGGCTTTAAAAAATAGAGACATTTACCTTTTCTGTCATCTTTAAAGCTGCCTAGTGGGCTGGGGAGGGGCTGTAGCCTGAGCTCAGGCTGACCCTATTTTTCTTTATATTCCCCAGCACCCAAAGAGGTGCTTGGCACATAGTAGGTACTCAGTCAGTGCATATGTGGAATAGATGTTGAATCTTCAAAGAAAGTAGAAATGTTTACTATACCTCTGAAGTGTCTGCAATTGGACAGTTTTTATTTATGTTAGTTAGAAAACTTTCCCTTTGTGCCACATTTTTGTTCTCGACTTTGTTTTTGGTATATAAATCCTTTTTCTCTCTCCATTCCATCATGACATAAAACTTCAGCCCACACAGTTCATTTCTTCAAGTCACAACTACATCTTCTGTATTTGACAGTCATTCCCCTAAAGAGAACAGGCGGTATTGATATTCCCTCAGGCCATGTGCATTTCCTTTTTGTCACACACATTTCCTACTATGTTACTTGTTTTTTTGTTTTTGGTTTTTTGGGTTTTTTAAAATTTATTTATTTTTATTTTTGGTTGCGTTGAGTCTTCGTTTCTGTGTGAGGGCTTTCTCTAGTTGCAGCAAGTGGGGGCCACTCTTCATCGCGGTGCGCGGGCCTCTCGCTATCGCGGCCTCTCTTGTTGCGGAGCACACGCTCCAGACGCGCAGGCTCAGCATTTGTGGCTCACGGGCCTAGTTGCTCCGTGGCATGTGGGATCTTCCCAGACCAGGGCTCGAACCCATGTCCCCTGCATTGGCAGGCAGATTCTCAACCACTGCGCCACCAGGGAAGCCCCATGTTACTTGTTTTTAAAACCTACAATCCTGTGCGATACAGGGCTCAAAGCTTGAACTCCCCTTGTGGCTGGCAAAAGGACTTTTTGACAACAAGCGCCGGATCCTTTCTGTGGAACTTCCCAAGATCTACCAGGAGGGTTGGAGGACCGTGTTCAGTGCAGATGCCAACGTGGTGGACCTCCACAAAATGGGGCCACATTTCTACGGGTTTGGCTCCCAACTCCTGCATTTTGACAGTCCAGAGAACACAGACATCTCCCGGTCTCTCCTGCAGGCAAGTTATTGATGTGAAAACCTATGGCATTGCACATGTCTCAGGAGCCAGCCGTGGCAGCCACCAGATGTTACTCTTACCCGGGGAGTGTATGATTTATACAATCAGTTTCTTGTTATTCCGGGTCGGCCTACAATTAGACTGTGTTTGCTGATTATATATACACGTAAATATGGCTTGTCTGTCGCTCTTCATATTTGCTTGCTAAGAGTTGGGACCAACAGGAAGTCCTGGAAATAAGATACTTGATTACAGGTGGCAGAGGAGACGCAGACCTCCTCTAAGTCCTCAACCAGATTCTTGCCTTTCATGCCATTTAAATGTTCAGGGATTAAAATGTATCTGATTTCTCTCTCTCGCTTCTTCAGACGTTTGTTGGACGTTTCCGCCGCATCATGGACTCCTCCCAGAATGCTTACAACGAAGACACTTCGGCGCTGGTAGCCAGGCTAGATGAGATGGAGAGAGGCTTGTTTCAAACAGGGCAGAAAGGACTGAATGACTTTCAGTGTTGGGAGAAGGGGCAGGCGTCTCAGATCACAGCTTCCAACCTGGTTCAGAACTACACGAAGAGAAAATTCACTGACATGGAAGACTGAAGGCCAGAAGAACACAGAATTGCTTTCTGTAGACTTATCCCTCTGTGTGTCCTTGATAGGAGCCTAGTTGACCTTGTATAGGGCCAGAATCATGTCCCATCTTGTGACTTATTCCCTGCAGCAGTGTCGGGAGTGCTGCCATCTGGTGGAGAAACAACATGCTGGAGGATGTCCCTGGCCCTGTAAGCCTTCCAGGACTATCCCACCTGCTGACCCACAGACCAGACCTACTTAGCCCAGGAACCCACAGCCAAGGAGAAACCAAAGTCCTTCATAAATAAGGATCATGAATACCTATATCGCAATAGAGTTGGAACTGGGACTCCTCGTGCCTGGGAGTTTGGACAGCCTTAGATATCCAGTTTCACTAGCTCCAAAGGACGGGTACAAATGGGCCTTCCTAGCCTGTTCACAAAATGTCCTCTTGAGCTTAATTGCTTCATCTTCCTCATGGTTGCGCAAAGGACAGTACCCCCAGGATGCTGGCTCTACTTGTAAATATCTCCTGCCACCTGCCTGTGGGGAGTTACCCAGTTTCAAAAAACAGTCGCCAAGAATAAGGAAAGAAAAGGGAAAGCCCAGTGAGTGGCAAGGCTTTTACTAAAGAGAAGACATTGCTTTCCTCTTCTGTGAGGAGGGCTTCATGAACTGGACTTCACATAACTCTACAGTCAGCCTAGGCGGGAAATGGTTAAACTGAGCTTGTTTTTGCCTCTGGATCTTTAGAGCCCCCGCACAGTTATTCCATGCTCTCCCTAGGAAAGCTGTCAGGGAGTCGTTTGGAATCGCAAAATAGTTGTTAAAGGGTGTTAACCAGCCCTTATTACATTGAAATCAGGGCTTCAGGTTGCTGGTTATGAAGAGCCCTGTTTGAGAAGCTTAGCATGGCAGATGTGAGTGGGCAAGAGACCTCGGTCGTGGTTTTTTTCTCTTCAATAAGTTTTGCAATATTATTATATAACAGATTCCTGACCAGTTACTGAGACTCTGTTTAAGCAACCACAAAACTCTTTCCCTGGAGATCAAGGAGGAAACCTCAGGCAGAGTAGGAAACAGCATCCCTGGGACCCACTGGACTTTTCGAAGGGCAGTTATCTTCACACCATGGCTCCCCTTCCAACTTCCCACAACTAGTGAAAATTGCCTTTGTCGCTGGAAATTACAGTGGGATTTGGGTCTCCGGATTGTGCAGATGTCTTGATGCAAACTTAGAGTGTCAGAAATATTTTTTAAATGCCTGTTTTAAGATGGAGCTGATGTTTTTATAATTTTATTTTGGTGCTAAATAAATGATCCACTTTGCACATGAATACATTCTGTACAAGTACTATTTCTGTAACTCGAGTACTACAGATGATCAGGCAAAGCTATCAGAATTTTGTCTTTGATCGTATTTGACAATAATGCCCCAATAAATCCATGTTTTAGCAACTGCTCTTTTGTTTGCACAATACTCATAAATATGGGGGACATTCTCCATAGGGATGAGCCGTGTCCTCGGAAAGAGGGACTTCCATTGCTGTCACAGCACTTACATATAGCCCGGGGCCCAGAGATGATTCATAGTCAGTGAGAAAAGCATATTTTTTAACTTTTGGATTCACAGACAGCTTTGTTTTTAAAGTCAATCCTAAGGCTGCTGCCGTTTTTTTTTTCTTATTAAAAAAAAATTTGGCTCAGAGGCACATACCAAGAATATGTGGGTACGCACGTGTAGAATTTATTCCATTTTAAATTTTGAATAAATTATATTACAGGGAGCTTCCGAAGCCCATCTCCAATTACAGATTTGCCTTCTAGGCTGTCAGTTACTAACCCTCTCCCCAGCAACCTTCCCCCAAATCAGTCTCTTGGTCCCTTCAAAGAGGTGAATTTTTCAAAATAAGTCAACAAATTGGCTCAGATACCAAATCACTCTTAAAAACAAGGGGGAATGTGTGCTCTTTCCCCTTAAAGGCTCTGTTCCCAGGTAACTCTGGTCTTAAGTACATACAAAAGACCTCACTGTCTTCAGGCTTTTTCCCTGGGGTACAAGTGGGGCTGCCGAGAGGAAGGGCCAAGGCTTTGGTTTCCCAGGTCATTTCTTCCCGCTCTCCTGACCTCTGCGTTTTGGATGGCTCCGTGGTCAGTCCTCGGATCTCTTCTAGCCATTCTGACTCCCTCCAGTGTCAAGTTTTAAATACCACCATCTATACGTTGATGACTCCCAAATTCCATCTCCAGCCAGACCTCCCTTCAACTCCAGACTTGCGGCCAACCACCTGCTTGACATTCCACTTCAACATCTGACCCCACATGGCTGAAACTGAGGCCCTAATCTTATTCTCACAGTCTTCTCCTATCATCTTTCTCATCTCTGTTTTTTGACAACTACATCCTTCCCTACTGCTCAGGACAGAAACGTAGGAGTCCTCCTTGGCCGTCTTTCTCTTACATCTTTTGGGTCAACCTTCAAGTCATTGGCAGAACCTGCCCGCCTCTTCCCCACCTCCACTCCTGTCCGGGATGGTTGAGGTCACCTCCCAACTCCTTCCCTGCATTCGTTCACCCTTCCCCGCCTTCAGACTCTTCTCACCAGAGCAGCCACAGTGGTCTTGTTCAAAAATAAATCAGATCTTATTACTTCTCTGCTTAAAACCCTCCCTTGTCAGAAAAAGGCCACTCTGCCATACCAGCACCATTTGTTAAAAAGTCCATCTTTACCCCAGTGGTTTGGTATTGAATTTTCTTACAGCTTCCATAGCAGAAGTAATTTGTTCCTTATTTTAAACAAAAATTTCACCTCTGCCTAAGAGATTTCTGAACATTTTATAGAGCTTCTTGTTAATCTCTGAGCACCACTGGACCTGAGAAGTTTCTGGACTACTGTGTCTGATGTAGTGAAATTGGAATGCAGAAATATTGAGCAGCTCACTCAAGTTCCTACAGAAGTCAAGTCCTGCTCTTAGTCTTTCTGTTCCACCATCCTTCAAGAAATTCCTGGAGAGCTCTTCATCTTTACGCCATCTGGAACAATGGTGTTTAAGTGAAAATATAATATTTTACACTGATCTTGGCAAAAGAAAATAATTGCAGAGGCCGTACGTACATTTCTGAAAGTAGGTATCTTTGTGTTCAAGAGAAAAATGTATACTTGAAGTAACTTGTGGCACAAAATACAGGATAGTTGCTTAAACTATAAGAATTACTCCAAGAACCTTAATTTCAACAGTCCTTATCTAATATAGGTAAGCTGAAAATCTTAATATTGATTACACATAGAAACAATTTTTAAAAGACAACTAAATGCCCTGAACCTAAAGAAAAGTGCCTAAAATTTGGAATTCTCTTGCTAACTCTTGATAGTGGCATTTTGAATGAACAATAAATCTCCCGTCATTAATGAGTAGTGAATAAAATGTATAGTGAATCAAGGGCAAGTCTGAGAAAATACAAAGTTACCCTCTTCCGAGAGCAAATGATTAACACATGTGACAGGCCTAGCATGCTTTTGTTTGAGATCGTTTTGTTGATTTCTCCAGGCTTGTGCCTTTCTGCCTCGCTAATCAAAGGAGACACGGTACAATCAGACATAGTCAGACGCGGCTTGCTTTCCAAGCAGCCTTCCTCTAGGACACGAGAGAAGCATTCTCCTTCCTGGATGTGCTCTCCTCTTGCCTGCGTTGTGGTCTAAAGCAGCGGTCCCCAACCTTTTTGGCACCAAGGAGCGGTTTCGTGGCAGACAGTTTTTCGACGGACAGGGTCGGGGTAGGGTCTCAGGCGGTAATGCGAGTGATGGGGAGCAGCTGTAAATACAGGTGAAGCTTCGCTCACTTGCCCGCCGCTCACCTCCTGCTGTGCAGCCCGGTTCCTAACAGGACCGGTACCAGTCTGCCCAGGGGTTGGGGACCCCTGGTCTAAAGGGAGAAGGCCACGCCCAGAAGCCAGAGGCCTCCTATCTGTCAGAGATCAGAGTGAAGTCAACTCAAGGGGCATCATTTCGTTACACTTTTTTATTTGGAAATAATTTCAGATTTGTAGAATAGTTGTAAAGATAGTACAGAGAGTTCCCCTATATCCTTCACCCAGCTTTCCCTAACGTCTTATGTAATCATGGTACGTTTATCAAGTATTACTGACTAAGCCACAGGCTTTAGTCAGATTTCACCAATGTCCTTTTACTGTTCTAGAATCCAATCCAAAGTTCTATGTTGCATTTAGGGAGCAATAATTTTTTAGAGCAATTTTGGGAAGCAAAACAGCATTAGATTCTTCCCTATATTCATTTCAGAAGGTAGGCTTATTAGAAAGGCGTCGTTGCATTGGGCTGCATAACTGGGGCCAACTAGGGGCCTAGTAGGGCTTGCACAGGAGCAAGCTGCTGGTGAGCTAGTTAAGAAGGGACAGAGTATTTGCTTTTCACCTGAAATTTTCACTTTTTCCCCAGTACTTGCATCTGATGGGAAAAGGCCTCTTTCATTTTACTTAAAACTTCTCCTTTGTCTGTCTGACGGCAGTAACTTGATATTCTCCCCTTTCACTTCTGGCGCATACTAGCTAATTTTCTTTGTATCTAAATGAGTTTAAAATGAGCACGGCTTTCTACCCTAACATTATTACCAAATGTCAGCGGAGCTCTGAAAATAGTGCCTGGGAACTGCTACTGTTTCAGAATGCGTAAAGGGAGCACAGGGAACCAGCTAATCCTTGCAAACATCTCCCACCTATGGCCAATTAAAAAAAAAGAAAAAAGCCCAGAGGTTTGTATCTTTATGACAGTCTCTGCTCCTGTATCACCCTTGAGAGAGAAGTTTCTTGGATTCTCACATGATTTGCATGCCTTCTCACATGATTTGCATGGCTCCCTTTTGGCAACTAAAATTCTTCCCTGAAGACGGTTTCTTTGGATGCAGAAAGCAGATGAGGAGCTAAAAAGTATAGATTCAGGGGCAATGAATAGATTCAGGTGTGGTGAGGAGGCATTTTGGTGCTTGAAGAAAGACAGAAACCAGTGTTAAAAGCCGCCGTTGGCGGGGTCACTGGAGGGAGAGATGACAAACGGTCGTTCCGGGAGAGTGGCTTTATCTTAATGGGAACAAGAGGCCTTGGCGCTTGGCTATCTCTTAGGTTCAAGAGCAAAACATTTAAAAAACTTTTCAAAAGACACTGTCATTTTCTAATTTAGCATTTTATGTTCACGCATTTCTTCATCCAAGAGACCAGATAACAACTAAGTAAAGTGCTTCTCGTCCTGTCACTGAGCAGTGCAGGCAGTGTTTTCTCAGGTTTTGAGCCAGCTCAGCCCTCGATCAACAACATTTCAGAGGATTCTACTGGCTGAATTTCTAGATCGTTTTAAAGATTTTTAGGGAGAGCTCACCATATAACACGATACATCATGTTCATGTGTAGTCAGCAGGGATAATCAAGCTCTCTACTTTTTAAGGCATTTTTAAAAGAAATCAATAAAAATTGAAAAACCTCACTCCATTTGGAAAGACTGTTATATCCATAGACCATTGTGTTTTAAAAAGGCTTTTCTGCTGCTGCAAGTAAAATAAAGAAACCATAGGAAAAAAATGTCTTGGCTTATTGTAGACGCATCTGTCGAGAGAATAGCGTTTAGCTGAGTTACACGGAGGTGGACGAATTGCCTTGCTTAATTAAGGCTCAAGCATACCCACCTCCTTCGATGTCATCCACACCATGTGGCAAGTTCCCTTGGGGACCCACATTGTGAAATAAATCTCTCAGGAAAGAGCTTATGTCTTCAGGCCACCAAGATGGCCTTTAACCAAGGGAAGCTGAAGACAGAGAAATAGTGTAGGGGTGACTTCTTAGTAATATTCTCTGTGGGACCCCTTTGTTCAGTGATTCCACACCTGTTGCCTTCTAGAAGTGTAATGGATGGTAGGTGTCTGCCTGATGGCCCACTCATTCCCTGTCAGATTTGGGCCACAGTGTAGGAAGGTGCAAGCCAAACAGTTTTCCCAGTTTGAGGATGGCCTGGGAGCCGGGTCAGCCACAGTTCACCCAGCTCGCTCCCTCCCATCCACAGGATCATTCTTTGTGCCTCTTCTCACAAACCTCCAGCCTCTACTCTGGGTTTTGTGCCCAGAATTTGTTTTGGAGGCCTCAAAGGAAGTGCCACGCCTGCCCCTTCCAAATTCTTCCCAAAATAAACAGATGGTAGAAGAATGGAGAGTTTCTTATCAAATCTCCCTAAATTGGTAGCTGCTACCCAATAGCTTAGAGCTGAAGGGGCCCGTAAGAATTAACTGTTTTACAGGCTGGTAAAATAACTCTTTATCATGTTATATTTAGTACATGTAAAAGAATGCCAGTAACATAACTTTAGATTATGAAGTGCTGTAATAACAAGAATACCCAGGAGCTTCCACTCACTTCAGTTCTAGAATATAATCAATGCTTCTGGTTCCTTTTGCATGGTTTCCTGCTGCACCCGCCCCCAGAGTTACCACAGTCCTGGGTTTTATGTTTATTATCCCTTGTTTTATATATCTAATGAATATTATTTTGATTTGGTTTTGAACTCTGTCAAAATAATACCCTGCCACCCACATGCTTCTTGCACTCAATTTTACGTTTTAACTTTCAACCATGTTTTTGCAGTTCATTTTTACTGCTGAATGTTACTCGATTCTGGGAACATGCCACGATTTCTATAAGCATCCTCTTATTACTGGACATTTGGTTCGTTTCCAGTCCTTTTTTCTGTTACAGACATTGTCACTATGCACATTCGTCCTCACATCTGAATCATTTATTTAAGAGTTGCTCTTGGGTAAGTTTCACGTAAAAGTTAAATTGCTGGCTTGTAGGGTCTGTGAGTGCTCAACTGCACAAGATGCTGCCAAAATGTGCCGATTTACTCTCCCATCTGCTCGGTATGAGTCCTCATTATTAGATTTCTTAATTTTTGCCCAGTTAATGGGTATAAAATAGCACCTCATAGTGATGTAGATTTGCATTTTCCTGAGCACTAATGAGGCTGAATATTTTATTATATGTTCATTGGCCATTCATGCTTCCTCTTCTGTGAAATTCCTTTTTGTGTCTTGCTCATTTTTCTATGAGGACATTTGTCTTTTTCTTACTGACCTATAGGAATATTCTGGATACTAATCCTTTATCAGTTATCTGTGTTGTAAAAAATCTCCCAGTTTGTGGCTTGTCTTTTAATTTTCTTTGTAGTATCTTTTGATGAATAGAAAAGTTCTTTTTTTTTAAAAAAAATTATTAGCAACTTTAATTATTATTTATTTATTTATTTATTTATTTGGCTGTGTTGGGTCTTCGTTTCTGTGCGAGGGCTTCCTCTAGTTGCGGCAAGCGGGGGCCACTCTTCATTGCGGTGCGCTGGCCTCTCACTGTCGCGGCCTCTCTTGTTGCGGAGCACAGGCTCCAGACGCGCAGGCTCAGTAGTTGTGGCACACGGGCCTAGTTGCTCCGCGGCACGTGGGATCTTCCTAGACCAGGGCTCGAAGCTGTGTCCCCTGCATTAGCAGGCAGATTCTCAACCACTGCGCCACCAGGGAAGCCTAGAAAAGTTCTTAACCTACCTTTTTTTTCTTTAAATATTTATTTATTTATTTATTTGGCTGCACTGAGTTGTGGCACGTGGGATCTAGTTCCCTGACCAGGGATAGAACCCTGGCCCCCTTCATTGGGAGTGAGGAGCCTTAGCTACTGGACCACCAAGGACGTCCCTACCTTTTTTTCAGTAAAAGAGAAAATAGGCACAAATAGGTAAGAGGAATTTTTCAATATAAAAGTATTACTATAGAAGAATGAAGTTGGACCCTTACCTAACACCATATACAAAAATTAACTCAAAATGGGTTAAAAACCTAAATGTAAGAGTTTCAGTTTTGTAAGATGAGAAAGTTCTAGAGATCTGTTGCACAACAATGTGACTATATATAACATTGTTGAACTGTACATTAAAAGTGGTTAAGATGGTAAGTTTTAGGTTATTTTTTTATCACAATTAAAATTGTTTAAGTGTTGTAGCTAATGATATCTATTATTTATTGAGTGCTTACTCTGTGCCAGGCACTGCGATACCCACTTTATACACATTATCTTGTTATTTCATTTATTCTTTTTTTTTTTTTTGGTTTATTCTTTACAACCCTGAGAGAGAAATTACTGTTTCCCCTCATTTTCCAGAGACAGAGACGGGCTCAGTGAGGTTAAGCAACTGCCCAAGGTCACACAGCAACAAGCGTTGAGCCCAGGGTTGGAACCCTGATCCAGCTGATCCTGAAGGGATCTTAGCTGCTCCACTGTACTGTCCAGAAAGCTGCAGAGCCCAGCCAGGAGCCATGGGCATCCTCTTCCCACCACACCACTAGGCGTCTTTCTCTTCAGCTTTGGTCCTTCCAACACAGCTTCTCCAGGCATCACCACACCATCACTCCTAAACATCTCCTTTGGGAAAATTGGCCCAAGTTATGCCTATATCGCGTAACTGTTATCTGCAATATAAATAGGACTCCTCTTTCTGTTTCAAAACACTGCTCATGTCATTGACAATTCATGCTCATTCCTGAGATACAAGTTGCTATTTTTGAAAAGTTATTTTGCATGGCATCTTGCCCCAGGGGCCCTTGGCCTGCTTAATCTGGTATCTCAATTGGCAGAACACAGTGCAGCCCTCTGGATTTGATTATGTGTCTAAGCTGCAACTTTGGCTGTTCCCAAACCTCCCCTGCCTCCCTCCATCCCCACCCCACCCCCTCGCTCAAAACAAAGTGCCGAGTGGCTGATGGTTGGCCTAATGGCAGGGAGGTCTGCAGAAAGAAGAGCCCACAGGGCAAGGCTGGCAGGTTTTCCGGCCTCTTCCAAAGTGGATTTCACTGAGAGCAGAAACTTATCCCATTCCTTCACTTCTCCAGTGATGCTCTACCCTGTGCCAGCGCTGGGCACGGGGTCTACAGTGGGGAGTGGAATGGTCACTCCTGCCTGCCCTTGTGGAGTTTACATTCTCAAGGGGGGTTAGATCTGATTAACACAAGATCTGTGATATGAATTAAAGGGCGTGTGAAGGGGAACACCTCAGGGGACCTTCTTTAAACTGGGTTCATAGAAGGCCACTCTTAAGTTAGGATATGGAGTTGGCCAGGTGAAGAGCCCAGAGAAGAACATTCCAGACAGTGAGGGTAGCAAGTGCCAAGGTCCTGGGGCAGGCAGAAGTGGGGTCTGTGGCTTGGCCTATTCTGAGGAAGGGAAAGCAGGCCTGGGTGACAGGAGCATGGAGGGCAAGGATGAGAGTGACAGATAGTGAAGTGGGGGAAGGAAGCAGGGGCCAGACCATCACAAGCAAGAAGCCATACAAATTGCCTGAGAGCCTATGGCCGAAGCGCCATCCCAAGGTTGGCGGAGGGGCTGGAAGGGAGGGCCTCCAGGGGAGTGACATTTAAGCAAAATCTTATAGCAGTGATTCTCAAAGTGTGGTCCCCAGACCAACAGCATAAGCACCACTTGTGAATTTGTTAGAAATGCGGGTTCTCAGGCCCCACCCCAGACCTACTGCATCCCCCAGAGCACAAAGAGCCAAGCCTGCACCCAGTAGATGCTTCATGTACTGAATGGTTGAGTTGCAAGCTGCCCAGCTCCATAATGTGCCCCAGTGTTAAAATGCAGAGTCCTGTGATGGGGGCACACCGCGGCCAGCGGGTCGCACCCACCCCACCCGGGCACGGAAGAAGGACAGGGCCCGGCTCACGTGGGTTTGGCTGATTTCAAGGTGCAAGAGTAGAGACAGAAAGTGAGAGAGTGGCATGGACATATAGACACGACCAAATGTAAAATAGATAGCTCGTGGGAAGCAGCCGCATAGCACAGGGAGATCAGCTCGGTGCTTTGTGACCACCCAGAGGGGTGGGATAGGGAGGGTGGGAGGGAGACAAGAGGGAGGGGATATGGGGATATATGTATACGTATAGCTGATTCATTTTGTTATACAGCAGAAACTAACACAACATTGTAAAGCAATTATACTCCAATAAACATGTTAAAAAAAAAAAGAGACAAATGCATCTCTACAGCTCTGCCAAGTGAAACTTCGCACTTGGCCTCCGTGTGCCCTGGGGCAGTGCTTAGACTTTTACAAGATGTGGAAGGAATGAACATTCATTGGAAGACTTTAAACTGGTTTTGAGTTACAAAAATCAGGCCAAAAACAAACAAACAAACAAAAAACAAAGGAAAAAAACACCAAGTAGAAGGGAAATTACATTATCTTCAACCTCAGCTAACTCAAAACCAGCTGCAGAGGATGTTGCCAAATTATCTGTTAAGAAAACCCACCTTGGGGCTGGAAATGAGCCTGAGACATCAACCCCCGGGGGTCCTTTTGAAAAGAAAGTTCTCCACCTGTGATCAGAACAGAACAGAACAGAACGCTCACTTTTAAAAAGCGCCTCCTACAGCGCTGCAGAGCCTCAGGCCTGGACACTTTAATTGCTCTGAGAGAGCAAGTTAATGGGGTTTTAATGAAAATAGAACCCAAATGGGCATTGAGTCCACTCTTTTTTTGCAGCCAGGGGCGCTGCCAGAGTTGCAGTTCCACAGGTGTTAGGGCTGGCCCCCTTTATGCAGTGAGACCCTGTTGAGAATTACATAAGGGAAATGGGCTCCTGGAGTCAATAATTTGAAAGTCCACAAAAAGCAGTTGGAGAACTCTTTCATCTATGGCCTGTTCTATCCAGGAAAAGACAGGTCAAATCATGTCCTCAAATCACCACAGGCATTAAAAGCTTGGGCGTGGCGTGTCTGGTACCAGTGTGGCCAGTGAAGTTCATTGGCTGCTCCTCCAGCCAGTTCCAATCTTCAAAAAGTAAATAGGGTGCCGGTTTTTATCTCATTAGTGGTTTTAGGCAGGATCATTTAGTAATGAAGGGCTCAGGCCCTGGGCTGAAGCCACCTGGGTTCGAAGCCCACGTTGGCCACTTTAGAGTTGCCCAGCTTGGGGGCAAGTTGGGTACCTCTGCGCCTCACTTTCCTCATCTATAAAATGGGTGTCATGATTGTACTAGTGTTGTAGGGTCTTGAAAGCACTGAATGGGTGGTCTGTAAAGTGCTTAGAGCCGCGCCACACCCACGGTAAGCCCTAGAATAGTGCTGGCTAGTGGGGGAGATTGGGAATCAAGCATAGGCCCAGGAAGCAGGTATGCAGACTAATGTGATGGAGAAACTGTGAGAGGGCTGGGGGTGTAAGGAGTAGCCAGGCTCACAGAGGCAGCGAGAGCAGAGGCCCTGGGCAGGAAACAGCACAGAAACGCCAGGGCGGCTGGGACACAGTGGAAGAGAAGGAAGCGAGAAGTGTTTGTAGCTGCTGGTGAGGGCCAGATCCTACAGGCGCTTGGAGATCAGGGCAAAGGTATTATTATAAAAGCGACAAGGAAACAGAGAAGCAACCGAGCCCAGTTATCTTTTTAAAAGCTCGGAGACCTTTCTGGCTGCTGTGCGGGAACAGACTAGGAACAGACAGGTCCGGGAGTGATGGCCTTTGGGAACAGGGAGACCTCTTGGGAGGCTGCTGCGATCATGCAGGGACAGACGGAGCTGCCTGGACCAGGGAGGGGATGAAAGAAGTGAAGGGAGCAGAGGACGCGGTGACGACTGAATGTGGGGGAGGGAGAGAAGTGCAGGTCCAGACGACGTGCAGGTTTGTAGCCTCGGAACCGCAATGAGAAAGCCCCAGGGAGAAACAGGTTTGGCCAAGATGATATAATCCCACCTGGCTAACAATGTGGCCCCTCCGCCTTTACCCTGGGCGCGCTGTGTGTAGTTCCCCAGTTGGCTTTTGTCACTTAATTTCCACACTGCTCCAAGATCCTCATGATTGCTGCTCGTGCTTAGGGCATAAGAATGTGCAGTAGGTCTGCGCTCCCGTTTACATAACCACCTGCCCCTGCCCGGTGACTGAGCCTGTTTCTAATCCTGACAGTAACCAGGATCGTGGTCCTTCTGGAGACTTCCTGGCAGCTTGGCGTGGAGCCCCTGAGCAGCCCCATGGTGGGAGGAAAGCACTTCGGAGTTTGGAGGCTTTTTTAATCTTAGGACTCTTTCATAGTTTAACTGTGTGTGTTGTATTTGGTTATATAAATAATATGTAAAAGATTCAGGGGATTCCCTGGTGGCGCAGTGGTTGAGAATCTGCCTGCCAATGCAGGGGACATGGGTTTGAGCCCTGGTCTGGGAAGATCCCACGTGCCGCGGAGCAACTGGGCCCGTGAGCCACAATTACTGAGCCTGCGCGTCTGGAGCCTGTGCTCCGCAACAAGAGAGGCCGCGACAGTGAGAGGCCCGCGCACCGCGATGGAGAGTGGCCCCCACTTGCCGCAACTAGAGAAAGCCCTCGCACAGAAACGAAGACCCAACACAGCCATAAATAAATAAATAAATAAAAGAAAAAGAAAAAAAAAAAAATTCAGACAATCCAGAACAGAACATGAAGTCCCCTTCACCATGACCTCCCCTGCCCAGCTCCCAGCGCCTCCCTGCAAGTAACCATCATCAACAAACAGGCGGCTTCCTTCCAGACCCCTTTCAAGGCCTTTATACTGTTACGCTCGTCCTTTATGTATGTTGGACCTTATTATACATCTGTTTTTACCAAATAATACATCTTGTAGGAGAGTCAGAGATCTAGCTACCGTGTTTTCTTTTTTTAACAGCTGCACAGTTTTTCTAATATGGTGGTATTATATTTTATTGAATATTTTATTTTGTTTATTTTATTTACTCACCTTCTCTGAGGGTTTGGGCTGTTTACTAATTTTCACAATGCTTCCATGAATGTCGCTGGACTTATATTCGGGCTCACAGGCAAGAATTTCTGTCCAGCAGATTCCTGGAAATGGAATTTCTGGATCAAAGGGCAGGTACACTTAAAATTTTCATAGCATCTTCCAAATTATCTTCCCCAAGTGTGCCATTTTCTTAAAAAAAAAATTCCTTTGGTTACAAAAAGTAATTCATGTTCTTGCAAAACATGTACAGAATACAAATAAGACCAGAGAAGAAATTTTAACACACTCATAATTCCATCACCCAGGAATAACAGCTATTAACATAATTTAGTTATTTGAGCTTTTTACTGTATCTCACAAAGATCTTTTCAAGTCATTAAAGCGTCTTCTGTGGTGACATTCTAGGTTGTTAATGTGGTTTAGGCACAAGATGAGGAAAGCTTGTGTAGAAGGAGGGAAACTAAAAAGAAATTTTTTAAAGACTGTGCTAAACAGTTGATAACCCATGTGCAGGATACGTTCACCTGAACTACTTACGTAGAAGAATTATTCTACAACGCTGGTTCTTGAATGTCTCAGAGAATCTGATAAAGCTGTCTCCTTCCCAGCAATGTGTATGATCACACAATTTACATATAATTTCAGGGGTTCATGTCCCTTCTTCCCCCACCAGAAAAAATTCATTGTCTACAGCATCATTTTAAATGGTTGCGTTGAATGCCTCGGGGTGGCTGGAGCACAGCTCATGTAACCCATAGGGTGTTAAGAATATGGACTCGAGTCAGACACACCCCATCAAATCCTGGCTCGACTGCATGCTCTTCAGTCCCTCTGCCTGTTCCCTCACTTGTAAAATCCAGACAATGATAGGTGGGTTATAGGGTGGTCGGGAGTTTAAAGCGTTCATGTGCATAAAATGTTTAAAACAGGGTCTGGCACACGGTAAGTGCTAATTAAATGTCAGCTCTTATTATTTCCAGTGTTTGGCTTTTGTAACATTTCTAAGTCTATTTTTGCACACTTCTGTGATGACTTCCCGGGGATAAATTCCTAGATGTGGAATAGCTGTGTATTTATAAGATTTTGGATACATAATGCAAAACTCCTCTATAAAGATTCAGATTCAGTCATTATCTAGGACTGAGTTTCCAGTGGTGAACAGATGGATGAAAATCCACGCCTTGGTGGAGTTTACATCAGAAAAGGGGTAGAGTGTAAACAAAATAACAAAGTGACCTATTAGAAGGTGACAAGTGCTGTGGAGAGAAATGAAGCAGGGCTGGGGGTGGGAGGGCTGGGATGGGGTGGCGGTTGCAGTTCTGAAGGGACCTGAAGGAGGGAGGGAAACGGGAGGACCATGTTCCAGGCCGAGGGGACAGGTACGAAGGGCTTGGGGGCAGGAACGTGCAGGGAGTGCCTGAGGGGGATCCAGGAGGAGAGGAGGACAGAGCCGGAAGAGGGCAGGGACACTTCACGGAGGGCCCGCAGGCTGAATCAAACTACACTTTGGGAGCAGTTTTAATTCTGTCCAACGATCAGTCTAGGAAGGATGAAGTAGGTGTTCAAGGGGACAGTTGGAATGAACTGAAATTATGTCTTCCTTGTTTCAGTCTGTGCTTAAGGGCACTAAAAGGAAAAGGCAGCTCTCAACGTTTCTCCAAGAAAATCAGAGGTTCTTTGTTTTCTGAGTAAAACATGTGAATGTCTCACATACTCAAGTCCAGTCTTTTTTTCTTTTTTCTTCCTAGAACAGTAAGAACCAAGAACAAAATGAAAAGACACAAGCTTGTTTTGTTTGTTCCTGGGCCGTGTTCCCGGGACAGCCTGTTTGCCAGGTGTGTGATTCTGAGATGATGTTTATCAAGGGAACTTAGGTCTACAAGTCTGAGATGACATTGCCTGGGGTCGAGGGCCCCTGGGCCCCACGCCTCACCCCCTCCTGTCTTCCCTGCACCCCGCGGCCACAAAGCATCAGCCCCAGAGACGCATGCAGGGGGTAGAAAGGCCAGCTCAGAGGTTGCAGTTCAGGGCAAAGAAGTAGCAAACCACAAGTTCATCTTGGGGACACCATGGCGGAGATAAGTGACCTGGAATTTCTACCCACTTCCTCCAACTGCAGAACCTCTGCTTCAAATAAACCAGGGAGTTGTGGGGGCTTGGGAAGGACCAGACTTTGAGCTGAAATGGTTAGAAATGAGGGGAGACGAATGGGTGTGGAAGTGAGGCTGGTGGGTGCGGGTGTTGCCATATGGGGTCAAAGCTGAGCCCTGACAGGACGCTTGCTCCTCCTGTGTGGGTGTCATCTACACCCTTACAGGCGCTCCCGTCGGTGACTCAGCTGGCCGACAATATGTCACTGATCGCCTACTGTGTACACTAGGCACATGGCCAGTGCCACAGGAGAGGTTATAAAGAATCGTACCCGGAGGAGCTGCCAGTTCCCGCCGGGGAGGGAGGGACACTTTGCTTCACTTGCTGGCTAAGTGCCCCGCAAGCCTTGCCTGCTCCAAGTTAACACCAATCAGCTGGATGTTTCTTTGTCTCCACTCTCTCCCTTCCTTCCCTCCCTTCTTTCTGTTTTGCAGATGGTACAGTTTTGTCATCATGAGGTGGGGTTAGACATAATAGATAACTTCTCCTGATAACTGTACCTCAGTTTATTTTAATTTTTTAGCAAGCTTCAATAAGCAAGTTTAAATGCTTGTTGAAAAAGATAAAACTATATAAAAACATCCAAAGAAGAAGGGCAAATCTTCACCGCTTTTACTTCCTGCTCTTCCTCTCCCAAGATACCCAGTGTTAACATATCAGTATTTATTTTCCAGCTTAGACCCTTTTTTCCCTGTACACACCTATTTCTGCATACAGTTTTTATACAGAAAGAGAGTATAAACTCTTGTTTAATTCACTTCTGTACTTCCAGCTTCAGGAACATGATAGACACTGAAACTATTTGTTGAACAAATGAATTAAGAATTCCTGAAATTTGTCTTTCTCGTTTAAAAGTGCACCATGGACAGCCCTCCATGTCTCCAGCTCATTCTTTCTATGGCTGCCCAGTATTCTATAGAATGTCTGCACGGTTGTTCAACCACAACCCTATTGTCAGACGTGGGCTTCCCCCTGCTTTCAGTATTGAAGCCCTTGTGCCTACCTCCTCCCACGCTCACATGAGTATTTCTCTAGGCAACTGTGGTAAACAGAATAATGGCTTCCCAAAGATGCTCACATCCTAGCTCTCAGAACCTGTGAATTTGTTTCCTTCCATGGCAAAAGCACTTGCAGGTGTGATTAAGCTGAGGCTCTTGAGATGGAGTCTCCTGGATTATCAGGTGTGTCCAATATAAGGCACCTTATAAGAAGGAGGCAGGAGACTCACAGTCGGGTTGGGAGATGTTCGGAGGAAGCCGGGGGGAAGCAGGAGCTGTGCTGACAGAGCAGAGGTTGGGGTGACGCCATTGCTGGAAGGTGCTATAAGCCAAAGAACGCGGACAGCCTCCAGAAGCTGGAAAAGGCAAAGAAATTGACTCTCCTCTAGAGCCTCCAGAAGGAATGCAGCCCTGCCGGCCCATTTTGGACTTCTGACCTCCAGAACTGTAAGATAATCAATTTTGGGGTTTTTTTCCAATTTTTTTATAGTGATAAAAATTTTATAGTGATAAAATTTACTGTCTTAACCATTTTTAAGTATACCGTTCAGTGGCATTAAATACCTGCATAATGTTTCATCAACACCATCCATCTCCATAACTCTTTTCATCTTGTAAAACAGAAATTCTGGACCTATTAAACAATAACTCGCCATTTCCCCCTCCCCTCTGCCCCAGCAACCAACCTTCTACTTTCTGTCTCTATGATTTGGACTACTCTAAATGTCTCATATAGTGGAATCACATGGTATTCGTCTTTTTGTGGCTGGCATATTTCACTTAATATAATGTTCTTAAGATTCATCCATGTTGTAGCATATGTCAGAAGTTCCTTCTTTTTTAAGGCTGAATAATACTCCATTTTATGGTGGTGGATTTCTAGGCAGAACTGAGACAGGCATTCTTAGCTGAGACGCTAAGAGGTGGTTAAAACAGTATTAGAACATCAAGGTAGCTGATTCGAAGCAGAAAAAACAGCTGACAATGTAGCGATGTATTTGAATCTGCTGTAATTAAGATTTTCCACAGGCTGTGGGGTGGGTGAGAGACCTTGTTGACAATTTTATCAAACTTGTGATGTTTAAATTCAACAAAACATTTACATAACAGATTTCAGAAGGAAATTAAATCTGTTTTAGTTTCACTTTTCTATTTAAAAATATAAATGGGCTAAAGGAAAGCTGATTTGATTAGATGTAGAATACTGAAGTGTGTAAATATGTCAGGGTCTAAAGCCAGTAGAGACACAAACAGGTGTGAGAAATTCCGTGCTCTTGATGACCAAAAATGGGTGTGTAAAATCCTAGAGAAGCTTTAATTAAACAGTTCAAAAAAGGTAGCTCCTTTCTACAGAAGTTTTGCAGATTTTGATAGTTGTAGATTCTTTTTTGCTGTGTTGTAAAAAACAAAAAACAAAAAAGCTAACTATTTTAAACCAGAAAATTTTGTTTACCCATTCATCTATCAGTGACCACTTGGGTTACTTGTACGTTTTAGCCATTGTCAATAATGCTGCTATAAGCATTGGAGTACTAATACCTCTTTAAGATCCTGCTCTCAGCTCTTTTGGGTATATATCCAGAAGTGGAATTCCTGGATCATATGGTAATTCTATCTTAAAATTTTTAAGGAACCTTCATACTGTTTTCAACAGCAGCTGTACCAGTTGTTTTTTTTTTTAATTTATTTTATTTTTGGCTGCGTTGGGTCTTCGTTGCTGCGCTCAGGCTTTCTCTAGTTGCGGTGAGCGGGGGCTACTCTTCGTTGCAGCGCATGGGCTTCTCATCGCGGTGGCTTCTGTTGTTCTGGAGCACAGGCACTAGGCATGCGGGCTTCAGTAGTTGTGGCATGCTGGTTCAGCAGTTGTGGCTCGCGGGCTCTAGAGCGCAGGCTCAGTAGTTGTGGCGCACGGGCTTAGTTGCTCCACGGCATGTGGGATCTTCCCAGACCAGGGCTCAAACCAGTGTCTCCTGCGTTGGCAGTCAGATTCTTAACCACTGCGCCACCAGGGAAGTCCCCTATTCTCTAATCTTTATTTCCTTCCTTCTGCTAGCTTTGGGTTTAGTTTGTTCTTTTTCAAGTTCCTTAACTTGTAAAGTTATGTTCTTAATTTGAGATCTGGTTTTTTTAATGTGTTTATAGCTGTACATTTCCCCCTTAGGACTGCTTTTGCTGCATTATAGTTTTGGTATGTTGCATTTTTGTTTTCATTAAAACTAAGGAGTTTCTAATTCACCTTGTGATTTATTCTTTGATCCATTGGTTGTTTAAGAGTGTGTTGTTAAATTTCAGTATATTTGTGGATTTTCCAGTTTGCCTACTGTCACTGATTTCTCACTTTATCTCATTGTGGTCAGAGAAAATATGATAGTTATCTTTTCAAATCTATTGACACTTAATTTTTGTGGCCTAACATATGGTCTAACCTGGAAAATATCCCCGTGCACATAAGAAGAATGTGTATGCTTTTGGTGGTGGGTAGAGTGTGCAGTGTCTGTTTCATATAGTTGGTTTGTTGTATCTATTTCCTTGCTTCTGTCTGCTTGCTCTATCCATTATTTCTCTCTTCAATTCTGTCAATTTTTGCTTTATTTATTCAGTTGTATGTCATTAGAAATGTAAGTGTTTATAATGTTACAGCAAGAGGATATATCAAATTTCTATTAATATATAATGTCCTACTTTGTCTCTTGTAAACTTTTTGATTTAAAATCTGTTTTGTCCAGTGTTAGTACAGCCACCCCTGCTCTCTTTCGGTTACTGTTTGCATGGAATATTTTTCAATTCTTTCACTTTTGATCTATTTGTGCCTTTTGATCTAAAGTGAGTCTCCTGTGGATAGCATATAGTTGGACTGTGATTTTTAACCATTTTGCCAGTCTGTCTTTTGGGGAGTTTAATCCATTTACATTTAAAAGAGTAATTACTGGGAAGGAGAGACTTCTGTCACCTTATTTGTTTTCTATACATTTTACAGCTTTGTTTTTCACTCCCTGCATTACAGTACTGTCTTCCTTAGTGTTTAGTTGACTTTTTTTTTTGGTGGTGAAATGTTTAAATTCCTTTCTCATTCCTTTTTGTTTATATTCTGTAGCTATTTTCTTTGTGGGTACCATGGGGATTACATTTAACATACTAAAGTTATAACACTCTCATTTGAATTTATACCAGCTTAACTTCAATAATATACAAGAACTCTGCTCCTTTACAGCTCCATCCCCACCCCTCGCTGTTGTTATCACAGAATTACACCTTTATACATTGTGTGCCCCAGAATAATGTAAACTAATAATGATTTTTAATGCATTAGTCTCAAGTCATTTAGAAAACAAAGTGGAATTATAAGCCATTGTTACACTAATGTTAGCTTTTATAATTGCTTATGTACCTTTATTGGGATCTTTGTTTCTTCATATGGCTTCTAGTTGAATCTTTCTTCTTTCAGTTTCTCAGTCTTGATTATTTCCATTGTCCTATCTTTGAGTTCACTGATTCTTATGCCTGTTCAAATTTGCCTTTGAATCCCTCTAGTTAATTTTTCATTTCAATTACCATACTTTTCAGCTCCAGAATTTCTTTTTGGCTTCTTTTTAGGTTTTCTGTCTCATGATTGATGTTTCCATTTTTGTTCATACATTTTCCTGACTTCTTCCAAATCTTCCTTTAGTTCTTTGAGCATCTTTAAGACAGTTGTTTTAAAACAGTTGTTTTGTCTTCTGTATCTGCCATCAAGTCTTTTTCAGGGATAGTTCCTGTTGGTTTTTTTTTTTTTTTTTTCTTTGAATGGGCCATACTTTTCTGTTTCTTTGTATGCCTTATGATTTTTTTGGAAAAAATTTGAATATTTGTATTTAATAATGTGGTAATTATGGAGACCAGATTCTCCCTGTTACCCAGAGTTTGCTGTTTTTTGTTACTGCTTTGTTAAATAGCGTTTTTTTGTTTGTTTGTTTGTTTCCCATTGCTGTAGGCTATCTATGTGCCAAGGATCAGCTGAGGTATAGTTTAAAGTCTTGGGTCTTTTCAGAGCCTTTCCTTGGACATGCACGATCACTTGCTAACTTCCCCCATATATGCAGTTGTTTTGCATGTCTGATGGTTAATTTTGTGTCAGTTTGCCTGGGCTAAGGAATGCCTAGATAGCTGGTAAAAAAATTATTTCTGGGTACGTTTGTGAGGGTGTTTTCAGAAGAGATTAGCAAAGAGATTAGAAGAAAATCAATACACTGAGTGAAAAAGATCTGCCTTCACCAATGTGGGCAGGCCTCATCCCATGCATCAAGGGTCTGAATAGAACAAAAAGGCAGAGGAAGGGCAAATTATCTCCCTCTTTTTAAGCTGGGAGGTCCACCTTCTGCTGCCCTCAGAGATACCAGAGCTCCTGTTTCTTGCACTAGCAGCCCCTCACCCGCCTGGTTCACAGGCCTTCAGCATTTTACTGAATTATGCCCATGGCCTTCCTGATTCTCCAGACTGCAGATCATGTGACTTCTCAGCCTCTGTAACATGAGCTGACTCCTATAATAAATTTCATATAGTTATACATAGAGAGAGAGAGAGAGATCTATATAGAGATATCAATCTACATATATCATATTGGTTCTCTTTCTCTGGAGAACCCTAATACAGTATCCTTGTCTTTAATGTTTGGCTCTAAAAAGGAGGAAAAAGAGAAAAATGAAGAGGACAGTAAAGGGCACCCACCCTTTAAGTCCCCTGGAAGTCACTTCAGCTAGAGGTGGAGGGGCAGCAACAATCTAATCAGAAGCAGCAATGGGCAATCAGAGCATAGGTCTCCAGCATTTGGAGCACAGGGTCCTCTTTTGCCCAACCTGGCTCCCACAAGCTGTATGCAAACAGCTGCCCACCATGGGAATGGGGGATGGGTAACTGCTATGCTCAGAGCTGAAACTGACCAAAATGAAGCACAGTTTACCTGTCCAAGCCTTTCCCTGGAAGTGGCAATCCTTCAATAGACTCCAGAGTTCCAAATACTTACATGAGACAGATTCTGGCAGTACAGTTGTTGTCTGGGGGGCGGGGGGGGAGACAGATTCCTGATGCTTCCCGTACCACTGTCTTTCCAGAATCCTTTCAGTCTATGTTCTTCGAAACCACCTAGTTCATAGTAATTTGTTACAGCAGCAGTAGGAAACTAATTCAGCAGGAGACCTAGAAATTTCTAGTTCAAAGTATAAACTCATTTTCTCAATTCATTTATTGTCTCTCATATAGACATGGTATCCATCCTGGTCACTGCCCTCCTGACAATTCCCAATGTGCCCATGTTCCTCTCAAAATGTCAATCCCAGAATGACCCACTGCTCTAGACCCTGCCCACTGGTACAGAGTAAGCATTTTGTTCGATTTGATCAGCGTGTCTGGGAATTTCGCATTAAGCTCTGCTCATTAAGCTAGAAATGAACTCAACACCTAAATCTACCGCAGTCCCATCTCTTCTGTCCTGTTCTTGTGTCATTGGTTTGTTTTTGACCTTGGGGTCAATCCTTTCTAAACTTAATGTTGTCTAAAGTGAAATATTAGCATCTCCATCATCAAGCTAGACTAGTTGTTTGTTGCCATTTCAATTCCTTGTGCTTTCGGAGAATAGGAAGAGCAGGTAGATTTGGCCCCTTAACCTGGGAGGAAGCTAACAGACATTATAAATAGAGTAGGTAAAAGCCACCATGTCAAAACTGGCTCAGCTTCAGGGCTTTACATGCCTAAGATGTGGCGGCGGACTCCCAATCCGGTTCCATCCGGTTCTCCCCACCCCTGCCCCCCGCCGCGGGTCCCCCCAGCTCGGGCGGCGGGAGGAGCGGCAGCGGCCCGGCAGCCCGGCTTCGCGAAGGCTCTCGGCGCGCCGCGGCCCGCAGGCACCCGGCACGCGCCCGCCCCGCCGCCGCGATGCCCAAGAGGAAGGTCAGCTCCGCCGAGGGGGCGGCGAAGGAGGAGCCCAAGAGGAGATGCGCGAGGGTGTCCGCTAAACCCGCTCCTGCAAAAGTGGAAACGAAGCCAAAAAAAGGCGGCAGGAAAGGATAAATCTTCAGACAAAAAAGTGCAAACAAAAGGGAAAAGGGGAGCAAAGGGAAAACTGGCTGAAGTGGCAAACCAAGAGACTAAAGAAGACTTAGCTGCAGAAGATGGAGAAACTAAAAACGAGGAGAACCCAGCTTCTGATGAAGCAGGAGAGAAAGAAGCCAAGTCTGATTAATATCACACATCCAGTCCTATCAGTGGTCCCTGTCTCCCTTCTTGTTCAATCCAGAGGAATATTTTTATCAACTATTTCGTAAATGCAAGTTTTTTAGTAGCTCTAGAAACATTTATAAAAAGGAGGGAATCCCACCTCATCCCATTTTTTAAGTGTAAATGCTTTTTTGTAAGAGGTGAAATCATTTGCTTGTTGCTTATTTGTTGGTACAACCAGAAAATAATGGGATATTGAACATGGGAGGCTTTGTCTTGGGTGTCAGCTTAACATTCAACGGATGGAGGGTAGCTTTTATATCCTATAGTACAAAGCGTACTAAATGGCAGTTTGGAGTCAGTTGTGCATTTATGTCTTAAACACTTTACATTACTTCTCTTCCCATGTTGTTTTTGGTAGAATTGTTTCCTAAAGCAAACCACTCACCCCTTGATCTTGGCTCTCCTGGGCAGAATTTTGTGCACTCTGTAACATCTTTGGTCGTGGTAGTCCAGTTCTTCTCATAACTGTTAATGTGTTGTGAACGACTGACAATTTGAGTATGTAGCGTATATGATATTAAACTGTGAATTAGTGGGACTTACGATGTAACAGCATATCAATATTTGAAGATATTGGTACTTGATATCCTGTGAAGGAAAATTTGCCTCCAAATTTTAAGCTGGAAAGTCCCTGGAATAACTGTTCAGAAAAGAATCACAACTGCATGACTTTTTAGATTTTTGGTATGTATGTTGAGAATTGTGTACAAATTTAAATGTGTGTGTACTGATCCTCAAAACAATCAGTAAAATCTCAATTATGGAAAAAAAATCCCTAAGATGTGATTTATAGGGGAAAACTTCACCAAAGAGCCCAGCTCAAAGCAGGGACTGAATTTTTTTTTTTTTTTTTTTTTGGTCGTATATGGCCTTTATTATGTTGAAGTAGGTTCCCTCTATGCCCACTTTCTGGAGAGTTTTTATCATAAATGGGTGTTGAATTTTGTCAAAAGCTTTTTCTGCACCTATTGAGATGATCATATGGTTTTTCTTCTTCAATTTGTTAATATGGTGTATCACATTGATTGATTTACGTATATTGAAGAATCCTTGCATAAATGGGATAAATCCCACTTGATCATGGTGTATGATCCTTTTAATGTGTTGTTCTGTTTGCTAGTATTTTGTTGAGGATTTTTGCATCTATATTCATCAGTGATATTGGTCCGTAATTTTCTTTTTTTGTAGTATCTTTGTCTGGTTTTGGTATCAGGGTGATGGTGGCCTCATAGAACGAGTTTGGGAATTTTCCTTCCTCTGCAATTTTTTGGAAGAGTCTGAGAAGGATGGGTGTTAGCTCTTCTCTAAATGTTTGATAGAATTCACCTGTGAAGCCATCTGGTCCTGGACTTTTGTTTGTTGGAAGATTTTAAATCACAGTTTCAATTTCATTACTTGTGATTGGTCTGTTCATATTTTCTGTTTCTTCCTGGTTCAGTCTTGGAAGGTTATACCTTTCTAAGAATTTGTCCATTTCTTCCAGGTTGTCCATTTTATTGGCATAGAGTTGCTTGTAGTAGTCTCTTAGGATGCTTTGTATTTCTGCGGTGTCTGTTGTAACTTCTCCTTTTTCATTTCTAATTTTATTGATTTGAGTCCTCTCCCTCTTTTTCTTGATGAGTCTGGCTAATGGTTTATCAATTTTGTTTATCTTCTCAAAGAACCAGCTTTTAGTTTTATTGATCTTTGCTATTGTTTTCTTTGTCTCTATTCCATTTATTTCTGCTCTGATCTTTATGATTTCTTTCCTTCTGCTAACTTTGGGTTTTGTTTGTTCTTCTTTCTCTGGTTCCTTTAGGTGTAACGTTAGATTATTTGAGATTTTTCTTGTTTCTTGAGGTAGGCTTGTATAGCTATAAACTTCCCTCTTAGAACTGCTTTTGCTGCATCCCATAGGTTTTGGATCATCGTGTTTTCATTGTCATTTGTGTCTAGATATTTTTTGATTTTCTCTTTGATTTCTTTAGTGATCTCTTGGTTATTTAGTAACGTATTGTTTAGCCTCATGTGTTTGTGTTTTTTACGTTTTTTTTTCCTGTAATTGATTTCTAATCTCATAGCGTTGTGGTCAGAAAAGATGCTTGATATGATTTCAATTTTCTTAAATTTACTGAGGCTTGATTTGTGACCCAAAACGTGATCCATCCTGGAGAATGTTCCGTGCACACTTGAGAAGAAAGTGTAACCTGCTGTTTTTGGATGGAATGTCCTATAAATATCAATTAAATCTATCTGGTCTCTAGTGTCATTTAAAGCTTCTGTTTCCTTATTTATTTTCATTTTGGATGATCTGTCCATTGGTGTAAGTGAGGTGTTAAAGTCCCCCACTATTATTGTGTTACTGTCGATTTCCTCTTTTAGAGCTGGTAGCAGTTGCCTTATGTATTGAGGTGCTTCTATGTTGGGTGCATATATATTTATAATCGTTATATCTTCTTCTTGGATTGATCCCTTGATCATTACGTAGTGTCCTTCCTTGTCTCTTGTAACATTCTTTATTTTAAAGTCTGTTTTATCTGATATGAGTATTGCTACCCCAGCTTTCTTTTGATTTCCATTTGCATGGAATATCTTTTTCCATCCCCTCACTTTCAGTCTGTATATGTCCCTAGGTCTGAAGTGTGTCTCTTGTAGACAGCATATATATGGGTCTTGTTTTTATATCCATTCAGCAAGCCTGTGTCTTTTGATTGGAGCATTTAATCCATTCACGTTTAAGGTAATTATTGATATGTATGTTCCTATGACCATTTTCTTAATTGTTTTGGGTTTGTTTTTGTAGGTCCTTTTCTTCTCTTGTGTTTCCCACTTAGTAGAAGTTCCTTTAGCATTTGTTGTAGAGCTGGTTTGGTGGTGCTGAATTCTCTTAGCTTTTGCTTGTCTGTAAAGCTTTTGTTTTCTCCATCAAATCTGAATGAGATCCTTGTTGGGTAGAGTAATCTTTGTTGTAGGTTCTTCCCTTTCATCACTTTAAGTATATCATGCCACTCCCTTCTGGCTTGTAGAGTTTCTGCTGAGAAATGAACTGTTAACCTTATGGGAGTTCCCTTGTATGTTATTTGTCGTTTTTCCTTTGCTGCTTTCAGTAATTTTTCTTTGTCTTTAATTTTTGCCAATTTGATTACTATGTGTCTCGGCGTGTTTCTCCTTGAGTTTATCCTGTATGGGACTCTCTGCGCTTCCTGGACTTGGGTGAATATTTCCTTTCTGATGTTAGGGAAATTTTTGACTATAATCTCTTCAAATATTTTCTCTGGTCCTTTCTCTCTCTCTTCTCCTTCTGGGACCCCTATAATGCGAATGGTGTTGCATTTAATGTTGTCCCAGAGGTCTCTTAGGCTGTCTTCATTTCTTTTCATTCTTTTTTCTTTGTTCTGTTCCGCAGCAGTGAATTCCACCGTTCTGTCATCCAGGCCACTTATCTGTTCTTCTGCCTCAGTTATTCTGCTATTGATTCCTTCTAGTGTATTTTTCATTTCAGTTCTTGTATTGTTCATCTCTGTTTGTTTGTTCTTTAATTCTTCTAGATCTTTGTTAAACATTTCCTGTATCTTCTCGATCTTTGCCTCCATTCTTTTTCCGAGGTCCTGGATCATCTTCACTATCGTTATTCTGAGTTCTTTTTCTGGAATTTTGCCTGTCTCTATTTCATTTAGTTGTTTTTCTGGGGTTTTATCTTGTTCCTTCATCTGGTACATAGTCCTCTGCCTTTTCATCTTGTCTGTCTTTCTGTGAATCCAGGGACGGAATTTATGTTGGGAATTTATTTTGTCATCAGTGCCAGAGTGGCCAGGTCATCCAAATGTTGGCCCCAGATGCTGCAGGCCTCCTCCAATGCCAGCAGAGAGGAGAAGCCCCCAGGCTTCACACCTGTGTGACAGGCACCTCCCTTTAGCCCCCTGGGGCCCCACCCAGCACTTGGTCAAGCGAACTCTCAAGGATTGATAATTCTTTGGCACTTTATTGTCTGATAGGGCTGGGTGGGTTTTTTTTATTTGTTTTTGTTTTTAAGGAAGGCGTTCTCTTTTTTTTTAATTAATTAATTTATTTATTTATGGCTGTGTTGGGTCTTCGTTTCTGTGCGAGGGCTTTCTCTAGTTGTGGCAAGCGGGGGCCACTCTTCATCGCGGCGCACAGGCCTCTCACTATCGCGGCCTCTCTCGTTGTGGAGCACAGGCTCCAGACGCACAGGCTCAGTAATTATGGCTCACGGGCCCAGTTGCTCCGCGGCATGTGGGCTCTTCCCAGACCAGGGCTCGAACCTGTGTCCCCTGCATTGGCAGGCAGACTCTCAACCACTGCGCCACCAGGGAAGCCCCCGGGCTGGGTGGTTTTACAAATGTAAAGCAAGTTAGAGTTTGGAGAGAGCCAATTCCATCCCGGTTCCTCTTTTTACAGAGAAAGCCAGGGCTAGTTTGTGTAGACTTCAGAGTTCTCTAAGTTATGCTTTGTGGAATAGCCTCATGGGAAGTCTCTGTGGGGGCTTCCCTGGTGGCACAGTGGTTAAGAATCCGCCTGCCAATGCAGGGGACACGGGTTCGAGCCCTGGTCCGGGAAGATCCTACATGCCACGGAGCAACTAAGCCCGTGTGCCACAACTACTGAGCCTGTGCTCTAGAGCCCGCGAGCCACAACTACTGAAACCCATGTGCCTAGAGCCTGTGCTCTGCAACAAGAGAAGCCACCACAATGAGAAGCCCGCACACCGCGATGAAGAGTAGCCCCCGCTCGCTGTAACTAGAGAAAGCCTGGGCGCAGCAACAAAGACACAATGCAGCCAAAAATAAATAACTAAAATAAATAAATTTAAAAAAAGGAAGTCTCTGTGGGCATTTTTCACTCCAGCCAACGGTGGGTGTGCTGGGCCAGGCCAGGAAAAATGCCTCCAGACAGGGCTCACACATACTTGTATCAGAAGCACTAGATTCGTTTCCTAGGGCTGCTGTAACATAGTACCACAAACTGGGTGGCTTAAAACAATGGAAAGTTCTTTTCTCTCAGTTCTGGAGGCAGGTGGTCTGAAATCAAGGTGTCAGCAGGGCCAAGTTCTCTCTGCAAGCTTTAGGGAAGATCCTTCCCTGCCCCTTCCAGCATCCGGTGGCTCCCAGCGACCCCTGGCATTCCCTGGCTTGCAGGTGCATCACTCCATTCTCTGCCTCTGTCATCACACAGCGTTCTTTCTGTGTCTCTGCATCATCTTCCCTCTGCATGTGTCCATCTCTGTGCCCAAACTTCCCCTCTTATAAGAGCACCAGTCCTGTTGCATCAGGGCCCACTCTATTGGGGGCCCTCTTCTTAACTTGATTACCTCTGCAAAGACCCTGTTTCAAAATAAAGTGACATCCACAGGTACCAAGGGTTAGGACTTCAACATCTCTTCTAGGGACACAATTCAACTGTAATAGGAGCCTTCTACCAGGAGACAGAATGAAGCAAGTAACAAAGGCTCAGGGATGCTGGTTCCATTAGCCATGGCCTAACTGAGATATGAGGGCATCTGGACAGGCAGCCCTCAAAACTAGTATTCCTGGCTGACCCTGATGGTGAATCATTGAAGGAAGGGCTGATACAGGGCCCAGTCTCTGCACTGACTCTTTTTTTAACTTCAAAAAAAATTTTTTGGCCGCACTGCAGCGGCATGCAGTACTTCCCTGACCAGCGATTGAACCCAGTGGAAGTGTGGAGTCTTAACCACTGGACCACCAGGGAAGTCCTCCGTACTGTCTTGAGAGCCTTCCTCAGACCCAAACTTGCTTCCTTGACTTGGCAAAGCAAGCTCCAGAGTCCCTCCGTCACCTGCCTCAGGATCCAGTTAGCAGTTGTTATTTACTTATATCAGTATTACTTATTCCACCCTCGCTCCTTCCCAAAGTGCTCCTTCTACCCCCCACACGGCTTCCCCTGAGAAGAGCTCTGGTTAATTACTACGATCTTCCCTCCGCTTGCTGCATTTCCAACGTGTCCTGGTGGCCCGTACACACTGGCATCCCGGGCAGCCCCCCCGCACACCAGCCCCTCAGCCTCACTCTCCTCGCAGCTCTCGGCCGTGGAGGGTGGGGCTACCCCATTCCCGGGCCTCACTGCCGGGGGAGCCTGTGTGCTTGGGTATCTTCTGGCTCCAAAACATTGCCAGTGACCTGCTCGCTCTGATCCTTGATGAGACTTCTCACTTCAGTAAAGATTTGCAGACGCATCCAAATCCATCACCTGGAAAATACCAAGAACCATTGTGTCCTGTTTGAGTGGGGCCACTCAGGCTAATTATTTCCTCAGGGGCAGTGGAGGGCCTGCATTGCTTCATCCCAGGGTCTTACATCCTTGACTGGAAGCATTTTCCAAGCCCACTGCAGCCTAGATAGAAAACTGCAGCGAGACTTTCCATTAGGTGGTTCTAGAAATGCCACCTTAGAGAACCATGAACTTGCCTGCGAGTGACAGGACTGCAGGTATTAAACTGGGTGGGCCCTGCTGTCCCAGGCCTGCAGGTGAGGGCCCTGGCATCACCCACTCCATTTCCCTCCATACCCTCCCCGGAGGGCACTGCCATTGCCCAACAGGTTCTGGGAGATAGAAAGGAGAAGAACCATCCCGAGGGAACTGAGGTCAGTGGCAGCACATCTGCAGCAAGGGGTACAGGGCTGCTGTGCCGACGCGTCCATTCAGTACACTGTGAGCAGTGCCTTCTGGAATTGGGTTCTGGCTGCAGTGCAGAGGCCTGGCAAGGGTGGGGCAGACATCCGTGAGTGAAGGAGAAGTTTTCTGGAAAGGAAAGTGAACATCTCATGGGAGCTGTATGATATTACGGAGAATGGTCACTAGACTAAAAGTGCCTGTGCCGTCTGTACCTGGACCCCCTTTGCACTCAAAAAGATGTGAACACTTTTTGGAACTTCAGTGGGCTGTGTTTCTTTGAGACCCTGCACCAGGATTGGATCACATGGGTGTCAGAGCCTCAGTGGGGTTCCATGTGCTTTGCCCTCTATAATCCTCACAACAACCCCGAGATGATGGTGGTGGTGTTATTATTCCCATTTTACAGATGAGAAAACCTAGGACCAGGCAGATTAAGTGACTGGTTGAAGATCTCCCATGACTGGTTTGTGCAGAGCTGGGATTTAGAACCTTGGCCTGGACACCTCACCTCTTTCCACCTCCTTGGTGCTGTGTTCCCTGAGTCAGAATGGCCCAGCCCAGACTTGGGAATCCGGTGCTCCAGGGCCTGGAATTGGCCAGAGCTCTCAGAGCCGTTAATAGACCCCATTCCCAGTGGGATGTGCTGTGTGGAGACACCAAGTCTCCTTGCAGCCCAGGAAAAGCATCAGCAATGCCCACGGGGAGAGTCTGCAGGGCTGCTCCCCACCCCCGCCCCCATCCCCCCCCCCCGCTGGGGAGAGCGTGGAGCCGGCTGCAGGTCCCACAGGGAAGGAAAGCCAGCCCAGCCTGCTCCTGGCTTTGTGCCTTTCTCCATTTGGCCTAAGAACGGAGGACACCCTTTGGATACCCCAGGACTTCATGGGCCATGAGGGCCACAATGGCCAAGAGGAGATAAATCTGAGTGGGCCCTTCTCAGTGGGCTGTCAGCGTGAGATTACAAATAAGTGACAGTTTCCATAATTACTGTGCTGTCTATTCTGAAGCAAGGGTGGATGCGGGTCAGGACTCTAGAATCAGCGCCGGGTTCAAGTCCTGGTCCTTCTGTGGTGTTGGCCTCATGACCTCAGGCAAGTGAGCCAGCTGGCAAGACTGACCTTAGACTCGGCTCACCCTCACGGCTGCTTTCCCTTCAGACCAGCACCCACCCAACCCCACCCAGCACCCATCCCCACAACCAGCACACGAGTGGTGCCAAGACTCGCAAGTGGTGTGAACCAGACTACCTAGCACCTCCCATGAAGACATGCCCAGAGTTTGGGGCTCAAGCAGCCTACGGGGAGGAAGACATCCTCCAGATCAAGGGAGCCCAGAGTCTTCTCCAGGGTGGCTGGAGAAGGGCCCACACCAACCCACAGGACTCCCGCCTGCCATTCCAGTGGCCTCTTAGCCCCGCGCGGCCACGCCCACCGAGCGTCCGCTCATCCATCACGTGCTGACAGGGCGCCGCCCAGTCCTATGGCATTTTGTTACGTCATCCTGAGCTAAGACGGTGCAGCTCCAGGCACAGAGTGTGCTTCTGAAGCCTCTGGTTCATTTCCATCATTAGGTTCAGGGCTGGGCACCAGTCAGCCAGGGAGCTGCACCCACCACCGTCAGGTTCTCCAGGGCTGATGACTGACACTGCATTACCTGATTGCTTCCTAGGAACTGAGCTTATCGGCCACTTGGTACCACACTCCCCATGCGCAGCCCTGAGCTGGCAAGGGTCTGTGCCAGCTCACTGTTCCTACATACCCTGCTCCAAGGGAAATCTCTGCATGGCTCCCAGCTCCCCAGGATCTGACATATTAAAGCCTCCAGCCCCTCCCCCAACCCAGGTTGAAGGGTTGCGTCAGGAACTCACCGGGTATGTGAATGTGTATGTGTGTGTTCGTAACACAATAGGCTGGATTCTTCCTGATGTTTCACTTCAGACTGAGGTCTGCTGCAAAAGAAGACACTGGGAGGGGCTCACACGTGAGAATAGGATTCAATTGCTGGAGGGTGAGAGGCCAGGCAATGGATGTCTGTCCAGAGAAACAAGGTGTCCCAACAGGCAGGTGTGCAGAACGCAGCAACGAGAAATTCACTCAATGCACAGGAATTAAGTGCCTGTTGTTTGCCAGGCTCTGTGAGGGGCTCTGGGATACAGACAGCACACAGACCACGGAGGCTTAGAAGTCAAGCTCTAGAACCAACCACCCCTGGTCCAACCCTGGCTCCATTTAGCATCTCTGTGAAGCCAAGAACATCTGCTTTTTTTCTGCCAACATCCATTCTCAGCTCCTCTGGTAACTATACCCCTATTGTTCTCTGGGGAACCATCCCTGTGGTTCACGTTGTCCCAGAGAAGCTGACCTCAGGCCCAGTTCCTGGGGAAGAGTGAGGGATCCCCTCACCCCGAGCCAATCACTGGCTCCCGGGAGCAGGCAGGCACATGACCTAGCCGGGGCCCTGGTCACAACCCTAGACGCCCCTGAGCTCCTGCCAGACCTGAAACCAGAGAGGAGGTAGGGACCACTTCCTGTCTCCATCTGGCCACTAGACAGAGCCCCAAACTGAAGCAAACACAACAGAAGCAAGAACAAGAGATGAGGGGAGACTGAGGCCTGACAGCATGCGAGTCTTGGGTTAGCCGTGCCTGAAATAGCTGCATCCCCACACCTCTCAGTTTAGTAAGTAAATTAATTGCCTCTTTTCTTTTAAATTGTCTTGTATAAGCCAGATTAAATTAGGTTTCTGCCATGTACAACTCTTCTAATACACATACATACCCAAAGCAATTGCAGATCTATGAAAATGGAGAATGAACCAAGACAGCAGTGTCTCCAGGTTGTACTTGGTTACACACGGTTGGTGAGGGGTTACTGATGAGGTGCCGATTTGTGGTTAGCGTTGGCGAATGTCAGATGTAGGCAGAAGGGCTTCTCATCTAAGTGGCTTTGTGGATACCAGATAAAGTCTGACCGTTTCCCCTTCTTTTCTGAGAGTGCCTCACAGGCAGACTGGTTTCTCCTTGGGTACCCCAAGGGGTGAGACCCTCACCCATCACTCTAGGGACCCTGAGGTTAGAGGTTTTCAACTCCCCACCCTGTCAGCCTGCAATGGCCATAGCTCCATGCAGATTCACTGACCCCTGAGTGAACACTTTCAACTCATCCAGGAACGGGATTCTTAGATTAAAAGAGGAGCAAGGAAAGGCACATTTCTGGAGAGGAGGTGACCTGAGCAGGAGATGGAATTCTGCGTGCATGTGGGGAGGGGCAGGGGGCTGTTAGATCTCCGTTGACTTACAGGGTCTGGCACCCAGAGGTGCTTAATAAACTGGTTCTTCCATAGATATGAATGATTTAATGAGCAGACCTCATAGAGGGGCAGAGTACAGAGATGGTTATTATATAGGGAATTTCCTAAGATCTCAAAAGACCTTGGGACATCAGTTGGCAAAATGTGCCTCAAATTTATCAGATTTTTGCCATAATTTCATGCCACCTGACTGTTATCTACTTAATATTTTTATTTAAAGTACCCCCCTTTTTTAACTTAAATATACCACTATGGCAAATACATGTACAATGCAGATGCAATGATTCTAAGCCTGAGGCTGGTCTCTTTGTTAAAAAGGATTAACAAGAGCTAGAGAGGCATTAACAACAGCCAGCACCTAACAGAGACTTCCTCTTTGTATACTCAGCACTGAAAGGAAAGACTTAACATGATATTTACTGCTATTTAATTATATGTTAGGGTATTCACTCAAAATCATCATGTGTATCTTCTGTATCCCAGGAAATACTGGCTTAGCTCGAGGATGTTATGAATTCAGTTCCAAACCACTGCAGTGAAGTGAATATCGCAATAAAGCGAGTCACAAGACTTTTTTTGTTTCCTAGTGCATGTAAAAGTTATGTTTATACTATACTGTGGTGTGTTATTTATTGTAATGTTTAATTTAAATGTTTAAATTATTTAATGTTATAATATTGCAAGAATTACTGAAACATGACAGAAGCATGAGGCAAGCAAATGCTGTTAGAAAAATGGCACCTATAGACTTGCTCAATGCAGGGATGCCACAAACCTTCAATCTGTATAAAATGCGATGTCTGCAAAGTGCAGTAAAGCAATGCACAATAAAACCAGGGGTGCCTGTATGTCCTGAGCTGCCAGGACACTCTGTACAAAAATGCAGGACACTGCCAATCAGTGGCCTGTGGTCTCAAGGCTGTGCCCTTGGCTGGTCTAGTGAACCATCCTGCTGCCCCTCTGGGCTACCTCTGGGGCTGCTCACTTTCTTTAGGTTGAGGTCCTGGGTTTCTCTCCTTGATTCACAGGAGGCCAGCTGGTGCTTGGATCCTAGACTGGGTTGCCCAGAACCCTCCTGTTGAGCTCCCCATCCTGCTGCAGGCTTATTAACTATCATAATTTCAAAGTAGTGACGAACGAAAACAGTGTTTCAAGTTATCTGTAACAATTATCATGATATGAAAATATCTGTGAGGGACTTCCTGGTGGCACAGTGGTTAAGAATCCACGTGCCAATGCAGAGGACACAGGTTCGAGCCCTGGTCTGGGAAGACCCCACGTGTCGCGGGGCAACTAAGCCCATGCACCACAACTACTGAGCCTGCACCCCAGAGCCCGCGAGCCACAACTACTGAGCTCGTGTGCCAGAACTACTGAAGCCCGCACACCTAGAGCCCATGCTCCACGACAAGAGAAGCCACCACAACAAGAGAAGCCCGTGCACAGCAATGAAGAGTAGCCCCTCCTCACTGCAACTAGAGAAAGCCCATGCGCAGCCAAAAATTTTAAAAATAAATAAACACAGCCAAAAATTTTAAAAATAAATTTATTAAAACATCTGTGATTTCTCGTGCAGCAAAGACAGTAATACTGCTGAGATGACTATGGTTTGTTGCCTACAACTATATTTAAGGGAAATGCTAAGTTGAGTTAGAGGTTAGTGAAAAGAAAGATAGAATCTTTTTTGCTCATTGTTTTAAAATGTAGATTTTATTATCATTCAGATATGGTAAGGCCAACAGATCAAGAGATGATTGCCATTGAAAAGATAATTTGTGACTCCCAGATCCCAAGAGGAGGGGTCACACTGCGCCATGCCACACAGGGCCACACGGGGAAGCACCAGGGAGGGAGAAGGAGCAGGAGGAAAGCGTGGGTAAGAGCCTTTACTGTGGTTTCTATGGGAAAGAGCCAGTGATGCAAGGTAAGCAGGCTTAGGATTGGCTAGTTTGAATCATTTCAATGGGCTCTGGGGTGTAGAGGCTATTCTGGTTGGTACCTGCCCTAGGGAGATTGATGTAAAATGGTTCAGACCCACTTAGGAAGAGGGAAGTGTGTTATCTGATAAATCTAATTATACACCTACCCAATGACCCAGAAAGTCCTCCTAGCTCTTTAGCTAGGAGAAATTAAAACATAATGCTCACCAAAAAAAAAAAAAATTGCAAAAAAATGTTCATAGCGGCTTTTTTCATAATAACCAAAAACTAGAAATGGCCCCAATGTCCATCAACAGGAGAATGGATAAACAAACTGTGGTTTATAATGGAATACTACTTGCCAATAAAAAAGGAACAACTACGTGGCAATAAAAAAGGAACAAACAATGATACACAAGATAACATGGATGAAAAAAAAGAATGGATATATGTATATGTATAACTGATTCACTTTGCTGTACACCTGAAGCTAACACAACATTGTAAATCAACTATACTCCAATAAAAATTTAAAAAAAAATCATCGTAAGCCTCAAAAAAAAAAAAAAAGATAATATGGATGAATCTCATAAACATGTTAAGCAGGAAAAGCCAAACAAAAAAGAGTATATTCCATTTATATGAAATTCTAGGACAGGCTAAGTAATGCACAGGACAGCCCCCAAGAACAAAGAATTATTTGGACCAAAATGTCAATAATGCTGAAAATGGTGGGAAAAAAATCAGAACAGTGGTTGTCTCTTGGAGGATGGGGCAAGGATTGCCTGAGGATGGCCATGAAGGAATTTTCTAGGGTAATGGTAATATCTCATATTTTGATTGCAGTTTGGGTTACACAGGTGTATTCATTTGTCAAAATTCAGCAAATGTGTACTTAGGATTTTTGCATTTCATTGTATATAAATTTGATTAAAAACTGAAAAAAAATTGAACATTAATGAATGACATGTACGCTGAAGTATTTAGGGGAGTGCACTGATGCCTGTAGTTTGCTTTGAAATACATTAAAAAATAAGGTGAATTGATGGATGGATAGAGGGATGGATAGATGGATAAATATATCTAGGTAATTATTTTTTCTTTTTTAAAATTTTATTCACTAAACTATAATTGACTTACAATATTGTATTAGTTTTCAGGTGTATGGCTTTAGATTCTTTTCCATTATAGGTTATTACAAGATATTGACTATAGTTCCATGTGCTATACAGTTGTCCTTGTTGTTTATCTATTTTATATATAGTGGTGTGTATCTATTACTCCTAATTTATCCCTCCCCTTTCCCCTTTGGTAACCATAAATATGTTTTCTATGTCTGTGACTCTGTTTCTGTTTTGTAAATGAGTTGATTTGTATTTTTTTAGATCCACATATAAATGATATCATATTTGTCTTTCTCTGTCTGACTTACTTCACTTTGTATGATATTCTCTAGGCCCATCCATGTTGCTGCAAATGGCAATATTTCATTCTTTTTAATGGCTGAGTAATATTCCATTGTATGTGTGTGTGTGTGTGTGTGTGTATATATATATATATATATATATATATATACACACACACACACACACACACACACCACATCTTCTTTATCCATTCATCTGTCAATGGACATTTAGGTTGTTTCCATGTCTTGGCGATTGTGAATAGTGCTGCTTTGAACATTGGTGTGCATGAATCTTTTTGAATTAGAGTTTTCGTCTTTTCCAGATACATGCCCAGGAGTGGGATTGCTGGATCATATGGTAACTCTATTTTTAGTTTTTTGAGGAACCTCCAGACTGTTTTCCATAGTGGTGGCACCGATTTGCATTCCTACCCGCAGTGTAGGAGGGTCCCCTTTTCTCCACACCCTCTCCAGCATTTATTATGTGTGGACTTTTTGATGATGGCCATTCTGACCTAGGTAATTATTTACATTAAATTTTCTCCATTCCTATGGTTAACGTGGCTTCTGTTGCCCACGTGGACCTTCCTGGATACATCCATTGAGCAGCCATTCTAAAAGGCAAATGTGATCATGCCACTTCCCTGTTTAAGACCTTTTAATAGCTCCCCATCGCCAACCAGATAAACTGCTTAGCCCATCATTCAAGGCTCTTCAACATACAACAAATACATACACACTATATACTCTAAATTGTAGTCACAGCCAGCAACTTGCTATTTCACGAACACAATTCTAGCCTTTCTACAACCACTACCCCCAGGAGAATTTGTACCTCCTCTTCTCTTTGGCTGGAATGTCTTCCTTCTCCTCCTGGAATGTCACCTGCTCCTCCTGGTAAACTTCTATGTGTCAGTTACCTCCTCTGAGAAGCCTTCCTTGATTTTTCTCAGGGAGAGAAAAGAACTGCCTCTTCTGGGCTTCCCCAGTGTCCTCCCAGAGCACTTATCCAGCTGTGTGAGTGCTGGCACCACTGCCTTCTCCCAGAGCAGTGGCGCTCAAGGCTGGGGATCCATCCCCGCTCCTTACTGAAGCCTGTGAGCCTAGAACACTGCCTGGCACTGGGCAAAACTCAATTCGTATCTGTTAAGTGAAAACCTATAGAAACAGATCTACCCTACAGTCGATTTGCAAATTTAAGTCAAATCATGCCCAAGGGTAAAGAAAAGTGGTATCTAAGATTTAACAAACAGTAAAGTTAACGTTTTAAAAACTCAGGTTCCATCCCATTTTTTAAAATATTTATTTATTTATTTACTATTTTCGGCTGCGTGGGGTCTCCATTGCTGCACGCGGGCTTTCTTTAGTTGCGGCGAGCGGGGGCTTCTCTTCGTTGCGGTGCACAGGCCTCTCATTGTGGTGGCTTCTCTTGTTGTGGAGCATGGGCTCTAGGCGCGTGGGCTTCAGCAGTTGTGGCACGTGGGCTCAGTAGTTGTGGCTCACGGGCTCCAGAGTGCAGGCTCAGTAGTTGTGGCGCACAGGCTCCGTTGCTCAGTGGCATGTGGGATCCTCCCAGACCAGGGGTTGAACCCGTGTCCCCTGCATTGGCAGGCGGAAACACAAAAATTATTTTATGAATGTAATTGTTAGCCTGGGTCTTGTTTTCCCTCTTTGCACAGAGTTCTACTCATTTTCAGAGAGAGGTCTGCTTCTTGGAGTGGCTTTAATAAATTCATAAAAGGCCATTTGACAAGTTTATAAAAGTTCATTTAACAAATTCGTAAAAGCCAGACTTGCCTTGACACTTTGCCGGAAGGGTCAGTTTCCTCTTATTGCATGCACAGTATTTTAAATTATATTTTATTATTAAAATTATACATGCTGGGCTTCCCTGGTGGCGCAGTGGTTGGGAGTCTGCCTGCCAGCGCAGGGGACACGGGTTCGAGCCCTGGTCTGGGAGGATCCCACATGCCACGGAGCATCTAGGCCCGTGAGCCACAACTACTGAGCCTGCGCGTCTGGAGCCTGTGCTCCGCAACAAGAGAGGCCACGATAGTGAGAGGCCCGCGCATCGCGATGAAGAGTGGCCCCCGCTCGCCGCAACTAGAGAAAGCCCTCGCACAGAAACGAAGACCCAACACAGCCAAAAATAAAGAAATAAATAAATAAATTTATTTAAAAAAAAAATTCTACATGCTTTTGTTAATTAAAAGCAATGGAAAGTAAAACAGATAAGAGATGGGTAAAGAAGAAACTAGAAACTCCCTTAAAATCCACTGCCCAGAAATAACCATTTTAGCATTTGGTGAACAGAATGCTCCAGTAAGAACCCAAGCTGCCTCTTTTAAAAATGATCCAGTACTTTAGATTTTTCATGATTTCAGACTGTCTTTCTGCCTGATTGCTGAGCCTGGGCACACAGACAGTCAAGGCCTTACCTGTGGGGAGCAGACACCCCAGTCACAAACAGGTCTTGGTTCTGAGATCCACAGGGCTGGTGTGAGCATGGGTTCAAAGAGAAAAACAACAATGGGAAGATATCTGGAGGGTAATGAAATGACAGTCCAGTGAACATGTTTCAAAAGCACACTCATTTTTTTAAAAAATTTAATTTAATTTATTTATTTATTTTTGGCTGTGTTGGGTCTTCGTTTCTGTGCGAGGGCTTTCTCTAGTTGTGGCAAGCGGGGGCCACTCTTCATCGCGGTGCGCGGGCCTCTCTCTATCGCGGCCTCTCTTGTTGCGGAGCACAGGCTCCAGACGCGCAGGCTCAGTAATTGTGGCTCACGGGCCCAGTTGCTCCGCGGCATGTGGGATCGTCCCAGACCAGGGCTCGAACCCGTGTCCCCTGCATTGGCAAGCAGATTCTCAACCACTGCGCCACCAGGGAAGCCCCACACACTCATTTTTGAAAGACAGAACTATTAAACTAGCAAAAAGGAACACATTAGACCCAACAGAGCTGAGTTTCCAAATGTCTTTTTGAAATAATTAACTCCAGGCATCAGGGATCAAGTATATTCACTGCAAGTGGGAAGTGGCTGCGGGACTTGAAGCTGGAAGGTGGCCCTGGAGAAGGGTGTGTGGAAGAGGGCTTGGAGAGGGGGCTATGTCAGGAAAATAGGCATTTCCACCAACATGAGGAAGCTCTTGGGAAGAGGGGTGAAGAGCACAGGCTTGGAGATCTGGGCTAGCGTCTTTGTCCACCACTTACCAGCGGTAAGATTGCTAGTAAATTTCCCCAAGCTTTGATCTTCTTATCTATAAAATGGGGATAATCTTAGTTACTAGTTCATAGGATTATGGCGACAAATATATAGAACATTTCAGATGGATTAGCAGTCTGTGGTCAGCAGTCAATGCTTGCAGGTGATTACTATGGTTGCTCCTAGGATGAATGAGATGGAAGAGGTTCATAGCCAGTTCTGGAGTAGGAGGGGACGGAGCACCACCAGGGTCACCAAAATGACTTGGAACCTTAGAACCAGACTTGCTGATTCGCTATAGGCAAGGAATCATACAGCAAGATTAAAGCAGGCAAAGTTAGCCTCAAGAGCCTCTGAAAAAAATAGATTGATCCTGGTGAACTAGTCAGCTATGGCTGCAATAATGCTGTGTAACAAACCATCCACAAATTCAGGGGCTTACCACCACAAGTGTTTGCTTTTCTTGCTCAGGGGTCTGCATGCTGGCTGGGGCAGTTCTGCTGCAGTCCACAGGGCATTGTCAGGCCTGCTTCCTGCATCTCATTCTGTGGCCCAAGGTCTGTACGTGGCAGCTACCCAGTGTGTGTCCTTTTCAATTCAATAGGCAGGAGTTCAAGGGCAGGCTCTTCAAGTTGGGCTCCCAAGTCTGGGGAAGACTTTGCTGTGATCCAGCTTTGTTCACTCCCCTGTGCTTCCAGGGAGGGGCATCCACAGAACAAACATCAGTTGTCCTGGGTCCAAGAATAGTTACGGTGATTAATTAACCTACAGAATTAATTAATTAATTAATTAATTAATTAATCAAGCTACAGAAACCAACAATGCTAAACTGGAGGAAGTGGGAGGTGGTGAGGTTTGGGGAAGCCCACTCGTTCCATTCTCAGGGTCCTAGGATGGAGGACAAGGAGCCTAGGAGACAGGACTCTGAAAGGACTCCTTCCAGGGGCATCTGGAAAAATCCCCAGCCAGTGGATTGGTCTCTAATTTCTCACAGTGGGCCACCTGCTTTGGAATCATCGAGGAAGATTATTAAAGATACAGATTCGTTGGTGCCTCTGGTCCCTCCTAACCAGGGTCCTGGAGTCAAGGCTTAGGGGCTGTGTGAGTCACAGGGTCTCCAGATGATTCTGAGAAACTTCAACTATAATCACTCAGGACCTGGGAGTTTTGAGTTTAAAATCGAGTAGGAGAAACAAATGCCTGCTGTCTGGTTTTGTGTGCTAACATGCACCAAAAGCCTTAAATTCTGAGGAAAAGGGAAAACGTCCAAGGAGCAATTTCTATAATTTCCTGGAGTTTTCATTCTCATCTTCCAGAATTCCATGGTGCCAGCCATGATGTTAAGCAACTATTAACTTCAGCTATTGCCCATTTTACAGACATGGAAACTGAGATGAAGGTGACCCAGCTGCTGCCTAGACACCAACCAGTCGGGTCTGCAAGCCTTTAGCTTCTCCTTCCCCGTCCCCAGGTGCCCTTCCTCCCAGGAGTTTGTGATCCAAACTAATCCTTCCTTGCCTAGAGGAAGGCAGGATAGGGTGCCTGGTCAAAAGATGTGTATCAGCGTTCGCTGTCCCTCAGGCCCTGCGCTGGTTGCGTCACAGGAATTCTCATCTAATCCTCCACTCAGGGAAGTAAAGAAGGAGGCAAATAAGGACAGAGAGATTAAGCAATTTGCTCAATGTCTCACAGCTCCAAGGCTGTGGGCTCCAGGGGCCCTGGGGGTCCTGCTCCCAGCCTTAGCTGTTTTTTTTTTTTTTTAATTTATTAAAAATTAAAAAAAAATTTTTTTGGCTGCGTTGGGTCTTCGTTGCTGCACGTGGGCTTTCTCTAGTAGCGGCGAGCAGGGGCTACTCTTCATTGCGCGTGGCTTCTCTTCTTGCAGAGCACAGGCTCTAGGCTCGGGGGCTTCAGTAGTTGTGGCACGCGGGCTCAGTAGTTGTGGCTCGCAGGCTCTACAGTGCAGGCTCAGTAGTTGTGGCACACGGGCTTAGTTGCTCTGCGGCATGTAGGATCTTCCCGGACCAGGGCTCGAACCCGTGTCCCCTGCATTGGCAGGCAGATTCTTAACCACTTCGCCACCAGGGAAGCCCCCCAGCCTTAGCTCTTGACCTAAGCACAGCTTCCCAGTTGCCACGGTGACTTAGCTTTTGGCTACAAGACCCAGAAGAGGCAACTCAAACGTGTTCAACTGTGAGCTCTTAAATCCACGCCCCTCCCCTGCTCCATATATAACATAAACACATGCCCTCCTCTCATGACACACATGCACACACATGCACATACACACACCATCCTCCCGTGCACACACACACTGGTGACTCGAGCCAGGGCTGTGATAAGGGGATGGTGAGTTTGGACTGTGCAGCTGCCACTGCTTTTCTCAGGAAGCCGGGAGCTCACTGGATGTGTTGACTGGCTCGGCAAAGAGGAAAAGTGCTCACAAGTCAGCAGAGGGGACTGGCTGTGCCACACCCCAGGGGCCTGCCAAGACCCAGAGAGGCTTCAAGGGGGAGGGGAGAGAGGAGAGCGAGGATGAGGGGGAAAAAGCTGCCCTTGGTCCTCTCCAGGGGATGCAGCGAGGTCACAGCTCTGGCAGGCAGCATCTGGGTGCCTGCAGGAGGTAAGTAATGGGCCATAAATAATGCATCAGGGTGAGGCAGGAGCTGGTGGAAGAGACAGACTCTGGATTTGGAGCCAGGAGACCCAGGAAGGAATCCCACCCTTGCTTTGAATTGAGGAAGGCTGGGACCTCCCTCTCATGAGCTGTTTCCCAAAATGTAAGCCAGGGGTACTGATCATAATGACTGGCCACTGTGAGGATGACAAGAGAAAGCAGGATGCAAATGAGTGTGAACAGAAAGGTCTTATCCAAATGTGAGGTGGTCTTATTGCTCTTATAATCATTATTCCATCTAGAGGCAGTAGAGCGCAGTGGGTAAGAACAGAGACCCTGGAGCCCCCCTGCCTTTGTTCAGGCCCAATTACTGGCAGTAACTCTAGCTTTCTAGACCCCAGTTTCCTAATCTGTAAAATGGGAATAACGATGGCACCCATCACATGGAATCGTTATGAGGGCTGAACCAGTTAAGGATGCTTGGTACAGTGCCCAGCACAGTGGAGAAAGACACAAGAGCTGGCTATTCTCTCCTCTGGTGGATTGGTATCATCATGGTACTTACACAGTGGGGCTTGTTATGGACAGAATGTTTGTGTCCCCCAAATTCATGTATTGAAATCCTAATGCCCCCCCGCCAATGTGATGGTATTTGGAGTTGGGGGCCTTTGAGAGGTGATATGGTTATGAGGGTGGGGTGTGCATAAGTGGGATTAGTGCCCTTATAAAAGGATCCCAGAGGGCTCGCTCTGCTCCACCTCCTCCCGCCCCATGTGAGGACACAGTGAGAAAACAGCTGTCTGCAACCTGGGAGAGGGTCCTCCCCAGGACCTGACCATGCTGGCACCCTGATCTCAGACTTGCAGCCTCTAGAACTGTTTATAAGCCACCCAGTTATGGTATTTTGTTATAGCAGCCCGAGCCGACTAACAGCTGTTAGGACCTGCCAGCAGAGGTACAGACTCAGTGCATGGTGTCCCTTCTGCTTATGGAAGCAGCAGGCATGCACCCAAAGGTGGCACCCTCAGGCCTGAGGCCATGGACAGTCCAGGATGCTGACTCAACCTGCCCAGCAGCACTGCTCACTCACACCCTGGGGCTCCCTTTCCCTAGAAGGCCCCTCATGTCATTCTCTGTGACCCCACTCAGCCCAGCCTGCCAAACCAATGGCTTGGTCTCAGGATCAAACTCTAACACATCCTGAGACTTGAGACCTCCCAATTAGGCCTCTGATGCAGTAAATCCAGAATATACAAAAATGCTTTTTTCTCGTATGTCTTTCCTGATAGTAAGTGGGGTACATACAGTAATAATCCAATTCAGCTCAACAATCATTTAATAAGTGACCTAAGGGCTTCCCTGGTGGTGCAGTGGTTGAGAATCTGCCTGCCAATGTAGGGGACATGGGTTTGAGCCCTGGTCTGGGAAGATCCCACATGCCGCAGAGCAACTGGGCCCGTGAGCCACAATTACTGAGCCTGCGCGTCTGGAGCCTGTGCTCCACAACAAGAGAGGCCGCGATAGTGAGAGGCCCGCACACCGCGATGAAGAGTGGCCCCCGCTTGCCACAACTAGAGAAAGCCCTCGCACAGAAATGAAGACCCAACACAGCCATAAATAAAATTAAAAAAAAAAAAAATAAGTGACCTAAGTGTGATCCTCAGCATCAGGCATTGGGCACCATACTAGTTTTTATTGCTGATGTGAAAAATTACCACATTACTGGCTTAAAACAATACAAATAAATTTTCTTATAGATCTGGAGGCCCAAAGTCTCCCTGGGCTAAAATCAAGATGTTGGCAGGGCTGCATTCCTTTTGGAGGTTCTAGAGGAGAATCCATTTCCTTGCTTTTTCCAGCTTCTAGAGACCATCTGCTTTCCCTGGCATATGGCCCTTTCCTCCATCTTCAAAGCTAGCAATGCCATCAAGCCAAGTCCTCATGCTGCCGTCTCTCTGGTTCTCTCCTGCCTCCCTCTCCCACTTTTAAGGATCCATGTGATTACATCGGGCCCACCCAGATAATCCAGGATCATCTCTCTACTTTCAAGTCAGCTGATAAGCAACTTCACTTCATCTGCACCCTTCATTCCCCTCTGCCAAGTAAGGTAACATATTCACGGATTCCAGGGATGAGGACACCGACGTATTTGAGGGGAGGCATTATTCTGCTGACCGCAAATCATTCACGGTGAGCCAAGCGCTGCATTGGTACTTTGCAGTATTCACTCACTCACTCATTTATTCAACAGATATTGGTGGAGGGCTCCCACCTACTGAGCTCATCCTAAGTACCAGGCCCAGTGCTGGATGCTGAGGCTTAACAGCCAACAAGACACAATCCCTGCTCTCAGGAAGCTCATAGTCCAGGGCGGAGACGGACCGGCACACAGACAACCACTGTACAGTTGAGCCAGTTACTTCACTTCTCTGAACCTGTTTCTTCATCTGTAAAATCAGAAAAATATAACTATAGCTCTCTCTCCAAATGTTGGGAGATTCAAATGAGATAACGTATGTAGGTAATGCTCTTAGCACTATGCCTGGCATATAGTAAGGGCTTCTTAAATGGTAGACTATTATTATTGGTATTATTATTATTATTGAGAATATGGTATGATGGAAGCACAGAGGAAGGCAGTCAGGGAATCAGGGAGTCAGGTGAAGTCTAAATTGACACCCCCAGGGATGAGCAGGATTAGCCCAGGGAAGTGTAGGAAGTGGAAGGAAGGGGTCCCTGGGGAGAAAGAATGCATGTGCAAAGGCCCTGCGGTGAACAGGCCTCTCGATCCTCATGATACCCCAATAGCCCACCAGGTCTCTTCCTGCTGTGTACATGAGTTGTACTCCCACTCCCAAAGTCCAGAGGCCAGAAGGACCTCCTGGCTTCTAAACACACAGCTCCAAGGCAGTACTGCGCCCACTGTACTCATCACAAGGATCCCACCTGCCCCCACACCTTGTACCAGGAACCACAAAATTCATTGTCCTAACAGCCACTCATCAGTGGACCCTAACTAGGTGCTGGGCCCTGAGCTGAGGGCTCTTCAGTTAGCAACTCACTAACTCCTCACAGCTATATAATTAGACCTGTTGGAGAGAGGAGGAAATTCTGCAAGTGTGTGAAACTTACCCAAGGTCACCCAGGTAGTAGATGGTGAAACCCAAGGCTGTTCTGACTCCCCATCTCAAGGCCTGCTCAGGCCAACAGCCCAGGCATTTGATGGCTCAGCTCCATGCATGGAGGCTGGACCATGAGGAAACGGGATGAAGTGGGACCTTAGAAGAACATCTGGTCTACCCTAGAGTTTGAACTAGGGGTGCCTGGAGCCTGGGGTAAGGGCCAGGGCAGGGGCCAGGGCATTTGTTTAAAAGAACAGGCTTGTCTCTTTCCCAGGATAAGCTGCAACAGCAGCAAGGCCCAAGAAAAGAAAGGACAAACTGGCTTGGACACTTAAGAAGGGTCCCAGACTGAGCCCTCCCACCCTCAGCAAAGCCTGGTCTTACCCAAGAGCGGGGACACCCAACCCAGAGCTAACGCAGGAGCCAGAGGGAGCTTCTCAGCCTATCTGTTCCTTGACTGGGGACAAAGCTGTGTGGACAAACAAGAAAAGCATATATATCAGAGTCCTGGTGTACACTGGTGGCTCCTGGACCCTTCCCTCATCTTCAAAGCTAACAATGTAGGGCCACCTGTTTTCTCCTGGGGAGCACTAACCCCTATCACATCATGATGTCCAGACTACCTTCTTGGAGTTAAACTTCATTTCTTATATGAAATCATGGTGATAATAGATGACAGTTTGCGTGTGCTTGTGGCAAAATAAATGATTGGTATCTGTGCAGCAAGGGGTTAGCTCAGCAGGCTTGGATTGCTCGAATCCTGGACTTTCCAAAGAAAGGACTAGTCCTTGGTACGCCTGCTGCCTGACGGGAGTGTTTGTGTGTGTTTGAGGCCTTGGGCCACACTGTATGGGTCTGACCAGACAGTTAACACTCACAGTGTGACCTCTGGGGAAAGTCTGTGTTTGGAGGCCCGAGGCCCTGGGCCACACTGTGTCAGTTTGACTTCTGGGGGCCTGGAGACTGAGTAGCTTAGGTCAGTTGCGCAGGTGCTGCATGCCTATGTGACCGACTCTCAGTAAAAACCCTGCACTCCAAGGCTCAGGTGAGCGTCCCCGGTTGGTACTCTGCTCGTGTTATCACACATCAGTGCTGGAAGCATTGACTGTGCCCCTGTGCGACTCCACTGGGAGGGGCACTGGAAGCTTGTGCCTGGTGTCTCCTGGACTCCACTCGTGCACCCTTTCTCTCTACTGATTTGATCCGTGTCCTTTCGCTGCAGTAAATGGCAACCGTGAAGGAAATAGTTTTTCTGAGTTTTATGAGTCCTTCTAGTAAATCATCAAGCTTGAGGGTGGTCTTGGGGACCCTCAACACAGCATCGTATGTCAGTTCCTCAGTTTCTATTATCTGGAAACTTGGTTGGAACCTCTGATTCAACCCAATCCTGTCATTGTGGTGCTGAGGACACTGCAGCCCCCCGAGAGGGAGGCGTGCCCGGGGCAGCCTACCATAGGGTCCACCCTAGGTCTGGGGCATGGGACCCCAACTCTGGGCATGGCTTTAGCTCAGGCCTGGGGTGGGGCTGGGACAATCACCCTGTAGGAAGGGGGCCATTCTCTCCAGAACTTCAGGACAAAGGCTTCTCCAGACATGTGTGTCCTCTTTGGAAGGAGAATGGCTTAGCTCTCCTCCAAAGAGCAAATCTTAGCTTTTCGTCTGCTTTCTGCAAATTCATGTCTATGTAAGAGCTCCCTGGGGCCCAGGGAAAGCTGTGCCTCCTCCCTGACCTCTTGGTTCTCCCTTCCTGCTGAAAGTGGGGTTGATCAGGCCGCTCAGGCTCACGCCTGGGGCCAGCAGCAGAGTTAGGATCGAGGAAAGCCTGGAGGGCCACCCAGCACCCGCCGGGAGAGCTGTCTTTCCCTGGAACATTTCCTGTCCTTCAGGGGAAACTGAGACAGGGAACTCTTAGCTCTGGACCTTGTGACAAAGTGTGGACTTAAAAACATTCGTTCCTGAATCTGGGGCCAAATAGTTCCCTCCAGGACTGCCTTGGGTGTGTTTGTTTTTTTAGCTTTTTATTTGAAATAATTATAGATTTACAGGAAGTTGCAAAATAATAGAGAGAGGTCCTGTGTACCCTTAACTAAGTTTCCTCCAGTAGTAACACCTTACACATACAAGATCAAAAAAACTCAGGCTTTAAAGTGAAATTAGCACAATTGGGAAGGTGGGGCTGGCAACCACTCCACTCCTTCCCCAAGATTCCCCCAAGAACCTGCGTAGGTGTGAAGCCAGTCGGGAGACCACACACAGGTCTCCTTTCAAGGATGGATGGGCTGGCCTTGGCGGAGGTCAGAGACCAAGCACCCAGGCAAAGGGAGGCTGCAGAGTGGCCTTAGGAGGTCATCCAAGAGATGGGGGCAAAGCAGCATCTTGGGGTAAATTGCTAGCAACACTGTTTCCAACAATGCAAAATTGGAAACATCCTAAATGCCCAACACTATGGGATCAGCTAAGAAAATAATGAAGCATCCACACAGTACAGTGCAGCTATTATCATTACATTGCGGAAGAATAGTTTTTATCAGGGTAAATGTTCATGGTATACTGGCAAGTGAAAAAAGATTGAGTGGCAAAAATATGTGCAGTATGATTCCTGGGGGGGAAACACACACACACACACACACACACACACACACACACACACACGTGCTGAAGGACATACCCCTCCCCTCTGCCCCAATGTTAACATGTTAACACTGGTTATCTTTAGGCAATGGAATTTTGAGTGATTTTAATTTTTTCCTCTGCATTGAGTTTTCTGCATTGAACATATATGACTATTGGAATTTCAAAAATATATTATCAGACCTACCCCTTGCCTGGACTCAGCACAGACTGGGGCGCCATGTGTCTGGTAAAGCTTCCAGGGGAGGTGGAAGGGCATTCTCAAAGGGAACTGGAGGGGGTTCTGCTCTCCTCTTGGATCAGGGAGGACAGAGTGGGGTGTCTGGAGTTCCCTGGAGAGCAAAGGGCAGGCACTGAAGGGGGAGGGTCTTAACATGTTATGGGAGAAAGGGGGTGGCAACATAGCCACTGAGTGGTCCAGGGTGGCCCAGGAGCAGGAAGCAGATAATCTGGTGGCTGGTGAAATTCCAGAGGCAGCCTGAGACCAGGCACTCACCGCTGCCTACTTGCTTATTCCAGCTTCCTCACCATCTGCTCACGCACACCCAGCCTTCTCCACCTAAATGCAGGAGCTCCTGGCAGAGGGCAGGGCTGCAACATGCTCAGCTCTGTGCCTCCCTGAGCTTAGCATGGGGCCTAGCTGACCCACTGTAGGATGGATGGATGGATGGATGGATGCTCTCTCCCAAACACCCTCTCTTCTATCTCTGCTGACCTTCCACCTCTCTGCAGGCTCAGATGCCTCTGCCTCCATGAAGCCCTTCCTGACCCCTCCAGGCCCCCTCTGTGCTGCACGGTAACCTCAATTGCACGTCTTAGCAGAGTCTGCCCAGTACCCAGATTATGGGACTCTGAGGTGGTTTCCTCCATCGGTGCACAAACCTGAAAGGCAAGGTCAGTGCCTGGTCTGCTCTGGTTCTCCAGTGCACTCAGCACAGGGCTTGGCACCAAAGAGGCACTCAACCAAGCCTATAAAAGAAGAGAAAGGATCCTCTCTTCTCTCCCTGAGGCCATCTTACTCATCATTAGTGAGTGGGGAGTGTTAGTGGGGACGGGGGCACAGTTCCTGCTCAACCTCCCCCTGCTAACAGAGGGAGCTTCGATGGCCCCAGGCTCCCCTGCACCCCTGACCCCACCTGCTGGTTCTTTTCACTTGCTCCCAGTCATGGTCACAAGGGGACTGGAGAGGAACGGTGACTCAGCCCAATTCATCACCACAGTGGAAAAACCCAGTCACCTGTCCTCCTGGCAAAGGGACCGGAGCTGCCTCTGCATACTGTTCTCAAGGTCCTTTTGTCTTTCACCTGCTGAAAAATCAAAGAGTAAAGCATGTAGGAGCGTCATCACTTGACGCTGTAGACTTGCAGTGGGACATGACTCTCAGTGACCCGAGGTGGTGTGTTCCCTCCATGCCAGCCTCCGAGTTAAGTGCCACGTGTGTCACCTCACAGCAGTTTCACAAGTCCATTATTATCTGAAGTGGGCACTGGCCACTCTTTTGGCCACCAGCATCTGACATGCCCTTCCTACGAGGCAGAGTCCACCTCCTACTAGAGGAACTGAAAACACATTTTTCCCAGCCTCCCTTGAAGCTTTGACAGAGTACCTTTTACAGGCATCTGCCATCAGACATCACATTCCTGACTGTGAATTAGAAACTGGTGACACGAACAAGCCAAGACCACACCAAGTCCATGCTGGTGACAGTGCGGCAGTGGCGGCAGCAGCCCCTCTGGCTTCAGAGGCAGCCATGGTCCTGATGCCAGCATCCCATGTCCCTGCCCAGGGGCGGTGCCGGCTGCAGCATCTGTTCCCGGGGATGGCAGCAGTGGTTTTGACACCAGACCAATGCTACAGGGTTGGGCCTGGCTCCTGAGATCCCGAGGGCTGCCCACCATCCTTTTAACAAAGCCCTGTTTTGCTTAAATCAGACAGAGTAGGTTTCTATTTCCTGCAGTCACCCAGACTGATTCGGTAGCCTGAGTTTACGGATGGGGAAATGAAGGCCCAAAGAGATGTTCGGACAGGCTGGGTCTCGTCTCTAGGTGAGGTACAGGCCAGTCTCCTCTCTGGTTTACAAATGGGAAAAGGGCAGTCCAGAGAGGGCAACAACTTTCGCAGTATCTTTCAGGTAATGAGGAGCAAGGCTTGAGGGATATGTCTTGGAGGCCCCCTGTCCCAGCCAACCGCTTGGCCATCTGCCACACTTGGCTTTCCTCTGTTAAAAACCCTGCCACCCAGCCTGCCCCCAAACACCCTGCCTCCCTCAAAGGGGTGAAGAAGAGCCCCGGAGCAGAAGGAACTGAGAGCTTGTGCTTCTGCTGACTCAGCTGGGACTTCTCTGCCCAGCATGACTGACTCCTCCGGAAGGGGTCAGGGCCTCCCTCCCTGCCTATCCCCTGAGCACCTTTTCTTTCTTCTTTTTTATTTTTTTTAATAAATTTATTCATTTTATTTAATTATTTTTGGCTGTGTTGGGTCTTCGTTGCTGCGCGCGGGCTTTCTCTAGTTGCGGTGAGCGGGAGGCTACTCTTCGTTGCGGTGTGCGGGCTTCTCATTGCGGTGGCTTCTCTTGTTGTGGAGCACAGGCTCTAGGCACGCTGGCTCAGTAGTTGTGGCTCGCGGGCTCTAGAGCGCAGGCTCAGTAGTTGTGGCGCACAGGCTTAGTTGCTCCACGGCATGTGGGATCTTCCCGGGCCAGGGATCGAACCCGTGTCCCCTGCATTGGCAGGCGGATTCTTAACCACTGCGCCACCAGGGAAGTCCTAAGCACCTTTTCTTATTTTTAAAAATAAATTTATTTATTTATTTATTTTTGGCCATGTCGGGTCTTGTTGCTGCACGCGGGCTTTCTCTAGTTGCAGAGAGCGGGGGCTACTCTTCATTGCGGTGCGAGGGCTTCTCATTGCGGTGGCTTCTCTTGTTGCGGAGCACGGGCTCTAGGCACAAGGGCTTCAGTAGTTCTGGCACATGGGCTTAGTTGCTCCGCCGCATGTGGGATATTCCCAGACCAGGGCTCGAACCCGTGTCCCCTGCATTGGCAGGCGGATTCTTAACCACTGCGACACCAGGGAAGTCCCCTAAGCACCTTTTCCTGATGCAGTAGCTCCCTGGTAGGGCAGTGTTCTCACAATCACATTGCTTCATCATCTATTAAAGCTTTACTTTTTAGGGGTTTAAATCCTCAACCTAACCCCCCCCCCCCACAAATGCCCACTTGGGGTTCATGAATTATCTAAACCAGATGGATTTGTCTACATTAGTTCAAGTCTGTGGCAGACACCATTCCACACACAGATCTGTCTGTGTGCAGATGTGTCACAGTGTCAAAGCTCTTATTAGGCAGCCTTTTACGTCCTCCTGGGGCCTGTATTCCTCCAAGGAATTCAGAACAGGCTAGGCCTCATGAATTATGTTACTAGAACATCAACAGTTAGTTTTATTCAATAACCAGGCCTGAAATTATTGGAAAGGGTAGAATTCAGAAAAGCCTGAAAGAATCTGTAATGCAATAATAACAGTTTCATCATCAGTAATCACAAGGACTATTTATTGAGCACTTCAACCATGTGTCTGGCACTATGCTAAGCATTTTATGCCATCATTTAATTCTTAGGAGCCCTCTGAGGTCAGCATCATCCCAATTTTACAGAATATAACATGAAGCCTCAGAGAGAATAAGTCACACAGCCAGGAAATTATAGAACCAGCCGGTGCTCTTAAGGACCGGTTCCAGACTTGTATATGTAGAACCAGTTTCCTGGATGTTTAGCACGTAGAGGTTTACTCTGTCACCACCTCCCCTCATCATCCCTTTACAAAGGAGGAAACTGAGAGGCAAGAATTTCCCCAAGGTGAGCCCCAGAGTTGTAAGGAGAACCCAAGCTTGCTGCCTTCTGTGCAGTTTATATACTGCACCCCAAGCAGGAATGTGCACCCCATCTGGGGCCACCAAATCTTACCAGCTTCCTAAACGTTGCCGAGTCGGTTAATTCAAAGTCATAGTAGCTTCCACGGAAGCCTGGAGCTGAGGGAAAGCTGGGACCTCGTTACAAACCAGCCCAATTAAAGGTCCAGTGAAAGAGGAGAGGCACTGAAGGATCCTCTTGACGTCTCAGCCCGCACCATCCCGGACCTCCCAGATGACCTGGTCCAACACAGTCACTCTGCACCGGAAAGGCCGGAATCGGGAGGGGCAGAGCCTCGCCCAAGGTCAGTGGCAGAGCCTGAATAGAACCCCTGTCTCCAGGAGCCCGCCTCTTGAGCTGTCTTGCCCAAGTATATTTTTTCAGGTCATCACATTTCCATTCTCCCTACAGTAGGACTCCATCCAGGGACTTTGGCGTTCCCTCTTTTGGGGTAACAGGTGAGAGCAACGCCACTGGGCCTGACCAGAGTGAGCCTGAGGACCAAAGGGGTCCCCAGTTCCCTTTCCTGATCGCTCAGATAATGGAGGGTGAATGCAGGAGAGCAGGGACCTCGCCACATTGGGGGGAGGGGGGGCGGGGCGAGGGCCCAGAACACCTCTGCCTGGAGTCACTCCCGCATGAGTTCCCCAAGGAAACCCTAGGGCTCTGAAAACGGGGGACGACGACCCAAATCCACCTCAGCGCCTGACTCTTCCCGACCCCCCAGGGCTTTTCCCCAGCGGTTCCCGGCCGGCGACAGGGGCGGGGGAGAGGGTGCTGTCTCCTCGGGGCTCCTGGGGAATCTAAACAAAGACTGAGGCAGAGACCGCTCCCTCCCGCGGGAGCCCGACGCCACGCGGCGACCAGGGGACTGGCGGCGCGGGCGGGGCCTCCCACCGCCCCCGGCGCACTCCGAGCAGCGGGGGACCCTTCCTCCGGGCGCCTGCAGGAGGTGAGGAGCAGGCCGATCGACCCGGGGTCTCCGCTAGGTTCGGGGGTCCGGGGGTCTAGCTCGCCCGCCCACTGGGCGCTCCAGCCGCAGCGGGAGGCGGAAGCCGAGCGCGCAGGACCGCCTCCCGGGTCCAGCCCCCAGGCCGGGCCCAGCACCGGGCCGAGCGCCCACGCTCCCCGCGCCCACGTGGGCACGCCCCCCGTGGCGCACCACCCCCGGCCGGGCCCCCGCCCCCAGCAGCAGCGGCTCTGCAGAGGGGCCGGGCGCTGCCGGCACCTGCACCCGTGCGTTGGCGGCAGCAGCGCAGAGGCCCGGCTCCCCGCCTGCGCGTCTGTCTTGCTCGCCTCACCCTAGGTGAGTCGGTGGCGCCCCGAGACCCATCTCCCCCCATTTGCCGGCCACTGCGGCCGCGGCCGGCCCCCCGCCCCGGCTCAGCCCCCGCGCGCGACCCAGACCCGCGAGCGGGCCGCCTTGTCGCCGGGCCACACTTCGCCTACGAGGGCGGCACCCCCCCTTCGGCCCACTCCGCCCCACCCGGGCTCTTCCTCCTCGCCTTCCCGGCCAGAGGCGCGGACCCCCAGGGCCACGGCCCCGCGGCCGCCCGCGCCTCCCTGATCGCGACACCGGGGGCGGCCGGGCCTCTTTGTTCGGGCGGCGGGCACAGGGGCCCACTCCCGCCGCCTCCCAGAGTGTCACCCGCACCCACCCCGCGCGCTCTCTCAGCCTCCCGGAGTTCACCCGGACCAGGTGGCGGCGGGCGCCTTTGAGGGGTGCTCGGTCGTGCAATTGGTGGATTTTTTTAAACCTGTTTGGAGGGGGGAGCGCGGCGTGGGGGGCGGCGAGAGCTCTCCCGGCTGCCGGCTGCTCTTCCTGCTTCGCTTCTCGCTCTCCTGCTGTTTCCCTCCTCGCCTCCCGCGCTCCTCTCCCCTGCTCGGCTGAGCGCACTCCCCCGACGCCGCAGCCCCGAGCCGGGCAGCGCGGGGCGCAGACATGAAGGTGCTGGGACACAAGGTCGAGCTGCTGACAGGTACCGCCGGCCTTTCCCCGCCGCCGCCCCTCCGCGCGGCCCTCGCTGCCCGCTACTTTCCGAGTTGGAGCGGGGCTTGGTGGCGGTGGCCGCGGGTTTGGGGTGGCTCGGGTTCGTGCAGGAGGAGGGGGTGCAGATACCAGCTAAGTCCTAGCTTGTGCGCTGCGTGTTCCTGTGCGGAGCCCGGCCCGGGAGAGGACTTGGGGCGGTGCCCTTCTCGGCTTTGCTCTCTGAGGGACCCGGTGTCCGGGTGGGTAGAGCGCTTGCCGCAGGGGCGCGCGTTCGAGGACTGGCGCCCTGGAGTCTCCGACTAGTCAAGCTCTAGGCAGGTCCGCAAAAGGGGAAAGAGAGCTTAGAGCCCCTGCCCTTCAATCAGTGTCACTCAGTCCCCCCAAGAAAGGAGCTTCCTGGGCTCCCAACAGGACCTCTGCCGTGGGCCTCTGAATTCCTGCTCCCTGTGACAATCTCAGCACCTCTCCCTGGGAGGAGAAGTTACTTGCTCGGTGTAGAGGCCAAGTGGCCAGGAAAGTGGGGAGCCAGATTGGGCCCTGATGACTGGGGAACTTCAGCCTTGGGGCCCCTGTGAAGAAATGGCCAGACACCCCACTGGAAACCATATCCTGGGTGCTGTGGCTGGAGATAACAGAGGACACTGGGTCTGCCCAGAAGAGCAGGCGGGACAGGGGCCAGGGCTCTGAAGGGTGGAGACACTCTGCCAGGCATGAAGGGCAAACAGTACAGGTGGCTTCTGTGGTCTCCCCAAGGGAGAGGTGTGGAGAGACCCAGACAGGAGGATGGGGGCTAAGAAAGGGAAACAGTTGGGAAATCCAGATCCCACCAGGTCCTGGGCAGTAGAGGTGCTCAATCAATGTGTACTGGATGGACACATGGATTCCAGAAATCGTCCCCTGGCACCTGGGAGGTTTGATGCCTGACTTGGAGGACCTTACCATCTAGTGCAAGGGAACAGAGCACGGGAGCCCTGGTACAAGAAAGGGAAGGGGGCAGCAGTGTGAGGACACACTCAGGAAACAGCTTGGAGTCTGAGGCGGGGGCAGGAGGAGAGCAGATAGATGTGAGCACGTGGCAGCGTTTGAACTGGACCCTAAAAGACAGAATTTCTATTAGCGGAGTGGGAGGTGGCATTACAGGCTGAAGGATGGACGGACCAGCATACGCAGAGGCCCTGGGATGTGAGAGAGGCTTGAACTGGGAGTGATGTGACGTGAAGCGGAGGCTGGAGGGCCTGGAGTGTGTGGGATGGGGTGGGCTGGGGGTTGGGTGAAGTTTCGGGCTGTGAGTACGTGTTCAAGTAACAGTGGCCACTCCTTGGCTCATGCCAAGCTCAGAGGGAAGAGAAGGTGGGCGCTGCTCCTGGAGCGCTGGAAACACTGGCCAGGTGCTCAGAAGCACGAGATCTGAGCCCAGTTAGCCGTGCGGCCGGCACCCTCCCCAATCCCTTGCCAACTTGCCTTGTAGAGCTCACCTGAGGCAGGCCAGTCCTCCTGACTTCAGAGGGAACTACAACAGCGACTGAACTTGTTAATCCCCCCCGAGGGAAAGTTTTCACCACCCCGTGGGTTTTTAGAGCCCTGCATGCAGGACAGAACTCCTAGATCCTTCCCCTTCTCCTCTTCCAGCCCCAGAAGGGCCTGGAGGAGGAGTGTTCGTGGGAGACATGCGTGAGGGCTGCAACGGGGGTCCAGGCTTTGGGGTCCCAATACAGTGTACCCTCGTCTTCTGGGTACATGGGTCAGGGCCCCTCCTCCCTCATCAGACAGACTTGCCCGGTTCTCGCAGGCTCTCTAGACCCCTGGCCAGGCTGGAACAAGACTCCCTGGGTCACTATCATCAGTCTTGGACCCCCATTGCACCTCTCACCAGGCCCTGGGAGGCAGGGCATCCCTCCCAGTCGCGTCACAGTGGTTTTTCCAGCCTTCCCTCTTTCTCCAGCTCCCTCCCATCCTCTTCCTCATCCCACTGATCTGGGTTCAAATCCCAGCCCCAGTACTGGCCAGCCGTGTGATTTCAGATAAGTTGCTTAACCTCCCTGACTTCAGTTTTCTCATCTTAGAGATGGAAATGTTGACCCTTCCCTCTGAGAGCTGGCGTGAGGCTCACTGAGATAGTACAGGTGACACACCCGGATGGGGCCTGGCCCTGGTGGGCACCTCGTGGGCTGCATCTCCCCTCAGGTTCCTTGGTCTTGGCTGTCCCTGTGATGGAGGAGTCCAGCTGCGCTGGCTGGTTGGCCACGAGGAAGTTTGGATCTATCTCCACCCACTTTATCCGTGTCACGTGCATCTGTGAGATTTTGACCCATCTCCTCTGCTGGATGCAGAGCAGGTCACAAGGTGGTGGCCGGTTTATTGTGGTGGCATACAGCAAGTGCTCAGTAGTTGTTGACTGAGTCCAGGCTCAGCAGCGTCTCCAGGATGATTTCTTAGAGGTCTCCAACTCCCTGCCCCACACCAGCATTAGGAAATTATTTCACTGAACCTTTTGTTAAACTCATGTTTATTTAGCTGTTTGTAGTTTTCACATTCTCCCATTTTATCATCATGATCATTTACCAATGAGGTCAGTCTCTGCCTCATGTCCTGCGGCTGAGAAGAGGTGGAGCTGGGTTTCAAAGCTGAGCCCTGAGCCATCCCATGCATTTCTTTTTTATTTATTTTTTTAATCTTTCATGTTCACTTTCCTGCCTTCCTGCCTTCCTTCCTTCTCCACACAGCATGTGGGATTTTAGTTCCCTGACCCACACCCTGGACACTGGAGGCACGGAGTCTTAACCACTGGACCACCAGGGAAGTCCCTCCATGCGTTTCTAATGGCCTGGCTCCGGGCCAGTCTCATAGCTGCTCTACACTTCACTTTCCTCACCTGTGAAATAGGTTCGTTTTGGTACCTCCCATACAGGTGTGAGACTGTATGTAAAACGTTGAGAGCAGCATCTGGCAGGCAGGCAGCAAATGGCAGGTGTAGGGCTGTTGTCCCCGAGCTGCCTTCTCTGTGTCCTGGAGTCTCCTCCCCTTCCCCCTGTGCTCCAGTCGTCGGATTCCCTTCCTCAGGGAAGTTCCAGTTCCTCCTCTGGGTTCTCCACACAATCCAGGCCTCCCTGAGATGTGCCTCTGGGGGACCCTGCTTCGGCCTCAGGTTCCCATCACCTGGGACAAGGTGAGGCACGACATCTGGGGTTGGGCCCTGCTGGCCGGACATCCACAGCTCTGACACCAGGTGGGCAAAGCCAGGTACCCCTCACTTACAGGGCTGGAAGGATGCCCATGAGTTGTCATGTGCAGCCCGAGCATGTCTTTTTGTTCCAGAGAGAAGAAGGGGCCCTTCCTTCACAGGTGAGCGATGCTTAGGTGGCCGGCACTTAGAATTCCAGACGCCTTTACAGAGTTTTCCGGTGTAGGGAGGGCAGGGATTTGGGAATCAGAGGATGTGAATTTCAGGGTTTCCTCTCCGCTTGTCAGCTCCCGAGCAAATTCTTAATTTCTCTGAGCCTCAGTCTCCTCATCAATAAAATGGGAGTAAAGGCCCTTCCTCATTAGCGTGGTAAGAAGGAGCCCAGGACTCTGTCCTGCCCACACACAAGCTCCCTGTAGTCCCCAGAGGGCAGATTCTCGGTGCCTTTTTTCATTTCTTAGTGAGATGGGGAAAAGTGGGACATTCGTCTATTTGCAAGTAGAAAGGTGATGGTTTTTGTGCATTTATACTCCAACGGTCTGTCTCCAAGATGGTTCAGAGTCAGAGCTCTAAAATGGCAGATTGAGGGCTCTGACATAGTCCCTTGGGAGCCTCGGTATTAGACGTTGGAAATTTTTAAAAATATACTTGATGTGTGATTAGAAAGCAAGACTTTTGCCAGTTCAGTCTGGAATTTTGGTATCATTTTAATGCATGGAATGTGTATTTAAATAGTGTTTGATTGTTGGCAGGTGTGTTGACCCATATATTTATATGTAGGGGAAACAGAGGCATTGATTTACCCCAGGAGGCTGAATATAGGACCCTGAATCCTCATTTCCAGTTCATCCATTTTAGTAAGCTTCACTGCTTCGCTGGGGCACTGCGAGAGATAGGTGTGAGGGGACACGTGGCCTGCAGGAAGAAGGGAGAACGGAGCAGTTCATTAAGCAGGGTGTGGGGAGATGGGCAAGCTGTTCCGCTGGTGCAACTTTTATGAAGGGCAAGTTGGCAACGATGTATCAAAAGCTTAAAAATATGTATGATCTGTGACTCAGCAGTTGAATTTTTAGGAAAAAATAAAGATGTGTTCAGAGGTGTTTGTTCAAGGATGTTATCCCATAGTTGTTTATAGAAGAGAAAAAAAAAAAACTGGAAACAACCTAAATGCCCAGCAGTAGGGGAGGTTAAATAAACAGGAGTGCATTCAAACCAGGGAACCCCAGGCAGCTGTGAATTATGCTACCAAAAGTTATTTACCCACCTGAACAGATGTCTCCTTATATACATGTAATAACGTGATGACAGCTCACACTTACATGGCATTTGTCATGTGCCAGGCACAGTCCTAAGCACTTTCTATATGTTAACTCATCATCATAACAACCCTATGAGGTATGTGCCATTAGTTCCTCCTTTTAACAGATGAGGAAACTGAAGCACAGGCTAAGTAACTTGCTTAAGGTCACACAGATGGCAAATAACTGGCTGAAATTTGCACCAGGTTATCTGGCTCCAGAGTCCAAAAGATGTTTCAGTTTAAAAAACAAAAACAAAAACCTTTTTTTCAGTGTATAGATTATTAGCACTGAAAATGAAAGGAGATAAGCAAAAATGTTAACAGTGGTTTCCTCTGGTTACTAGGATTGTATGTGATTTTTAATTTCTTTTTGCTCTTTTGTTTTTCTGACTTTTCTCAGTGAATGTGTATTGCGTGAAATTCAAGTTCTATTTTTAAAAACGAAAAATTAACAAACATACAGGGGAAAGTGCTAAGTGCTGGGGTTCTGATAAAACCAGAATTCCTACAGGAATTCTGAAGGAGAGCTGAATTCCGGGATTGTTGGGAGGGTGTGTTCTTGGAAAACTCGAGAGAGGAAGAGTCATTCACCATGGGTATTGAAGTTGGCTTTCCCTGTTTATAGGGAGGAGAATACAGACAAAGTGAGTAACGCAGATGGGGCCGCAAGGTCGTGGGGTGTGCGTGTGCGTGTGTACAGGCGTGCTAGGCTGAATTATGGCCCCCAAACATACTCAGATTCTAATTCCTAGAACCTGTGAACGTTACTTTATATGACGAAAGAGACTTTGCAGTTGTCATTAAGTTAAGGATCTGGAGATGGGGAGATTATTGTGGATTATCCAGGTGAGCCCTAAATGCAATCACATGTATTCCTATAAAGGGAGCCAGAAGGAGATGCAGCCACAGACCACAGAAGAAGAAGGTGATGTGACGTCTGCAGCAAGACGCTTCACTTGCCCCCACTGCTGGCCTTGTAGCTGGAGGAAGGGGGCACGAGTCAAGGAACGCAAGGAACACAGCTCGAGAAGCTGGAAAAGGTGGGAGAACACATTCTCCCCCAGAACCTCCAGAGGGAGAGTGGTCCTGCCAATACCTTGGTTTCAGCTCAGGGCCACTGATTTTGGACTTCTGACCTCCAGAAGTGTAAGACAATAGATATGTCTTGTTTGAAGCCACCAAGATTGTGGTGATTTGTTATAGCAGCGCCAGGAAACCAATGCTGGGGTGCATGCAGATCCGACCCGGTGCCTCAGCCGCCGTAGAGGCTGGCCCCGTGGCCATAGGCTTGGGGTCTGGAAACCTGCTTCTGATCAGGCCCTGGCTGTTTGACCTTGGGCTGAGCCTGGCTGAGCCCACACAGTAGTCCTGAGGATCAGCCGGGGAGATCATCATGACACTGTTTTGTAAGCAGGAGAGCATCACCCAAGCATCGGTAGGATGTGAGCTTCTGCTCGCCTAACACAAACCTGGTCTCTGTGTCATAACAGAAAAGCTTTCATGGCACGCCCTTCCACTTTCCTTAATCCTCAGGTACTTTAAACTCCAAACCACAGATGAAAGGTATACTCCAACCAGAATGACCATACGTCTTAAGCCCCATAACCAGTACCTTTGAGGACTGAGATGTGTTTTCAGTTCACGTGCTGGGGGCAGTGCCTGGCAGGCACTGTGTGCCTGGAGATGCTCCAGTCCTGGGCGCGTGAGAATCCTGGCCTGTCCCACCTGAGCATATACCCCTGTTCCTCGTCCATCAAGTGAGTGTTCTAAGCCCGCTGCTCCCGAGGCCCCTGCCACCTCCAAAGTGTTTGCTGTGAACCCAGCATACTGAGACAGGGCAGAGAGGGACGGTGGTCAGGGGTGGCCTGGAGGTCCCCTGCAATCTGAAGTGGTCATCCAGGAGGACCATAGGCCCCAGAATGTTCTGGGGCTCCTTTTTACCATTGCATCTTTGGATTCACCTGATGGAAGTGCCTGGGTTGGAATAGCCCTGAACTGCCAGAGTGGACCGTGGTGTTGCCATTCAAGTGTGGTAGGGAAGCCCTGCCTCCAAGCCCATGAGCCCTCTGACCCCACACCCAGGCCTGGCTACCCTGTGTGATTGCCAGACACGTGGGTGGGGTGCTGGGCTTTGCTTGGCCCCTCTGGACCATGCAGGTGAAAAGACCTTAGATGTTGTGTTAGGTCTCTTGGTTGCAAGTGACAGAAACTGAACGTAGACTGACACAAAGAAGGGAAACTAGGGTGTCTATGCAGCACAGTGGACCTACGGCCACTGAAGGCCATCAGGCTCTGTCTCTCTCTCTCCCCCACTCCTATCAGTTCCATTCTTTGGGTTGGTTTGGCCCCAAGTCAGTCCCTTCCTCGTGGTGGCAAAATGGCTGCTGGCTCACAGACCATCCTCCTGATAACCCCAGCAAAGAGCTTCTCAAATATTCCAGCAAAGGCCTTGCCCTGATTGGAACCCACACCCCTCCCTGAACTGTCTCTGAAACCAAATGTAGTGTGTCCACTTGGTTTCCGCACCCCGCTCCTACCTCTCCAGCTGTTCCTGCACACTCTCTGCTCTACTGCTTTCTCCTCATCTCCTTTCTCTAGGGCTCATCCTGGGACCGCTTCTCTGTCCTCACTCACTCCCTAACTGACCTCATCTAGTCTCATGCGTTCAAACATCATCTGTCTGGTGATGGCTCCAGTCCTAGACTCTCCCCTGAAGTGCAGACTCTTATAGCCACCTGCCATTTGCAGCCCCACCTGACTCAGGTCTAAGCCAACCGCCTGGGCTTTCCCCCCATCTCTTTTTACCAAGGTCTTCCGGACTCATAAATGGCAACTGTCCCACCAGTGGCTCAGGGCAAAACCAAATCACCCTGGACTCTTCTCTCTCTCATACCCCAGAGCTGATCCATCTGCAGCTCCCCCTGGAGCTACCCTCAGAACATACCCAGAACCTGAGGACTTCTCACCACCTCCACAACGGCCGTCAGCATCTCTCTCCCGGATTAATACAGTGACTGGTCTCCCTGTTTCCACCCTCACCCCCTAGGTCTGTTCTACACATAGAACATGGAAATCCTGTCACATCATCCCACTACTCAAAACCCTCCAAGGCACCTCACTCAGGAAAAGCTGGAGTTTTTCTAACAACCTTTTAGATGAAACGTGATCTGATGGCTCTGCTCTTCCCTCTTGGTCCTCATTCCTCCTTGTCTCCCCCAGCTCAGTCTGCTCCAGCCACGCTGGCTTCCTCACATCCACCTGAACACGCCAGGCAAACCCCTGCCTTACAGCCTTAGCGCTTGCTGTTCCCTCTGCCCTGAGCGCTCTTCCAGGCATCCACAAGGCCCCCTCCCTCACCTCCTCCACGTCTTTGTTCTGGTCACCTTCTCAGTGAGGCCTGCTCTTACACCCTGTTTCAGATCGTAGCCCCCAGCCCCATGCTCTTTCCCCTTCTGTGACATTGCTTCCTTGTGCACCTGGCATGTCTGACACACTGTATATTTACTTAGATTCGTTGATTGTTTGCCTATTCCCTCCCCTGAAAGTTCCACAAAGGTAGGACTTTTTGTCTGTAATGATCAATCTTTTATCTCTGGTGCCTAGAATAGTGCCTGGCACATAGTAGCTGCTCAATCAGTATCTGGTGAATGAATGAATGAAGGAAGGAAGGAAGGAAGGACTTAGGCCTGGGGCACTTGGCCGCCCCTGGGGGTGTGGTTATCCCTGTACCACATGGACTGAGGATGGGGCAGGGGTGCCATTTCCACAACCAGGTGCTGTTATGAGAAGAAATGGCCTGGGGTTGAGCAGGGCCCCCCCTTCTGCAGACATCATATGTGAGGCAGGAAGACCCTGGAAGTTGCTTGGAGTGGGTGCTTCTCTGCCAGGTGAGTGCTGTTCTTCAAAACACGAATACGAAAAAAAAAAAAAAAAAAAAAAAAAAAAACACGAATACGTGAGGCAATTCAGAGGGAAAGGGAGCTTTCCAGGAGAGAAATACCCAGTAAGAAAGCTGCTCCTTTGGGCTCTCTCTTTCCTGCAGACCACGTTGCAGACCTCCGAGCTGGAGGAGGCTTGTTGCCTTGGCTTACCCCTTTGAATCTTGCACAAAGATCCAGGACAAGCGTATCTTTGTTTCTGGGACATTTGCCAAATTAGGCAAAGATACAGGACTGAACTGAGGCACCTGTGTTAAAGAAACTTGAGAATTTGTGGCCAAAAGTGCCAAACTGAGCTTCTTAACTTTTGAATGTGGGTCACAGTTACTCGTGTTGATGCAGTTACTGTGTGCTGGAAGGGGCTGGCTCACTCCGTGAAGCAAGAATGCTGCTCACTGCAGAGAGGAAGCTGTAGGCTCTGGATCAGCCTAGAATTTCCCTGTGTCCCCTTGGGCAAGCTCCGTCCTGTTCCTTTTCTTTGCGTTCCTTTAGGACGTTAGGCTGGGTCTCCAAGAAAATTGTCCTAAGTTTAGGTTAGCTTCAATGACATGTGACAGAAAACCCACAATAATAATAGATTAAACAACAAAACAGAAACAGACTCACAGACATAGAAAACAAACTTATGGTTACCAAAAGGGAAAGTGGGGGGAGGGATAAAATAGGAGTTTGGGATACACAACGTATAGATACACGCTACTATTTAAAAATAGATAAACAAGGACCTACTGTATAGCACAGGGAATTCTACTCAATACTCCGTAATGACCTATATGGGAAAAGAATCTGAAATATATATATATATATATATAAAACTGAATCACTTTGCTCAACACCTAAAACTAACACAATATTATAAATCAACTATACCTCAATTAACAAATAGATTAAACAAGATAAAAGTGTGTTTCCCTCTTTCATAAGCAGAGTCTAGAGATAGGCCATCCAGAATTATGACTTCATGATTCTCAGGAACCAAGACTTCTTCTATATTGCCACTCTGCCACCTTTAGTATCCAGCCTCAGGGTCCAAAATGGCTGTCAAGCTCCCACCATCACATCTATATTCCAGCCAGCAGGAGGAAGGAAAGGTTGAAGAATGACATGTCTCCTCCCTTTAAGAGCACTACCCCAAAGTCACATGCTTCCACTTACATCTAACTGGCTGATTGTTGTCACATGGTCATAAATAGGCTTTATTCCCATTGTCTACCTGCTCGTCTAAAATTTGGGAATCTATTATTAAAGAAGAAGAGGAGAACAGGTATTGGGGGACAATTAACAGTCTCTGCCCCAGTAGGACTTTTTACTGGCTCCGTACAGAAGCTGCTCGCATGGAATGTGTTGTTGGGATTCCAGTTCTGTCTGCCCTTGCCCTTGGTCTGGGGATTGGAGGCTTATTATGTCTGCATTTAATGCCTGGAACCACGTGTGTACAGAAACAGAGTTCGCACATTGGTGCTGTGCCTCAACAGAAGAAAGTTTTATAAAAGAGCTATGTTACGGCAACTCTAAGATGCACCTTTTTTTCATAACATCTCTAAAATACAGTGTCTGTTGGTGAGGTGGGCACCAGGACTACTGTCCTTGCCATCACATGTACACCAAAATTTGCTGCTTGGAGAGAAATCCTGGAATCAGTAGTGGAGCACTCTTGGGAAATGCTGCATCACAGATGATCTTAATGTCAGAGGAGCTGGGACTTCATGGAAAAGCACAGCCAGCAACAACTTCAAGACGGAGTGATTCGGAGGCATTGGACCCTGAATGTGAAGAAGTTTTAGGAAGACCCGACACAGTTTATTTCACTTATATTTTCCTTTTTAAGAATTTACAAGTGTTGTAAGCAACTATACTTCAATTAAAAAAAAAAAAAAGAATTTACAAGAGTGATAGATGCTTTTAAAAATTTGGGTCTGGGACTTCCCTGGTGGTCCAGTGGCTAAGACTCCGCACTCCCAATGTAGGGGGCCCGGGTCAGGAAATTAGAGCCCACATGCCGCAACTAAAGACCCCACATGCCGCAACTAAAGACCCCGCATGCCGCAGCTAGAAGATCCCACGTGCCGCAACTAAAAGATCCTGCACACAGAGACGAAGATCCCGCGTGCCGCAACTAAGACCCGGCACAGCTAAATAAATAAATATTTTTTAAAAATTTTGGGTCTAAGTCTAAAAGAATAGAATATTAAAAAAATAAAGTAAGTCCTAAAAGTTCTGAATGGTAAGAACTCATTATGTGAGTAGCAGTTCTGAAATTACTTTGTGTGTATACTAGGAGTGAACAAATAAAAATATTGGGGATAATGAGAACCAGGTTTCTCATTGTGGAAGAAAAACAATTACAAATAAAGAAAGGGGGGAAGTTAGAATAAACTGAGAGGTGTTGAATTGGAATTAGAGTTATCAGTATAAATTCCAGACTTTTAATAGATATACAGATACATAGATACAGAATGTGTGTGTGTGTGTGTGTGTGTGTGAGTGATTGAGGCAGAAAAAATGCAAGGTGAGTTTGGAACATCATAGAGGGCTAGAAAATGAGAAACGACTCAAAAAAATGATGGGCGCATGGTCAAAGGACCCAAGAGCCAGCTTGAAGGAACCCCCAATGGCCAAATCTGGCACAATCAGAACAATAAAGTAATAATAGAAATTGATTATAACCCATAGAATAAAATAAGTAATTGAATAAATAAGTAGATGGAGAAGAAAAGACAGCTCTTATTCTTCGAGGAGAATTCCAGTTAATAAATATAGAAGAGATGATGGAAATAGAAAATTATCGTTAAGCAAATACCACAGTAATAACTGTAGGCAAGCATCATCCATGGTTGCTAAAATTAGTGGGCAAAAGTATGATGAGAAACAGGATGTCTGCATAGTCTCAAAGTATCTTCCCACAAGGTACGTATTAATTACAAAGGGAAAAATAGTCACTTTATACTGGAGAAACCTGGCAGACACCACCTGAATCGGGTGATCAAGCTTAACATCCCCAATAATAAAACAGACTGACATCATGTACCCCATGAAATGGAACAACGACAAGGGTACATCTCTTCTGCTGTATTCTTACTAAAAATGCATAACCTTGGTCTAATCTTAAGAAAACAACAGACAAACCCAAACTGAGGGACATTCTACAGATTTAACTAATCAGTATTTTTCAAGTGTCAACATCATAAAAGACAGACTGAGGCACTGTCCCCGATTGGAGGAGACTACATGACAACTCTGTGCAACGTGGCATCCTGGACTGGGAGACTGTTGGGAAAACTGGTGAAATTCATCTCAGGTCTGCAGATTACTTGACCATATTGTGTAAGTATTTTCTTTCCTGGTTTCTCTAATTGTATTAAGGTTCTGTAGCATGGTGACATTAGGGGAAGCTGAGTGAAAGGTATATGGGAAGTCTCTGTGCTTTGTTTTCTCTTTGATTTTTCTAAATTTGTAATTATTTCAAAATAAAAAGTTGAAAGGTAGGGGACAGTATTATGTCTCAATTTAATTGGCAGTGTTTTTTCTCTTCTTTTGGTACATAAAATGTTAGCGTCAGCTATAATTGATGGTATCTTAGATTTGATAATATCTGCTGTGTAGAATAAAGTCTCCTTTTAGACCCTTCCAAACCCATATCCTTCTCCAGAGGTGGGCATTACAGTTACCCTGATTCATTTGAGGACCTATTTTTTTTTTAATTTGCAAATACATGTACCTGTTTGGTGCATGTATTTTTTACATAAATGGGCTTATTTATTTATACTTCTGTGGCATTCCTTTTTCTCTTAACTGCATATTTTAGAATGCTTTCCCTATCTGTTTGAGTGGAGCTGCCTTATTTTTTAAATAGCTGCATGGTGCTCGGGGGTGTAGATATACCATGGTTTACTTAACCATTCTCCTGAAGTTTGTTTGGGTGGTTTTCGGTTTTTTCCTTTTCCAAAGAGTACTGCGGTGAGCATCCCTGTGCACAGCCTCTTAGTGTTTTTCTTTAGGATAAATATCTAGAGATATAATTGCAAAGTTGATAGATATTTGCATTTTTACACACTACCAACTCGCCCTCCAGATGAAGGTGAACCCACTGCAGTCGAGCCAACAGTGTATGAGAGTATGTGCTGTTTCCCCACAAGCTCACCAACGCTGAATGTTATCAGTCGTTTAATACTTTGCAGTCTGGGCGAAGAAGCATTCCTTCACTCCATCTCATTCAACAAAAACATATCAAGTGTCAGAAAATATTAACAATCGTTTTTGTCATTGTTGTTGTTGTAGGGATGTGATAGGGAAAGGTATTTCAGGCAGAAGGACCGGCACGAACAAAGGCACGTGCTTCCTGTGGGTAGAATGGACCTACTGAGTCAGCTGGGGGTCCTTAGCTCTGAGTGTCAGAATCCAAATACGGCTGCCTTAAGCACAGTGGGAGTGTGTGTGTGTGGGGGGGGGGGCAGGGTTGCAGTGGCTGCGGGGAGATAGGAATTCATAGGCCCAAATCAAGAAAAAAGCAGGAGAAGTGGTCTAGTCGGAGAAGTGGTCAGGTTGGGCCTAAATCAAGGGGCTGTAACGAGAGAGGAAATGTAGGCTGGGCCAGAACAAAAGATCATGTTCCCTGCACCCTCCTGTTGGGTTGTGTCCTTGGGGAGACAGAATCTGTGTGGAATAGGGTTTAAGAGCACAGGCTCTGGGGTCCCTTCCTGGATCAGGCGCAAGGGGACCTGCACCTGTTTTTGTCTCACCTGTGAGGCGGGGATGCTGAGGGAAGGTCTAGTCCCCATCGCAGCCCTATACCCCCAGTGCTGTCCCAACTTTCTGCGGTCAGGATCGGGACAGGGAGAGTGATATGAGGGGCCAGCTACCCAGAGGCTCTAAACCCTCTACATAGCGCAGTTGGAAGTTGAGTTTCTGATTTCTGGGGTCCCTGAGTTCTGGGGCTTCTTTTCAAACCACAGGGCTGGCGTGGTGTGGGTGGAAGGGCCTCAGGTGCCCAGGCTTGAACGTGAGTCGCCTGCCTGCCCTTAGCGACATCATTCTTAATCTGTGGCGCAGACCCCTCCCCCAGGGCAGAGCTGGCCAAGCCAGGTTGGCTCTGCTCCCTGTTCCATTTGCTTGCGGCTTTTCTTGTAATAACGGGACCTTATAACCAGGACTTTCAGGAGTGCACCATCCACAGGGCATCTTGGACCAAGACCTTGACCATGACCTGCCAAGAGGCCCCCTCACTCCTGTGGTTAAAAAAAAAAAGCCATTCCACAGCCCTTCCGCTTTTACAGTTTGGTTTCTCCCTGTCCCACAAGGTCTGGTTCGCCTACATGTGCTAACTTTACCCTGTTGATGTCTGGCCTTCCTTCACCTTCAGCTCTTGCATTTCCTGGTGGGACAGGTCTGGGTGTTTTGGGGTGGGGAGTGATGCTTGGCTGGGCAGCACTGTCCGCACACAACCTTCCTCGCCTCTGGCTCCCGGCTACTAAATGCTGTAGGAGCCCCCAGTTGCTGAGACAATCCAAAATCCCCACGTGTATTTCCAAACGCCCCCTACTACTGCTGAGCCGTGCTCCCACTCAACAGTTGCTTTATTCCATAGGTTGTGTAACTGCCACTGATCAATTAAATTGAAGCACTTATTGACAAGGCTCAGGAATGATCATAGTAATTGTTTATATTTTTAACCCTAATAAGTGTGAGGGTTCACATGGCCCAGGATAGAATCATGTTTAAAGAAGCACGAATCAGCAACCAAAAGTAATTGAATCACAGCATAGACTCACATTTAATGACGCACAAATCAGTAACCAAAAGTAATTGAAAAGAAATGCAGTTCCTCTTAAAGAATCCACCCACATTCACGCTGCTTGGGAGCTCCTTTCTGTCACCCAGCCAAAGAGCCCGGGCTTTCTCTGCCTCATCCCTTTCCCGCCCCTTTATTGAAACATCAGCGGAGCCTCCCTGCCAACAGGTATGAACCCTTCCTTAAATAGGAGGCAAGAGAAAAAGAAACTCCAGAGGTGTCTTAAGTAGGCAAAGGAAGGTCAGGAGGACCCCAGTCACTTACGTTATTTTTGTCCCATCCAAATGGGTACAGAAATCTTCCATTTAAAAAGCATGTTTCTATCTGTTGTCTCTGTTGTACCTCAAAGCTCTCTGAGGTGGGCAGAGAAAGGCTACTGCTCCCATTTTGCAGATAAGCAATCCTCTTAGTGATCTGCCCAAAATAAAGCTAGGCAGTGAGTGATACAGAAGAGATGCCAGTGACTCTAGGCCAAACCACTGAGAAGCTGAGGGCTGGAATTCACCCCAGGCCCATTTGGTTCTAACACTCTGTGTTGCCTTTAGAGAATCTGGGATCAAGAGGGGGAAGAAGGCAAAGTGAAAAGGTCCATTGCTGTTGCTTCACAGACCCCTGGGATCTTGCACCCCATTTGCCTTGTGCTCCCTGATTTCCTGACAAACCTGACTCAGGCTTCCTTGTGGGCGGTTGATAGGAATCTCATGCTCTGTTGATAGGAATCTCAACGCTCTCTTTTTTTTTTTTCCTAAACTTTATTTTATAGCAATTGTCATGATTAGAGAAGTAAATAACACATTTAAAAGCCTTCTCAGGGCCAAGGGATGTCAGAATATTTACAAACACATTCACGCTCTTTTTTGAAAAATGCTTTCGGCTTTATTGAGATACAGTTGACATATAACATTGTATACGTTTCAGGCATACAATATACTGATTTGATGGGAATCTCATTTTCTTGTAACATCATCTAGCTGCTTTTTTTAAAATCATAACTTTCTTAGGAAGAAACTCGTCTGCCACCACCCTGTGGGAATGTCCCCTCCGGCCTCTGTTCCCGAGCCCCACATCACCTGCTGGGCCCTGGGCTGTCCCCGTTTTCCACAGGCTGAGACATCCCCAGTTCTCTGGATTATGAGGTTTCTCTCTGCAGCCCCCTTCCCCGCCACCCCCTCATCACAGCCCATCTGTCCCTGCGCTGCCCACTCTCAGCCCTTTTAATAGAACCGTCCTTGGGGAGGATGGTCTCCAGGGTGGTTTCATAACAGGCCTGGGAGAGGGCGGGGACACCCCAGTGCTGCCGAAGCATTTAATTGAATTCAGTAATCAGGGGGGTTGGCGGCTAAAAAGGCCCTAATGGGAGAAGAGTTTTCCAGGGTGGCCCTTCTTTCAGCTCCCCACCCGGATGGATGGGTGAGTGTGCCCACGTCAGAAAGGGTGGAAGAGAAAGTGGGGGAGAGGGGAGAGGACGCCTTTCTAAAAATACAGCCCGTCTGCATTGTGTTAGCTGGTTTCCCCAGAAGCCGCTGGGGACGGAGAGCTCCAGCATGGCACTAAGGTGCAGGGACCTGGGTACCTGGGTGGGCAGGGGCCTCCCTGCCTGGCCTCTTTATGCTGGGGACAAGGCTCTCCCAGGGGGGCTGCACAGCTCTGGATTAACCCTCCAGGAGGCCTGAGTGGCCAGTGGCTCCCAGCCCAGCCCCAGCACGTCTCAACCCAAACTAGACTCAGGTGGGGACCCCCATGCGGTTACAAGGCACTGTCTTTGTTAACATTCTGGAGGGCTGATGCTTCGTGCTTCTGACAGGATGGAAGGAAGCCCAGGCAGGGTCTGGAGCTACAGCCTGGTCTCAGGACCTCCCTGCCACAGAACTGGGTTCCATCCGAGGCCATGTGCCCTTGGGTCCCAGGAAGCCACTGCGCTGACTCCCCAGTCACTAGGGCTTCCACAGGGAGAAGCCAAAGGAGCAGGAATGGGCAGGGCTGGGGGGCATCTTCTGACCAACCAGCTAGTGGGACTGTCAGCCTTTCAGGGCAGAAGGGAAAGTCTGAGGGCTTCACTCTTGAGAAAGACTAAAAATAGAATTGGGAAGGAAGGAAGGAAAGAGGGGTGGGAGGAAGGATAGGAAGCCATCCTTCCATCCTTCCAGGTCAGGCCGCCGTGGTGTTACAGAACGAGCACTGGAACAGACTAAGAATCCAAAGACCGCATTTCCAGGCCTGGCCCCATCTGGGCGTGCCGTGGAACCTCTCTCAGCCTTGGTTTACCTCATCGCACTTCCCATCAGGGTGAAATCTAATAGCACAGGAAAGTACCTTGGGAGATGTGAAGTGCTTTGCGAGAATAAAAAATTGTTAATGATCTACAGTCTTTCTTAAATATTGATTTTTCCTGATTTCAGACTGTAGACCCTAATTTTCAGTCCTTCACCCAGGGATAATGCCTGTTAACTTTGTGAAAAGCCTCCCAGGCTTTTTTATGGAACTATTCATATTTCTCATAATTTGGATAATACTGTATGTTTTATAACTGCTTTTTAAAAAAATCTATTACAACACAAGCATTTTACCATGTTATTAAATAATCTTTTACAAGTTATTTACCCATAGTTTGTCTAGTGCCCTACTTATGGACATTTAGCTTTTTTAGCTTGTTTTGTTTTTGTTTTTTGGATTATAAATGGCACTGTAGTGAACATTGTTACAGATAAATCATTAGGTGCCCTCTCTGGTTTCCTTAGGAAATTTCTCCCAGGGAGAAGATTGCTGAGTCCAAGAGTAAGAACCTTTTAAATGATCTTAATTCATTCTGTAAAACTGCCCTCCAGAAAGATGTACCACTTTATACACTCACAAACAGTATAAGAAAAGTGCCAGTTTTAGTGCATCTTTGCCGGCACTGCAAATGTTGCCAATTCCATTGGCAAAAAAAAGAAAGAATATCTTTGACTTCTAGTGAGCTTTAACATTTTCCCATGTATTTACTGGCCAGTTGTAATTCTTTGATGAATCTCCAGCTCATATCCTTGCCTAGTGTTTCTCTTGGTGCATTATGATTTGTGCCATCCTGAAATCCAAGTGAGGAATGGCAATGCCAGGCTAGATAGACAGATTGTGGGGTCCTGGCACCCTCTGTCTGCCTTCCCCCACAACTGGATCCTCCAAACACACATGTGCACATATGACCTATTCCTCTCCTGAGGTTCAGAGGCCCGGGGTCTCCCACGAACACGCAGCCATTAGGGTCTGGGCCCCTCTGCCTGGAGGCTGTGGGTTGAGTGGTCACTGTGTCATCCCTCCCTGCTGGTGGTACATCATGACCAGCACCTTCAATGTCACTCTGCCTGCCACACTGCCAGGCCCTCCCTTCTCCCCTCTCAGAGCCATCCTCACCCAGGCCTGTCCTTCTAGGCACTCAGGACAGCCCTCAGCTCTGTTCCTCTGTGTCCTCCCAGAGCCCACTGTCCACTTCTGACCACAGGGGACTTCCGACCCTTCCCCACACTTGTCCCTCTGCTTCTTAATAAATGCAGTTTACTTGAAATTATTCAAGGGTCATCCTGTATTGTGTTGCCTTGCTTTTCTTTTCCTCTTTCTTTTTTCTTCCTTCCCTCCTTCCTTTCTTCCTTCCCCGCCCCCTTCTTCCTTCTTTCTTCCTTTTTTTTGGGGGGTGGCAGGGAACATGTTTCAACTTTTAAGACCAAATAATACAATGACCTTCCCTGAGCCAAGCAGGTGAGTCTTGCAGACGGAGCCTTGCTGCCCGGGTGAAGCGCCGTGCTGGGCCTGCGCTTGGGAACCGGGGTTTCGGGGATGGAGGGGTCGGTGTGGTCCCCGGTGCCCCTGCCCCAGCCCGGGCTTGCGCTGTCCCCTCCGCCCGCCGAGAGAGTCCGAGCAGGGCCCAGGCGTGCCCGTCGCAGCAGGGCCCAACCCTCGTCCTCGCCTTCCCTCCCTAGGGCTCCTGCTCCACGACGTAACCATGGCAGGCCTGCAGGAGCTGCGATTCCCCGAGGAGAAGCCACTGCTCCGGGGCCAGGACGCCGCTGAGCTGGTGAGTCGCCCCTTCGCGGTCCTGAGGGCGGAGGGCGCCACCTCGTGACCGAGAAGGAAACCGCGCGCCTTCTCTTTAGTCTTGCTGATGGCTAGGAGATGGCCGTCCATTCTGTGAGCCACGCACCAGGAATCCTCACGCCACCCTGAGAAGCCTTGTCCCCGCCTTGGGAGAGTTCCTGGCCGGGCTGAACGCCCACGCGGCTAAAACCCAGCCAACCTCGCTGTGTGTTTGGCTGTCTTTGGGGCTGGGAGGCTCTGTAGAAGAGTTATTCCCATTTCAGTGATGAGAAAACCGAGGCACAGAAAGGTTAACTCACTTGGCCAGGGTCACACAGCTCTCAGGGAATGAGGCCCGTATTCAACCCCTGGTTGTGGGCAGCCGTTGAGCCCCAAGAGGGTCCCCGCTGGGCAGTGCTGCCTCCAGTGGGGTCACGATGCTTCCCCAACTACCTGGGCCTTTCACATCTGAAGCCTCTCTTTTTTCCTCATAAGCCTCTGAGGTATGAGGGAAAGTTACCGGCAGGCAGTGTTTACAGGAGCAGTGGGATCAAGGCATTTGAGGTTGTTATTTTATCCCAAAGGGCCCTCGTCTGAACACCAGGCGTTAGATTTCAGAATTAGTTCTACCCACGTTTTCTTTTTTTTTTTAATAGCATTTTTTTTTAAACGTTCTTAATTTTATTTATTTATTTATTTGGCTCCGTTGGGTCTTCGTTGATGTGAGCAGGCTTTCTCTAGTTGCGGTGAGCAGGGGCTACTCTCCGTTGCGGTGCTCGGGCTTCTCATTGCAGTGGCTTCTCTTGTTGCCGAGCATGGGCTCTAGGTGCGAGAGCTTCAAGTAGTTGTGGCTCGTGGGCTCTAGAGCGCAGGCTCAGTAGTTGCGGCACACGGGCTTGGTTGCTCTGCAGCATGTGGGATCTTCCCGGACCAGGGCTCGAACCCGTGTCCCCTGCATTGGCAGGCGGATTCTTACGTTTTCTTGTTGTGGTGACACCCAGCACAGCTTCCCTTTCCCTCCTGCAAGGAAAAGCTAAGAGTCCATTGCTCACAGAATCCTGGGGCATCACGGCTGTAGGTCCCTGCTGGTTATGCCGCCCAGCCCCCCTCACTTTACAGATGGGGAAGCCAGGAGCCCAGTCCCTGGATCCTCAGCACACCCTTCTTTGCTCTGCCCCCAGCCTCCCAGATCCTCCCTCCAGAAGGAGGTGAGCCCAAGAGCTGCTGAGCTCCACATGTTGGGACAGAGTGGCTGTCCAGGTGCCAGGGGCCCAACCACATGAGGCCGGCAGTCCTGTCCCCAAGAAGCGTACAGTGTTTTTGTTTTTTTTTTCTTTTGCCCCGCCACTTGCAGGATCCTAGTTCCGCCCCCCGCCCCCGCCCCCCGACCAGGGATTGAACCCGGGCCCTCAGCAGTGTGAGCGCGGGGTCCTAACCACTGGACCACCAGGGAATTCCCAGGGTGCAGTCTTAACTTTTAAAACAGAACTTCAAGTTAACTTATGAGACCTGATTACCTGAGGGCAACCCCCAGGAATGGTCAGGGAACAGCTGGTGAGCTGGACACTTTGTAGACTTTTGATTCTAATTCTACTTCCTCACTGTTCCAGGCCCCCATCATCTCTTGCCCAGGTGCTCCCCGCTGGTACGGGTGTGCATCTGTGGGTGGCACAGAATGCTGAGGGCACCTTGGCCTCACGTGTTCTCTTCCACTCCTCGCCTCGGCACAGCAGGCCCACCCCCCTTCTTTCTGCTTGAAGGAGCCTCCCCACTGGTCTCCTTGCTCTGTACAACCTTCTAAAATACATCATGTCATTCCTGGATTTCTGATGTGTTCCATTACCTTGTTCCAGCCCTTCATGAGTCCTGCCCTTGGCTTGGTAAGGCACCCTTGTATCCTAATTATAAATTTCCCTTTTTTGCTTAGACTGACCAGATTTGATTTCTATTACTGGCCGCCATCCCTCCTGAGGCCTGTTTTTAACTATCGTTCTTGGCTTTGGTAAGGTACCCCTGTAATTTTATCCTTTTTGCATAAACTAAAAATTCCACACATCATGTCACTTTTCTGCTCACAGTTGGCCAGTGGCTGCCATAGCACTCAGAGTTGCAGCCACAGCCCCTCCCGGGGCCCAGGATGTGCTCTGCACCCCCTTCCCCTGCTCGCTCCTATCCTGTCTCCCAGGCTCACTGCTCCTCCTTGAACAAGCTGATCATATTCCCAGCTGTTCCCTCTGCCTGGGACACGCCAGCCGCAGGACTTTTCAGGGCTGGCCCTTCATTTTATTCAGGCTCTGCTCAAATGCCCCCTCCTCAGGCAGGCCTTCTCTGACCACCGGGTCTAACACTGACACCCGCACACCCTCCGGGCCTGGCACTTACTGCTCTCGGGCTCTGCCCCACGGGCTCCTGGAGCAGAGACCCTGTCCGTTTTGTTCCCCGATCTCCCCAGTTCCTAGCACAGTGCCTGGGACACAGTAGGCTCTCAGTAAAGACTTGGGTCGGGTGGAAGCTATAGATTGTGATGCAGCTCAGAAGAAAGAAGTTTTTCAGAACTCTCTGAAAAGTCCCTCCTCCCCACAAACAGCCCG